>NC_135642.1:40477919-41168752 GCF_053574225.1 Canis aureus
TTAACCTCCCTAATCTAGGCTTGATGTCATGTAAAAGGGACATGGGAATTTTCTGGCTCTGAGCTCTGGACTTTCATTCCTGAGTCAGAAGCACAGTATCATTTGAACCAAGGACATTGCTTTGAAGCCGCCCAAGAGAAAGAGGAAAGCATTCTGGGTGTCCCCCCAACAGAGGCAGATGCCTAGGGAGGTTGTGGCCGCTATTCCCCTTCCCAAGATGCCTCAAGTATGAGGCAGCCCGGCTAGTCTTGTGAGATTTGCAGAGTACTTGAGATTCTGGGAATGCCTTGGGTTCCGTCAGTCTCGTCGGTGCCAAATATGTCAGTACAAGTACCTTTTGTGAGTAGTCAAAAGATAAAAAATGAACTTTTCATACCACAGGACACTAGAAAAATCAAATTTTTGTATTTTAAAATATTTTCAAAGGCTAATGCCCTGCTGGAACAGGCCGAGGATAGTTGAACCAATCTCTCGGGGAATCAGAGGAGCATCAGCCAATGTGAGCAGGTCTGTATAAATACACATAATTTACAAATGAGCACAATAGAAAGGACACTGGCCCCAAAGGACCAGGCTGAGGAGCAAGAGAGAAGCAGAGAGAGGACCCTCCAGAGTGACAGGCACATGTATACCACTGAAATCCCTGGACCCCAGAGGACCTCCAAAGGCACCTACCCTATAGCAGGCCTCTTGTCCTTTCTGAGCCTGGGGCATGACTGGAGACTAGATTCACCAGCATGTCGGCACAGATACCCAGGACTTGGCACCTCTGGTGGTGTCTCATGAGCCTCTGGCTCCACCTAGCCGGGCTTAGAGAATGGACCTATTCTCTCTGCCTTTCAGCAAGGACCAAGGCGGGGAAGCCCTGGAGCAAGTAGGATTAGCTCCCTGAAAATGTAATAGAAAGGCGTGATGAGGGGGGCTGGTTCCAAAAAAAGATGGGGTTTTACCCCGTGGGGGTGTGTGGGGAGAACGGAATCATGATTTCACATGACACACCATTTCACATGACACACATCACACCATAGATGTGGTGCAAGCAACCCCCAGGCAGGCTTGAAGATTTCCCCTAGAGCCTGAAGTAAGTGTGGAGGCTGAGCGTAGGGACTTGTCACCTACAGACGGTCCCTCAAATCCGCATTTGGGTTTGTCATAAACAGGACAATCCTGACTCCCCAATAACTAATTTCACTTGAATTTCTCCCTGATTAACCTCTCAGGGGTTTGAAGAAGGAAAAGGTGTTTCCGAGACCTCTCACCCCATCCATCACCATTGACTTCGCCTGATACCTCTGACCTCCCCACTAAGGCCCTTCCACCCCTCCAAAGGCACTGTCGCAGCAGGGAAGTCCCAGGGAAAGCAGGCGAGTTCTGAGGCACAGAGGAGCTGCTGAGAGCAGAGAAGGCCTTGGCGGAGACGGAGGAATCTTGAAGGCAAAGCCACTGCTGTGTCCACTCTTCCCATCCTCTACCTCCCTTGTCCCCAGAGGTATCACACACAGCCCTTCGCCCTGGTCCCTGCACTGTACCAGGCCCACCTGGGACACCCCCACCTTATTCATGGAATGGAGGGCCCTCCCTTGGCCTGCAGCTCATTGCTTGCAGGTGACATGAGTGACCTCTGCCCCCTGGTAGCCCAGCTGCCCAGCCACACCTCCCCAACGGGCTGCTATTGGTCATGACCTCTCAGGCAGGCAGGCAGGGAGTACAAAGCAAGAGCTCAAATCAAAGCCACCGACCTCCCCCCATCCAGCCTCTCCTTCCCGCCTGGGGCGCGCCTGAGAACTGTTGGGGCACACCAGGGGAAGGCGCAGTACCAGGGCTGTGACCACAGTGATCAAAGGCCCTGCTCCACCCGTTTCACCAGGAAGTGGCAGCTACTTCGGCCAGCCTCCTCTGTGAGGGCCCAGGACGGAGCCTCGCACAGGGCATGAGCTTCTGGGGCTGGACTCCTAGCTATACACCCTCTTCTCCTCATTCGTAGCTTCTCCCGCCCCCACTTCCCCAGTCTGTCTTTGGCCTGACAGGTGCCTGGCTCCTCGAAGAGGAGCCCCTTGGGCCCCAGAACAGGGACTCGCAGGGGCCCAAGTGAGAGGGAGCACAGTATGTTGGGAGAGAGCAGAGCCCCGCTGGCGGTCTGGGTTCGGGCCCCTGTCCCACTACTGCAGTGACACGGTGGAGAGCGGCATTCCGGGTACCCAGACGTGGCCTTTGTCCCTTGGTGGCTCCTAGAGCTCTGCTTCTGTGCCAGACTGTTTCCAAGGAACAAGTTAATTTTCTTTTTCCAAGTGCTTGCTGAAGCTTAGCATACAGAATTTCTCAGCTGGTTCCAAGAATCTGGCTTTTTGTCTGAGTCCCCAAATTGTAGGAGCTTTGTAAACAGGAGGGAGAAGAGTGGGAGGGAGGAGAAGGATCTGGAGTATTTTCCTTCATACTCAGTGTCAGCACAGCAGCAGCATAAACCACGGGGGTCCCTGGTAGAAACTCAACACCCAGAGCATTCTTCTTGGAGAAGCCAAGGTGGCTGTTACCTGCACACAAGAGATGCCCAGATCAGAGAAAGGGACTAGAAGGCAGGCAGACAGGTCAGTAGAGCCTTTCTCTGCCCCCCTCCTCCCTCACCCCAACGAGAGCTGGTCAGGGTAGGACCTGTGTACCCTGCACACACTTGCTTGGGGCCATCAAGCCAGCTCAAGGGCAGGGCCAAGTCCAACCAGGACAACATGCAGCCTGGCCATAGGTATTAGCTGCGGTCCCTCACCCTCAATCCCCGAGGCATTAGGAAGAGACAGGGCATCACCTGTGCCCAGGGACCTGGCCATCCCAATTCAGAGAGCACAGCTGTTGTTCCAGCCGGGAGATGCGGAATGCCAGGTAGGATGAGGACATGACCAAGAAGCAGATCCTGGAGAAAGAGATAAAAAGGAGATCTTATCTGTAAAACGGGCATTTTTAGAGGCTCACCAAAGAGGATGGGGACTAAGCTACTTCCTGCAACTGGAGGAAGGAAAGAATCCTTTACCCTTCAGCTGTGTCCAGGCCAGGATACCTTTGTTCCCAGAGACTGTGTGGGGGTCCTGAGACTCGCCCCCACGGAGGTGTCCTCGAAGCCCAGCAGGAAATGTGGGCCCTGAAACGGAGCCCACCTTCCCCCTGACCAGCCACCTTGGTCCTGGGCCTCTTCTTCAAGGCCACTAGGATCATCCCCTAAAGTGGTAGGTCCATTCTCCCAGCAAGGGAGGTTGACAGCTGGCACTCAGCCAGCAGAACCAGAGGAAGGTCAGGAGGGAAGGGGAGGCGAGGCCAGGGGCTGGCCATTCATGAAATGTCCCACCATGCTCACCACTCTGCTGGCCCATAGGTAGAATTACAGGCAAGCCTGCGCTTCCAAAAACACGGCTCTGAAGGCGTAGCAGGAAGGCCGTGGCTCTCCCCTATCCTGTCGGATGGCCCCTTCCAATTTTGTCAGCCCTCCCCCTCCCCAATCCCATGCAATCTTTCCTTTTTTTTTAACAGCTTCATATCCTTCCCTCTCTACTGTGCACCCTTAACTCTAAATTACAGGGGTGCATGAATAAAAACTGGAGACACTCTGTCGTGCTGTAGACTGGCCTGCTGTGTAGCCTCCAGACACACCCAGGAGCTTTCAGTTGACTTAGGGCCTTCCCTTCACTCGGACAGTGACCTCCCCACACACAGAGGCCCCTGCTCCAACAGCCAGACACCCAGGCGACTTTGGCCCCCGGCCCCCAGTATAGTCACCTACAGCACAAAGATGATCTTGAGGAGCTGGTAATCCCAGAGCCTCAGCTCCGCATCGCTCCTGGACTCCTCCTCCAGCTTCTCCTCCTCACAGACCGCATTCTCTGTGATAGGAGAGCAGTTAGGCATCTTCCTGGGGCAGGAGGCAAGAGCCCAGCCCAGCAAGGAGCACACACACCCCTTCCTAGCTCCCCGCCCCATTCTCTCAAGCTGCTTGGGCTCTTGGCTTTCCCTTATGGATTAGGATAAAGTAAGAAACAGTTCTCAGAAGCCTTGCTGGCTGTGATTTCTCCTTTTTGCAGAAGTGGGGGCAGGGAAAGCCTGGTCTTTGCAAGCAGTCACGAGGAGCACCCTGAGCTCACCAGACCCTGGAGGCTTCCTGGAGGGAAAGAAGCTGTCCACGGAGTCCATGGATGCCCGAGGGATACAAGGGATGTTGTCTGGGAGGGACAGGGACCTGGAGGCAGGACACACTTTTCTCCACTTCATCTCAGGGATGAGGACTTCCTGCAGAGAAATCAGGAAAAACTGTCTCTCTGTGAGCCTTGGGATCTCACCTGTCCTAAGGGGCCCACATGAGTTTTCGCGAAGCTTTTTGAGATATTGCCAACATGGATACCTAGTGAGCATGACGGCAGGTACCCAGAAGGAGGGAAACCACTGCCATAGCAACCACGTGTCTCTCTTAGCTGCTCCCTTGCTGTGACCACCCTTTCTTCCAGGGAACAATGTCTTTGAAGACGGCTAGTACAGAACCACAGTGGGATCTAAGACATGAGCTAACCCAGGTATGTGCTCACATCCACTGAGTCCAAGAAAACTTGGTACAATATATCTTAGGTGGGATAAATCCTTCTAACTCGGACTTTAACCCATCACTGACCTTAGCATGGGGTACCTAGGGTGCCTATCAACAAAAATGGGATCATCTCCTCTGTCCCTTGCATAGTACTGTGTATACTGTATGCTTGACTCAATGCTTAATGGCTAGTTAAGGAGGCTTTGAACACCTTGGGGTCATTTCCATCCCCATCACTGTTCTAGAGACTCAGCTCTGCCTACCCGAAACCCAACAGCAAAGGAAACTGCTGGGACCTTGGAAAATCTCAAATGAGTCTGTCTGGGTTCCACAGGGATAGCCTTTGGAGTTCTTCCCCAAGGACACCTCTATCCCCTGGAGGGCCCTCCTGACTCCTCCAGAGAGGATAGGTCACTGGTTCTGTGGCTGTACAGGTGTGCGATTCAACCTGGGCAGTGTCCAGGGGCCTGGACATCTCTTCTGCTCAGAAAGTCAGCAGATCTGCCCAGAGCCTAGTGGCTCTGCATGGAATGGAGTGTGTCAGGTCTAGGGGACCCCCTGTAATAGTGTGGCCACTGGCTCTTGAGCCTGGAGCCCCATTTCTACATTGTGGGCCCCTGCCTGAAGCCCCAGAGCCATGGGCTCTCTCACACCAACAGCTTCAGCTCTCACCAGAGATTCACACTCAGGTTCCTCTGGAAATTCTCTTACACTCAGGCTCTTCTTGCTGGAAGGCTAAGGAAGAAAGGGAACAGGAATGACTTGTCCATCTGGAACGGCCAAGGTCAGGAGTGAGGGGCTATTAGCACTCTCCAGGAGAGCTTTACCTCCAAATAAGCCACCTTGGGTCAAGATGAAGCCTAGCTCCCAGAGTTTGCAGGGGTGCCCTAGTTAATGCTGGAGCAGAGGGCAAACTCACGGCAAGGTGCTTCCCCACGCTGCCGTCCCTCCCCACTGCCTCACCGCGGGCATACTGGAAAGGAGCCGCGTGCTTCTGTCCGTTCACGGCCTCTGACTCAAAGACACATGCTCATAGACACTCGGTCCAAGGACTAAGGTCGGATTCGCTGGGCTTGAGCCCGTTACTCCCCTCGCCCTGCCCTTGGTCCCTGTGCTGGAAAGATGGGCCAACCACTCCCAACCGCCTGGTCCCAAGACCTCAGTCTAGGCCTGAGCAACCTCTCTGGCCCAACTCCTGCCCCTGAGCTCCATACCTGTAGGTGTGTGCAGACCCTCCTCAGCATGTCATATACACTGTCCCGGGAAAGCAGTGACACAAAGACGTACTGGGACAGAGAAAGAAAACAGAAAAGGGTGGGGTAAGTACAGACTGGAGAGGTGCCAGAATCAGGATCCCGGGGCTGGGACGGGAGACTAACCAGTGGGGGCTGGCCCGGGGACTCACTGACCTTCTGGCTGGTGTTGGTGGTGATGGCCAGGCCATTGGGAAGGAGCCGCGCCATCTTGTGTTTTTTGATCATTTGGACAGACACCACGGGAATGACCACCTGAGGGCGGAGAGGCACGGGTATCTCAGGACTCACGCCCAAGGACATGAGTGCGTGAGTCCTGAGAGTGCTTCCTGCACAGGGCCCCAGCCACAAGCAGCTGTCAGCCGAGCACGGACACCATGGACAAGCCTGCACCTATGTGGGAGGATATGGAGCCTTCCACGTCTCATGCAGGCTCCCCTTCCAGTTGTCCCACCACCCTGCCCCAGGCCTGGCAGCACACTGCTCTGGGCTCTCACCCTATTGTCCAAGAGGCCAAAGGTGGTTGCCCTGGTGATCCCCATTCTCTGGTAAGAGTTCCCTGAGCTCCCACCTGGCCACAATTATGGCTCCCCCAAAGTGAGACATCCCACTCTGATGCCGAAGGCATTTCAGAGGCGCCCATAGGCAGAATAAGTTGGCTGTGATCTGTTCGGGCCAGCTCTGGCCAGATGTGGAGTCTAGATTAGGGCCCTGTTTTGGAAGGGGTGGAGCTACTTCCCTGGAGACCAGGTGGGGTGGCTCCCATGAGAGGCTTCCCCAGGTGCCTGATGCCCGCCCGCAGGGTAGGGGGTGTCTTTCCCCGCTGGAGCCTCATGGCCCACTGCAGCCCTTAATCACTTATTACTACCTTTATATCCTTGCCAAAGAGGCTGGCATGGAAGCAGAGCCAGTTGGGGGAGATGTAGAGCCGGCCCTGGAGAAGGAGGTCCCTCTGAAGGGCGCAGGAACACACTGGGGAGTCACAGGAAAGAAGACGGCCATGAGCAAGCCAGCCCTGAAGCCCCAGGGCCTGGTCCGACACTCAGGGGTCCAGGGCCAAGCCTCAGGGACGGCCTTCCTCAGACTCCCCCTTCCTGGCCCCAGGCCCCAACCCACTCATTCCACCAGCACCCCGAGTCCTTCTTGAGAGTCCTGACTGCCTCACCGGAGCCCACTAAACTGCTAGAGCTTTCTTCCTTCCCTAAGCCGGGGTTCTTGCTCCCTCGGGCGGAACTCCTTGCCCGCTGTGGACAGAGGGCCTCGATCGTGCAAACGCTCGCACACGCTCACTGTGTACTTCTGTTCGTATCAATGACTGTTCTTTCCTGCTCGGCCTCTCAGTGAGAGGAAGCCCTGACATCGCCTCAAGAAAACTTTCATAAATTCCATCTCGTATCCCCAATCTGCCCGGGCTTCTCATACTTTTGAAGAAAACAGGTCCAACCACATCCAAAGGGCAGCCAGTTCCCATAGCAAAACTGTGCCTTGGAGGCTCTGGAGGAGAAGACCTGGGCCTCAGGCACTCCAGGCCCCCGTCCAGTCGCACCAGGGGGACAGCTCACCTTTGAGAACCACCTCCTCCAAGGGGATGTCCTTAAACAGCTTGTGGTATTGCTGGTTGTATTTACTCAGTAGCGTCTGCAAACACACAAGCCGGGGCTGAGACGTCCTGGGGGATCGGACCACCAAGGGGACTGCACCAGCCACCGGGGAATAATGCCATCGGGGACACAGTGGGGGTGAGAGGCTGAGTTCCAAGCCCAGCTTGTCTCTCGGTGGCAATGGCCGGAGGTCCTGACGGGGCAGCCTATGACCGGGGGACGCCCCACGGCCACCCAGGAGGGGACACTGGCTCAGGTCCCTTGGTGACAGACCTGGCAGCCAAGGAGCCAACCGCCACTGGGTCAGCCCAGGGCCCCTCCCCTGGTGGGAGCGAAAAGGCGGCCTCTGCACACTCACCCCTTCTCGGCCACACTTCTTTATCTCTTCAGCCTTCAAGCCTTCCGGCCAGTGCAGACTGCAAAGGAGACATTCCATTCCAGGGACAAGGAACCCTCGAGATCTGCCCATGTATCCTCAGTGCCAGGTCTGCCCTGGCTTCAAGCCAGAAGCTTGGGGGAGAGATTGAAGACTGAGGCCCTTCCCTAGGAGCCACCACAAGGTGATAAGCCACAGCCCCGGGGAGGGCCCTCCTACAAGCTGGGGGCCCTCCTCCCCGACAGGGGTGGGCAGCGGCCCCCCAGGACGGGGGCCTGAGCCTGCATCTCCCAGACGCTGAGGAGCTGCCCACCCCTGGGTACCACAGACCCTCTCCCGCTTCCCTGGCAATGGATAAGCAGAGGAGCAGAGCCAAGGATAAGTGGGCAGGAGATGCGGGGATGGGGACCAGTTTTGCAGGGGGTGGACGAGAAGGAGACGTCAGACCCACAACCCCGGGGCCTGGCCCTGGGCCATGACCCCGCAGGCCTGCCCTCCTTGCAGCCTCCTCCCCGCAGCCTGGAGCTCAGCAGACTCCCCTGAGCTGATGGAGGCTACCAAGGCTGAGGGAGAGGGGTGGTGCTGGGACGCAACCTTGGCCAGGTTGGCCTGAGGGCAGGTGGGCAAGGCAGAGGCTGGTAACCCGAGGGGCCCAGACTCTGCTAGGTCGCCCCGAGCTGGGACAGGCCCCGGAATGGGAGGAAGAGGTGCCCATTCCTCTGGGTGTTGTGCCCAGTCCAACACCTGACGCAAGGTCCCCTTTCTGCCCTTTAACCCCTCTGCCCCTTTCTTTCTTTATTCTTTTAAAGACTTGATTTAAATGCCAATTAATTATTAGTCTCAGGTGTACAACATAGTGACTCAATCCTTGCTCATCATGACAAGTGCTCACCTTAATCCCCATCACCTAGGTCACCTTCCTCCCACCCCACCCGCGTCCCCTCTGGTGACCACCAGTTTGTTCTCTAGAGTTCAGAGTCTGTTTCTTGGCTTGTCTCTCTCCCTTTTCCCCTCTTTGCTCATTTGATTGGTTTCTTAAATTCCACATATTAGTGAAAACATATGGTATTTGTCTTTGACTTATTTCACTTAGCGTAATAGTCTCCAGCTCCCACCATGTCACTGCAAGTGGTAAGAGTTCATTCTTTCTTATTTGCCCCTTCCCACCCCCAAGCCGGATGTACATCTGACTGGGAGGGGCCTCACCTGGAGTCCAGGGGTGCCTGAACCCTGGCTAGCTTCTCTGAGCAGGACACAGGGCTCTTCAGAGAAGCCGTCTTTCCATGCATCTGTTGGTGGCTGAGCAGAAACAGGCCCACATCAGGAAGGGGGTCTGTGGAACAGCTCCAGGGAAACAGCTCCATGCCCAGGGCAGCTCCTCTGCCCGCACCCAGACCAGCCCTGCCATTCAGGCTGAAGCTGCAGGTGTCACAGTCCAGAGGCCAGCAGCTCAGGCAGGGGTTCTCGGGCCCCCAACAAAGAGGGCAACCACATGCTGCCTTTTCTGGAAGCCTGCAGGTCGGTTTATGCCCAGACGGGAAGGAAAATCAGCCTACCTTGGTGGAGCACCAGGCAGGCAGGCCATCAGCCGCACCCTTGAGAAAGCACAGTGGGAGGGAGGACTCTAAGACTCGCTCCCGGCTGAAAGCAAAGGTTTCTGAGGTGCCTGGGGAGCACTACCATAAGCCATCGGGATCTGGGAAAGGATGCTGAGCACGGGAAGCCGAAGCAGCGCTGAGGAACTGGTGCCACAGATGGTGTGGGAGGGGCTCCGGTCAGCCCACAGGTGACTATGGGTTGGGAGGCAGGGGCGGCCCTGCACCATGAAGTGGCCTTTGGTGGCCTTCACCTTGGCCCTGAGAGCCAAACCATCTCAAAAATGTCCCAGACAAAAAAAAAAAAAAAAAAAAATTGTCCCAGACAGAGGGCCCTGGAGGGAGGAGACACCATCTCCCCGGGCGGGTGGGGTTCCCCAGTGGCTTTCGAGTTCATGCCTCCACTAAACAGCTCCACACTAGGGATCAACACATCAACTGAGCGGGCCCGGAAGCTGACGGGAAGAGAGGGCGGCCAAGGAGCAGGGCCAAGGCAGGGCCCTCAGTGGTCACAGGTAGGCTACGAGGCCCTGGGCAGATGAGGAGCCTCAGCAAATACGGAGCTGGGGGCTGAGGCCTGTCACTACGAGCCCCGGGTCCCTCTCAGCATTGTCACCGGGCAAGTCAAGGTTCTCTTCTTCAGGAACAGAGTTGCCCACTGGGCCGAGATCTGCCAAGACCCTCACAGATGCCTTAGTCTGCGCCCCCTACCATGCTGTGTACACAGGAGGAAACTGAGACCCGCCAGGGGACCGGCCGGACCCAGTGTCACACAAGGAAGAGCCGGGTAACCTCACCCCACAAAATCAGCCCATCCACAGCCACGCGGCCTGGTGACCTCTGCCTTTAACCTTATGGAGAATCTTGGTACACACACTAACATAGGTTTCCTGAATCTTGCTTAAAAAAGTGACACGTTTTGCTAGAGATTTGACCCTTTTGACTCGCAAGGTAATTACTATATTTATGTGGTTCCCTCCTTTCACATTTCAAGAGGGTTTTCTCTCCCCCCTCTTGATTTTTATTATGCTCATTATAGAAAATATGAAAAAGATTTAATACATAAATACAATGATCAAAATCACCCAGAAGGAAAAGAAGTCTTCAAAAATCACCCGAGGAAAAGATTTATGCATAAATACAGAACCTTTGTGAATGGAATTATGCATTATAATACATATATATTTTTTTGTTGCTTAATTAACGTGATCTGATGAGGATTCCCCGTGTCCCCGTCCATGGCTGAGACAGATTCTCAGAAGTGTAATTCGTGGGTAGAGAGTGCACCTTTCTCGGGCTCTTTACAGCCACTCACAAAGTGCTTCCAGACGCTCTGCTGGCGACCACGGCCATCAGCGCGACATGAGGGTGCCCGTTTCCCGACATCCATGGGATGGTTGGCTCCCTCGCCCTGGCTATTCTCTTTTTCTCACTTTTGCAAATTTGATACGTGGAAATATGCTATTTTCATTTCTCTTTCTGCTCACTGACAGGTTGAACGAGTTTTCCCACATGTGCATATTAACCACTGGACCTTCACCTGTGAATGGCCTTTCAGGTTCCTCACGTTTGCCCTACTGATTTGTATTAAATGCTTTCTCAGGAATACTAGTCCTTAGTTTATCATTTTTGTGAACATCTCCCCCAGTTTGTCATTTGCCTTTTAGTTCTGTCTCTGGCTTTGTTCCATGTTTGTTTGTTTTTTGCTTTTGTTTTTTTTTTAAGATTTATTTATTTTTATTTATTTATGATAGACGTAGAGAGAGAGAGGCAGAGACACAGGAGGAGGGAGAGGCAGGCTCCATGCGGGGAGCCCGACGCGGGACTCGATCCCGGGTCTCCAGGATCGCACCCTGGGCCAAAGGCAGGCGCCAAACCGCTGAGCCACCCAGGGATCCCTTTGTTCCATGTTTGTGTGGGTAGATTCCAGCCGTGTCTCCCACCTCTTGGTTCCTCACTTGGTTTGAGTGCTTTGGTTGGAGAGGCCCCCAAGGCGGAGCGTGTATAAGTCCAACCACTGAGCCCTCGGAGAGCTGGACCCTGCAGCCGGCGAGCTCTACTGGGCCGTCAGGAAAGAGAAGGACATGAGGCCTGCTCGGAGGAACACGCTCTAACCCAGAGGACCAGAGATAGAGCGAGACCCCAAGAAGGACCTTGGCCATGGTGTCAGAGGCAGGGAGCCCGCCACTCGGGCACTGGAAAGGGTGATTCGCGGTGTCAGGGCTGCAGGAGCTCCGAGAGCTCACAGAGGGAGAGTCACAGAAGGGCTCCTAGAGAAAAGGAAGCCAAACTTACCAACTGGTAGGACTATCACCTAATCATGCCTGCACGTGGGTTCTAAACTGAACTCATCCTTAGGTCCAATGTGACCTCCTCGGGGTGTGGGGGGCTGCCCTTGGCCCTCCCCCGGCCTAGTGGGGAGCCCCCCCTGCAGGCACTCATGGCACCCCAGTCCTGGCCTCCCTCTCGGCACCTGCCACACTGGGTCAGTGCTGGAGTCGCTCATCTCTGGGGCCTCCGGCATGGCAGGGACTCTGCCTCCCCCGTCACCGAAGGCCCCAAGCTGAGTGCGATGCCAGCATGCAGCACCCACACGCCACCCATCGGAGGAATGACCGGGTGGGGACAGTAAGCGAGGCTGGAGGAGAGACGGACCAGAGAAAATCTGAAGAAGGCTGTGTCCATTCCCACAGCATCTCCAGGAAGAAAAGAATGGTGGGAAAATGCAGCCACTGGGCGGAAATGACTCTCAGATATCTTTATACTTCGGGCGAGTCCTTTACGCAGCATGAGCAGGATGGTTACAAGCCATTCCTACCTGCCCATCTGTGAAGGCCAGTCCCTTCTGTCCTCATAATGCCCTGCTACAGAGACCCTGCCCGTGGCCAGAACGTACCGCTTTCAACGTCACCGAGCCAGACTTTCTACCCATTAGCCTTCTCCCCCACAGGGTTTAGACAAGTCAAAGTAAAAACGTGGGAGCAAAGTCAGATGCGAAGGTAGGTCTGGGGCGCAATGGTCGTCCTGCCGCAGAAGGCCAGGAAGGAGGCCTCTCTAGCAGGCAGCTGGAGAGTGGGGGACCTGGGTCCCCCCGCCCTGCTGGCAGCCTCCGTGCATTTCCACACACACCTCCTCGAGCCAGCTGCTCCCACCCTGTGTGTTGTGAACCATACCCTTGCTCACGCAGCCCCTCCCACCTCCACACGTGCACTGTGGGGTGACAGCAGAAGTCCCCAAGTCCAGGTCTATTTTTGCAATCAAAGCCCCGCCCCCGTATCATTATTGTCATCAAGGGAATGCAACAGAGGAGGTCCAATGCTCTGGACATTAGAGGGGGTAGAAAAGGTGGGGAACCCCTCAGAAGGGGCGCTTTCACTGGCTAAGCCTGGTCCCAGGGCAAGAGGCCTCTCCAGGGCACACAGCGGGCACCTGTCCTGCCCACAAGCCTTCCTTCCTTCCCTCCACAAATACTGAGCTTCTCACACCCTGAGCCCAGTGGGGGGCCGACCACTCTGGGGTTGCTGAAAGGGCAGAGGTGGGCGGCTAGCAGAGCTGGGGCGTTCTCAGGAGATGGGCGGGGCAGTCGAGAAAGGAGGGCCACAGAGAAGGCAGGAGAGGAGGAGAGAGACAATGAGGGAAGTACTGGGGTGCAGCTTCCTCCTGCAGAACTACGGACCACGCTTCTCAGGACCCCTGACACGTGCACTCGCTCTGGATGCTTCCCAGGCTCAAAATACTCCCCCCAGGCGGCCACTCCCAAATCTGAGTCTCCACCCTTGCACCTCTCCTCCTGAGCTCCAGCGCGCCATCTGGATGCACCCACGAAGGCGAACTCGTTGTCATCCCCCCAGATCTGCTCCCTCTGAGCACCCGACATCCCTGGAAGGCTCCTTCCGCCACAGGTGCCCAAGCTAGAACCCCAAGCTCTCTCCTCCCCGCCCCACAACCAATCAGTCCCCAGGGCCCCACCAAGCCTTAACCAGGCCCCATCCCGCTGCGCTTGCCTCCGGTCCCCACCATCCTGACCCCGAGCTTGCTCACATGCCCGGCCCTCTCCTGCATCTGCACCCACATAGCGCTGGGCCCAGATCTGATCCTGCGGCCTCACGCTGCTTTCCCTCTCCTTCCTGCGCCTCCTGCTCCCCTTGCCAGCCTCCCGGCAGGTTCACCTGAGCCCCAGCTTCCCCCATGGCCCTCCCCAGGCAGGCATCCCCACCTGGAATTCCTCCCCACACTCATCCACCCGGGGAATTGCACTTGTTTTTCAAACCCCAGTTCAAATATCACCTCTTCCATGAAGCCTTCCCTGATTACCCCCCTGCAGAGCCGGTCAGTCCCTCCTCTGAGGTCCCCTCTGTCCTGCTGTTTGTCCCAGCACTTACCACACTGGCCTGAGCTGGTCTGTCTGTTTATGCATCCGTCTGCCCCCAGGCGACTCTGAGTCCACCAGGGGTGTGTCCTATACATCTCTGTGTCCCCAGCACACAGCAAGCACCCAGCGTTTGCTACCAAGAGGGAAGGAGACAGAGAAAGAAAGAGGGTGACACTCCAAGAGGGAGGAGGGGAGGAAGAAAGCAAGGCAGTGGGAGGGAGAGGCACCGCTCGGAGCCCCTGGGCTCACGGAGGCCCTGGGGTCACGAGCAGAGGCCCAGCACCACAAGCAGAGGCCCAGCACCACGGGGCACCCAGTCCCTGCTGCCTGGCTGCTCAAAGGGGCCCCCCGGGGTGGGGTGGAGGAAGGCGAGAGAAAGCGGATGAAGGGGCTCGGGTGGGATGGGATGTGGTATCTGAGGAAAGCACAGGTGGGGGGGGCCTGGGGGGGCCTGACTACCCGCAGGGTTCACCCGCCCCGCATGGCCCTGGGCTGGCCTGTGCCCTCCAGCTCCCCCAGCAGCCCCGGGCAAACTTCCCCGCGGGCCCCTCTGTGCCCCTGGCGGGAGCTGCACCCAGGCCCCAAGCCTGAGCCCCCCGCCTGCGCCAGCACGGGCAGCTCCCCTGGGGCGCCTTGGGGCACCTCCCAGGCTGCTCCTCCCAGATGTTCAAGGCACTAGAGCATCCTCTGGGGCCTGGCACCCCTGCAGCGGCCAGCCCCGGGGTGACCCCCCCAGAGAGACCTCTTCCAAACAGAAAATACTCCTCACCAGCACATCCCTAAAGCACAGAACGCCAGCCCCCCCCCCAGGCCCCCCAGATGGCCTGTCTCTACTTTGACAGCTCAGCACCCAGCTCCCCACCTTCACAGGGAAGAGAGTCCATCCCGTTAACTCTGCTGTGCAGCCTGCTGGGTACCTGCTAACATGGCATGGAGAGCTTTCTTAGAAAACAGAGGGCCCCCCGGGTGGCTCCGTGGTCGAGCTTCAGCTCAGATCATGACCCCAGGGTCGCGGGATCGCGTCCCACATCGGGCTCCCCGCATGGAGCCTGCTTCTCCCTCTGCCTGTGTCTCTGCCTCTTTTTCTGTGTGTGTGTATGTGTGTGTGTGTGTGTGTGTGTGTGTCTCATGAATAAATAAATACAATCTCTTAAAAAATAAAAAGCAAACAAACAAACAAAAATGATGCCTGAGCCCGGTCGCAGACCCATTAAGTCAGAGCCCCTGGGGTAGCAGCTAGGTAACTACATATTTTTAACTTATTAAAGAATAAACTGCATACAGAAAAGCGCACAGAAAATCAATGTACAATTCAATGCATCTCACCAACAGAACACACTTGGAACCCAGCCCCCAGAAACTCAGCCCTTCCCCAGTTCCTTCCAGTCTCATCCCCTCGCCCAGGCCACAAGGACAGCCACCCTCCAGGCCTCCTCGGCACGCGCTGCCTCCGCCTCTGCGGACTTTCTGTGAATAGAATCACACCACGCACACTCTTTCCCGTGGCTTCCTTTACTCAGCGATGCATTTGTGGGGTCCGTCCACGGTGTTGTGTGCAGCTGGAAACTGCGCTTTCATGAGTGTTTAGACTCCCATTCCGTGGACATGCTACAACTGATTTATTCATTGGACACTAGATGGGCATCTGGGCAGTTTCCAGGGTGGCCAGGAACATTCCACCACCTGTCGTGTGGACACAAGTATTCATTTCTATGGGTAAACACTTGGGATTGGAATTGGTGGGCGGGTTTCAGGCTTTTCAAGGCTCTCAGGTGATTTGAAACACGCAACCAGCGTGAAGAGACCACTGGATGGATCCCGCCCCCCAACTTCTCTCCTTTCTTTGCAGCTCAGAGGGAGAAGCATACCTTCTGGGACCCAGGGTGAATCCTCTGACCCCTCTGTGCCTTCACCCTGCCCCTCTGGATTTCCAGGACACCCTCAGCAAGACAGGAATCACATTGTTCGGAGAGATTTCCTTCATCGGTGAAGGTCACAGAGCACATTTACTAGGTCATGCCAAGGAAGCAGGAGCAACTTTCCATGTGGCAGCGGCTTGGCTCCGTGTCCTTCCCGAGAGACTCCCTATGTCCCTTTCTGACACACAGCCCAGAAGCTGCTTGACAGGACCTCTGCCAAAGGGAAACTGGAATAATGTTGATAGAGTCAGGCTTATCCTCAGTCCTCTAAAACCTGGAGATAAAAGGCAATCTTCTTTTGCAAAAATAATCCTATGATTAATGACACAGAAGCTGCACCTCGCTTTCTTTTCTAAGCTGATATTCCTCATCTAGGACAACTGCTTTGCTGTTTCTGCTGACAAGAGGGGAGAAAGCCCCACAACTGAATTCCATCCTGGGTGTAAGGGGGCCACACACTGCTCCCAATCCAGCTGTTGGCTCAGCAGCCCTGGCAAAGGACTGAGGCAGGGCAGGTGTGAGCCTACTTCCCAGGAGCAGGTCTGAGAACACCTGCGCTAGGGATGCACTTTGACCACCCGTGGCAGCTTGGAGATGAAAGGGAATGGGGAAAACCAGGTGCCCTGCCTCCCGAGATGTCACAGTCTGCACCCAAGGACCCTGGCGCTCCAGACCCACACAAAGCCAGCTGCAAGCTGACCAGGGGCCTCTCTGGAGGAAAAGATGATCTTTTCCGATTCTACTTTTTTTTTTTTTTTTAAAGATTGTATTTATTTATTTGACAGAGAGAGAGCACTAGCGGGAGGAGGGGGAGAGGGAGAAGCAGGCTCCCCGCTGAGCCAGGAGCCCCATGTGGGGCTGCATCCCAGGACCCCGGGATCATGACCCAAGCCACAGGCAGACGCTTAAGCAGCTGAGCCCCCCGGGGGCCCCTCTGACTTCATCTCTAATGGATCCTAACCAGGGCAGAGCAGGCAGGAGGTGCACAGCCAGAGGCCGCGACGGGCAGGAGGGAGGTTGCTGCAGGGACCCTGGAGCGGAGCCCCTGGTGCCCCCAGCGCCCCCAGAGCTGGCCTAGAGCGAGTGAAGAGGGGGGAGAGAGAAGCGGGGGTGGGGGACCCCAGGTGGGAGGGTCAGGGTCTGCCCCCCTTGCCGCCGTTATCCTTCAGTTCTGTGCTGGTGCCCCCAGCACTCGCAGCCAGGCCCGTAGCCCCCCTGCTTCGGCCAAAGCCCTCAAACCAGGGCACACCATGATGTCACCTGTCGCACTCGCGTGGGACAGGTGGCTCTTGACGCAGGCTCAGCTGGGCCCAGTGACGGAGGCCTGTGCTCACTCATGCCCCGTGAGCCCCCCACGGGGAGGGGAAGGATGTCCAGCCCAAGTCCAGCCCCCTCAGTGGCGGGGGGGCCCCTGGGGAGAAGCAGGGGACAGGTGTGGCTGGTACCTCCAGGCAACAGGCTGCCGTGGGTGCAGGACACGGCTCAGGTCAGAGGAGGGGAGAGCCCGGCCTGTAGGGCGAGAGCTCGGGGAGCCCACTTCAAACTCCAGCCTGGCCGACACCTGCGCCCTCTCGGGGCCCGGGGTTCTGCTCTGCTCTCTGCTGTAGCCCCCTGTAGACCTGGGGGTGCTCGGGGCCTGGTGCTGTGCTCTCTTCTGTAGCCCCCTGTAGACCTGGGGGTGCTCGGGGCCTGGTGTTGTGCTCTCTGCTGTAGCCCCCTAGACACGATAGGGGGCACGGGGGGGAGGCCAAAAGAGGTCTGGGCTGAGATGGCCACGCAGGGCCCCCTGTGGGAAGTGGAGTTCCCTGGATCAAACTCCTTCCCCTCCCTCACCCCCACCAAGCCTTTATCTTCTTTGCTCAAAGAACTAAACAAACTGGGAGAGCTGGTCCTTGTGGGTGGCCGCATCCTGGGCGAACAAGGACCCCTCTGAGCTCTGCTGCCAAGAAGGACTCCTACCTACAGGCATCTCGGAAACTCCTGGGCCTTCCACCCAATAAGAGCTGAGAGGCCAAGGCCAGGCTGTCCCCGTCCCCCACTCTTGGCGGCCAGGACACTGCCCACGGCCCAGGTCTCTCTATGGAGCCCAGAGCTGGTGAGCCAAGCCCTTAGCTCCTTGGTTGACCGGCCCCACCCCAGTTAAAGGGCCCCAACTCCCCTCTTCCCTGCTCTCAGGCCTCCCCCACCCAGGCCTAGCTCTTGGGGTACACTAGAAAAGGCCCACGTCCTCACAGGGACGGATTTCAGGATCAAAGTGCTCAAGCTGACTCCTCTCGGGCACTGGGAAGAGTTGCTAATGAGCTGCCCCCCAGCTCGGTCTGGACGCTGCTTAGCCAACGTGCTCCTGCCCAAGCTGAGAACTCCTCCCTCTCAACTCTCATCCCCAACCCTGGTGGCTGCGGGCCCCTCCCGCCTTGCCTCCACACAGGGTGCGCTCAGATGGCTGTATTGCCCATTTATGTGGCTGTCTCCCCACTAGTCTTCCTTATTCATCTCTCACCCTTGGGCCACACACAGCTTCAGGCATGCAGTAAGTGCTCAATAACCGTGTCCTGAATAAACAAAGGCTCCCCGCTGAGAAGCTCCTCTGTGTAGTTGGTTCAGCAGCACTGGGACCTCGGGACCCAAACACAAGGCCTGGAGGGAGAGTAAGTCACTCCAGTGTGCTTCTGGCTGCCCTCGAGCCCTGGGTGGCCCCGGTCACCTTCTCTGGGTCTGCTCCCTTGTAAAATGGGGGCAAATCCCCAGTGACCTGCAGATCCTCAGGGCTGCTGTGGGGATCTGAGAGGCCAAGGCCTCGCCCCAGAGGGAGGGGGGGTGTCTCAGAGCCTTGCCGGCTGAGCCTGAACCCCCCTGCCCGCAGCACTGAGAGCTCTGCGTCCCCATGCGCCTTGCAGGGTGCCTAGATGTCCAGCTGCCCCGGGGGAAGCAGGCACAGAGGCACCCACAGAGCTCAATGCTTGAGCTGTACCTCTGCACCTCTCCCTGGGGCTGCAGCCAGACAGCACCGGGCCCAGCACCCCACCTCTCCTCCCCCGCCTCCGCGGAGGTCTGAGGCCAGAGCTCAGAGGCCTGCGGAGCGAGGACAGTCACCAAGGAGACAAACAGGACAAAGAGCCGAAGCATGGACGCTTAGCTCCTGGGATGTCCGGGGTTAGCCCGGGCTGCACGGTGGAGCAGGCGGCTGGTGCTGCGGGGGGGTGACCAGCCTGCTGTGGGCCTCACCCCACGGCGCCCCGCTGCTGCAGAAGCATCTGTGCGAGCTGCCACCCCTGGACGCAGGCACAGACCACTTTTTCTTGGCCGGCCACTTAGGGCCTGGCCCTTTCCAGACAAGAAGCTGGTCATTCAGGTCTAAACACAGACTGGCTTTCATTAAGAAACAGAGCACCCCTGTGCTCCTGGAGGCTGCCCTGTGCCGGGCCTGCCCAGGGAGGACCCGCAGGCAGCCCCAGCCACCCAGCGCCCCCACTCAGGGCTGCCAGGGGGCTCGGCTGCTCCCGGGACAAGTCCGCTCCGTCCAGCCATGGATACCACCCAGCGCACCCCATTCTCACCAGCCTGTGACACCCACCTCCGGATCCCTGTCTGTGGTCCCAAGCCTGGGGGAGTCGGAGCAGGAAGACAGAGAGGCGGGCCTGGAAACCCCTCTCACTGCTATGGGGGCTTGGAGAAGCCATTCCCTCTCTCTTGGGCCTCAGTTTATCTCTGCAAAGGGGCGAGAAAGCCTCAGCCCAAGAAGGAAAGCAGATGTTGTCTGAGGGGAAAAAACAAGGCAGAGTTAGGAGCTGGGTGAACTGCAAATGGCCACTGACCATCCTGTGGTCAGAGGGTCTCCTCTCCCAGGAGAGGCTGGCAGGATCATGGTCCTCAAAGGGCCGCCAGCCTCTCTGCCTCCCTCCTGCAAACACCAGCTCTGTGTCAGTGCTGTGTATACTAGGAGGGATAAGGCAAGCTGCTATCCCCGAAATGCCTGGCGGGAGAGGCAGACATGAAACAAATATTTATACAAATCAACACATAATTATAACTGTGTAATCTACGCTATGAAAGAAGAGCACAGTGTCCTAGTTGGACCCCTGTCAGGGAGTCCTGACTCAGCAGTGGAAAGCAGGGAGGATTTCCCTAAGAAGCAGTGGCATTTTGAGCTGATAGCCAATGTATGCTGATCAGATGGGGGGGCAGGTATTTGGAAGGAATTAGAAAGGGGTCATTGTAGAGGGTTTATGATGGGTGTGCAAAGGCCCTGAGGCCAGAGGTGTGTAGCATGTATGAGGTACCTAAACAGAGCCTTTGTGTCTAGAGGGTGGAAGTAGTGAAGTGGTGAACAATGAGGCTAGTGAGGTTGGCAGGGCCAGATCATGCAGGGGGAACCCCTGTAAGGGTTTTTGGTCATTTTCTTAAAAGCAGTGGGGAATCAATAAAGGGATTTAAACAGGGAAATACACTATCAACTTTGTATCTTAAAGAGATCACTCTGACACATAGATTCGCTTGAAAGTAATCCAAAGGAGGTGGGGAAGGGGGAGTAAAGGTAAGTATTGATGAAACAGGGACAATCTTCTATTGATGGTTATTACAGCAGGGTGATGGACACATGGGGATCCACCCTACAACTCTCTCCTTTTTTTATGTTTAAAATTTCTCCATGGAGGGATCCCTGGGTGGCACAGCGGTTTGGCGCCTGCCTTTGGCCCAGGGCGCGATCCTGGAGACCCGGGATCGAATCCCACATCGGGCTCCCGGTGCATGGAGCCTGCTTCTCCCTCTGCCTGTGTCTCTGCGCCTCTCTCTCTCTCTGCGACTATCATAAATAAATAAAATTAAAAAAAAAAATTTCTCCATGGAGACAGAGCAGTTAGGAGACTGGATTCCAACGGAGAGATGATGTCCCAGACTTGGTGGCAGTGGTGATGGAGGCCAGGGATGGATTCAGGATATATATTTCCAAATAAAATCAACCTGGCCTGGTAATCCACTGGGTGTGAGGTATAAGAGAAAAAATATCAAGTATGAGCCGAGATATCTGGCATAAACAAGTAGGATACTGCTCTGTTTTGCTGAGATGAAACAGGAAAATATATCGGAAAAAAAAAAGGCATATTCGAAGAAACAATCTGAGTTGTCTTAAAGTTCTGTGAGAAACATTTAAGTGGAGATGTCAAGCTATTTAGGAGTAAGGAGCTCAGAAAAAAGGTCCAGGCTAAAGGGATAAAGTTCTGAGTTATTGACCCAAGAATGAGTCGGGAGCTAGGAAAGTCAATACACAAAGAAGAGAAGCTATCAACAGGGGTACCAAAACCAATTCAATAGGAGAAAGATTAGTGTTTTCAACAAATGGGACTGGGAAAACAAGATATTCACATGCAAAAGAATTAAGTTGGACCCCTAGCTCACACCATATATAAAAATAAGCTTAAAAATGTCAGAGCTAATACCACAAAACTTTTAGAAGAAAACAGGTGTAAATCTTTGTGACCTTTGATTAGGCAATGGTCTCTCAAGATATGATATCAAAAGGAAACAAAAAGAAAGATAAAATGAGCCTCATCAAAATTGGAAAACTTTGTGTTGCTAATGATATCATCAAGAAAGTGAAGACAACCCACAGAATGGGAGAAAATATTTGCAAATCATATATCTGATAAAAGACTAATATCCAAAATACATAAAGAACTCCAAAGATAAATACCGTGTGATTCCACTTATGAGAAGTACCTAGAGTATCAAATTCAAAGAAACAGAAAGTGGAATGGTGGTTGCCAAGGGCTGGAAGGAGGAGAAGGTGGAGACGTATTTAATGGATATTTCAGTTACGCAAGATCAAAAATTTCTGGAGACCAGTTGCACAACAATATGAATATGCTTAACACTACTGAACTGTACAAATGCACTTAGAAATGGTTAAGATGATAAGTTTTATGTTATGTGTTTTCCTTGACCACAATTAAAATAAAAATTTTTTAAGAAGAAATATTTTTTTTTTCTAAGGATTTGAGGGAGAGGGAGAGAGTGTGCACACATGTGTGCGGGAGGTGGGGAGAGGGGCCCAAAGAGAGGGAGAGAGAAACCCAAGCAGACTCCACGCTGAAGGTGGAGCCCGATCCAGGACTCAGTCTCACCACCCTGAGATCCCCACTGGAGCCCAAACCAAGAGTGCACCACCGAGGCACTAAAAAGAACTCTTAAAATTGAATGATACAAATTAATTAATTAATTTAAAAAATTTTTTAAATTGAATGCTAAAGACAAGTAATCCAACTAAAAATGGGCAAATGTTTGAAGACACATTTTTCTCCAGGTGATGTCAAGTGACCAATAAGGACATGAAAAGATGCTCAACATCATTAGCCACTGGAGAAATGCAAACTGAAACCACAATCAGATACCACTTGACGCCCGCCGGGAGACCATAACCAATATTAGGTGTTGGTGAGGACGCAGAGAAATTGAACCCTCTTATATTGCTAGTGGGAATGCAAAATGGTACAACTGCTTTGGAAACCAGTCTGGTGGTTCCTCAAACGGTTAACCATAGAGTTACTATATGACAGGGCAATGGCACTCCTGGGTACGCGCCTGGAGAGAACTGAAAATGTG
Source organism: Canis aureus (assembly GCF_053574225.1). Classification (NCBI taxonomy): domain Eukaryota; kingdom Metazoa; phylum Chordata; class Mammalia; order Carnivora; family Canidae; genus Canis; species Canis aureus. The sequence continues at coordinate 40,500,197 of NC_135642.1, forward strand.
TCCACACAAAATCTTGTACAAGAAGGCTCGTGGAATTAGGATAATTAGCCCCCCAGAATGGAAACAGCTCAAATACCCATCAAGTGAGAAAAGGAAAGACCACGTGCTGTAGGACTCCGAGGACGGGAAGTGTGGAGAACTGGCAAATCCAGGGAGACAGGAGATGAGTGGCTGCCAAGGTGCTGGGGGAAGGGGAAATGGGAAGTGACTCATGTGCATAGGGTTTCTTTTTGGGGTGACGAAACTGGTCTGGAATTCGACAGTGGGGAGAGCTGCACAACTGGGGGAACACATGAAAGCCACTGAGTTGTACACTTTCAAAGGGTGGATTTTGTGGTATGTGGGTTAGATCTTGAGGAGGAGGAGGGGGAGGAGGGGCATCTGGGACCCAAAGAAGCATCACCACTTAAGGATCTGTGGGGGAGAGGCCCCCAGGGGACTAGGGGAGAAGGAGCCGAGAGGTAGGAAGAAAACTAGAGGCGGGAGTTGCCCTGGGAGCCCAGGAGGGTTTCAGGCAGGGAGGTGGAGGCCGGGCCCTGAGCCCCTGCACCACAGGGACCCTGCTGGCCTGCTCCTCCTTGCCTCTCACCCAGGCTGGTGGGTGCCCCTGAGGCACCCAGCGGGGACAGGCCTCTGAGAGCCCCTCTGGTCCCCTGCGCCCCGCCCCCGGGGTCCAGCCTTGCCCGCATCCTCACCTGCAGAGCCTCCCCACCACCGGGGCGCCCACACCCTGAATGCCACACCTGGGGCCGCCAGGTTGCTGATGCCCCCAGCTGCCAGGGTCCCGGGGCCGGAACCCCAACCTGGTCTTAGGGCTTTGCAAGGCCTGGGACTTCTTCCTCCGGGGGGGGGGGGGGGGGGGGGGGCTCCAGATGGTCTAATGGGTGGAAACTTCCAAGGAACCCCTGCTCTTGCCCTTATTATCCCACAAGGTTCTGGAGGTTCCAGCCAAGGCACAAAAGCAAGAAAAAGAAAGAAAAGCTTTAGACGCTAAAAAGAGAGCGTTTTAAATTTATTTTTATTCTTTTTTTTTTTTTTTTTTTTTTAAGTCAGCTCTATACCCAGCATGGAGCTTGAACTCACCACCCCAAGATCAAGAGTTGCATGCCCCACTGACTCGGCCAACCAGGAGCTCCCCGAAAAGGAGAATTTTTATTTGAAAGATGGTAAGATAAACTATCTAGAGGACACACAATAAACTGAAAAAAAAAAAAAAAAAAGAAAAGAAAGTGGCCTAGCCATTCTTATATTTGGACACTGGGTTAGACAGGGCTGTGGGAGGGATAGACACATACTGAGCTCCTACGGAGCTTATTATTCTAGGGATTATAAGATCTACATAAAAGTCAATAGTTTCTCTATAGACCCATGATAAAATCTATCTATATTTATTTATATACACATATATATTATAAAATATATAAACGTTATAAAATATATTGGGGAAAATGATTCTATTCATATGGCAACAATACATATAAAACATCCAAAAATAAACTTTAACTATGTAGAAAGTCCACAAGAAGGGGATCTCTGGGTGGTGCAGCGGTTTGGCGCCTGCCTTTGGCCCAGGGCGCGATCCTGGAGACCCGGGATCAAATCCCACATCGGGCTCCCAGTGCATGGAGCCTGCTTCTCTCTCTGCCTCTCTCTCTTTCTCTCTCTGTGACTATCATAAATAAAGAAAAAAATTTTTTTAAATAAAAAAAAAAAGAAAGTCCACAAGAAGAAAACCACAGACATTTTTTAAATGACATAAAAGAAGATTTGAATAAAGTCGTCTTCTTGAGTGGGAAGATTCAAAGTTTTTAAAGAAGTGAATTTATTTCAAATTTAACGCAAGGGCTTGCCCTACCAGATGTCCGAACAAAGCGAGAGCAATCACAGCTAGAGCAATCAACATACCATGGTATTTACTGCCTTAGGAAAGATAAACAGATCCTAACAGGGAGTCCAGAACATGATCTATGGATATCTGAGAACTTAGTACCTGATAAAGAAGGTGTTTCAAAATAAGTAAGAGAAGAATGGATTGTCCAATAAATGATATTGGGGCAATTGGCTATCTCACACCATTCACAAAAATAAATTCCAAGGAGATTAAACATCCAAATATTTTCTAAATAAAGAACTAAAATAAAATACAGGAGGACATGAACATATTAGGAAAGATCTTTCTAAGCAAGATGCAAAATCCAGAACACATAAAAGATTTAATTGCATAAAAAATTAAAAACTTTGTATATCAAAATGTAATCAAAAATTGATATTTTTAAACATATAATGAGCTCATCCAAGTCAGTAAGAAGACTTAAACGATCTAATAGAAAAGTGAGCAAAGAATATTGAACAGGCAAGTCACAAAAGAAGAAATATTTCTCTTAACTATCTAATTGGTAAAACTTAAAAAATTATAGTGCTCAGTATCACCAAGGATGTATTACAAATCTACAGATCCTTTGAACCAACAACTCCATCTCACAGAAACTTGGTATAAGGAAATAGATGGACAAGTAGGCAAAAATTTATATTCATATGGTTAACAATTATATGAAAAAAGTGGAAATGCCTAAATACTATTTTATCAATATCATAGATTCCTGTGCAATTGACTAAAATAGAATATAGTTGCATGTGCTCATAGAAAAAAAGTCCAATATGTGTTGTTTAGTGAAAAGTAGGTATAGATTAGTAAGATATAATTAATCCATTTATAAAATTTAACTTTCTATACCTAAGGGTATTTATCAAACAACAGTGATTCTATCTCGTGTGAGAATTATAGGGTGATTTTTACTCTCTTTAATTTCTCTTTTATTTAAGCTTATTATAACAGGCATGTAATACTTTCAAAATCAGCAAAAACAATAAAGATTACTTTTTTAATATTTAAAATAAAAGGTAGATATGATATCTTCTTTTTTACTTATTAAATGCCAAAGGCCTAAAAGTTTAATAATATCTACTGTCGATCAACATGCTGATGAATGGGCAGTCTTACCCAATACTGCGTGGTAGGGCAGGGTGAGAAAAGGTACATACATTTCATATGTAGATACCCATCCCACCCATAAATTCAACCTCTAACAATCTATTCTTAGAAAACAACTGGACACAAATTTAAATGTATCAGAATGTTCACTGAACTGTAGTTAGAAGAAAAAAAGAACAATAGGGCATGAACAAATTGCAGTTTATTAATGGAATGAAAGGCTGGGTAACAATTAAACTGATATTTATCAAGTTATTTATTAAAACTAAATCTCTATGAAGCCCCGACTTTATTCTTTTTTTTTTTTTTTTTTATGATAGTCACAGAGAGAGAGAGAGAGAGAGAGAGAGAGAGAAAGGCAGAGACACAGGCAGAGGGAGAAGCAGGCTCCATGCACCGGGAGCCCAACATGGGATTCGATCCCGGGTCTCCAGGATCGCGCCCTGGGCCAAACGCAGGCGCCATTGCGCCACCCAGGGATCCCCCCCTGACTTTATTCTTAAAAAGAATACTATTACATAACATCGGGAAAAGCATTACATAGAACAGCATGCATAATAAAATATATGTGGGAAGGATGCTCACCAAAATTCCAACAATATTTTTCTCCATGAGTTGGAATGTTAGATGTTTTTAAAATTTTTCTTCTTTATACTTTCCTGCATACTTTGCCTGAATTTTATGATCACAATGAACTACTTTCATTTGATGGAAAGAATAAAAAGGAAGGAGAAAGAGATAGCAAGAAAAAGAAACAAGGTACAGCAATAATAATAAACACCTCTGAAACTCCAAATTCCTAACACCTTACTCTTCTTACGTGAAAACCCTCCAAATCCAACAGAAAAAGAAACCTTGATTTTTAAAATGGACTTTGCCAAATCCCCACATGTGATAAAACTGCACAAAACTAAACAAACACACACACACACACACAAACTAAACACACACACACACCAGTGTATGTAAAACCAGTGAGATCCAAATAAGGGGGATCCCTGGGTGGCTCAGTGGTTTGGCACCTGCCTTTGGCCCAGGGTGTGATCCTGGATTCCTGGGATCGAGTCCCATATCAGGCCTCCTGCATGGAGCCTGCTTCTCCCTCTGCCTGTATCTCTTTCTCTCTCTGTGCGTGTGTGTCTCTCATGAATAAATAAATAAAATCTTTAAAAAAAAAAAGCAAATAAGGTCAATGGGTTATATCAATGTCAGTTTTCTGGTTGTGCCATGGTGCTCTCATTATACAGGATGTTACACTGGGAGAAACTGGGTGAAAGATATGTGAGATCTTTGCATTACTTCATACAATTGCATGTGAATCTACAATTATCTCTAAATATAAAATTTATTTCAGAAGAATGAACTTTGAACCTTTAAAAGGAAAGCAGACCTAAAGATTTCTTAAAGCTAGGGCTGGATCCTTAGAGAGGCCTGGTCTCAGATTCTCAAAGGTGGAAGCACCGCAGGGGAACTAACTTTTGGTGGCATCTCTCTCAAGCCATTGCACAGCCTGAGAACCTTTGAAGCAGGCCAGATGTGGCTCTGTCTTATGGATAAAGAAAGGGAGGCTCAGAGCCAGTAGTAATAACTCAGGAGAAAGGAACTGAATCCAGGTCTTTCACTAAGCCTCTTCTTATCATTCTATCACAGGGACTACGTATCTGAGAATGACTTAAAGGAAAAAAAAAGGGATCCCTGGGTGGCGCAGCGGTTTGGCGCCTGCCTTTGGCCCAGGGCGCGATCCTGGAGACCCGGGATCGAATCCCACGTCGGGCTCCCGGTGCATGGAGCCTGCTTCTCCCTCTGCCTGTGTCTCTGCCTCTCTCTCTCTATCTGTGTGTGACTATCATAAATAAATAAAAAAAAAAAAATTAAAAAAAAATAAAAAAAAAATAAAAAAAAAAAAAAACTCATTCAGTGTTACCTACAACAAGGAACTTGCTATAAGGAAATAAATAGTCCAGTGGATTAAAAAAAAAAAAAAAAAGGTAAAGTTGCAATCAGGTACAAGGGATCTAAAAATGTGTACCTACATGTGAATATCATCCATCAGGTGTGTCATGCAGAAAGTTCTGTTAGAAAGTTCTTTCCAACACCCAAATGGACCTTGTCCTAACTAATGATCCTTCACCAAGGAACAAACCTATGTCATCCTGTCCCTTCCTTGATAAAACTAGATCTCCACTGTTAGTGCTATATCTCAGTGACCAAATAGTTGACGAAAGGACATTTCTTTACAGAAAGATTCAAGCTAATAGATGGTGAAAAAGTGATAGAATTAGAGCAACATCATTTTAAAGTCCTAATGAATAATGTGTCTAAGGGAAATAATCATCAGTGGCCGCTAACATCCCCCAAGACAAAGAACTAAGTCTAATGATCCTGTGCTAACCTAACCCCTCCAGTGCTTAATACCTTCCTGAATCTGATCAACTCCAAGTTATAGGAAATACAGGGCTCACAGGAACATTTTGAACACCATCAACAAACTGGGAAATGGTATTGGACAAATAATCTGATTTTTTCAACAAAAATTGCAAGGAAGGGGTACCTGATGGGCTCAGTCGGTAGAGCATGCAACTCTTGATGATCTCAGGGTTGTGAGTTCAAGCTCAATGCTGGGTATGGAGATTAGTTAAAAATTTCAAGGGAAAAAAAAAAGAAGAAATGGAAGGGGGAATCTATATATTACATTATAGAGATAAAGATATAGAGATTCAATATGTTAACCAATTGCATAAACCTCATTCAGATCCTTATTAAACTAAATAAATGGTACAAAGACATTTATGAGACAATGGGGAAACTTTAGTTGCTAACTCACTGGTGATTCTAAGGAGTGACTGTTATTTTTTAGGTGTGAAAACAGTATTGTAGTTATATTTTTTAAAGACTTTATCTTTCAAAAAAAAAGACTTTATCTTTTATAGATATACACCGAAATAGCTCTGGATCAAATAATACCTTAGATTTGCTTCAAAATAATCCAGGTGTGAGAGAGGAGGAACATATATATGAAATAAGGCTGGCCCATAACTTGATAATTACTGCGTGATGGGCACATCCTGCTTATTATACTAGTTTCTCTTTTTATATACGTTTGAATTTTTCTGCAATAAAAGGATTTAATGATGAAAAATATAAGCATTTTTCAACCTGTTTGGTAGTCAAGGAAGCCCAATATGAATATAAAGTCTGAGGTATTGTCGCTAGGTTGTTTTATTTTATTTTTAACTCTTTTTTAAAAAGATTTATTTATTTTAGAGAGAGAGAGAGAGCTGGTGCATGGGCCAGGGAGAGAGAGAGAGGAGAAGTAGCTTCTCCACTGAACAGGGAGCCCAACATGGGCTTGACCTCAGGACCCTGAGATCATGACCTGAGCCAAAACCAAGAATCAGACACAAAACCGACTGAACCACCCAGGCGCCCCTGTCAGTGAGTTGTTTTAAAATAACTTTTCTGGATAGTCCTTCTAAATTCAAAAAATATTTTAAAAAGCACTTTGTGTGGCTCTGGTTGGTACGGGCAAGTATTGAATAATCCTGTTAATGTTAACACAAAATAGAAATATTTAAATTTTTTTCTGAAGAGACAAAGAAAATCTTTATAACTGGTCCCAGTTGTTTGCTCAGACATACCACCCATGCTGCTGCTCTGACCCTAAGTCAGAGGAAAAGAGATGCCCATGAAATAAAAGGCCACTACGATTTTGACTGTTTTTAATATACCATCAATGTCCCACATCACCCTGTTAGGAGGAAAAGGAATTCATGTTTGATTTATTTATTTTTTAAAAGATTTTACTTATTTATTCATGAGAGACACAGAGAGAGAGGCAGAGACACAGGCAGAGGGAGAAGCAGGCTCCCTGCAGGGAGCCCAGTGTGGGACTCGATACCAGGACCCCGGGATCACGCCCTGAGTCAAAGGCAGACGTTGAACCACTGAGCCACCCAGGTGTCCCAATTCGTGTTTGATTTAAACTCACTCTTTTTTTTCAAGATTTATTTATTTATTTATTTGAGATCTCTCTCAAGTGAGAGAGGGGGGATGAGGTAGTGCAGAGGAGAGGGAGAGAGAGTCTTAAGCAGACACCGTGCTGTGACATGGGGCTCCTTTCCAGGACCCTGGGACCATGACCGGAGCTGAAATCAAGAGTCAGACGCTTGACCAACTATGCCACCCAGGCGCCCCCGATTTAAACTAATTCTTTATGTGTTTCCTATTTCAGATTAAAATAGAAATAGTGTGGGGCACCTGGCTAGCTAGTCAGTGAGTGAGTGACTCTTGATCTCAGGGTTATAAGTTCAAGCCCCACATTGGGTGTAGAGATTATTTTACAAAGGAAAAAAGAAAAAAATAAATAGTGCCCGCCAGAAACACATCTGTTTCAAAAACTCACCATGTGATTTTCTAGTGGATATTAAACATCACCTGAGGAAACATGCGGTTAATTTAAGACTAGGACTTGAAGAGTGGCTCAAACTCCAAGGGTTATTAAAACTCCAGTCCTGGAGCACCTGGGTGGCTCAGTGGTTGAGCGTCTGCCTTTGGCTCAGGTCGTGATCCCGGGATCCTAGGACTGAGTCCTGCATCGGGCTCCCCGCAGGGAGCCTGCTTCTCCCTCTGCCTGTGTCTCTGCCTCTCTCTCTCTCTCTCTCATGAATAAATAAATAAAATGTTAAAAAGAAAACTCCAGTCCTAATATAGACCAAACAATTTCTTAACATTTACTTGAGACAGCAAGAGAGAGAGAGATGAGTATGGGGAGCGGGGCAGCGGGAGAAGAAGAATGAGAAGCAGACTCTTTGCCTAGCAGGGAGCCCGATGCAGGACTCGATCCCAGGATGCTGGGGTCATGACCCAAGCCAAAGGCAGATGCCTAACCGACGGGGCCTCCAGGTGCCCCTATGACCAAACATTTCCAGAGCAGTAAAAATGTGTCGATGTGGTAGGGAGAAGGGAGGAAACAGCTTACCCTGTAGAGGCTTACATTCTTGGGGGAAAAAAATCCTTCCTTCTGGAATCTGTGCTACAGCAGGCAGGTAATCCTTAGAGGGAGGGGGGGTTAGCTTCTTATCACACAGGAATCTCTGTTCCCAGGGGCTTCTGGTCTCCCCCTCTTCTTCCCTTCCTACATTAGTAAACAGTTGGGGGATTAAACAAAGCTTCAAAGGTTGGTGATGACAAATGGTGCCAGATTGATGTCCTGCAGCCCAGGTGAAGAGCAGCACAATGGCCCAGACCGACTCCACGCCAAACTTACACTTGGCACCAGAGATAGCTGCAGTATTGTGGGGGCTTATTTTCACTTTTCAGGAAAGGAGACAAGCAAGTTATTTTCTGGTGTCCAAACTCAGACACTGGACACCAAAGTGGAATACTGTACCATTTTCGATTTCATGGGCCTGTGTGTGTGTGTGTGTGTGTGTGTCTGTGTTTATTAAGTAAGTTCTATAGCCAACATGGGGTTTGAACTCATGACCTGGAGATCAAGAGACGGATGCTGCACCAACCAAGACAGTGAGGTGCCCCTTGATTTCATGGACTTTCTTTTTTTTTTTTTTTTAATTTTTATTTATTTATGATAGTCACAGAGAGAGAGAGAGAGGCAGAGACACAGGCAGAGGGAGAAGCAGGCTCCATGCACCGGGAGCCCGATGTGGGATTCGATCCCGGGTCTCCAGGATCGCGCCCTGGGCCAAAGGCAGGCGCCAAACCGCTGCGCCACCCAGGGATCCCGATTTCATGGACTTTCTATAGGGAGTCCTAGCAAAGAAGAAATTATGTGAAGAAATAAAATACCTCCAGAAATTGAGGGGAAATTGAGGCTAATTTGCAGAATCACTGAATGACATCATAGAAAAGGCCCTACGGGAGCCTATAATCCAATCTCCTCACCTTATGATGATGGCAAAACAAACCCAGAGAGGGGACCTGACTCTTCCCCAAGTCTCAGCAAAATAGGAACAGCGTGAGGCTTAGAACCAACTTCTGATTCCCCGAGGAAGGCCCTTCATGCTGGTCGGGTGAACACAGTATGTGGCCTTCCGCGCCCAGGCTACATCTTAACCAAGTTAGGGACTGGGTAGAGCCCCCCAAGAGGTGCTAGTAAGATCAGCGGGAGCCTGGCTGGCATAGACTCATGTTGAGTACTCCCCACCTCACCTCGGGAGTCCTGGGGTTGGGGGGGGGGAGATGAGCTGGCGCACAGGTCTTTCTCTCTGCATGGAGCCTTTGGGGGGCTCACCTAAGTTCAGAATTTTGAAAGCCACCTGTAGTAGCATCAGGGCATGGACAGGGCCAGGGCTGTCCAGTCTAGGCTAATTCAGAAACCTCTCCCTAAGGCAAGTCAGGAAGAACTTCCATTTGGTCCCTGTGGAAAGTCCTGGAAGCTCCGTGACAGCTTCCATCAGCTTTGCCCTCTAGACCCAGGTCCAGTCCATTTGCCCCAGAGATGCTCACCGCTGCCCTGGCCCTGTCAAACCCTCACCTGTGTCGATCAGCGTGGGCTGGACTGCAGCCAGCACGATCGGAGCACAGGAGAGGGGGTGTGCTGGACCCCTCACTACGGGGTCTAGTCTCTGAGAAGCGCTGGACTTTGGAGCCAGCTACAGGCGCACCTGGGGGAAGACCTCACAGACGGTCGGGGCGCCTCTCCCGGCGCTGGGAGCCTGATCCCCGCAAGGACGGGGCACCCTTACCCAGGACGAGGGGGGAGGCGAGCAAAGAAAATCAGGGTACACGACAGCTGGGTGGAGGCCCACCGGCCTCTGGAAACAGGACAGGGGGTCCCCGAGGGTGCAGCCGGGCGGCCCGGGGCAGGACCCGCGCGTTCACCCGCTTCCCCGCGCCGGCGGCCCGGCCTGGCTGCCTCCGGGGCTCAGGCTGCGGCGCGGGGACCTGCAGCTCGCTCCGGCCGGTCCTCCCCAAGCAGCCCCGCCGCGGCGCCCAGGACCTCCGGGGGCGGAGACCACACCCCTTGCCTACCTGAAGCAGCACCTCCAGCCTGCCCAGCCCCCGTGCCCCGTGCTCCGCGGCAGGAACGGTCCCTCCTCCCGACGCGACGTTGGATCAGTCTCCAGGCGGAGCGGCGGCCCCTGCAGCCCGGGTGCGGCCGAGTCGTGCCGGGACAGCTCCGAGCTGCCTCGGGGCCGCGGCGGGCCGAGCCGGCGGGAGGGGGTGGGGGGGTGGGAGACGCCTCCGGGACCAGCAGGGAAGCGCCCGACTTGGGGTGAGGGGCGCCAGGACGAAGGACTCGGCTCCGCTGCGGACCGCACGAATGGATGGACGGACGGACGGATGGACAGCGACGCTGGCGGGGCCGCGCGGGCTTCCCCCATCCCCCGGGACGGAGCACGGGGCGCCGACGGCCGGGCCCTCTGCCCCCGCCAACACCTCGCAGCCCCCGGAGGCGCCCGGAACCGCGCAGCCCTGGGCATCCCTGGGCATCCCTGGGCATCCCTGGGCATCCCTGGGCATCCCTGCAGCGGAGCCCAAATTCCGGTGGCCCGGAGTGCCTGCCCCGCGGCCAGAAGGGGCCCAGGCGCCGACACCCCGCGGCCGCCTCGCCCCGCCGGGCGGCGTCCCCTCGCGCAGCCCCGGGCCCCCGAGCCCAGCCCGCGGGCCGCAGCCCCTTACCTGCCCGCCTCGGCGGCCTCGCCCCGGCTCGGAGCGGTCATCGCGGAGCCTCCGGCGAGCGCCAGGGACCCCGCGGCCAGACCGAGCGCCGTGCCCCGCCCCCGCCCTCCCATTGGCTGCCGGCGCGGGACGGGCCCCGCCCACCGGCTGCGGGCGCGGGACGGGCCCCGCCCACTGGCTGCCGGCGCGGGACCGGCCACGCCCATTGGCTGCCGGCGCGGGACGGACCCCGCCCACTGGCCGTTCCTCCTCCTCCGGGCTCGGCCGAGCTCCGCGCGGGATCCCGACCCCTGGAGCCTGCAGACCAGCGAGGCCCGGCGGCCTGGCCCCTGGAGGTGCACCTCCGCCCCTCCCAGCGCAGGCCTCGGGTCCCCCCGGGTCCGCTCCGGGTTCCTCCTCCTCTTCGGCCCTGCCAGTCTCGCCCGGTGCCCTCTGCAGCAACCGGCCCCGTCCTCCTCTAAGCCCTCTTGAGCTGCAGGCTGGGCTTCAGCTCCTCCCCACCCGAGGGACCGGGCACACAGGCCAGCCCGGAGCCGGGCGCCGTCACGCACTTCCCCGACGTGGGTCCCGTGGGGGGACTGACGGCCAGGAATCGAGTGGGGAAGCAAGAAGGGTAGGCCGAGGGCTGCGATGGGACAAGGGGCTGGGCCTCGAGAGCGCGGCCAGAGCCCGCTTTCCCCGGGCTCACCTGGCCCTCGGACCAGTCCCTCCTCCCGCCTCGTAGGGCTTGGTCCTTGGGAGGGTCCGCAGAGGAAGGTGCTAGACAGTTCCCTTCCCGGACCTGTGCCACCCCCCTGGCCCCGCTTTGCCATGGGGGCGATGGAGGACAGCGGCAGGCAGGGGAGGCAAAGGGAGCCGAGAGCAGCATTCTGCAACCTGAGCAGAACCTGTTCTCCTAGAGCGCCCTTGCTTTAGGGCCCTTCGTGCATCAGTCCTAAGGGGAGGTGCAGGGCAAAGGCCGCTTCAGCTCCCCCACCAAAGCAGGGCGGAGGGGTCCTTGTTGCTACACTCTCTTCAGTCCAAGTAAGCCCATAAAATGTCCCAGCTGCAGCCTTTATAGACCCAGCTACCACCCACCTCCTGGGGGCACTGAAGGGGAACCTATCTCAGGACTGTCAGCTGCTGCTTTCCCAGCAGACACTTGCAGACAACAGCAGGGCAGGCGGGTCGCCACACCACCAGGAGCGCAAGGTTCTTGAGGTTCGTCTCTCCCTCCTCCCAAACCCCTTCTACCCCTGCCCTTCCCCCGGTCCCCACCCCCCAACACCAGAAAAAGGAAATGGGTGCTTCAATTGTTGTTTATTGACACACAGGTAGGCTCTATAGCAACAGGCCTGGAGGCAGCTGCAGGAGTGGGGGAAATGGAGGGTGGAGTGTTTGCCTGCAGCTGAGCCTAGGAACAGAAGGGCAGGTGGGAGTGGGGGAGACAGGGGGGTGGAGAAGCGAGTAAGGGCCTGAGCCAGTGTAACTGGAACCACTGCCCTGGGCTGCGATTCTTGCGGTGGTCTCTAGACCCAGCCAGGCCAGGGTTGGGAGTTCTCTGCGTATCCATTTTCTATAGGAACCGAATGGAGTACACAGAGGAGGAGAAGCAGGAGCTGTTGCCCTCCGTGTTAAAGCTCTGGGGCTTCCAGTCCTGCACCCTTCCCTCGTCCGTTGCTGCGGTGAGGTCACCTGATGTGCAGCCCAGCTCTGGGCCACCTGCACTGAACAGGGTCCTAAAAAAGTCGTGTTTTACAGAGGCGTTCATCTTCCCTGGCATCCCAGCCCACCAGTGCCACATGACAACCCCCGAGTGAGCACTACAAGCATTGCTGGCCTAATGGATGGGTTGGGGAAGGGGGTGGGACAGGGGCTGGAGGAGGGACTCTGGGGCCCGTCACGGCACAGGCACCACACGCATGGTATTGGTGAAGCCGGAGCCAGGGCGCCACCCGGTCAGCACAATGACCACATCTCCCTTCTTGAAGAAGCCTCGGGCCTTGCCTGAGAGAAGAGAAGAAAGGTCGGTGAGAAAAAGCAAGCCAGGCAGGAGAGCACCTGTCTGACCCGCCCGCCGAGGTAGCGAGACTGGGTGACCCTTACTGCCTCCCACCACAAGGTGGCGCAAGCCGCCCAGCCCAGGGACCAGGGAGGCCCCGACTCTTCCTCATCAATTGAAATGGCAGCTGCCGGGGACCTTTGGACATCATTTTATACTCTAGAGGGTGGAGTAGTCCCTCTCATGCACGGACATCCTACTTTTATTAGGGACAAAGGCCATGAGTACGTGATCTGTGTGTAGGACACCCCATGATGTAACGCTCTAATCTTTTCTTAACCCTCAACAAGGAGCAGATGCCCAAGAAGGGACATTCCTGACTATCCAGGATCCTTTGCTTTGGGCCCCGGATGGGAAGACAGAGAAGTGGGCAGCTCAGCCCCAGAACTCCAAGGCTCCTCCTCCCTCCTGGGCTTAGCCCAGAACTTCAGGGAATGGGAAGGAGGAGTCAGAGAACGTTCCCTGGGAAGACAGCTAGGACTCTTGCACACTCCAAGGTCAGCATGTTCCCCTTTCTCTAGGATCCCAGGGAGATCAGTGCCCAAGCACCGTCCCCACCCCTCCAGGCAGGTGCTAGCCCTTGCTCCCAGCCACGCACCAACATTCATGGCCAAGTTCACCCGGAGGTCCACGTCCTCAGCCCAGGCCTCCTGCACTGGGTCCTTACACACCACAGGGAAGATGCCGCGGTACAGGTGGGCCTGGCGAGCAGTCTGGTGGTTCCGGGTCACAGCGATGATGGGGGCGCGGGGGCGGTATCTAGCCACCTGGTGAGCGGACCTGCGACAGGATGACGGCCAAGCAGAAGAGACCATTAAACAGTGTTCCAGAGCCTCCCAGAGCCCCCCACAGGGCCTTCAGCAACAACTCAGCCTCTAATCCAACTCATTCTGCCAGCATCAGACTCTGGCCACTTTAGCATCTGCTCCCCGTGCCAGGGCTGCCCCTCGTCCTCCACCTTCCGAGGAACAGAATCCGACTCTTCTTCCTATGCTATCTGTCCACTTGGCTTCTTACCCCCCTCCCCACAGCCCAGGGCCCCAGGATCACACCGACCCGGCCCGGTCAGTCTCACCCACTCACCCCACACGACTCAGTTGGCAGAAGCCCCTCCTCTGAACTTTCCCATCCTGGCACAGATACAGCCCTGCCCAACCTCACCAGCACCCATTCCTCCTGCTGCCAGCAGCAGCTACAAGCCAAGCAGCATGTGAATAGCACCTGACTCTTGGCATCTGCAAAGAACAGCAGCAGAGCTCACCAGCCCCCCAGGGAACCTACAAAGCCAGCCCTCTACTGCTGTGCCCTCTCCCCCAGCCTACATGGCCCCCAAGTCCTTAAAACAGTCCTAGCAACCCAGCTCTAGAGCCAAACCTGGGTATTACCCAGGAGGCTAGACCAGGAGATGGGAAGGTTAATGTGGGAGGCTCTGTCTGTGCAGAGTCCCCTGGAGGGTAGAGGGCCCCCCTGGGCCCCAGTGCCACATGCTTCCTTGAACATTGTACACTTGTGGCTGTAGACGGGTCTCAGGAGCTGGGGAGGGGCTTGCTTGCAGGAGGCACTGGGCGTCGGAAGGCAAGCCCTAAGGACACCGACAGGTGTCAGGGAAACTTAAGCCATGTCACAGCAGAGGCTGCCCTGCTAAAGGCCTGGCCCCCATACAAGGCTTCAGAGGGAAGCAAGTGCTGAAGTCGGGACTGGTTAGAGTGAAATCCCAGAAGACTGGAGCTAAAAATAGCCAAAGAGCAAAGGCTGGACCTTTCCACAAAGGTCAACCCTGATGGTTGGAGCTGTTTATCCGGAGCCCTCTGCTGAGGTAATCTGCACAGATCTCATGTCCCGGTTCTACACGCAACCCCACCTGCCGCACCTCCATGCTCGGGGACCACCAGCCTGACCCCATCCCTTCCCCTTCCAGGAATTCCTGTGGCCCTGCAGGCAGGGATGAGGAGCACACTCCCAGACTGGGGCAATGACAGAGGCTGACTCCATGTCCAGATGAGGAGGAGATCCCAAGCCAAGGCCAATCAGCAGCCTCAGCTCGGCGGCCCGACACTAGGGTGCCAGCAAGATGACGTGGTGACCTTTCCTAGGCCTGAATCTGCTTGCCTTTGGGGCTCAAAGACAGACAGAGACAGGTGCACCAACCCAACAGCACGTCAGTGAACAGCACTAATCTCCCAAACTGAACTTTTAAAGGGCATGTAGTGGCTGGAATGAACAAAACTGGTCATCAATTACTTTCTTAAAAGATGAACTTTCACATACTCAAGTGAGCATGTGCAGTCTGTCGTTCGGCAACGAAGTCTCTAGTCTAACCTCGGGTCCTCAGGCCCAGGTGGCAGGCAGAGGGGCTTACCTGGGCTCAGGGCCATCTGAGCCCCGATCAACGCACGGCTCTCGGGACGCCCAGGGAAGGTGCCCCGAGCAGGGCGTGCCCTGGGAGCCGCTGCCACCTCCTACCTGCCAGACTTGGTGAGCACGATTATGGCCCCGCTGCAACACTTGAAGGAGGCCTCCACGGCGCCCACGGCGGCGGCTTCTGTGGGGTCGCTGGTAATGGGCGCCAGGCGGCGGAGTTCCTCAAATAATTGCAAGTGGTAGATGGCGGCCTCTGCCTCACGGGCAATCTAGGGGAGCAACATCCGTCCAGAGGGACAGGAGGGGGACAGGACTGTCAGAGCGGTGTCGCACGGGAGACGGAGGGGAAGAGGCTCACAGACAGCTGGTGAGGGACGTGTCCCCGGACAGGAGGCCAAGAGGCGGCGGACAACTGGAGCCGCGGACCCGCGCAAGACCAAGGTTCATGGGAACTGGCCCATCACCAGGTGCCTGTGGCAGCCACTGTGCCTACCGAGCCGGAGGCCCTTGCGGTCCTGCCCTGCCCTGACTCCCTGGCTGGCTTCCTGCAGACGAGGAGAGGACTGGAGCCGGGCCCCAGCTGCAGGGCTGCGCCCCAGCCGTCTTCTAGATCAGCTGGAGCAAGAGGCTGGTTATCCTACGGAGTTACCTGCCCTTGGGGCCCTACCTGCCAGACTCCGTCAGAACTATCAAAGCTGCTGCTAAACACTTATAAGAAGCCTCCACGCTGCCCATGGCCATGGCTTCCATGAGGTCTGTGGAGTGGCTTGAGCCTCGCACAAGTTCTTCAAACAGCTTGCGGTGGAACATGGCTGCCTCAGCCTCACGAGCTATCTGTAAGGTTTGGAGGGGGGAGGAGAAGCAAGAAGAGGGAAGGAGGAGGGAGAAAAACGAGAGACAACACATGGAAAGACAGAATGGGGAATTAATCAGAGGAAGGTAACCTTAGGTTAATTGGCTAAATCTGTCCTTCATGCAGATGCGAAGAGGCAGCATGATGAAAGCCCAACTGCTCAGGGATGGCTGGAGAATTTCCAGCATCAACTGCTGCTGTTTCCTCTCCAAAAGAGGAAAAATGGGGTTTTCCATTCTGGAAGGATTTTCTGATTGGGGGTGGGGGGGTAGAGGGAGACAAGATGGCGGCAGGCACTGGCGCCTTGGCATAGGAACATGCCCAGGCTGGGCCCACGCCGCTCCCTGGCAGGACCTGACCATGCTGCCTCAAGACACAGCTTACAGGAAGGAACAGGCCCTCCCTCCTCACATGGCTGTCTGGTTACCACGGGGCGTCTTGCCTGGCTTCCATGCACACATGGAGCACTTGCTTGGCCTCCGCATGCGGCTGCTAGGAGCCTTTCCGATGGCCTGCCATGGAAACGCGCGGAGCAGCGCTGGAAAGCTGGGGTCAGATGAAGCCAAAGCCACACAGCTTAACCGAGGTCCAAGCACAAAGGTGGGGAGATGGCAAACTTGCGAGGGGCACACTCAACAGCCATGTGAAGGGACAGAAGCCTGTGGAAGCACACGGGTGAGTTTAACAGAGACGCTTGATTACAACATTAAGGATTATCACAGTCATGAGAAAGCCGTTCCGTTATAGTCACAGACCACCTGCTCGGATAACATCAGGAAGTAGAAAGAAAATTTAAGCTTCGGAAGATTGGAATCTTAGAGAATGACGGGTGCGAGAAAAATCAGAACATTCCGTTAATTTGACGGTAAAGGCAGGTACAGAATTCACTAGGTTAAAGGTTTTCTTTCTTCTCTAAGAACGGAGTGCATGCAACCCAAAGGACAGGAGACCGAGCAGGAAACGGGACGTACCTGAGATGGCCTAGCCCTGAGTTATGGGTGGTTAATTGCCTCATTTACACAACACACGAGAGAAAGCAGTGAACGGTTAAGAGAAGCTCGGCGTTAACTGGGACTTGAGGAGAGGCCACCTCACCTACACCTCATCACTTATCTTCTGAGCAGTGCCATCCAAGCCCTGGGGTTCTCTCTAAGGTGTGTCTGTCTGTCCAGAGGAGAAACTGGTTATGGAAAAATAGCTGGAATTCAGAGGCCAGAGGGAGAGTCTTAATCTCTGAGCCCAGTACAGGCCCCTGATGGAGACGTGGCCTTATCGCCTGCTAGACAGAACACTACATACAGGACAACACTGGCCCTGCAGCCAGCAGTTCTGGGTTCAAACTAAGGCTTTATCATCACGTAATCCTCATCCGTAAGTTGGGGTGACATCTATCACACAGGGGATATACGAAGATTACATCAATCTACACAGGCTAATAACTGGACACACAAAAAGTGAACGAGGAAAGGAAGAGACTTTGTGTATGGGGGGGTTACATCTGGGAGAGTTCGGGGGAGGCGGCATCACGCAAAGGGTCCCTCTGCTGATGGGAAAAGGAATAGGTCAAGGAAAAACCACTTCAGGATCAGAGGCAAGTTTGCAGAGCTCCACACATGTTAAGTGCTGACACTGGACTACTGTTAAGAAAGTGAATGTGCAGGCCTCTGCCTCCCAGGCCTCAGAAGCCCTAGTAAGTGAACCCTGGGTGAAGTCTTCCGTGTGTCTAGAGCAGGACCAGACAGGGCCAAGGAACTGAGAAGGAGCCAGGCAGGGGCACGTGGCCAAGCCCAAGAGCGTCAGAGCTAGCTAGCTGCCGGGGTGGGAAAAAGCTGCCTCCAGGACTCTTCCAGAGGCTCTCCCTCCACGCCCCAGCAGGTTCAGTCGCCTTCCACCTGCCTCTACTTGTGGACTTGCTGCCAGTCACTAAACCCCACCGTTCAGCAGCTCAGCGAAGCAGGCCCCGCTGCAGGCGCCATGCAAGGCCAGCTCGGTCCCCTCACACACACGACAGCCTCCAGTGCAGGCCCGGGGCCCCTGGGGGCGGGGGGAGACACCTGATGTGGCCAGGTGGGGATGCAAATGGAAGCCAGACAGGCTGGCAGGGAGCAGGAGCCCACGGCCTCTTCTGGGTCCTCTGGGCTGTCCAGAGGAAGAGGGACAAGTACCTCAGTACTTGAATCATGGGACAGATTCACAACCTCGAGGCCAGAAGTGAACCGTGTAGGCTGATGAAGGAGGATGCCTCCAGGACAGGAGGAGACAGGAGATGGAGCGTGGACAGTGAAGACAGAAGAGAACGAAAACCAAGACACCCCCTCCTCCCCAGCACACACCTCCGCAGTCTTGCTGTGACTTATTAGAGGATCATAAAAGGTTGTGGGCACAGAAGCCTGAAAGGTGTTGCCTCGTACCAGAGCCTGCTTCCACCCAGCCCGAGCCTGCAGACATCGGCGGGGAGGCCCGAGGAACTCACCAGGTGCTGCATGCGAACAGCCTCCAGGGGGTAATCCCCTTTGGCGGTCTCTCCAGACAGCATGATGCAGTCAGCTCCATCCAGCACTGCATTGGCCACATCACTGCCCTCAGCCCGGGTGGGACGAGGCTTCTTGATCATGCTCTCCAGCATCTGCGCGGGGACAGAGCATTAGTGAGATGTGGCCTGGGCGGTCTCCAGAAAAGAAGGACTACAGGCTGATTCCCTGGATCCTGTATTCGTGCACAGAGTAAGGCTTTGTGTGCATGCACGAGGGGAAGGGAGGGTGCACGTGTGTTTGAGAGGCGTGGGGCAGGGTCCTGGGAAGAGACCAAGCAGCACCCGCCTGTGAGTGTGTGTGTGGGGAGAGGCACATGCCTGTGTCGCACAGATGACAGGCTTGCCCGCTCGGTTGCACCGCCCAATCATCATCTTCTGAGCAAGGAAGACCTTCTCTGCAGGAATCTCAATGCCTAGATCACCTCGAGCCACCATGATGCCATCGCTGGCTTCCAGGATCTCATCAAACCTGACAAAGAGGGCAGGGAGAGAGAGGTTCTATGGAACAAGGCCGCAAGTGCAGTGACGCACAGAGGTTCTCCTGGACTCTGACTCAGCAGCCCTTCACCAGGACAGCCGTCCAGGACCTCGCCGTGGGCACAAAGGGGATGGGGTGTTCCAGCTACCTGGTCTCCCAAGGTGGGCTAACAGTACTGCTTGCTGGGCTGCTTTAGCACTCGTATGGAGGTTCCACGAAGGGGTAAGGGAAAAGACAAGGTTTCCTCCGAAGCCCCCTGGGTTTGTTTCCTCTCCCCCTGCAGGTCATGAGGCCCCGCCTAAGGCACCTCTCTACCACCCCCACTGCCGCCAGCACTTCCAAGGTTAGCTGACTGCTCCTGACACAAAGGTCTGTGGCCTTCCAGCCAAGGACACCTGAGGGCTGTTCCTTGAGGGGGGCCCCTCCAACCTGCTGAAGGCATGAGGACATGTGGCTTTGCCTGGCCTATGGCCAAGGACAGCTATCACCCATGGTTTATCAGGACAGCAGAAGGTAGACTCCATATTGCCTGGTACAAAGGCCACCCGCACAAAGCTAAGGATGGCAAGATCAAACAGCAGGTAGGGCTGCCCCTCTGCCCTCTCCAAGCACAGGCCTAATCCACCCAAGTAGGTCTGGGGTTTTAGTTCTGGTGACTTATGTTCCTAGCAGGGAGCTGCAGAGGAACAGATGTCACCAAGCTGGCCATACTCTTTTAGCTCTACTTGGGGATACTGGGGAGGAGGTGAAGTACAGCTAGGACCACATGCTTTCCTCCAGGAAGCTGGGAACATGCCAGAACCGGCCCAGTCAGCAGGCCAACTGCCTTTTAAGTGAAGACAAGGACACCATGAGCTTCCACCTATCTCCCAAGTGAGGGGCCAAACAAGAGCACCTTCCTAACAGCCTGCCATCTTCTTCCTTCCACTGGGAAAAATGGGGTGGAGGTGTAGGATGGGGGGAAACGTCCTCTTATTCCAGCAAACACAGGTAGCGCTCATCAGGAGGACAGCATGAGGGCCCCTGTGAGCAGTGACCCTCCCCATCCACTCCCAACACTGGGCCTGGGCCTACAGAACAATGTCAGTCACTTCTGGGGTGCATCGCCATGCCAATCACCTGGGAAGATATATATGATATATGTATTTTCTTAAAAATACCCATTCCTTGGGGCCCCTGGCTGGCCCACTTGAAAGAACATGTGATTCTTCATCTCAGGATTGTGGGTTCAAGCCCCACATCGGGTATAGAGATTACTTAAATAAAATTCAACAAAAAACTAAGTAAATAGGGGCACCTGCGTGGCTCAGTGGTTGAGCATCTGCCTTTGACTCAGGGCAAGATCCTGGAATCCCGGGATCAAGTCCCACATTGGGCTCCCTGCATGGAGCCTGCTTCTCCTTCTGCCTGTGTCTCTCATGAATAAATACATCAAATTAAAAAAAAAAAAAAAAAAAAAACCTTATGTAAATAATTAAAAATGCCAATGCCTTCTCCTCCCCAGTGGGTCTAGCCAAAGCTTGGGAGTTTGCACTCTGATGGGTAGGTCGCCAGGTTTGGGACCTGGGTATCCACGGGATACAGTCTGCTTTCTGGAATGCCGGGCTGGGGCTGAGGGGCAGGGGGCGGTCAGGACACCCACCTCCGAACTCCCTCATGATTCTCAATTTTGCTGATTATCTTGATGTTCTTCCCTTTCTCTCCCAGGACCTTCCTGACCTCATGGACATCAGCCGCCTTGCGGATGAAAGACGCAAACACCATATCTACGTCCTGCTCCACCCCGAATTTCAGATCCTGGATGTCCTTCTCTGACACAGCAGGCAGGTCCACAGCAGCCCCGGGGAGGTTCACACCCTTCTTGCTCCCCAAGGAGCCACCGTTCTCCACCTCCGTCACCAGGAAGTCAGCACCTGTACGAAATGGGGGTGGAGGGATGGGAGCACAATGTCCAACAGGAAGCAGGCTCTCCCCAGCAGGGTGAACTGGAAAGCAGCACATTGTGGGTGCTGGAGCCACTATGTCCAGAACTCAGATCCTAACTCACTAATCGTAGAGTCTGGGAAAGGTCAACTAACCTCTCTGTGCCTGTTTCCCCACCTGTCAGAGATCATAATACCCACTCATAAGGTTGTTATAAAACGTGAACAAATTACCATGTAAAATACTTGGGATAGTGCCTGACACGTATCACACTGAGCGATGGAAGGAAGAAAACCACAAAGACACAAACAGGATGGGGAAAAAGAAATCTTCTCCTATGCTCCCCAAGAAGGTGATTAAGTTGAGCCAAAGTCTATTGTAAAGGACAAGGAATTACAGAAAGAAATCCTGAGAAAAACCAGCCTTAACCTTGCTGTCAGCCAAACTTCCCACTTTCCTTGGGTCAAAGGAAATTTAGGGCTGGTTCTAGACACCGAGACATTGCCTCCAGTACATACCTTTCTGCTTCACCTGCAGAGAAATAAGCCCATCGTCCACGTAGATCTTGCTGCCCACTTCCACCACCTTGCAGATGTTCTTGTAGTCCAGCCACAGGATGTTCTCGTCACATTTTTCCATGTAGGCATTGTCCAGGGTGATCTTGAGAGTGGCTCCTTTCTTCAGCTCTACCTCTGCAGTCCCGCTCTACAGACAAGAGAATAAGCCACGAGTCCAAACCACAGGAGCCGGGCCCGCTCCGAAGGAAAAGAAAAGCTCTTTCCTCCAGGGAACATGCTCCAATCCCAGCCATGAGGAACAATAAAGCTTCTGGCTTTGGAAATAAACAATCTTTTCTCAAGGAAGTGACCCAAGAAAGACTTACAACGTCCTACAACATCATCGTCTCGCTATGTAACGATAGAGGAAAAGCGACGGACAGACTTGGAAGGAGGTTCTCAGAGTAAAGTAAAAAAAAGATTCTTCTTTGTACCATTTTTTAGCAAAGTACACCAAATCAACTTTTTCAGCCATGATGAATAGAATTTCCAGATCTGCACTGTGAGGAACACGGCCTCCAACCGGGACACACGCCACCGAGGACGGCTCTCTAGGGCCCACTGCCTCCTGCACCTTCCCTCCCACTGGCCCCCGATACTCACGCCTTTGATGAGGCCAGTTCGGATCTCAGGGCCTTTGGTGTCCAGGGCCACAGCCACTGGCCGGTAGAGGATGGGGTCAGAAGCGAAGCTTTCTGTGGCTGCACGCACGTTCTTGATGGTCTCTGCGTGGTACTGGGGGAAGGAAGAGGACAGCTGTGCTCCCACCCAAGATCTGGAGCCGCGGCTGAAGCAGATCACTCCGCAAAGGCCTGTGATGTTCCAGACCTCTACCCTCCTGTGTCTGGCGTCAGGGTCATCCACTCACTGAGCACCCCCCACTTGCTCATTTCAATCGCCTCGTTGCCACCCACTCCTTCCGTGGCACGCACTCACTCGCTCACTCAAGGCCAAAGCTTAGAAACCCGAGAATACGGCCACCAAAGCCCACTACAGGGATGATGTAAACACGGTGTCAGCATGAAAGAAGTCTGTCTCCCTTACGCTCATGCTCCCTTGGCAAATAAAGCAGACCGCGGGAGAAAAAGACCTTGCACTAACGTGTGTGTGGGTGATACTGGCCGGACAATCAGTGTCAGAGTCCGGTGGGAGAGTTGGCAGTTCTGAGCTTTTCCCCTATTGATTCCAACTACAATTCAAACTCCAGAGTTATTTACTTAAGCTTACAATAGCTCAAGCTCAATAAGCCATCGCCTAGGGGCCCGCAGACCTGGTTTTCACAATCACTTTCTGGAGTGGTCTAGGGAACAGGAAAATGCGCCTCTCTCTGAACCACGCGCCCTGGCTTCCAGCCTTTTCCCTTTCCACTCGCCACGACTGACGACTGAAAAAGGGACTCAAAGCCAAGACGTCACCAAGTTCTTAGTGTAGCCACCAGGACATTGCTGGTAACAGGGGCACCCAGTTCAGCACTTGACAGGCCTTGTCTGTCCTTCAGCCTGCCCGGGAGAGCAGCACCCATAAGGCAGCTGAGGGGGGAGCTGGAACCAGAGTCTCATCTCCAAGGATGGTGCTGCCTGAAGCTGTGTCTGAGAATCTTCAGCTTCTATTACAGTCTCTGATGAGGACCATGGCTTGTTCTCTGGGGGCAGATGTCCGTACTAGGAGTTATGAAAATATGTCTTTCTATTGCTAGCTTGTGAAACAGAATAAAAATATTCTGTATAGAACAGAATATAGAGGTAATTTATTTTAAAGGAGTAGGTGTTTCGTTGTTGTCAGATGCCTTTTCCTCAGAGCTGATGTGAAAAGTAAAAGAATCCACGAAGTCCTTAGAACAGAGGTGAGCACCTAGTTATCACCATCACCTCATGCTGGCCACTCTATTTCATCCCAGTGTGGACTTTATGTTCCTAGAATAAAATTCACATGGTCACGGGGGAAGAAATTCCTTTAACAGAGGAGTGGATGTGGACTGTTGAATTTTACCCTTGCTTTCTGCTTCTAAGTGAGAGACAGGCCCCAAGAGCTAACCTGTCTGGTTGCGGTACTGTCCTCATCTCACTTCACTATCAGGGTGTGTGTTGGCTTCAAAGAACATATTGGGAAGATTGGGAAGACTTCTAGGCTCTGGAACAGCATGACAAAGTTCCTTTGAGGGGAGACAGAAGTAAGCCATCAAGTCCTCTTGACCTGGGATGGAGCTAGAGCCCACAGTCACCTTTTCGAGTTCTTTTTTTCTTTTTTTTTTTTTTATTTATTCATGAGAGACACACAGAGAGAGAGAGAGAGAGAGAGGCAGAGACACAGGCAGAGGGAGAAGCAGGCTCCATGCAGGGAGCCCAACGTAGGACTCGATCCCGGGTCTCCAGGATCACACCCTGGGCTGAAGGCGGTGCCAAACCGCTGAGCCACCTGGGCTGCCCACCTTTCCGATTTCTTCAGGCTGTTAATCTACACTTTCTACCTCTTGGACTTACCTTTTCTTGGAGGATAGTCAACTTCATCTCAACTTACAGAAATTAGAGAAGTCTTTTTATGACTTTCAAACTCTCTCCTAATATATGGGAAATAGTCCCTTTTCATGGTCTTTTTATGCATCCTCATTCTTGACCAGACTTCCCAGAAGTTTGTTTCACAGGAAGTTATTTTCGGTTTGTCAAATTCATTTTGTTTTATCAAGTTATGCTTGAAGATCAGTGCTTTTCTTTTATCCCTTTTAGATTATTTGGCTCCTAGTATTTTAAGTATTTCATTAACTTTCATTAAGACTTTTGTTTTCCAAAAAGTACATTTAAGCCTGTAAGTTTTGTTTGTGGATGAAGTAGGGGAGTGACAGAGGGAAAGGGAGGATCCTAAGAAAACTCCATGCCCAGCACAGAGTCTGATGTGGGGCTTGATCTCACAACCCTGAGGTCATGACCTGAGCTGAAATCAAGAGTAAGAGGATTAACCTACTGTGTGCCCATGCCCCTGAAAGTTTTCCGGAGACTGAAAATTTGCATAAAAAGATATCCCAGAAAATATGGTCTATATAATTTCCATTTTATGGAACTTGAGGGGTTTTGGTGGCCTAATAACTTACTTAATCATAAACATTCTAAATCAACACGTGTTTTTGTTCTTGGGGGGGGCATAAAATCATCGGCTATGTATAAACAAATGAGATTATTAGGTCTTACATCATTCAGATCCTCTATACTGTCATCTTTTGGTGCATTTCTGGGAAGTGTACTGAGTCTTCCACTATGGCTGTGGTTTTGTTGGATGTTACCAAATGGTAAAGAGTTCCATCCATCAATACTGTCCCTGTCGAAGGTTCTAAATTCAGGCTGTTTAAAAGTCAGTGTCTCCGGACGCCTGGGTGGCTCAGCAGTTGAGCGTTTGCCTTTGGCTCAGGCCGTGATCTCAGAGTTCCGGGATCAAGTCTCGCACTGGGCTCCCTGCATGGAGCCTGCTCCTCCCTCTGCCTGTTTCTCTGCCTGTCAGTCTCTCTCATGAATAAATAAAATCTTAAAAAGAAAAAGGTCTGTGTCTCTGGGACCACACATTGAGTAAGAATACCTCTTGCACATATGAACTGCCCAAGGGGGTTAGGGACAGTGTGGCAGACAAAGCTGTCAGAAAAGATCAGATGCAGACAATAGACGTCCCTTCAGTGTGAGGGAGAGAAAACTATTTCAATGCTCTGTTTAGAAGAGTATTTAAAAATTGTCAAGAGCTGGGAAAGCAGATTGTAGCCACTAACCAAAGGTGGGTATTAAGTAAGAGCTCGGATATGCGGTCAAACTGCTTATGTGACATTATAGGATATCAGAACAATTTCAGAGGAGTTTTTAAACCCTTGATCCCAGAGACAACTTTATTCTAGTCAAAAACCTCAAACAACAGGAACTTGGGTGTTTTTGTTTTTTTTCCCCAAATCCCAATTCTAATCTGGGAATAAGTATTTAAGCAGAGATTATCTCCAAATGGCTCTTGTTTTAAAAAGTCCAAATCCCCAAGCCAGCCCCCCTGTCCAGCACGTGTAGCGGACACCACACAGCCTTGCCATTTTACTGGATGGGAGAGGCCATATCAAGCCTTGTTAAAGGTCAACTTCTTCACATCTATTTCTGCTGCTTCTGCTGCACCCAGCAGACCCTGGCATGGTCCGGCAGCAGGGATCAATGGTGAACTGATCCCCACTGATATCTTTAGCTCTCTCTCTGGGCTGAGCTAACCCTTGCAAGAATTCCTGGGGACTCTTGCCAAGGACCCCGACTTTGGAAAATTGCAGAATGTCACCACGGACGTGTCTTAACCTGCCTGAAGTGCCGGCTGAGCCCAGCTCCTCTGAACTCAGTCAGGCCCCCATGACATTTGGAGGCCAGCTGCCTGCCAGGCCATAGGCTGTTTATGAAACTGGGTTAGGGAACCCATGCTGGAGAGTCTCACGTTTCCAGAAGGAGAAGTTCACCTCTTGGGCTGTACTTCCTGAGGCTTTATTTTTAGTCTAAACAGCAGCTTCCAAATGCCAGAGGGCAACCCCTCACCACTTGTCCTTACAGGGCAGCTTTTTCTTTATTCTGAACAGAAAGTATCAGAAGTCGAGAGAAGGAACTAAGTCAGGCGCCTTCATTACTTCTTTATCGATACCACTTTGCAATCCCACAGCTTATGATGGAACCCGATGGGTTTTAAAAGGAATTGTCCCTCAGGGAACCTCCACTCCTCCCTCAAAATTAGTTTGGGAACAGGAGGGGGGATGGAGCATGTCCCAAGAGTTGCCACCTGGTCCCTGGGTCAAGTCTCTGTCCACAGGTCAAGTCAGCTCATACTCAGCCTCAGTACAGATCCTTTCCTACGAGGCTGCTGGGGAGTGTGCTGACTCTATTTTAACATGCTAGAACCCGTGGGAAGAGAGAGGCTAGGAACAGTGTTGATGAAGTGGGGTACTGTATGCTGGATATTGTGATTACATCGGACTCGGTCCTTTAACTTGCAATGGTATAGAAACTCTTCTCTTGGACCTGCTCAGTTATCTTGGGTCTACATTCGGCCAGAAATCAATCTGCAGGGTGACTTTTTGGTTCATCACTGCAATATGAACAGCTATAGAAACCCAGGGGTAGGAGGTGTCAAGCACTGAGGCCATGTTACCTAACGGCTTACAGGGTTTTCCAGTAGAACCCTTCCACACTCTTTTTTTAAAGTTATTTTCCCAGCAAGCTCTACACTCAGTGTGGGCCCCAAATGCTCACCTCTGAGATCAAGAGTTGCACGCTCCTCTGCCTCAGCCAGCCAGGTGCCCCAAACCTTCCACACTTTAGTCAGTACACGAGTGTGAGAAAACCATGGCCAATAACCAAATAGGTCATCTTTGGGTAAGAAGACTTGGCCAACTGGGATGGCAGGAGATGGGGAAAGGATGATAGGATAGGCCAGTGAAGACACTCGTCCCGCTGGCTGTAAACCCCAGACTTCCTCTTGCCTAATTCACTATGACTAAATGAACCACACTGCCACCCAATTTCCTACAGGCTGCCCCTATGGCCAGGCTGTCCAGCTGAGGCTTACCTCGTGAGTTCCATGAGAGAAGTTCAGACGAGCCACATTCATTCCAGACTTAATCATCTCCTTCAACGTCTCCACCGATCGGGAAGCTGGTCCTAGTGGAGGGGGAAAAAAAGTTTTAAAGCCAAAGTGTTAAATATTCAAAGGAGGAATAACACTTTCAAGTTTGAAGAACTCTTGATATCCTTTTCCCTTAAATTTTCCTCCCAGAAACAGCTCAAAATTCTTTCAAAAGCATATACATGACTAATATTATGTTTACCCACTTCCCTGAGCTAAGGGGATGCTTTTGCTATGCCCTTGAAATCCTACAGGCCCCCATCTAACTAAGAAAGCCTAAGTAAGACTTGGCCCTGAAGCCTAGCCAGATGTCCAACCACAGAATCTTGGTTGCACACAGCAAGTCAAAAAGATCTTCCCTAGGGATCCCAGGATGGCTCAATGGTTGAGCGTCGGCCTTAGGCTCACGGCATGATCCTGGGGTCCCAGGATTGAGTCCCACGTTGGGCTCCCTGCATGGAACCTGCTTCTCCCTCTGCCTGTGTCACTGCCTCCCTCTGTGTCTCTCATGAATAAATAAAATCTTAAAAAAAAAAAAAAAAAAAAAGACCTTCCCTAGATTTCTGAGATGCCCCTAAAAGATGTGCTATGGAACAACACACTGTCTATATTCTGCCTTTAGCAGCAAACACAGAGCACGCAAAATTCCTTATTGCAACTTCCTAGGACCGGAGTCCAGAGTTCCCAAAGAACCTGTGTAGCATCTCGCTCAGCACCCAGGTTTGCTTCATTTCTTTTGTCTTTTCAGGGAAGATCACGGTCATATGAAGCCCCTTTTTTGGGGGGGGGGGGGGGCCGCAGCGGGGGACACACCCACGCACCAATGGTACAGATGATGCCAGTGTTCCGGGCCGTGATGGGTGGGGAGTCGATGTCCAGGCGGCACATGTGTTCCAAGAACGTGTCAGCCATGGCCGCGTGCAGCTGCTGGGTCTGAATGAAGGCGGTCCCGACATCACTATGGGGCTTTGACATGGCTGCTGAGGTCCTGGATCCAGGGGAATTGAAGAGAGAGTCATCAGTCTGAGAAGCCCAGGTGGTTAATAGATCTCTTAGCACAAGAGGCTGTTTCCTGCTTACACATTAACTCAATAGGCACACTCTGCACGAGCCACAGGGAGCCCCACCATGCTCTGGTGGCGTGGGCACTCCTCAAGTCGGGCAAAGGGTTCACGTGACCATGAGCAAGTGGAAAGGACCTCAAAGACCAATTTAAAACCTCGTCCCCAACACACGTGCTTCCCAAGCATCTGCTGTAAGCAGATCTCCCTTACAACGGGCTAGTATCCGCTTTGACAGCTTTCCTCGTCCTCCTCCAAACAACATCTCACAGGCATCGAAGGAAGCTACCTCCAAAGGAAGGCGTGACCAACCTTCCAGCGACAGAAAGCACTAACTGCTAGTTTAGTATCTTGGCAAATATAAATCTTTGTATGAAAAGCTATCTCAAGCTATAAACGTCCGCTATGGGGTGGGGCATCCATAGTGGTTTTTAATAATCCCCACCCAAACTCAAAGTGATTTTCCTGGTTGTAAAGACAATCATCATCCAGGCAGTCCTTTGACCTCTGGAATCCTAGATTTTCTCTAAGCCAGAGCAACATGTAAGTTCATTCCTTGGCTTGCTCTGGCAGGAGAGCCGATCCCAGTTCACTGACAGATAGTAAGAACCACTCCTTGGACAGGAAGCAGAGCTAACCCAAAATCCCGAGCGCACTTTCACCCCAGGAGTCTGCACCTGAAAACCACAGCTACTTGTGGTCAGCAGGACTTTAGGGACGTGCAAAGCAATTTGCATAAAACCAGATAACCCCAATGGCACTGGTCGGGTTCTAGACGTATTACACCTACTTTAACAGGACAGTTACACCTGAGGAAATCCATCCAGACTGCTGGCCAAACCCTCTCCCCCACCTGATTTTCTGATACACCATCCCGATTCCCTTTCTGACAAGCACACCGCAAAGACCACCTGTTACAGGTAATTAAACAGACCCGGTCACAATCCTGACAACTGTCCCGACCTTTGCTTCCTTCACTACTGACAGCTAAACTCACTCAGCCGGTTAGTTTGCTGATTATAGAGACCTAAGAAGCTTCCAGGCTGGTCTGAAGGACCATCAGGTAAGGATGTGAGTCAGAAGCTCGACCCTCCTCATCACAAGGCTGTCCCTTCTTCAAGTTCTTGGACCAAGGGTTACTCCTAACACCCTGGGAGCTTCAAGGCTTCAGCCCAGGCTCCTGAACAAGCCTCTCCTCAGGCCTGTCCCAGCTCCTCCTAACTCTCAGGGCTCTGAATCCAGGCACGCCATACATGCCACTTTTACTTCCTCCTCCCCCCGCCTTGACTTTGGGGCCTCTCGGGGTAGCTTGCATCTCAGCCCATATCTGCTACCTTCAAGAATTCTGATACACGGCCAAGAAGTTCCGTGACCAGTTGTGAGCAAAACTTGTCAGCTAGTGAAAACGGATGGCTACCCATGCTCAGCTACAGAGGCTGATACTTCAAAAATGGGGAAATAAGATGTTGGCTAACTATTCCACACGGCAAATGCGCTGCTCCTTTCAACGTGTGTTTCGTAACTCCCTAATACACACCAGGCACCAAAACGAAAATGTTTGGAGGTCCTCTCCTCTGTGACCTACCTGTTCTCTGTTAGCACCTAGTACTGGGGAGTGTTCCAGTGTTTGCTGAACGACCTTTCCGTGTACCTCAAAGCTTCTTTGTCAAAACCAAAGTTATACCTCTCTTCCCTCCTTCCCCAAATCTGAAGAATTTATGAATTACTAGAGGGCCTGCCTCGGCAGCCAGGGTTTCTTTATTGGCACTCGCGTGGAGTCAGGGCTCCTGTGCCTTCGGAGCACATGGCAGGGCTGAGGTAAGTCTGCCTGTTAAGAGAACATGACTGAAGAGATGGCACCAGGTGGCACACCCAGCCAACTGGAACACAAAGGCCTAGCTGTGGCCTCCAAGTGGAATCATCATCCAGTCTGAGGACTGTCATCATGAATAAAACAAGATCTCAAAAAGTGGATTGGAATAATTAACCTGCATCTTCTTAAAAATCACCAGCTGGAGCAGCCCTGATAGCCCAGCGGTTTGGCACCGCCTCCAGCCCAGGGCGTGATCCTGGAGACCCGAGATCGAGTCCCACATCAGGCTCCCTGCATGGAGCCTGCTTCTCCCTCTGCCTGTGTCTCTGCCTCTCTCTCTCTGTCTGTGTCTGTCATGAATAAATAAAATTTAAAATAAAAAAAAAAAAAAAAACACCTGACAAAAACCAAAAACAGAAACATAAAAAACACAAAAACATAGTCAGCTTTCTCTTCTCTAGACCCGAGACAAGAGTGTTTCCTTGCAAACAAAGACCTGGCCGGGGCCACAGGTTGTTGGGTCATACCTTGTGTTCTCGGGGCTTGGGCTTCCGGTAACATAATGTCCTTTTTGTGGCTCAGGGTGGCTCCTTGGCCCCACTTGCAAAGACCGCTCAGAGCTGAGTAAGGTTTGCTCTGCAGAGCTGTACAAGGATCAAGGTAGAAGCTGAGTGTAACTGAAGTTCTTTGGGGCAATGGAAATATGACCTTAGTAACTAGGTAACCAGATGGTAGCTGCTCCCGGAGACTCTGCTATGTTACAGAGAAAAACATAGATATGGGACTCCTGGGTGGCTCAGCGGTTAAGCGCCTGCGTTCAGCTCAGGGCATGATCCCAGGGGCCCGGGATCAAGTCCCACATCAGACTCCCTGCATGGAGCCTGCTTCTCCCTCTGCCTCTGCCTCTCTCTCTCTCTCGAATAAATAAATAAAATCTTAAAACACACACACACACACACACACACACACACACACACAGATACCTCCAAGGAAATACCAAGAAAATGGTAACAGAAAATTTGCAGGTAAAGGAAATTCTTGCTAGCTCTATGATGCTTTATCTCCTCCTGAATACCCAGATTATTTTCGCTCTAAATTCCCTTTAAATATGTGGTTAATTAACATTTCACTATTCTATACAAGAACCTGGTCAACTCCCAGTTTTTGAGGGAGAAGGGCTACTAACTAAACATGCATAATAGGCCTGGAAGTCTATCTACCCATAAAGTAATGGCAGGTCACCTAGGTGGTAGGATTACAGCAAAATGTTTTCTTCGCTTTACTAATAAATTTACTAATGGAAATATTTTTGTATTAAGAAAAATCACAAATGTACTTCTTCCAAAAATGATACATTTATAAGTTTCCTGGTAAAAATGTTGGAATCAAAACAAAAATGAAGCTTAACTTCTGGTTTCATTAATCAACCGCCTCTCTATGCACTTCAGGAATACTCTGCTTAAATGTGGCAGAGGCGAGATAACACGTCTCAGGCACCAGATCACAAAAGCATTGCCAGACCATTCCACTGGCTTAAGAAGGCCAACTCTGATCCACTTAGAACCCCAAAGAAAGAAAAGGAAAAAAAAAAAAAAGTTGACATAGACCACAGGACAATTCTATGCTCCAAACCTGTTAGTTATGCATCCAAATCCAGCAAACTTCTTTGCCTGTTTAGTCTGTCCTCAAACTTCACAGCATAATCTTTGTGACAAGGATATTCTGGTACAGAAGGGCTGTCTCCAAGGCCAGGAGATGCCATTAGCAAATACAATTATATTGCGCTCAAACAACAACCCTATTTTACCATCTCAATTTAAATCTGAGGTTTTGCAAGCTGATTTTCTGCTCACCCAGCCTATGAAATGTAAAAAATAATAATAATAATGAACATTTATCTGGCATTTGAGTGGATTTCCACACCAGTAATCAGAAAAAAAGAAAAAAAAAAAAGCTTGCTTGTCCAGACTCCTACAAGATCTCAAAGTACCCTTAGACACGTCTACCAAACCAGAGCACTCAGCTCCCAGCCTCTGAGCCCCCCTTGCTGGAAGTCAGGGCTCTGCTGCCTGCCTCTCAGGTCCTCCTGAGCACCAGTTTCCCGTCCTGCCAACCACCACTACCTCAAGTTCTTGCCAAAACCCCCCAGGACTCTCCCCTGGCCCCAGGGCAGCAGCCAAAGCCCTGGTTTCCCGGCGGGCCTCTGCGAAGAGCTCCCTCCCTCATGCTGGCCGTCTGGACAGCGCCTGCCGGGACACGCAGCCAGCGGGTGCCCGGCTGACTCACTCTTGCACCCTCCTCCCGGGAGGCACAGACATGCAGAGCCAACCTCCAGCCTACAGTAGAAGCCCGGCGTATCCACTGATGGTGGCAAATGCCATGCCCAGGTACGGCAACCTTATTCTTGAGCCTGAGCCCCTGCAGTAACATCTTCCTCAGAGCCATTTCTCCTCTGTGAGAAAGGAGACACCGTGAGAAGCCCTACCAGGCCAAGGGGATGGGGTGGGCACGGTCACACCTGAGCTCCCCAGGTCCCCGGCCCACCTTTCCTTTCTCATCTTAAGCAGCTCCTGGTTCTCCAAAACTATAGTTTCCTTTGTGCCAGACACAGGTCTTCGGCCACGCTCCAGAAACCACAGTGGGAGGGAATCACATAAAAGATACGACGTGCCACTTCTTAGGGCCAGTACTGTTGGCAAGTTTGTGCCGGGAAAGATTCACGCTTCACTCCACTGATTCTTTCACAAAGGCCCAAATCATTCTGCCCTAGTAAACCAGCCTGGCCCGTGAGCTGTATGCACACAAGCCAATTTTTAACCAGCCAGGGCTCTCCGCACCAAGTTTCCTCTGACGCTGACCTCGCCACACAGAGTAACCCAACGATGATGGCACCTGATGCCCACAACTGTGGTCCTTGCTCTGTCATCAATATGCTACCTACACCTCCAAGTCTCCAAGCTAGCATGATGAAGGCCTTTCAGGCCTCTAATCTTCAGAACAGACAAGGCGTTCGGGCCAGTGTGCTCTCTAGAGAGTTCCTAGATGATGGAGCAATAGAATTCCCAATTCCCAAGACTGACCCCAATCTGACAACACGATCAAAACAGGTGCCAGGCCACCCACAGAACCTAGTAAGGTCTGCACCGAATGACTGTTTGCCCTGATAAACAGTTAGAGTAATGATATTGTGCATTTATATATGGAGCGAGATACGGAGGAGGGAGCTGAGGTTCCAACCCTCAGCATGCTCCCTAGCAGACAGCAAAGTCTAGCTCACCTGCTTACATGAAACAAAATGAGCCCACTTGCAGGTTCAAGTAAAATTCCCTTGCTTTTATTTATTCAGGGACGTGGCTTTACAAGCAGGAGTCTCAAGTCATATTTCAAAGTGGGATTAGGGCACAAAAGTAGATACAACACGGGCCCAGCCTCCAAAGAACCACTCCACTCCAGAGCAGGAAGTCCCAAGTCAGAGAAACCTCAGATGTCCTTGTTTGACCACAGAAGCTCAAAGCAGAGAAGTGGTTTCAGCCTGAAGAAGGAAGTTTGGAGGAAACTGTTGTTGTCCTGTGTTACCACGCCTCCTTACTAGGCCTAATATAGTGAGGCAGTGTTTTAGGGCATGATATGCATAGTTTGGAAGTAGCAAGGGACCTGGGACTCTAGGTTAGGGCCCTTCAAAGTCCGATACACAACCAGGATGGGTGACAGCCTCCGCAAAGTGAGGTGTTCTAGCTCAGCATTTAAAGGAGGGGTTGTCCTGCACCATAGCTGGAGGGAGAGAAGGGGAGGATGAAAGGAGGAAGGGCAGTCCCAGCTCTCCAAGAACACTGACCTAGTTAGTACAACTGGTCTTCCTAAAGTGACTTTCACAGATCTGCTTCTATTTTGCTTTATTTTTAACTGAAGAAAAAAAAAAAGGAATATTAACATCCGTATTTCTACCGCCCAGAACTGACTACTAACATTTAGCCAGAATTCCTGTAGACTTTTTTTTCTTAACCATTACAATTTTGTAGTTTATTTTCCCTCCATCCCCAGGGCCCTCCAACCTTTCGACGAACTTTGACACCCAGCCACTGTCAGGAATTTTGTATCCTTCTAATCCATTTAAGCATCTATATCTATACTGATCCCTATGACACCGTTTTTCTAAAATGCCCTCAGTACAATACTGTACAAATAAACATCTTGCTTTTTTTCAGCACATGTAAGATCTATCCTGCGGGTACACAGATCTAGTTAATTCATACGAACGACTATGCCGATCCGCTGCACGACTACATCGGTTATTTACGCATTCCCTTACTGGTTGGCAACCCAATCAATTTTCCCCCTATTATTCAATGCAATCAACAATTCTCCTGGTACACGGCTCTATGTGCAAGTGTGAGGCTTCTATATATATCCAGAAATGAAATTCCTAAGTCACAGGGTATGTTTATTTTCTATTTTGCTAAATATTGCTGAAGGGCCCTAACGAGGTTATATCCATTTACAACCATCCAGCAACGTGAGTTCTTGCCCTCTAACACTTCTGCCAGCATTCAATATTGTCAGAGCTTTAAAATGTAGACCCTCTGGATAGGGGACATTAACCTGTTTTCTAATGTCATAACAAAAGAGAGATACCAGTTATCAAAAGCCTCTACTTCCCTACCTCTAACGAGATTAAAACTCCCAGGGCTCCTTCAAGTTGCCCGTGGTTTTGTCTCCTATACCGTGACTGATTCACTGACCGGGTTAATTCTTTTGCCCTCGTCGCTGGAAACACGGAAGACACTAATTACCTGAAGTTATAGAAGTACTAGCTGTAGGTCGACTTCAAAGGCTCGGAAGGAATGGGCGCCTTTCCAGAGACCTTTTCGAACTATATCAGCTAAGCTGGCACTGTCACAGCTTGGCTTGGCATCTCCCCCACCACGGCCCCTGCCTAACTTCCAAACATAGCTTGCTGGCGTCAGGGAAGAGAGGCTTAGAGCTCCCCAGAAGCTTTGCTATGGACAGAAGTGGGGGAGGTAAGTCTCAGAGGCCGCCGGAGGTACTGCAACCCGGCTGGCCCTCCTTCCTACAGGCCCTCCTTCCTACGTGCAGAACTGCACAGACCGCTGCAGGGGCGGGCGCCACACCACTCGGTGGCTCTGCCAACACCCCCTCCCCTGAGCTGAGCAGTCACACCGGGAGGCCGAGAGAGAGGCCCACCAGATGTTGCACACCCCCATCCACTAGCCACCCTGGCTCACCTTCCCCCAAACAGCTTCCTTAACAAAGCCCCAAACAAGCAGACTATTCATTGGTCTAGTCTGAGACGGGCTCGTGGTGAAAAACCCAAGTTCCCAGAGCATGCTCGCATTAAGAACGCTCTTCCTTTAGCTCTAGTCCTAGCTGGACCAGAACTGAGGTTTAAAGTGATGACTCACAGTCCTGGAGGACTTTTAAAAAATGTTTCTTTTTTAAAGTAATCTCTGTACCCAACATGAGGCTGAAACTCCCGACCCCAAGATCAAGAGTCGCCCTTTCTACTGGCTGAGCCAGCCAGGCTCCCCTCCTACAGGATCTCCCACCGAGTAAACCACTTCTACATTTCCCAATGTCCTCAACAAGGCTGCAAGAGAACTTTGCTCAAACGGGCGACTCATCCTTGTGAGGTACCACCTAACTGAGATTTGACTGTAGACGTTTGGAATGATTCAGAAATAAAATGTCAAATGAGTCATTTTCCCCTACCTTGAGCTCAGTCTTAGCTCTTGGCCAAAATAACACATCCTGACATGCCTTCATACAAGCTGAAGCAACATAAATTAGAACCAGGGTAGTGTGAGTTGATAATGCAAGAGTTGGGTTTTTCCTAGCTCACAGTCATTTCCTCATTTCTTCCACTGCCTCAACATTAAGAAACACACAGCTTTAAGAAATAAAATGGCTTTTCCCGTGACACCCCCCACCCCATTAATGTCACAACATCCAAGGCACAGAAACAACTTGTACAAGGTCCTAGTTCTGTCTGGAGTCCCCCCTACCAAATTGGCCAGGTCACTGGCAAATTATTAGACACCCAAAAATGCTTTCTGTTAAACTATGAATTCAACATCAAAATTATTTACTCCTAACGCAGTGCTTAGAATGAGAGCAGCTAAACTAAGACTGGAAGAGACTAATGTCCGTCTATTTTGACTCAAGTCAGAGGTGAGTTCAAGGACATTCTTTCAGTCATCATTATTCATAACCATAACAGGCCCCCCTCCCACAAAGGACTGCCGTGTCCCCTGGGGAAGTCTCAGGAATGCAGGTGCATAGACTACGTTACTTGGGCACAGGCCTGTGTCACGCTGCACCTAAGCTCTTAGGGGAGTACAGAGAGCCGGGACAACCTGGACAACCACTTTTCACTTAACTGGGGAAAATGCGTGTTTCACTATTTGACTCACTAAATGAAGAGAAGGGACTTTTTAAACCTGTGAAGACCACAATGCAGTTTCCCACTCACCCAACAAAGAGAATTCTCTCAAAAGCAGAGAGGTTGAAAGGTTGAGTCATCTTCCCCCAGAGGCCTCCCCACTCATCCACAAACCTGGTGATGGGCTACATACCCTTCCCCTCAGGACAGCCCCACTGCATTTCCCAACAGCATCTTCAGGCATCAAGAGATTAAATTATTTGCTCACAATGCCTCAGAGCAGGAGTCCTGACCTAGGATATCCTCTGTACCCCAGGGAGTGGCCGCACCCTCAGTACTACCAACAGGAGGCCACACTGTCCTTGCCTCCTATCCCAACCTCACGCTTGACCACTTGGCTGAGCAAATTCTAGAACACCACCCGGAGCAGGTGGGGACAGCGGGGGAAGAGTGCAGCGTGGGGGCTGCAGGTCTGTTTCTAGTCCTACAGCCCAACACCAACTGCCAGAATTCCGACCCTCCTGGCCTTCCTTTGTCTACTAACCTCAGGAGACCAAAGAGCCCCGGTAGCCGAATGGGGAGCTGCAAGGTAACCTTTATTAGTTACTGTGTAATCACTGCACCAGGATCCCTTAGGGGATTGGTTTCCAGGACATGTCTAGTATTTAGAAACCCTGACTTAGGAGTTAATCCCAAGATTAACTAGGAGTATGTGTTTGGGGATGGCAAGGAGAAGATGAGCCCTTGTGCTGAAGCAGTTTATGTAATTGTGCTCAGGGACCGAGGAACACATCCGGAGTCATTTCTTCTGCACATTTCCTCACTAGACAGGAGACACTGCGCCCAGTGTGAATAGTAACCCGTCCTTCAACAGTCAGGAGCAAAGAGGTTACTGTTACACACGGGGACCCCCTGCACCATTGCTGTATGCTAACGAGCCAAATTCGATTCTAAAAGCCTGTTAACTTCTCTGTGCATCGTGCCCGGACCTTCATCAGCTCGGACTCACGTGCACGGGAGAGGATCCGCGCCTTGGGTTTGAAGAACACGGATAAAAAGCGGAGGAACTGGGATCCCCGGGTGGCGCAGCGGTTTGGCGCCTGCCTTTGGCCCAGGGCGCGATCCTGGAGACCCGGGATCGAATCCCACATCGGGCTCCTGGTGCATGAAGCCTGCTTCTCCCTCTGCCTCTCTCTCTCTCTCTCTCTCTCTCTCTGTGACTATCATAAATAAATAAAAATTTAAAAAAAAAAAAAAAAAAAAAAAGGCGGAGGAACGCAACGCCGTTCCCCTGGGCTCTTCAATGACCTTCACAGCGGAAGGTCCTTCCCGGCTTCGAACCCAGAGCGCGCGGCCCCCGCCCAGGGCTCCGGCGCCGCAGCCCGTCCCGCGGCGCCCTGATCCTCCCGAGCCCCCCGCCCCAGAGCAGCTCAGCACCGGCTGCACCCAGTGGAGGCGGACCGTGGCGCCAAGCGCTCCCCGTGCTTCCCCTGCGCCCCTAACCCGCTCCCACCCGCTCCCTCGGTGCCCCGAGGCGGAGGCTGCGCAGGTCCCCGGGCGGGGAGGGCGGGGAGGGGGCCCCGGGCTGCGCCCCCGACGGGCCCCCGTGCCTCCGCGGGCACCGGGGGGCGGGGCGGGGGGCGCCGGCGGACGAGCCCAGCCCCGAGGGGAGGGGCGAGGCCGCGGGCGCGGCGAATCAGGGCGCGGAGGACAGGGATGCGGAGGAGCGGACGTGACCAGGCGGGGGAGGGGGAGGGGCGGCCCCAGCGCGGTGGGGGAGGGGCGGGGGCGCGGGAGGAGCACGCGGCGCGGGGAGGCGCCGGGGCAGCATCGGGAGGAGGGGGCCCCGGGCGGGGGCGAGCGGGGCTCGGAGGGCAGGAGGGAGCCCGGGGAGGAGGGTTTGCCGCAAGGAAGGCGGTGATGCGAGCGGATCCAGGCGGCGGCGGCGAGGCCAGAAGGGAGCGCGCCCCGGGGCGGGGGAGGCCGGCGCGGGAGGACGCGGGGGCTCTGAAGGGCAGGGCAGGGCAGGGCGAGGCGCCAGCCCACCCCGCCCCCGAGCAGGATGCCCGGGAGCCCGGGGGGACGCCCGGCGCGGCCGCGGCCCCGCTCACCTCCGGCGCGGTCCGGCTCGAGCTGCGCTGCGGTGCGGGCGCTGCGGGCGGTGCGGGCGGTGCGGGCGGCGCAGGAGCTGCGGACGCTGGCGACGCGGCGCTGCTGTGCGGGGGGCGGCCCCGGGGCCCCGAGGTTATCCCGCCGCGGCCGCCGCAATCCCTCCGCCGCCCCGCCCTGCGCCCAATCCCGGCTCCCGGCTGGCCGGGCCCCGCCCCCTGCGTCCTCGCCGGGCCGCTCGTCGTCGGGAGGAAGCGCGGCGGGCCGGGCGCGGCGTCACGGTGCCCTCCGGGGGACTACATGCCGCGCGGAAGGACACGGCACTCGGAGGCCGCGCCGCGCCCGCCGCCCGCCGCCCGCCAATGGGGAAGTGGCGAGCGGCAGGCCCCGCCCCCGGCCCCGCCCCCGGCCCTCCCGAGCCCCGCCCCCAGCCCGAGCCCCCGAGCCCCCAGCCCGCGGGGGCCCCGCCGCGGCGCGCAGCTCGAGCGCTCGCCCGGGAAGCCCGGGAGCCGAGGTGGGGGCCGGAGGTCGCCGGCGGAAGAGCTCGGGGAGAGCTCGGGAGGGCGGAGAGGGCCTGCCGCGGGGGGGCGAGGCCACAAGGGAGGACCGGTCGGGGCTGCAGCCCCGCGGAGCGCGCCCGAGACGATGGAAAGCGAATGGAAGGTGCTCGTAGTAGTGCACGGCTGACCCATCAGGAGCGAGATGTGGAACGTTACGGCAGATAGTCTGCAGGAATCAGCCCTTTTGTTTTCAATCTCATGGTTTTCGATCAATATCGTTGGAGCTTTTCTATTTTTCTCCAAGGTATTTTCCGATTTCCCCGGTGATTGGTAAACAGCCAGGGATGTCAGCAGTTATCAAGGATACGGCAGCTAACTCCTGCCTCTTGAGAACAACAATGTCGCCTCGTTAAAAATCATGACTGCTCTCTTAGGGTCTTGTCCTTTCTTGGAAGATGATACCAATTTGTGTGACCTGCTCGAGCAGGCACTTGGCTTGCAGCTGAATCACAGGCCTTTCATTCTGCTTCTCTGTTAGTTCAGAAGTTCAGATAAGCCAGGAACAGAAAGGGACAGCCTAAAAGTAAGTTTGTTTGTGATAGAATCCTTCAGTTTTCTTCTGGAAGCCTTTTCTGGTCCCCTTGGTTGTAGATAGGACGTTGGTTGGCCCTGAGCTAAAGATGAAGGAAAAATACTGGCAGGTGGGGGTGTCAGTCATCTGGCCAGTGCTGGACAACATTGCATTTTAAAGTTCTAAGTCTGGACATAGTCCCAAGATTGAAATGCACACGCATTAAACTGGAGAGTCATAAAAAATGTCATCCATGAAACTCTAGCAGAGACTAACCCAGTATATCCTTACACAGAAATGCATAGTGAAAATCTGTCACATGGAGGAGTTTAAGGTGATTGTCATTGTTTTTCTGAAAAGCATATTTAAGAAAGTTCGGATTCCATCTTATCTTAGTTCCAATTCTACCCACTAGTTCTATGACCATATCCTGTAATTTAATGTGTAAGAGCCTAGCTCCTTAAAAGTAAATTGAAGACCATCCCTGCTTCATAGGATGGAATTTGATCAGATGATGTGTGTGAGTGAGTACTGCATGGTGCCCGGCAGGCTTCCTCTTTTTTGGGAATTGATCTTGTGGAGGACGGTCCTCATAACTAGTGCCAGAACATCTTCTGAATTCAAGTAACTTCTCCTGGTCATCCTGAATCCCCACTCCTTTGACCCCTCAACAAGTATCCAGGAGGCTATGCGAACCTGGGGCGATGCTGCAGAATACAGAACACCCCCCCCCCCACGAAGCTCCTCCCCAGAGCCAGTCCTTCCACTATGCTCTCTGACCTGGCAGGATGGGATGAGGAGGTGCTAGATTCACTGGACTGGGGTAAGAGTGAGGGTGCAGATTGCTAGGTTTGGATTCATGGCCACAGAACCACAAAACCTGGGATTAAATGGTCTAATACTCCAAGGTCATTTGGAGTCCCTGGTGGGATAAGTGTGTCAGCAAATGGTACCGGACCCAAACCCCTGGGGTCCAAAGACAAACTTTGGCCCTGGTGAAGAGGATGAGGTTTACAGGCTTTATCGTTACATGACCTCTAGGCTTCTGCCTGAAATGGCAGTGTTATTTCTCTCGTAGGCCAGTACGGATTTCCAGGGCAGCCCACTGGCCCCGAGCATCAGGTTTAAAGCAGAAGTGCTTATCACTTTAGACTTTATATGCCCTCTCCAGAGCCAGACCAAGTGGACTTAATTTACTTCTATGCCTTCCTTCAGATTCCCAAGAGCTCTTTGGGCTTACCAGGGTGGCACAAAATCTCAATTCCAGAGTTCCCCCACAGAAAAATTCTGGAAGGAAGAGAAAGTTGAGCTTTTCGAATTAGGGATAATGAGAGAACAAGCTGTCTGTGTGGGAAGGGGAGGGTTTCATGTAGGAAGAGACATGGAGGGTTGATTAGGAGATGGGTATGGGAAGGCCATTCCAGAGGATAACAACTGTAAAGAATGTTTCCTGAATGCAACTGTGTATCTAGTTCCCCCCTCCTGAGGAAATGCCTCATCAGCATTCAGAAGCAAGAGGGAAGCTTGAGGAGTCCTTCATTCCAGTGGAAGTATTGCCTCAGCCAGGGTGACCCTGTCAGCCTACGTGACCCACTGCAAGCTTTCTCTAGCCCATGACTGTTAGGGCTCACAGGACAAAACCTCCCCAGAGTACTTTCATCCTATCCACCATGCCAGTCCCAGGGAGGCCAGGTTCTCTCTCCTTTCTCCCTCCAAGTGTAGCCACAGCTGAGCTCACTAAGACCAAGTGGGATCATAACCAGACCCTGGCCCCAGAAAGTAACCAAGATTTGGAAGACCAAGAAAGGCAGCGGTGAACAATGGACCAAGGGCCCCCTTCCCCAGGAATGCCTCCTGATGCATTCAGTCAAATTCTGTGTTTCCCTTGTCACCATACCTCCAGTCTTCATCTCCGTGCTCACTGGCATCCACATAACCTGACCCACTTAGCCTAGAAAGGACAGTTAGGACTAAGGAGACTTTGGTCTCTCTCCTAGATAAAATATTTTTGTAGGTAATGCTTTAACCTAAGGGATGGCATCGCTGGCCCCGCGGGGGGGGAGGGGGGGAGCAGGGGGGTGTTCTGAAATCTCTGTGGAATGTCCTATATTCCTAAGAGAATGATGCCCCTACAGATGAACTGGAGCCAACTTTTAGTCCCCCCCCCTTCTGGGGAGGGGTACTCTGGGGGGGTTGTGTGAGCCACAAGGCTTCCTCCCCACCACTCCCAAGGTGGTCCAAGCTGAGACATCTTCCAAACCTCCATGTCAGAATCCATCCTGTGAGAAGCTGTTAAGTAACTCAGTTATGACTCAGCACCAGGCTCTGCCTCTGCCCACTGGCCAGAATCAAAGGAAGAACCAAGCAGAAGGCTCCTCCCCTATGGATGGCCACATCCTTACCACAAACTGAGTCAGGACCACACCCTGCCTGTATGGAAAATTACCAGGAGAAGGAAGAGGAAAGTTAAACTCCAGGAGTTTTAGAGTTCTCAATCCAGAAATCCTAGCCATTTACTCTCCACCTGGAACTAACTGAGGAAGATAGCTCTTTCCCCGGCCCTAGCCCTGACTAAGCATGTCCAGGCCTAAATGAAGTAAGGCTGCTCGAGCCCAGGACTATGTGAAAGATAGGCCAACTGTCCACTTCGGTGTGCAGTGTTTGTACTAGCCTCGGCCACTGTGAAGGATGATGTTTTGTTCAGACCTGGCTTTCACAGGCCCCTCCTCTCTGGTACTGCAGGCCTGGACCAGAGAAAGACACGATCTACTCCTCCTGCAGGCTGTGGGAGGATCCCTACTCAGAAACCCAGGGCAGCATCCTGCAAGTTCCTGGCAATGAAGGCACTGTTCTTAGAGAAGTGCCATAGGTTTTTATTAGATTTGTTTTATACCATATAGGTTTTTTAAGTTTTTCAGATGATTATGTATGGCTTTCAAACTTCTCAGATTCTGAGTCCTGTTGCTTTTATGTGGAACACTATAAAAAGGTGTATTTAAGGTCATTACAGTTTTATTGGCATAATAATGTTATATGCCGTTTAAAAAAAAAAAAAGGTGACATCCATGGGACTAGCTCAGATATTTGAGTGTTTTCTGGTCATATATACTATCTGTGCATTACTTCTCTTTCTGTCATTTGTTAGTGCTTGCTAAAGCAGATACCACTGATAAATTATAAGAAATGCTTATAACGGAGAACAGTCCATTAACAATTTCTGAAAATTGAGCAAAAATGTTGCCACACCACTGGACTGGCCAAGGACCTAGGCTGAGTGCTGGAACACCCGTGGGAGCAGTATGAGACCCTCTGGGGAATTAAAACAATAGCTAAGAGCTCAGGTTCTGGAGTTGGGCAGTTCTGGTTAAAAACCAAGCACTGCCACTAACCAGCTATGCAACCTTAGACACGTTATTTAAGATCCCTAAAGAAAACCTATCTTTCATCTTTATTATCAGGACTAAATGAAAAAGTTATTTGCAAAGTTTGAAAGGCTATCTAGCCTAGAGCTAGAAGAGTTCTGGAGTTAGGTCAACTGTCAGTCACTAGCTGTGGAATATGAGCAAATCAATTATCCTCTGGGCCTCTGTTTTCTCACCTACAAAATGGGAATGATGGCCCCTATATCATAGGCTTGTGTAAATTATATTAGTCCATACACGTACAGTGCTTACAACAGTGGCAAAGGGTTAGCAAATTATTAAAGTGTTTACTGGTATAATGCCTGGCACCTACCCAGTAAGAACTAAAAAATGTTAGCCATCTCTAATACTATGCAGATGAGCTGCAAGGGTCCTCCCAGGAGACAAGAACTTCAGTCAGGGTGGGTTTCCTGATGGGGCCATTTACTTAATGGAAGGGTATTTCACCTAGACCTGAAAACAGAATGGGACAGAGAGCCTTAGGAGACTTATAGAGTCAGAGTGTAGCGGTCTTGATTAAGAATGGGTGAGGAGGGGATCCCTGGGTGGCTCAGCAATTAAGTGCCTGCCTTTGGCCCAGGGTGTGATCCTGGGGTCCTGGGATCGAGTCCCACGTCAGGCTCCCTGCATGGAGCCTGCTTCTCCCTCGGCCTGTGTCTCTGCCTCCCTCTCTCTCCCCCCCCGTTGCTCATGAATAAATAAACAAACAAAATCTTAAAAAAAAAAAAAAATAGGGTGAAGGTAATGAAAGACAACAGGTGGTGTTGGGTGGATGTTGTAAATCAAGAAGCTGTAACAGAATAAAAACCCTAACTTGAAAAGCCAAACTTACTTAATGTTTTTTGCATTCTCTGTGCTTATAGTCCTGTTTTTCTTCATTAATATTTCATAAAATATTTGGCAGTGTCCAACTTGTCAGAGAACTAACTTAGGGTTAGACGCACATGAGACGCACATGAGGCCTGAAAGGCCAGCAGTAGGTTGGGTGGGAATTTCAACGGGGAGATCGAATTCACTGAAACAATTAGGTCTCCTCAAAACAGCCATCTTTCCTTGGAGAATCTGGACTTGGTTTCATTAAGGGAGGCTGCATTTCTCTACATGTCAAATTAGAGACCAAGCCAACTTCCTGCACCTGTCAGCTATTTCCCCCTCACCTCCCTTATCTTAAATAAATTAGCTGGGAGGAGGAAGAGAGTAGAAGCCCAACCCCTGAGACTTAGAGCAGGAAGAGTGGCTAGGTTAAATGCAGAAAGCAGAGAGAGATCCTTAGAGTAGGAAATCTGAGCTGCTTTGGGCTTAACAGCCCTTAAATCTTGAGGAACAGGTATCAGTGGTATTCTAGATCCTTGAGTTTGTGTCATCTGCATAACTGGTAAGTTTCCCTTCTTCATCCATTGATAAAATGTTGCCATATCTGTAGTATACTACACTAGATGGACTCGCTTTGACTCCACTCAATGTAATTCGTTCTGACCCTGAGGATATTCCACTCTCCCCACCCAACACCCCATTTGGGGGCTTGAGGCTGGTGCTGGGCCAAGGCTAGTCAGACCACAGTGATCATATCCAGTCCACAGCACCTTCCATTTTATTGTTTTATTTACAAACAGGGTGAAGTCAACTGGGAAAATCAGGAGTAGGGAGTCATTCTGGGCCATCCAAATGTGGAGTGGTTCCTGGGTCAGTCTCCACCATGAAGGCCGCCTCTTCTATCCTTTTCCTGCCCCTTGGTAACGGCCCCTTGATTCCTCAGGGCAGCCTCGCACGCTGCTCCTGAGCCCTTGTATGAGGGCAGATGGATCCTGGGGGAACAGGGGTGGTACGAGGGCTGGGGCCCCCTCAGTTTGTGTAAACCTGAGTTCCGATCACACGCATGATTTCCTTCTGTATCTTGGGGTCCTGAGTATTAATGTTGGCATCGCCCACCTGACCATCCTCATATCTGCCAAAGATAGGGCAAGTGTGAGCATAAGAGGGAGAACAATACCAGAA
This sequence comes from Canis aureus, assembly GCF_053574225.1. Taxonomy (NCBI): domain Eukaryota; kingdom Metazoa; phylum Chordata; class Mammalia; order Carnivora; family Canidae; genus Canis; species Canis aureus. The sequence goes on from NC_135642.1 coordinate 40,545,060, forward strand.
TAATGTCAACCAGTGGAATTATTTTTGGAGGTGTGGCCATCCCATCCCAGAAGCCAAACCCTTTCTTGCTACTACTCTTCTGAGTAGAAAAGATTCAGCTTATCTGGTTTCCTTTAAACAGACTTTGATCTATACCCATCCCAGGGAAAGTTCCAGTGCCAGCTCCACTCAGGTAGCCAGGGACAAGTCTTGAATGACAGAAACAGACTTTCCCAGTAGTCACAGCATCACACCCCCACCCTCATTTCTCAGAGCGACCCCCTAGGTACACTCCTAGACTTACACAAAGAAGAACCGTGTGCAGACATGGTCAGACACAGGGCACACCCAGATGTTCCCATGCTTCTGGAGGTCCTTAGATGTAATCACTGGGAAGAAGGAGGCCAGAAGTTATAGATATAATGCTTAAGTCACACAGTCTAGGCAGTGGAGGGAAGACGTGATACTTCAACACCACCCTCAGCTGGATCATAAGGTTGGGGACACAGAAAAACAGGGACTGGGTGAGCTACCCACCTTCACAAAGTGCTATACAGTTTAGATTCCGACTCTGCAGGAACCTCGACTGAATGGATCGGGTCTGGAAGAGAAGGAGAGCAGAGCCAAGTGGACTGTTACGGCTCTCCCTAGACAGGACAGTTAGCTGCTGATGGCTAGGGGCATAGGTCAAGGATATCTGGGGCTCCCCAGCCACCCCACCCCCCAAATTTGCTTTCCCATAATCAGTCTGGATGAGTCCATAGCTTCCATCTTTACATTTTCACGTCACTTTCAACTCAGTCCCTGCTTTCATACTTATGACCGAGGCTATGTGTGACTCTGGAAATGTGTTCATCTTAGAACCTATCTGATTTCTTCAAATATTCTTCAGACTACCCACCTCCCCCACCATGTGTTTCCCCATCCATCTATGTAGCCTGAACTTATCCCAGGGGAAGAGATCTGCCTCACCAGAGCAGTGCCAACTAGTAATACCTGTGGGATGGTATTCATCCTGTTGTATCTCTGGACCAGCTCATCCTTGGAGGGCATCCTGTGCTGTCCTTTTCCCATTCCTGTCACAGAACAACAAATTCAGTTCACTCACCCATTCCTCAGTCAAGTATTTACTAAAGTGCATACTATGTGCCAGGCATTGAGCTAGACATGTAGTGAATAAAACAAACAAGGTACCTGCCCTGACACAATTTAGTCTGATGGAGACTAGAGGTAAAGAACAAGTAATTACAACACGGTATGGCAAGAGGTGTGATGTGGAGAATCTAGAACAATGTGGGGCTAGAGGAGGGGAACTAGCCTGCCCTACCAGTTTGAAGAAGGCTACCCAGTGATAGCTAGGAATAATTAGTTAAATGAAGACAGGGAAAGTGTTCTGGCAGGGGTAACAGGGCATGGAAGGCCTGGAGGAAGGAAGCAATGTGCCTTAGTTTGTATGGAGCGTAGTCAATGGAAGGGGAGTGGCAACAGACAATGTGGAAGCATGGAGCTACGATCAGATCAGGCAGGCCTTTCAGGCCGTATTAAGACAACTGGAGTTTATCCTGAGAACATCAGAGAGTCACTTAAAGGTTCTAAGACAAGGGAGGAACACATGGAATGAGCCAGGAATGAGGGGCCCAGGAGCGTGGTATCAACACCTCGGATCAATGCCAGGTTGAGCAAAATGAGTGAAGAGGAAGCAAGCAGAGCAAGTCAGATCTGCTCTAGTCTCAAACTATAAACCAGAGTCACTTAAGAGATAAGGCAGAGATCACAGCAGGTAAGTAATGAATAATTTTCCACAAGTAGCCATAATGGCAACAACCTTAAGCATCCTGTTTCCTTCAGAAAGTCCTCCCAGACTTGAGGAAGTGATGCCAGTTCCCCCCTACCTAAATCCATAAATCCTCCACCATCCTTACCTCCCAGTTTATAACATTCATGGACTCATTCTAGATTTTTCTTATTTAGAGACAAAACAGTGCTTGTGTGCTCCTACTCCATTTTTGGCCTGTGACGACTAGGACTTAGTCTTTGTACTAAGCTTTCTCACAGGCCCGGCCTTAGCACAGTGTGTGTGTGTCCCCTTCTGTTGGAGAGGGAGAGGGATGAAGATGGGAAATGATGGTATCATTATAGGCTATAAGCGGGGCCCCTATCTCAACACTCCGCCCTGGAACTTTCTACCACTAAATCCCACTTTGCTTCGATTCTTGGTTTTATGATAGCCATGGTGCAGCAGTGGGGATGAATGGACTGACATTCCTCATTGCTCAGGCTGTCAATTTGTCATGCACTTACACTAAAATCCCATGATAGATTATGGCCTAAACAAAACTCAGGGCAAGACTTTAATTAATTTCTTCCTCCTACAGGACACTTACCACCCCTCTATGTTTACTTTCTCCATTAGCCTCAACTAGGTTTAGCTCTGATTCCAAACATCATGACCTCCTCATCTTGGGTATTTCAGTGCAAGATTCTGAGTGAAATCCCCACCCAAGTTCTACCCTAGAGGATAAGAAAGAACAATCTGATTTCTATGGCTGATCTTAGAGATGGCACTTATGATATAATCCAAATCCTGTCCCATCCCAATCCTGTTGCACACTGTTCTGTCCATTTTGACCCAATGATCTTTTGTCAAGACCAGAACTTGAGAATATGGTGGCTAGAATCATCCCTGGATGCTTGTATCCAAAGTATTCATGTTTCAGAAATCTCTAAACAGAACTAAACAAACAGATGTTTACCATCTCCTTTCTCACTGGCCCTCATTATAACCTGCAAACAATGGTCAAGTCATTGGAGTGGAGAGGCTCCACTAGCCAAATAGATGTTCTCCATTCATACTGGCTCCCAGAGGGCACTGAATGCCACAAAACTAAGGATACCCTGAAGAAGAACAGAGAAAACCAGAGTAGAATAGGGTAGATGGAAACATTTTAAGAACGTAGTGTAGTAACTACAATAAACTGGACATCTGTATGCATCTCACATTCTAGAGATTCTCACTTATCTGTGGGCCCTCAAAGACGCAGTCATTCAAGTAAAGCCTACCCAGTCAGTCCAATACAGTGATAAGAAAACTGGCCTAGAAGTTAGGAGGCCTGGATTCCAATCCTAGCTCTACTACTCCTAGCTATGTGACCCTAAGAAAGTCATTTAACTTCTCTGTGTATGAGCTTTCCTATCTGTAAAGTAATAAAGGATTGGATGAGATGATCTCTAACTATTAAGAGTAAAATCCTATGCCATTTTATATGAATAATCAATGGACCTTTGCAAGAGGGAAAGGGATGGTGTCATAGGATGTTGTTATGTCATCAGTAAATAAAGAAAGATAAGGAGTCAACAGAGATTCCTGGCTTCATTTGGTAACTAAAGGGACTCAGGTACTTAGTAGGAAACAAAAGTCAGTGAGAGGGGAAAGAGGGAATGAATAGGGAGAGAACAGACAGGAAACAAGAGTTTTAGCAGGCATCAAAAACCAGGAGTATCTCACTACTCAGAACATAAGAGCTTAATGAGGGAAGCTCAGGCTTGGACAAAGATAAAAATTGAGAAACCTGGACAAAGAAGCCAAATAGACTACCCCAACACAACCCCTACTTTGCACCTCAGGCACACAGAGTAAGATTCATGCACACATTCAATAAATATTTATTGGGCACTTACCCTGTGTAGATTCATCACCAGGTTTGGTTCATGACATACTATCATTTATTTATTTATTATCTATTATACCTATAGACCCAACCTACAAACTAAATCCAAGAACCAAAACATTACTAGTGACTTATATCTAACTATCTGCCTCTCCTTGGGAGGTAACCACTACCTTGAAATTTCTTTAGTTTCATCACACATACCCACATATACACCACTAAATGTTTAACTCTGTATGCTTTTGAACAATATAAAAAAGACATCATACAGTAGTCTTCTGGGCTTTTTTGTTTGTTTTTTAAAGATTCTATTTATTTGAGAGAGAGGAAGAAAGTGAGTATGTGCTCAGGGTGGGGGAGGGGAGCAGAGGGAGGAGGGACAAGCAGATTTCAGAGTGCAGAGCCTGACGTGAATGAGCTCCAATCTTACAACCCTGAGATCATGACCTGAGCCAAAACCAAGAGATGGATGCTCAACAGACTGAGCCACCCAGGTGCTCTTGGACTTGCCTTTTTAACTTTTTTAATTTTTATTCATTTTTAAAGATTTTATTTTATTTATTCATGAGAGACACAGAGAGAGAGAGAGAGAGAGAGGCAGAGACACAGGCAGAGGGAGAAGCAGGCTCCATGCAGGGAGCCTGACGTGGGACTGGATCTGGGTCTCCAGGATCAGGCCCTGGGCTGAAGGCAGCGCCAAACCACTGAGCCACCAGGGCTGCCTGGACTTGCCTTTTTTAAACTCAACTAATTACTAAGATTTTTCCACATAGTTGAGAGCCACTGTTTATCCATTTTCATTGCTAAATAATAATCCACTCTGAGAATACACTAAAATGTATTTATTTCTTAATCTGATAATGAGCATTTGGGTCATCTGCAAGACTTGCTATTGCAAACAGTATTACTTTGAACATTCATGTACACCCCTGGGTGTATGTAGGCAGGAATAAAAATGCTGGTCATTGGGATAAAATGTTTTAGCTCTATAAAATTTAACACCAAGTTGTTTTCCAAAGTGGCTGTACCAGTTTATATCCCCATAAACAATGAAAGAAATCCTGCTGATCTACAACTTCTAGAATCATTAAAGGTATTACCAGATTTCTTAATTTTTGCCAATCTACATGGGTGCTAAACAGTAAGTCATCTTGGTCTTGATTTTATTTCCTTGATTAACAGTGGTTGAGCAGGGATGCCTGGGTGGCTCAGTGGTTGAGCATCTGCCTTCGGCTCAGCAACTGCCTTCGGCTCCCGGGGTCCTGAAATCAAGTCCTGCATCAGGCTCCCCACAGGGAACCTGCCTCTCTCTCTGTGTCTCTCATGAATAATTAATAAAATCCTTTTAAAAAAAATAGCAGTTGAGCAGCTTTTCATATTTTTTGGTCATTTCTTCAGTGAAATGCCTGTTCATTTCATTCACCTATTTTTCTATTGGATTGTCTTTTTCTTAATGATTTTCAAGCATTTTAAAAATACATTTTTATTACTGATCTTTTGTAGTTAAGTGTGTTGCTAAATGTCTTCTGGTTTATAACTTCATTTTCTTAAGATGTCTTCTGACGAACACAAGTTTTTAGTTTTAATAAAGTCAAATTTACTGATCTTTTATGACTTATAATTCTTTTTCAATTCTCTGGATAATTTGTATAAGACTACAGTAATTTGTTTGGTTTGGTTAAGGTTTGGTTTAAGACTCACTTATAAAACTATCTGGGTTTGGTGAGTTTTTTGGTTTGTTATTTGTTAGAGTAGTTTAAAATTTAGGGACTCTTCTAGTTCTGATTCTGGATCTAAGTTTTCCTATCTTTATGACAGTTATAATTACTGGAGAATACTAAATAATCTATAAAGAATCTAACACTGTTCCTTTGTATGTCAGACACGCAATATACGGTGGATATCCTTTATACAAAGACTATATAGAATAAGAAAAACAAAAGAAGACTGTAAAAGAACTAAGACATGAACCTGGTACACTGAGAGCCTCGAGTCAGATTCATTTTCTGAACAGAACAAAGCTGGACTTATCTCCTGACTAAAATATGGGCTTCATTCATGCCTTATCTCTGGAATAAAAGGCTTTCACTTCCATCCAATGTAACTATTATAATATTATTATATAATTATAGACAGTTTATATTTTAAAAGGTAGATGACAAGGAGAACAATGTCCCCAGACATGTAAGCCAATGGAAGATACTCAAACCTTCAAGTGTATTCCTATATCAACTCACATGCACATGGGTACGTACACTATCTATAATAATGACAAGCTACTGCTAACACTAAAAAGTGGTCTATGAAAAACCTCGTTCCAATCTCCCAGTTATTCCCTAACTTAATCTCAGAGCCAAGCCTCTACAATGAATAAAACCATCCCCATAGAGAAGAGGACCACCTAAGGGAAAGGGAGATAATTGGCCTTGCCTTCTAAAGAATCTAAATTTCTAGTAGGAGGAGGGAAAAAGACAGACTATGTGTCTATGACTGGGAAGAGAGCTGACACAGACCAAGTGTCCATGATGAAGGAAGAGGAGATAGCATAGATTATGTATTTACAAAATGGATGCGATGTAAATAGAGTCAAGGTGGCCAGAGAGTGTTTCTTACCTGAGTATCCAAAGGAAATACTGGAGATGGGGCTCAGGTAGATGCCTTTGCCATAGGCTGCTCCATGCAGCTTGCAGGGAAACACCAGGATGAGCAATATGAGCCTGGGCCCTCCCATGGCTGTATATTAGGCAGCCACAAGGCTTATCCAGCCCTCTGTCCCTCCAATTACCTTCTTACTCATTCAGATAACGCTAGGAACTTATTCTTGAAAAGCTACTTGGCTGAAAAGTGGATGCAGGTTAACCCCTTTGCCCTACTAGAAACCGAGGTCTTGGAAAGTGAGGAGTGGCAGAGCCACTGAATCAGTCCCTCAGAATCCATACTCCTGTCTCCAGGCCTTGGTACATATTCAGATTCCAAAAAGGGAATGATAGAACAGGTAGCCAAGAGGAGAAACAATAACCATTCCTTGGAGTCTCACAGGGCAAAGAAATAAGCCTTTTCTATCAACTTTTTGAATGAACAGTCACATAAATTAAAAAAACTTTGTTTAATAGGTTAATTTATCACAGTGGCTGCAGTCAGCAATTCATATTCCTGCTTATTGCTACAATCCCATTCCCAAAACCACCAAAAAACACAGCCTGGGGTCAATTATACAAAAGCCACATTCATGCTATACAAACAGTTCCAACCTCTTTCCTAGGGAAGCCCCCGGCAGGCTAGATTTGAGGATGCTGAAGCAAAAACAGTTGACTACTCTAGAGCAGCCTTCCCTAAAATTGAGTAGGGCAGGGAGAGGGTGGAGAGAAAGGGAAAGGGGCACAGCCTCACCTGCAGTTTGGTGTAGGATGCATTGACCAGCCCATTGCGCAGGATCGAATGCCAGTTCTCAATGTGGGACCCACTGTAAGGAGGGTAGAATACAGGTCTCCTCAAAGTCTGAGGTGCCCAGAAGCACTTTCAAGACTGCCACTCCCACCCAATCTCACCCACATAGGACACCATGATAGAGCAGATACACCTAGTGATGCACATGGACATAGCCACAGGCATGCAAAATATGTGTGGCTAACCCTCCATTTAGTTTCCAGTCCCATCCTTTCTTCTGTACTTCAGCTAGTCCCATCCTAAATCCCCAAATGTTGGTTCAGTATTTTCATTTGTCTATTTTCCCGATACTTCAAGTTAAGCAGATTCATCTCACACTTGACAAGCTTATCACTGATCCCAAATAAAGGCAGCCAGTCCTGACTTCATGTCTGTTTTAAGAAAAGGGTACCACCATTCCTTTCGTAGTATCTCTCTCACTTTTTCTCTGTCCCCACAAACAGGCATAAATTGCTCATTTCCTTCAAAATACCCTTCAGACCTATCTCCTCTAATCTGTTCCTTCAATCACAGCTTTTTATATGTAAATGTCATTTCTCCTCAACATAAGTACCTACAACATAAGTAGCTTGAGTGTAAAGACCATATCATATCTACCTTCCACAGTACCTGTCATAATAATAATAAATATCTGATTGGCTGATGGATATAGATAACACACACATATACCTCAAGTGAAGTTGCCCTCCCATCCCCCTAAATTATTTGTTGTCCCCCCACCCCCAGTCCCCACCCTCCTCACTGGAAGGCAAAGGTGCTGCCATAGAGCTTCTTGGCGGTCCGGAACCGAGCCTCCTTGGCAGGAGGGCTGCTCAGCAGGAGGAACTGGTGTGAGGTGTGCATGAACTTCAGCTGCTGCCCAGGGTGGGGGTCGGGTCAGGAAAACAGAGAAGAAATGGAGATCAGGGAGGGAAGGGTTGAGGATAGGGAACAAATCAGGTTTGCACTGACCCCAAATAGTGAGGATATGCTTAGGTCCAAAGACTACTGTTGACGGACAGAGCCAACGAGACAAGTCTAGAACCAATATGGTTAGCTGGTTTGGAGCCCCTCCCTGCCCCTCACCAGAAATTTAAAGAGTTTATTTAGAAGAAGAATGGTCACTTACCCTGCTGAGAGGTAGTTTGACAATGTGTGACCTGTTGCTAGAGATGATCCTAGCATAAAACAGAAAAAAAAAAAAAAAAAAAAAGGGAATGGAAAGAATGAGTGTGTGGCTAGACCATCCAGAACAAAGCAGAGCCTTGCTAAACCCGTGAGAGAACAAGCAAGGATTCCAGGGCTATCTGAATTGTGTGAAATGTTCAGATTACTATCTGGATATTCCTGTGGGTGGTAATGCTTGGGTAGAAAAGCATAAAAGGGAAGCTACTGACCAGAGACCAGCTAGTTACTGGGTAAACGATGGATGAAAGAAAGAGAGGGGTGGTAGGGAGACTGCTACATCTAGGAAGAGGAAAGGATAATACAAAAGGAAGAGCACATAAGATCAGCTACAAAAATAAAAAAAAATGTAAAAAGTCAGCAGGGATCTGTATTAGCAGGGTGACAACTTGTTCTTAGGATTTAGAGACATACAACTGGGGCTTAAAAGCCATCCTATCGAGCTCAAAGGAAGCCTTCAGGGCTCTGGAGGATGGGAGAAAGAAAAAGAAGAAACTACAACAAACTTCCTGAGGATTCAAGGACAGACTGGGCTGTGTGTAGGCTGAACTCAGAGAACAGGAGAACAAAGGCATAAAACAGTGAGGGCTCAGCAAGGCAATGTTATCTCGTGTAGTGGATAGTTTGGTTCTTTGGGCTTCACTCATTTACTGGTGATGCCATCCTGGATAGTCTATGCCTGGCCATCCCTCATGCTCTGAGAGAGAATGTTGCATTGAGAAAGCACTGATGTCAAAAGCTGACTAGGGAAAGAGGGGAAAGCTATGTCAGGAAAACAACAGAAATCAAGATGAGGGAAGGAGGGCAGGCGGTGGAGGGCAGCAGAGAATGCTCAGAATCTTTTGTAGAAGGGAATAATAATAGTGCCTCAAGGCTCTGGACAGTGTACATCAACAGGGAAGGTCTTGAGACAGGTCTTGAGACAGGTCTAAAGGAGTAGAAGAGGGAGTCAGACCTCTCTGGATGCACAGAAAACTTAGTTGAAACAGTACTAATTCCTACATGCAGAGGTACTTAAAAACCTATTGGGAAACAAGATATACCTAAAGAGAACCTGAGAAATGGTGTCAGAATTTGTGAGCTCTTGGGAGGTTCCGAGTTCTTTTCCAGGCAAGTGTATCAATAAAACCCCAAGAAAAAGCAGCCAGAACATGTATAACTTCAGGGAGGATGCTAAAAAACTGCCTCTAAAAGAAGGTGCAGGTTCCATGTCTCATACTATACACCCCCACACCTCCCTTCCAATCCCCAAAGGATGAACCATTCCATCCGTACTACTTACCACTGCAAGAGAGGATGGGCCAAGGGATCCAGTTTATCCATCTGCTTCTTAATTTCTAAATATGAACCCTGTAAGACAAAGGCCATAAAGTTATCTCCCAGGAGAGGTGGGAACCCTCCCACTTCAAACAGACTGACTATCAGGGCCCAGGGCAAGGTAGGCACTGAAGGCCACACAAAGGCAAGAGGAGATGGTTCCCACCCTCAAGGAGCCCAGTCAGATTGGGAAGACTCATAAATAAATATGAAAATGACTGAAAATGCTTACAAAACAACATGCAGGTGGGTCTCCCTCATTTTATGCAATTCCTACAACCCTAAAAAGTTGACTTTAAATCAAAAATAAATAAAATCAATGTCCCAGAAAGATCAGGCTAAGGAATCCTGTGGTAAAGTTTACATAAAGCAGAGAATCTTTCTGACAAATCACCCCTCCTAGGTATATCTTATGTGTTAATCTGAACTGTGATATATAGGATTTGCTGAGAAGAGGCCCACCTGTAAATGTGAGTACAAATGAATGTCTATTCATGCAGAGATTGCAGACGAGGGGTGGGGAAGTCTGGTGAGGGGCAGCCTTGAGTCAAAGGATGGTCACTGCTCCATGTTGCTGCCCCACCCCTAGAAGGACAGAAGATGTAGGCCCCTGGGGCGAGTTCCTTATGTCCAAGCCCCCTCCTCACCCTCCCAACCCTGGGCAGAAGTCTTTCCCTCATTTCTTTCATTCCCTAAGAATTATGGGGAAAACATTAAATATGAACAACTCGTGAAGGAACTGGCAGCAAAGATAGAGGCTGAGAGAGACATCAGGAGTGAGAAAAGAGGAATAACAGAGAACAAGAACTGAGAAGGCTGAAGGGGGAACACTAAAGAAAATACAGTGAGGAAACAGAGTAGCATTTCTAAATCTTTACTCCACTCCCATGGATTCCAGGCACAACAGGGCACGTAAGCAGGACAGGCAGAGAGCAGAATACCTGGGTCATCTCCCGGATGGACATCACACTATCCAGAGCTTTCTGAAGTCGCTCATAATTCTTCTTCTGTGGGGAATCAATGGGAAGAGAAGACCCAGATGAAGAAAAGTGGAGAGGAAGATGTGATGAAAAGAAGGGCCAGATGTACAAAAGAAGTCTAGGCCCCAGGGAAACAGTATAGCATGTCATGGAAAGAACACAGATTTAATGTCAGACAGTTCTGAATCACATGCTAGTTCTCTTTTACCAGCTGGACATAATAGGGGAGGTTACTTAACCTCTTAGAACCTCGGTATCTCTGTATGTAAATGAAGATAAAAATTCCTGCAACACTCACAGAGATGTTTTGAAGACATTACGTAATAAATATATTAACGTTATGTAAAGAACCTATACAGTGCCTGATACATAGTAAGAAGGGTAATGGTGAGGTACTCTGCTGTGTACTTGTGATGGTTAATTTCATCAATGGTTAATTGGTTAATCGAGTTGATCTGACTGAGTCACGGAGGGCCTGAATATTTTGTCACACATTACTCTCAGTGTGTCTGTGAGGGTGTTTTTAGATGATATTAACCTTTGAATCAGCCGTCTGAGTAAAGCAGATTCCCCACCCTCATTTGGGTGGGCCTCGCCCAATCAGTTGAAGGTCTGGAGAGAACAAAAGGACCAAGTATGAGGGAACTCCCCCTGCCTGACTTCTGAAGCTAGGACACTCACTGGCCTTTTTCTACCTTTGGATCGGAATTGAAAAATCTGCTCTTTTTGGATCTCAAGACTGCCAGCTTTTGGATTGTAATTGACAGCACTGGCTCTCCTGGGTCTCCAGCCTGGCAACTACAGAACCTGGGAGTTCTCAACCTTCTAACTGCATGAGCCCACTTCCTTCTAATACATCTCTTTTGATATATATCTCCTATTGGTTGTTTCCCTGGAAAACCCTAATACAGTACTTTGCATATGCTATCTATCACTCTTACAACCATCTGCAGGGTAGGTATTACACCCTCTTTACAGATAAGCAAATTGAGGTTCAGAAAGGTTTAGTGGCTTTTCTTACACCATCAAGCTAGGGAACAACAGACCCGCAAATGGAATCCAGGTCTGCCTGGCTCCAGTCTATATTCTTCCCTAGCATAACACAATAATATTAATTCTTCCCACCTCCTTCTAACAAACTCATTTATTCACAAGAGCTAAAGCTTGGGGTTTAGAAGTTCCCGAGAACCAAGTGTTCCATTTTTTCTGTCCCGCATTCCACTGAATAACGGCCCACAAACTCCCACTACTTCTTATCGTTTCTTCCCAAGCAACAATACCTTGGGGTTAAAGGCCAGAGTCTTGGGATCAGTGGGGTCCACCACAGAGGGATAAGGCTCAAAGATGATGCTCTTTCTAGGGGACTCCAAAGCTGCCCTACACATGGCCACCAGCAGATCCACCACCTTCAGGGAAAAGAGAGAAAGGGGGCAGAAACTAAGGGATCTCCCAGAGCTGGGAGTCACAGTGTCCAGCAGGAGCAGGGGTCCACCTCTCAAGAGGCTCTCAGCACTTCTCTCTGTTGTTCTTTTTAAAAGCAAACATGCTTATGGTTTTTTCATTAGAAAATACAGGCTGTTCATAAGAATTCAATTAACAATGAATTAAAAAGTGACTAAAGAAGATAAAAATCATCCCCCTATCCCCAAACAAATCTCATTCCTCACAAGTACAACTGTTAAGTCTGATGTCAATCCTTTTAGACTATTTTTCCTATGGAAACAGTTATTTTATTAAATAGGCAACTGAAAAAGAACTATATTACACATACTGTCATATTTTCTTTTTCATATATGTTATAATTTTCTACCCATAAGTAATAGCTATATAGTATTTCCACTATAAGGACATACCAGGATTTCTTTCACCGAACCCCCACAGATGGAATTGTAGCCATGCTTTTTTCTATTACAAACAACAGTATTGTGAACATCCTTACATATGAAAACATTTCTAGAGGTGAAATTGAAAGAAGTGAAATGCTAGGTTCCCTGGCCTTTCTTGATTCCAGTTCGCCAGCAGCTTTTCCTTCTTCCATACCTCTGCTCCAGTAGCGACCTCCTCCGCAGCTCCCGACATGACTCCCAGTGTGTAGAAGGAGAAAACACACAGCTCACGAGTACAGACAGCTGGCTGAATGGACATATTAAACAGACAGTAGTGGCACAGGGTATGCAGTAAGAAGGTGTTACAGGGAAAGAAGGAAAAATCTGACCTCAGACAACTCTAGAATGAAGTAGGAATTTGGGGCCCTCCATGTCATGAGAAAATTATAAGTAAGTCTTAATTAAAATACCTTACTTTTTTAAGTTTAAGAATTAATGCTGTCTCTTCTATGAAGCCTTCCGTGACTTCCCTAAGTAGTTAGATGCTCTCACTTGTGAGCTCCTACAACATTGTTCGTATCTTTTCTACGTACTTATAGTGTAGTATCTGTCCACCCACCTAGACTTGGGAGTCCTTGAGAACAGCATCATATGCAATCATCTTCATCAACACCTGACCCCTATTTTTAAATGTTGAATGGGGATTATATCTTCAAAAATATCCATATATCCTTATCTTTCCAAATAGGACTGCTGAGATTTGTTTTCTGAGAAAAACAATTATTTCTAGAGTCCCAGAGAATAAGGACAGAATTCTGTCTTTACTACAGACCCAGGAAGAAAGGAATAAAGGGGAGATGAGGAGTGAAGGAGCTTTAGCTAGGGGTTCAAGGAAGATGGTCACAGATTAGGGCATATACCTTAAGCATGGACCCGTTCTGGAAGACATGCTGCTCGTCACACACCACACAGTACTCATTCAATGTTGGAATCCTCTGCTCTGCATACTTCATGATCTGGGGAGAGAAGAGATTTTATCAAGTCTTTTGGAAATACAGGCACAGATATGGGAAATAATTTGAGCTTCTTTTCCATCTACTCTCCTTCTTCCCAGCTCTGTGCCTAAGGCAAAATCTATTCTTGGGCCCTGCACTTAGTTAAATTGATGGCCCAACTCGAGAGCTACCACTTTATATCATAGTAAAAGTAAGACCAGCCATGGTAGAAGAGCTGACTTAAGATCTTACCCCTCTACTACTTAATAACACATGTAACTGGGGCGCCTGGGTGGCTCAGTGGTTGGGCGTCTGCCTTTGGCTCAGGGCGTGATCCCGGAGACCCGGAATTGAGTTCCATGTCGAGCTCCCTACAAAGAGCCTGCTTCTCCCTCTGCCTGTGTCTCTGCCTCTCTCTCTCTTTCTCATTCCCTCTCTCTCTCTCTCTCATGAATGAATAAATAAATCTTTTTAAAAAAAATAACATATGTAACTTTGGGCAAACAGGTTAACCTGAGCCTTGGTTTCTTCATTTATAAAGTAAGATATTATTCACCTCAGAGAAATGGGGATTAATGAGATAATTTTCATGAAAGTATTTTATAAACATTAACAGGTACTAACCAAACTATTAACCTTAGTTGAAGTAATTACAGATTGTCCCTCTAAGATAGGTAAATATTCAGTCCATGATTACATGGTAGGAGGCCTGAGAAGCCATTTTAACTATCCGGAACAATCAGCCTGTCCACTGGTCAAAACCAGAGATACAACTCTGTTGGGAAGAGAGCACAAATCCAGAGCCAAATGGCAATATCCTAAACAATTTTTTTAAGGTAACATATAATGTTTTATTAGTTTCAGGAATAGAATTTAGTAATTCATCAGTTGCATAAAACACCCAGTGCTCATTAGTAAAGAATTTTCTAAAACGCTTTGTCTACACTGAAAAAAATTAAAAATATAAATAAATAAATAAATAAATAATAAATAAATAAATAAATAAATAAATAAATAAATAAATAAATAAATCACTTTGTCTAGGGGCACCTGGCTGGCTCAGTCTGTGGACCACACAACTCTTGATCCCGGGGTCATGAGTTCAAGCCCCACATTAGGTATACAGCTTACTTAAAGACAAAACCTAAAAAACAACAATAATGAAATAAAACCACACTCTTGTCTTACCATGACTCTTTCTACCAGGTATACTTCTGTATAAATCAAATTGTTCCCATTTCACATACTTTTGGGCTGGGAAAGGGAGATGAAAGGGCTTCTTTTCACACAGATGTACCAAATGCCTACTATGTACCCAGTTTGGTGAATGGTCTCCTTGATTATGCAATAACATAAAAGATTCTCTTCTCAGACCCTCAATGCCAACAAGGGAGATGTGGCATATATACAAATTAATTACAACTCAACTGTGGCACATATACAGATTAATTACAACTCAAGGCAGCATATGGTACACAACACAGAGGTGCCATACAAAATAAAAAGCACCTTAAGAGTTCAATGAGAGAAAAGATCACTCCTACCTAATATGGTTGGAGTACTAGAGAAGAATTTTATGGCAAAGGTAGCATTGAGGCTTGACTGCAACAAGTCGACATGGGCAGGAAGGCCAGAGATAATGATGTGAACAAAGATAATAGAGATGGAAAAGTGAGAAAAAGCACGCCCAGGAAATAAAGAGATATTAAAAAAAAAAAAAATGACCCAGTAGTAGCTGAGCAATGAAAGAGATATAGGGAAAACTGAAGGTCATCTAAATGAGGATGTTGGGGATCATAAGGAAATCAGTGTCAATCCCTCTCATATCTTGACACCTATGCACTTAAAATTTGTAATGCATCATTTGGCACTTGATCAGACATGGTCTGTAAGCGTCGTCCCAATAAGGCCATAAGCTTCTTGAGGATAGGAACTATGCCTTCTTTTCTGCTATCCACAAATGCTTAGTATGGTTCTAGGAGCCAAGCAATTCAGGAAATATTTAACTGAGGAGCTGGGAGATGTTAGGGGAACAGATGGGTCAGAAAACAGGGGAAAGGCTTAGGAATGAAGCTTTGAACTCAATTACCTGGACAAGGAATCCATATTCCAGAGTGGGGATGTTCTTGCAGTGACCACTGACCTGATGAGAGTAAAAAGACAGACATTATGAGCCTTTTATGAATTTGGTGTCTAGATAGACCTCACACTCAACACCTAAGATTCTCCTAAAGTAGCTTCACCCTAGCTCCGATTAGTCTAAATAATCCCAAAGCTGGAGAAAGAACCCTTAGATATTTTTGCCACAAGTACCTGAAAAGGGCTCACCTGTCCTTAACCTTCTTCAAGGTAGATAAATAGGTTAATATAGCAGCAGATGACCAAGTCCTAACCACAGCCTAATAAAATCATACATGATGCCTTGGGATACCCAAGTTCAGACTCCCTGCTTCACGGCCTACTATCAGAGAAGCTTGCCAGACAGTTTAGACATGTTTTCAGCTATTAAAAAATGTGCTCCATTCTGCCCACTCATGGTACCTGTCCAAGTTTGATTTAGGATGCCTGAAAAACCATACCCCCACCTCATTTTGAGAAGCTATCTCCCACATCTCCATTCCCACCCTCCTGACACCCAAGTCAAACCCTCCCCAGCCCATGTACCAAAGGAGAGGTCCGTGCTGGGGGAGGGAGGCCCACGTGCTGGGGGCACAGGAGACCTGCCTGGGGGCTGGGAGGGTAGCCAAACACCTCCACTTTGGGGTTCTTCATAGTGCAAGAGATGGAACGGTTCATGAGGCGCCCAACTCGAAGCTCTGGTACACCCAGTTTGCCTTTCAGCATGGAGTCCTGTATGATAGGGAAACTGGGAGACCTGGAGAGAAAGCAAAGAGAAGTGATGAAACCAGGGATTCAAAATGAGCCCTTTAGAAGAACACTGAGTCCTAGGTCAGGATGGGTGAAGCAACTTAAGCCAAAGAAGAAGTCCCATCTGAGGAAAGTTCCATTGGATGTAAACACCTTTAAAACAAGTAGATCACAAACCTGAATTGATTTTTATGTCATTACTTGTGTGTTCTTCAGATTAGAACATGGAAGACAAGCAAAGGCAAAGTCTCAGTCAATTTCTATAGCATCTAGGCTAGGTATGGAATGATCCCTTGGACAGGATGCCTATTTATTTGGGGAGGGTGTGTGTGTGTGGTGTTTATACACATATGATTAAGTGCTAAATACTATACTAAGCAAGTGGTTGAAGCCCAAAGAGCCTAATGTCTGACAGTCTGTCAAGAATAGTGCCTGGAAAACTACAAATCTGGGTCTGTATTTGCCTTTGGGAAAATTAGAGGCACCAGTGGGGAAAAATGTAGGCCTGGGACAGAGAACGAGACAATATTTATTTCCAAAACCTAGATAATGAATCAGTGTACCTTTTTTTTTTAAGATTTTATTTATTTGAGACAGAGAGTACGTGTGAGAGAACACAAGCAGGAGAAACGGCAGAGGGAGAGGGAGAAGCAGGCTCCCTGCTGAGTAGGGTGCCTGCTTCAGGGCTCAATCCTAAGATCTTAGGATCATGACATGAGCCGAAGGCAGATGCTTAACTAGCTGAGCCACCCCGGCACCCCTCAGTGTACCCTCTCATGAGGGCAAGGAGTTGATGCCTATATTCAGACTCTGCTTTCTCAGGAGAGGGAGTAATGGATGAGGTTCATAAAAAGAAAAGTTGGAAAAAAATAGCATACAATTCTTCAAATACATACCATGAAAGGACAAAGTATGAATACTGGTGTCGGAAGTACAAGGATAAAGACACATGGGGGACGGGGCCATGTGGGTGGTGGTAATAGTTAAAGGTGCAGAATTTGGAGAAGCTTGGGAGAAAGCAAAATAGGTAAGTTTACATAATCAAGCAAGTGGAGCTGGAGCTCAGACAAGACCACCATCGTTAGAGATGAGCTGCTCCTGGAGCAGCACTTACTTGGGGATGGGTGAGAAGATGCTGAGGCCAGCTCGGAACTTCTTGATGGTACCACTTGCCTTGAACCAACTGTGCCTTTTTTCCTGCTGGGTCTTCAAGAAATCGTTGCTGAGATGTTTCCATTGTTGGGAAGTGAACATACCCAGGATCCTAAGAAATCAAAGTGAATGGACTTACAAAAGGTCAGGCAGGGGAGGAAGTCAAGAAATAAAACTATGAAAAGCAATTCATCTAAAATTCAGACCCAGGAGCTGTAAGCTAGTTGTGGTAAGGGAATGTGTGTCTGAAGACCCCCTGATAATGACCTTAACACATGGAAGTGTACTGTCCTAAAGTACCTCTTTGCCTAAGGGGTAAATACCACTCCCATTACCTAGTCTAATGGACCAGAACAATTCTGAGATGATTTGCCTTTAGTGGAAGATCTCAAAGATGAGCTTCCAATGGCCATGAACCTGAGAATTTATTGCCAAGAATGACCATACTGACAGTGGAACAGAGGTAGTTGGATGGAATAGAGTACCACCCTCTATTTTGGGAATAGTGAAGAAAAGGAATGGGACATGAGGGGTATAACATTGTTAAGCAAAAAATTATATCCCCAAACTTATGGCTTCCAACTTGAGCTGAGCCCCCAACAGTCTTACCAATCCTTTCACTTGTCTTTGATCAGTCCTCTCTGGCGTTACTCTATTATTCTAAATCCTTACTGCCTTCTCTAAGCTCTTCACTTCACCTACAGCTGATAACCTCTTCCTTCTTTTTTTTTTTTTTTAAAGATTTTATTTATTTATTCATGATAGACATAAACCTAGAGAGAGAGGCAGAGACACAGGCAGAGGGAGAAGCAGGCTCCATGCCGGGAGCCCGACGTGGGACTCGAGCCCAGGACTCCAGGACCGCGCCCTGGGCCAAAGGCAGGCACCAAACCACTGAGCCACCAGGGATCCCCAACCTCTTCCTTCTTAACAGAGAAAACTGAAGCTGTCAGTTACCAGCTTTAATTTTCCAAGCCTGCTACAAAATCTATCTCCATTTCCTCTATTTCAATTCCTCCATTCTCTGGAAACAAGATAACCCTTCTATTAATTCCTCTATTTATTCTCTAGATCTCAGCCGCTTCTTGCCTCTTTATGGATCTTGATTCATCAATCACCCCCCTCTCCTGTCAGTTCCTTTCCCAAATTCTACAAAAAGTTTCAAGTTTCTGCATGCACCCCAGTCTAGCTATAGCTCTCTCTTTCCCTGCTATCCTCATCCAAATATCTCAGTTCACACTTATTGTTTATACTTCATTGCTAATCACTCACTTCCCAACTCAACTGCAGTCTGGTTTCTACCTTTGCTACTCCACTATGATTGCTCTTACTCTGATGCTAAATCCAACAAAAACTCTTATGTTCTCCTTTGACTTATCCTCTCTGGCCTCTTGCCCTCCTTGTAGAAATGCTCCCCCTTGCCTTCTGACACCATTTGCTTCCTATTCTTCTCCAACCTCTCTGGACTGCCTTCAATGTTCTTTCTGTGCCTACTCTGCAGGTTTCTTGAGTATTTTGCCTGGATGTTGAAGGGTGTTCTGCCTTTGATTCTATTTTCTTTCCATTTTATCATGTTCTTCCTTAGCAGTCTCCTACTTTACACCAGTTGTAATCTCCACCCATTCACTGAATATATTTCAAACCTAACTTCTGTTACATATCTAACCATGTACTAAGTACCTCCACTTGAATATCCCAAGATTATCTTTTTCTTTTTTTTAAGTAGGCTTCATGCCCAGCATGGAGCCCAACTCGGGGCTTGAACTCACGACCCTGAGATCAAGATCTGAGCCTAGACCAAGAGTTGGACACTGAACTGACTGAGCCACCCAGATGACTCCCCTCAAAGTTATCTTTAAACAACATGTTTAAAATGGAACTAATTATCTATCCTTATCCCATAAACCTGGTCCTCTTCTTATATCCCTATTTAAATTGGTGGTATTACAAATTACCCAGACACATAGATTGGAAATCTAAGAGTAATTTCCCACTATTCCTTAGTTCTTATGACCATATATGACATATCCAAATCAACGTTCAACTCTTAGTGATTCCATACTCCAGAAAGCTCTCTAGTCCATCTTTCACCTCTATTCTCACCTACAGTCACACTTTGGCTCAGGCCCTCATCATCTTATGTCTGGACTTCTGCAAAAGCCTCCTACTAAACTAGTTCTGGTCTCTTGTTTCACCCTTTCCTACTGATTTTACACAGTGCTACCAGAATCGTTTCTCTAAAATGAAGTCTGGCCACATTCCTTCTTTGCCTAAAATCCTTCAATGTTCCTGCTGCCTACAAGATAAAAGCCCAAGATCCTCTCTGATTTGGACCCCTTCCTACTTCTCTGGCTTCAATTCCTACCACTCTCCCCTTGTATTTTACTAGCAATATTTAACTACTTGAGCTTCCTACACACATGCTGCTTCACCTGACTATGTCCTTGCAAATATTATTCACTCTCAGAGTCTGTCTGTATGGGCAACTCTTACCCATCCTTGAAAACATGAATCATCTCTGTTTCATTCATTCACTCAGCCCTCCACCCACCATTAGACAGACTGAGTCACTCCTTCCTCTATATTCTTTCTATATCTTATATGTTCACTTGTGTTAGAACATGTATCCACTAGATTCTATTCACTGAATAGAATATATAAAGAATCTACAATTCATTTATTTCTCTTTGTACACCAATATTAGCAAGGCACTGAACATATTCCATAAACTAAAAACTGTCTGAGGGATCCCTGGGTGGCCGGGATCCCTGGGTGGCGCAGTGGTTTAGCGCCTGCCTTTGGCCCAGGGCGCGATCCTGGAGACCCGGGATCGAATCCCACGTCAGGCTCCCGGTGCATGGAGCCTGCTTCTCCCTCTGCCTGTGTCTCTGCCTCTCTCTCTCTCTCTCTCTGTGACTATCATAAATAAATAAAAATTAAAAAAACTGTCTGAGCTGCTAGAGCCCCACTCTGAGAATACCACTAGAGAAAAAGTGAAGAGCATTACCCTAATTCTAGGGTTGTACTTATCCTTAAATGGCAAGTACTGATGACTCTCCTCCTTACCTCCAGGAAGTCTCAAAGCCAGACACCCCAGAACCAGAGAATATCCTACCTAGCCATAAATTTTGCTTTCCAAATTTAGTCTTTCTTGGGAATATATCAGAAAGATATTTTTGGGAGGAAACATTCCATCCAAAGGTCTGCCTGTTCATCCATATGTCCATCTCTTCCCCTTATATGTCCATCACCAGAAAGATCAAAGTTCTTACTTTTTCAGCTGAAGACCCAGCCCAAACCCTTCCTTATTCGATGGCTGGAAAACCTCAATTGATGGTTCTGCAAAGAGAAGGAAAAGCTCCTAGTATCTACAATCTATTTTCCTGCGAGTCCAAAACTCCAGTTCAGGGGACAAGCTTCCTCAGATTCTAAGCATACTCTAACCAATAGTGATGGAGAGGCAAACATCTGAGGCAGAGGGTAGATTCTGGGAACTGTCTGACCAGTTTAAAATATTTTAGCTTCAAAAAAAAAATATTTTAGCTTCTATGAGAAAGTTGGAGGGAATGAAAGGAATAAATAATATCTGGGGACCAGAGAAAACAATTTCATCACTAAGAAGGCCTTTAGGGGATGGATATCAGGCAACAGGGAATAGAGATACCAGTGACAGGAAACTGAAAAGCCTCTACCAATGGCCTGCAAACTATTTCCAAAGGCTTTATTCCTAGCTTTTCTCTGGCTCAGTTAACTTAGAACTTTGGATTAGGCCACACTCAAAGCATTTACTTGCCCAAAGTCAGTGCCTTTACCTGGTCCATCAAGGTACTGGGAGAGAGAAAATCGCAGCCTCAACACAATAGGTTCTGTTCGGAGGACTTTCCAGGCTGTAGAGACTTCCTCCTACAAGAGTAAGGGAAACAATTTCCCATTTAGCAACAGAGAGGAATGGACTTGGGAAGTTTCCCTATATGACACGCACATGCACATGACAGTACACACCACTGTCTGCTGATGGTCTAGGAAAGACAAGGATGAAGAATATGTGCTCCAAATACAGCACTCAGGAACAAGACTCCTGGCCTACATGACAAAATCCACAAGTCCAGCTAGACATGTTGTTGGCAGGTACTAGCACCACTTACATCGAGGAAGCTGATGTTGATGTGGAGGTCAATGTCCACGTCATCGATAGTTCCATATTCTCTACAGAGATACAGGGGAGACTCATTAAGGGAGAAACAAGACTGAAGAGGAGGGAGAACTGAGCCAGCGGCCAGGGGAGAGGGAAGAGTGGAAGGTAGCTCTGTATCTAGACTTAGTTGCAGCCTGAGGCCACTTATATGATCAGGGCTTTCTCCAGGCCAGAAGCCCTTCTTACCTCAAAGGTCAAACTATCAGCCTAGAGGGATCTAGGATAAGAGTAAACCTCTAAGAAAAGTGGCTATACTTCCCTCATCAATGCTTTCAGCTAAGCTTAAGTATTCTAGGCAACTCCCGCTATCTATCACTAAGCTCATAATTTATCCATGTCCACAGACACCTAATGATACCATAAAAGGAAAAAACCTCCAGCCTTTTAACAGCTCAGAAAGAAGTGGCTTGCTCCTGAAGTGGAGTCCCACCTGATGGATACAGAGTTCTCACTGTAGATCTCCTTCACGGCTTCAATGTCTGCATCAAGCTGTGGGTGTCGATACAGGTCAGCTGCACAGCTCCCCTGAGTCAGCAGCAAAAACAGTGAGGAGAAATGGGGGGAGGGAAAAGAGGCGAAAAGAGATATGAAAAATAAAAACAACATGAACAGACACCAGAAACAGGAAGATCAAATGGCAGCAGTACATATAAGCAAAAGGCTGCTTCTGTGAAGGAGCTCTTGATGGTGGCCCTAGCCATCCATCGTTGGCACTTAAGTCTCCTGCCATCTCCACTCTAAGAAGTTTCAGTGGACCAAATAAATGCAGGCCTTGCTTGAGAACTACACAGCCTTAAGTCTGCATCTTTTCCTCTGACCCTGGCCAGGCATACTTAAATATCCCTTCTATGAGAACTCAGAACAGGCTGAAGAATATAGAATTTAACTCAGATGGTTCTGTGTGAAGAGTTCAACATTCCTCTTCAGGATTCTGTTCTGGGTAGTGATAGCATGCATGATAGCATGACCAATCACTGGCAGGATAATCTTTTAAAAATTTGACCCTAATGAATGAAATGATACCCACTAGCTAGTAGAGTAAAAAAATAATTATTTCCAACCAAGAACACATGGGTAGCTTCCACATCCAAAGGATGTAGCTTACTCTGGTAAAGGTATAGGTCTCAGGCAATAGCAAGGATATGAGATCAGCTCTGCTGAGACAATGCTCAGACCATACGAACATTGTATTGTATCCTCATCTTATCCCTGCTCCAGAATAATCCTTCACTACTTGTTGTATTCAGAGACACACACATTTGGACTATCCAACATGGTTTTTAGGGGTTGTAATCTCACCTGAACTCCATAGAGAAACTCCTCTGATTCATTATCTCCCTCCGAATCATCATCATTCCAGAACTGGCCTTTGATGTCCTAGTGATGAGAAATAATACAACCCTGATTGGATCTCTATCATCCCACGGAACGGAGTGGGGTGACAGGAAACAGATTCCCACAAAGAATGGGAGGCCTCTTAGAATGGAATAACTGAGGCCCTATTCCCTTTACTCCCTTTGCCTCACCCTTTGGGAACATCTGTCTCTTCCTGGATCTGGTCATATCCATGGCCTACCTCTGACTTGTGAGGGATGGAAGAAAACGGAATTTTGGCCTTCTTGAGTGTAGGTATGATGATTAAGGCTCTGGTAGCCAATGGGGGAGAGATGCAGACTTCAACATCAATGTTGATTCCTAGGCATATCTAGATCTAGTGCAAGCTGGCCCCTTCTAGGATCATTACTGCAAAGAAGCTACCACACATAGCTAAGCTCTCTTGTCCTATCACTCCCTTTCTATCCCTTACTAAACTCTCCCCTCCCTTCCCAAGAAAATCTACCAGTACACACACCAAGTAATACTCTCTCCATGCTCTTTCCGTTAATTCAGATAAACACGCTACCTTTCAAAAGGGTAGGAGGGAAAATACCAGGAAAAGGTAAGGTTTGCACTTGGTCCCATCTATCCCATGAATGATCAGTTGGGAGAGGTGGGCAGTCAGTTCTCACCATTGGGTCAGTGGGTCACACACACTCCCAGGTCAGTGCTAGGCAGCACCCCTCCATACCACCAGCTGAACCCAGGCCAACGGGATGGGCATTTAGGAGGCCACAGAGGGAGACAAAGGAGGGGGTGATGTCAGGGGCTGACTGGAGATCTGCTGGGGAGGTCAGGCTCTGCTGTGGTGGAGGTAACAAGTCACTCTCCTGTGGAAAGTAGACAACAATTGGTTTCATCACCACTTAACAGCTAGATGGTATTACACAGGCACACATGTTTATGGATACACTTTTATTAGACATATTACAGACACTTGCATAGAGACAGACTTGCATGCATGTACACACACTTGTACACATAGTTCATAAGGATAATGAACCGTGAAAGCACTATACAAACATAAGACACTGTTGTTCCATTTGAGCTCAAGAGTTGGGATTAGAGCAAGTCCCTACTCTAGATCATAATGCTAGATCAACCCTTGAAGCCAAAAGTGATGGTGGTTAAGACCAGATGATGATATGCTACTCTATCTAGTCCGTTCATCCACAGTACCAACCCTCACCAGAATCAGATTCTTCTGGGAATCTTTACCTCTACTTTATGTACTCAAATTGAATCATCATGACTTATTAAATATCATTACCACTAGAATCCTTTATATGACAATCAGAGCTAACTTAAAAAGTCCTCAATAACACTGAAAATCCCCTACTAGACATGGTCTAAGTTGTCATGGCCAAAATACCCTGGACTAGTCTTGGAACCTATTCCCCAAATAAAAATGCAATAATGATCCCAATTGCCAGAAAAACACTAACTCTTAGCCATTTCACAAAATTAAGAACCACTATCTAGGCCTTTCTGGTTCTGCACATATCTGTCTCACTTACTCCAACCTTAAAAGGAGGTGTTCTTGGTCTCTAATATGGTTCTACTGAACCTGAGGTTTATAGATCAGATTGGGATCTATGGATCTGCAATGTCAGCATCATCTGGAAACATTTGAAATGTAAATTCTCAGACTTCTATTAAGACCTACTGAATTAGAAACTCCAGAGATGCGGTCCAGTAATTTGTGTTTTAACAAGCCCCCCCCCAAATTATGCTGACATATGATAAAATTTGAGAACCACTGTTCTAAATCCTTGTGTGCTCCAGGGGCTTGTGGTCTGTTCCCAGATACCAAGCTAAGCCTGATAACTGACTCAGGACGGGGACATATGGCACAATGCCAGGGCCAACACTGATCGCAGCACCTGACTCATCAAAAACAATATGGGAAATTACAACTGAAGTTCTTAGAGATGAAATGGCCAATATCTGAGATTTACTTTAAAATATTACTCCAGCCCAAAAAGGGCAGTAGGGTGTATGTGTGTATGTGTCTGTGTGGAGTGGGCGGGAGGGAGATGAAATAAATACGGCAATATATTAATGATCAATCTGAGTGATGGATTCATGAGGGTTTCTTGTCCTCTACTTTTGTGTATAGTTGGAAAATTTCATAACAACTTAAAAAAAAAAAATCATAGTCTACTCTTGTACTTTTTCAGGGGCCCTGAAAAGTCAACTCTAAATGTTAATAGGAAAATTATCCCTGAAACTCCACAACTGCTTCCTTGCTGTTCTTTAAACATATTAAGAATATTCCCACCATAAGGCCTGTCCCTGCTGTTGCTTCTTCTTGGAACACTTTTCAGATATCCATATGGCTTGCTCCTCAACTTTCAGATTTCTGCTCAGAGGTCATCTTGACCATCCTCTATAAAACAGCAAAACCTCAAGACACACACACACACTAGCACTCTCTATGCCCCCTACTCACTTTATATTTTTCCACAGCACCATGCTCTGACATACAAAAATGTTTATCTTCCACCAGAACATAAGCCCTGTGTTGGCAGAGGCCTTGACTCTTTACTGTCTATGTTGTCAGCCCCTCAACTCATACTTACTGAATGAACTGTCTTATACCTAAACCAAAAGGGAGATACACACGAGAACTTAAATGTGTCTACACATAGACAAAATCATACAAAAAAAATGATTTTAAAAAGCAAGACTCCATTCACCTTCAAGAGCAGCTGAGAACCAAAATTATGAAGATCTGAGGGCTGAGCTGGGTTTGTGAGATTTGAAAATAAACAGTCAGGTGCTGATCTGGATGATCACAGAGGAATAAAGAGGGAGGCACTAATGTCCAGCTTGGGCTGTCTTGGGCTGGGTGGTAGGACGTTGGCAGCGTAGGCCAGAAGTACCAACTTTCTCAAGGTCTTTGTCGCCGTAGAAGTCAAGGGAAACTTAGCCTCTCTCCAAGGGCTGTTGCTGCTTGGTTTCTGCTGTTATCACAAGGTGAAAAAGTTCAGAGAGGATTTTTCTCGTCCAGGGAAGAAACAATTCAAGAGACTACCATCTTTTCCAAACCAGGCTGTTTCAGTGAAAGCGACTCCCTTCTACTCTCAACGCCCATTCCCCAAGAGGTAGAAAATGGGTTTTAAAAGAGTGGGAAAGGGGGAAGTGGTGGGTCATGACATTCGCAGAATCACAGACATCTCAAAGAGGCGTAAGCCCAAAAGATGATCTATCTCAATGCTTTCGTATGTATTATACACAGAATACTCAGGTGTAGGAGAGCAGCTCGGGTGGCCCAGCGGTTGAGCACCTGCCATCAGCCCAGGGCCTGATCCTGGAGACCCAGGATCGAGTCCCACATTGGGCTCCCTGCGTGGAGCCTGCTTCTCCCTCCGCCTGTGTCTCTGCCTCTGTGTGTGTGTGTGTGTGTGTGTGTGTCATGAATAAATAAATAAAATCTTAAAAAAAAAAAAGAATATCAGGTGTAGGAAAGCTGAGCAAGTGGCTTAGCATCAGTATAGTGGAACTGGGACTTAAGCACATTGGACAGGTCCTAATTGTAATTGCATCCAATTTTTCTTGCGATGTGGTTATAACTCATAAAAGGAGTTGTTTAATGAATTGAGCAAGAAAGACCTATCTGATCCCGTCTAAATGAGGGGAAGGAGGGAACCTTTCAAGAGAGGCTGGGCCAAATACAGACTGTGCGAGGGGAGCGCCTCCACTCTCTCAGTTCGGGGTGAAGTGTGGAGCTCAGAAGACCTCACGGATTTGCACGGGAACGGGCCCAGTGTAAATGCGCCTCAAGTCTGGATCACAAAGGTCCTCCCCCGGGTCCACGGGCACTTCTCGGTTGCGACAACTTCTCGTCTAAGTGGAAGCAGCCTCGGATCCCGACATACAGCTGTGGGCCTGACTCCCGGCTTTGTCCTCCCGGGGGAGGGGGTGCCTCCGCTCCAGGGCGAGCGCTCCGTCCCCGGAAAGACTAGGCCACGGAACAAAGAGCGCGGAGTGGGGGGGATGCTCCGAAGGGGGGGGCCGGACACCCACGGGGGGGGGCGACTCCCGAAGGCCAGCGCTGCCCCCGGGACGCCGGCGGCGGGGGAGGACGAGGGGAGCCCCCGACCCTGCTGCCCTCCGCGCTGCCAGGGCAGGCCCCGAGGCCTCCCCGGGGCGAGCCGCACGGCTCCACCCCGGGTTCCCCCGGAGACCCCAAACACACCCAGCACCTGCCTCCCGGGAAGAAGCTCTGTGCCCGATCGGTGCCGCCGGCCGCCCGGCCTTGAGCGCAGCCTGTCAAGCCCGGGAGGGCCCTCAGCGCCACCCGGTCCAAGCCCCTCACTTCATCCACCCCGGCCGAGGCGGGGCGGGCCCCGCACCCTTCCCGCGGCCCGGCCGCCCCGCCCCGTCCCCGTGGCGGCCGCCCCACAGGCCGGCCTCGCGAGTACTCACGGCGACCCCGGGCCGCGTGCGGCCGCCGCCGAGGGGACGAGCGGCCCGGGACGCCCCGCGGGGGCGGAGCGGCAGGCCAAGGGGCGGGGGCCGGGCCGGGCGGACGAGGTCGCGCTCCCCCCACGCCTCGTCGTTCCGTCACGGGCGCGCAGAGCCAGTCTGCGCATGCTCGCGCGGCGCCGCCGCGGTCACGTGGCCGGCTCCCGGCCAATCGCCGCGCGGCCTGCCCCCGGGCGCGCCCCCGCCCCGGACGCCGGGCTTCCACGCGTGCGCGGGCCTCGCCGGCGGGGGGGCGGAGCGCGGGGCAGCGGCAGGTGGCGCATGCGCGGAGCTTCGGGGCGGGTGCGTGGGAAACCGACGGGTCTGGGGGTGCGCGGAGAGCGCCCCGGAACAGGCGGTCGGCGCTGGGCGCCCCGTGTGGCCGGGAGGAACGAGCAGGGCCGACCGCCCCGGCTGCCTCGGCTGCAGCTGGAGACCGAGGAGGGCTTCCCGCGACCCCGCGGGGCTCCAGGACCCCCCCTGGTTTGCAGCGGCGGAGTCAGACATCCCAGCTTTTCCTGAGGTCGCCGGGAAGCGCCCTGGCTCTCCAGGAGAACGATCTGGGTCCTGAGCTCGGTCGCGGCAACTTCCCGCTCAGCCTCGAACCACGACTTTCACTTTCCGAGTCAGTTTTCCCATCTGTGAAGTGGGGGCACAAATACCTTGTAACGGGGTTGTGGTGGTGAGGGTGAGCTAAGGTGATAGCTCGGGCCTTTATGAGGTTGCTGTTTTGCAGGCTGTAAAGAGTCAAATACCTGCAGTGTCCTACGGCTCAACATAATGCATCTAAGAACCTGCGAGTAGGAAGCACGAGAGCCCTAATTAGGGCCGTTATAGTTGATCTCAGGTATGGCCGCGTCTCCCTTCCTCCTTAGACTTGCATGTCAGGGCTCCCATATGCCCCTTTCCCATCCGCACTAAGGGGGAACGGCTTACCTTGGATCTACTCTCCTTCCTCGCTGCCTCTTTTTAGCCGGATACAGCAGGCCCAGGGAAAGCTTTGCCCGCAGTGGTAGAGGCAGGTCATATCCATCCCTCCCTTGGATATGCTCAGCATCTCCTTTCTGATTCCCTCCTTATGAAGCCGACTCCCTGGTCCTTTCACCTTTCTCTCAGCCTGGGCCACAACACGGTCTTAGCATCGGGTTGTTACACCCATAGCTCATAATAACTGAAAAAAGCGAGCGATAGAAAACAACAGGACTTAAAGCCTTAGTCTCAGAGTATAGAAGTTCAGAGTAGTTGGGGGAAGGAATTGGCTCTGTTCCCCTACAACAGTTCCCCACAACAAAGGCCCTGTAACAGCGTTTAAAAGCCTGGCAGTGTTTGAACACAAGCACTTGGGGGTAAACAGAGGGGGTGGGTCCCCACGAGTAAAATCTCAAAATCTGGTATTTCACAACCTTCCAGGCTTTCCCCCCTCTTCACCCCCTCCCATCTCACACCACCAGCTCTTCTACTCCTTATGAATCACATGAATCTTGACTGACTCATGGTTTATCGGTATCTTCCTGCTTCGCTTCTTTTACTATCCAGTCCAGATCCTATGGGCAGTTACTTTTTTTTTTTTTAAGGTTTTATTTATTTTTTTCATGAGAGGCACACAGAGAGAGGAAGACATAGGCAGAGGGGAGAAGCAGGCTCCCTGCGGGGAGCGTGATTCGGGACTGGATCCCAGGACCCCAGGATCACCACCTGAGCCGGAGGCAGATGCTCAACCACTGAGCCACTCAAGTGCCCCTGGTCAATTACTTTTATCACATTTTTGTTAACATGCTTGCCCTTAAAATCATAATCTTGGATCATTCTGGCCATTTATCTCCTCTCCTCTCCTCTCCCATCCTAAACCAAGATAAGGGAAATCACCCAATCCTGCAGAACTGTGCTCGTGAGTGGACACTGTTTAAGTCTAGCTAATGAACCCTCTTCTTTGGGATTTATATTTTCCACACTCACCCTCCAGGTCTATGGGCCCCAGGGCCATGCTCTGTTTTGTTTGACCCCTGACACTGTGGCTGCAGCTTTTTTGAACTGTGAGTGGATCCCTAATCCAAGTTATGCTAAGTAAATGTTTTCTCCTGGGAATCTTGGATTAGGGAGGAGAAATGGATTATTCTAACTGGACTGGTTTCTTGAACAGAAGAAATAAAAACTCAGGAGCTGGGATCCCTGGGTGGCGCAGCGGTTTGGCGCCTGCCTTTGACCCAGGGCGCGATCCTGGAGACCCGGGATCGAATCCCACATCGGGCTCCCAGTGCATGGAGCCTGCTTCTCCCTCTGCCTGTGTCTCTGCCTCTCTCTCTCTCACTGTGTGCCTATCACAAATATAAAAATTAAAAAAAAAAAAAAAAAACTCAGGAGCTATGGTGAATTTACCTCCATGAGGAATGGGAGATGGAGAAAGACTACCTTCAGGGAGAGAATGAACCATCTAGAGGCCGAGACCAGAAATGATGAGATTGGTCTCTGGTTCTTGAAAGCTTCCCAAGCCCTTTGTGAGACCCTCTGACCTTGGGGTCTCTGATTCACATTTATCTAGAATAAATCGTGTAAGCTAACTTAACTAATACTCAATGCAGAGCTACTACAAACTCAGTCTCTTCAGTTGTCCCCACAGTGTACCCAGCAGTCCTTCTACGGGTCAGCTTCTGTCACCATCCCCCAGTCTGCTTCACAGAGAAACTGAAGGCAAGGGGGAGGAAACTGCCTTAGTTTCCAGTTCCCTCCAAGCACTTGACTCTCTCTGGCCCTTTCTTTCTCAGAAAAGAAGGTTTCCCTTCAAATCCAAGGTTAATCCTTCCACTATGATGTGTAGTTCATTCCCTTTTCATCTCTTCAGGAACTTTGTTCCTTCACTATGCCTCTCCTTCATGGATATTCAACTTTTCCCTCTGCTCTATTCTTTGATCTCAGCACATAAACTTGATCAACTGGGCCCATCTAAAAAACAAAAACAAAAACAAAACACCCAATTTTAATCTCACCGACTACTGACTGTTGCACATTTTTTCTTGCCTGCAGCAAACTTCTAGGGAGTAGTGGGACTTTCCACTTCCTCACCTCCCATGTACTCTTTAAACCTAGTGCTTAAATCTGGTGACCTTCTCCCAAAATCCCTACTGAAAATACTTTCAGTGAAGTTGCAAAGGACTTCTGAACTGAAAAATCCATTGGAAATGGATTAATTTATTTGACCACTTGATGTCATTTGGCTTTGTTGACCACCCGGATCCTGCACCCTTTGTTAGCTCCTAGGGGCTACCCAATTCCAGTTTCTTCCTACACTCACATGGGCCCTCTGCAGCATCCTTAATGGACTCCTTTTCTGTCATTCACTATTTATAAATAAGAAAACAAGGGACCCGGCTGGCTCAGGTAGCAGGTAGTGCATGCAACTCTTGATCTTGGGGTTGTAAGTTCGAGCCCCACATTGGGTGTAGAGATTACTTAAAAATAAAAATCTTCCCTAAAAATGAGAAAACAGTTTAGTCCACACTGATTTCTCATCTCTTCACTCTTCCCATTGACCTCAACAGCACCCACCTGAAGTGGACCTTGGTAATTTGGGGCTTCTCAGAATCTGATTCCCCTTCCTTCTTACAAGTCTTGGAGATAAGCAGAGCATACATTCCATGACAGGCATCAAAGGGGTTGGCAGCTAAGACAGAGGTATGTGACCAGGGCCTGGCCAAGTAGCCCCCAGAAATGTGGATTCTGGGGTAAATGATTCAGAGAAATAGAATTGTGGATAATTCACCCTGGCAGTGGCCACAGCAGGGTCAGCTCTCTCCCATGGTTTGAGCTATAGGGGGATGGGCACTAGTGACATGGTGACATGAAGCATCCACTGATGATGAAATCTCTAGTACTCTCACTCTCTGGTTCTGACGTCTAACTTTGGCTTTTGTTCTGGTGGAATGGCCTCCCATTGTTCCCACTCATTTCCCAAGCTTGCATGTCCTGCTTGGCGATACTATGACCCACCCAGTGCCCTTTCAACAAATGGCT
This sequence comes from Canis aureus, assembly GCF_053574225.1. NCBI lineage: Eukaryota > Metazoa > Chordata > Mammalia > Carnivora > Canidae > Canis > Canis aureus. The sequence goes on from NC_135642.1 coordinate 40,576,506, forward strand.
TTTCTGTTTCAATCATCCCGTGTGGCACACTGACTGCAGGTGACAAGGACTCCCAAATTTATATCTTCCTCCTTTCCTTCTTCAAGTTGCCTTTTGGATAAGTTGCCTTTTAGACAACTCCATTCGTATGTCTCATAGGCAAACACATTTTCTTGTCAGCCTGCATCTCTTCCATGTTCCTAGCTTCATAAATGGCATCTATGACTAGTTCAGCCTGAACCCTGAAAGAAGCATCTTAGACTTCTCCCGCCCTCGTTTAAACAAGACCAATTTTACCTTGTAAACATCCTACATCTTAAATCAATCCCGATGTTATAATCCTGCTCTTCCTCACCAGGATTGCACTATCCTCCTAACTAGACCCTCTATCCTAGTATCTACTCCTCTGAATCCACTTGGCGGTCCAGCAGAGTCTTCTTAAAACCCAAATCTGATCATGGCACTCCTCTATTAAACCCCTTCAATGGCTCCCTCCTACCTCTGTGATAAAACTGATACCCTTTCTATGGATCTGGCTCTCACCTGGCTCTCACTACTTCTTCACCTGCGTTCGAAACTCCAGCCAGGTCAAAGCACACATTCTTACAGACCCTGCAGGACATGTCTTCATACTTCATAAATCCTCATTGGGGCTGAGAGTCACAATGCCATTTCTGCCCCCTCTGTCTTCCCCTCCTCCCCCCAGAGATGGATCCGTGACCCATTGGGCCAGGCAGGGGACTCCATCACCTTGCCCAAAGTGATTAGGTCAGGCATGAGTTCGTGGCCTAAGTAGAGCCAATCAATGTTCTCTTCAAAACTCTCTTGCTTTGGAGGCCACAGTGCTAGGAACATATGGCACCCAGCTCTCTCTATCACAGAGAATGGGAAAAGGAATGGGACCAAAGCACAAAGAGAAGCAGAGCCCTGAGAGATGGAGAAGGAGATAGCCCATGACACTTATTTGAACCCTTGAATTCAGACTTGCCTAATTCCAGCAATACACTACACCTCTCAGTTCCTTCTTGATTAAGCTGGTTTATGCTACTTTTTTTTATCACCTGCCACTCAACCACTTCTAACACTAAAATGGAATGGGGTGTGCAGACTCTAAAGTGATGGAACCAAAGTGAAATGGGGCCAGCGGGGATCTGATGACCCTTGACTGGGAGGTTGGAAATCCATGTTATGTAATATCAAATTAGCTGGTTAAATGATCTTCTATTTTATCTTAAGATTTGGGTCATGCATCCATCCTTGATGGAGATCTCGGGGACACACTGGAAAAAAAAAAGTCTGGATGTTGAAATGTGCTGGCCTCTTAAGATTTTCATTAGGATCCTGCAGTTCCGCTTGCCTCTGTGCTGCCCGAACCAGAACCAGTTTTGTTCAGAGTTACCTTTTCTGCCTGTGGCCAGCAAGCTAGACTGCCAAGGGTCATCATGCTCTTACAGATTATAAAAGCCAGATCCTCTTCCTCAAGCTAAAGTGAGTGAATACAAAGGCATAGATACAGGATATCCAACAGGAGAAACTTGAGCTTACAGCCTAAGGAATTCCAGAGAAAAAGTCTGATCCTCCATACCACACCTGAATGCATCTTTTTTTCTCCCAAATTAATATTTATTTATTTATTTATTTATTTCACTTAGAATTCAGCCAGTGCTAGGGATTCTGGTGCCTGGGATGTTGGCTGTAAATCCTGTAGGAAAATGTAAGATACACTGGTCACAAACCTCATGTGCCTTCTTGAACTTAAGTCCCCACCTACGTGAAATATCCCCTCCACTTCCACATCTGTGGTAGAAATGCCACATAGCAGGCCATGGAATCTGACTTCCCAAACAGCCGTCTGGGGGCAAATGATGCATCTCATGGGACACCTGGGTGGCTCAGTGGTTTAGCGCCTCCCTTCAGCCCAGGGCGCGATCCTGGAGTCCAGGAATCGAGTCCCACGTCAGGCTCCCCGCATAAAGCCTGCTTCTCCCTCTGCCTGTGTCTCTGCCTCTGTCTCTCATGAATAAATAAAATCTTAAAAAAAATTGATGCATCTCAGAAGTACAGTGGAGGTAGCTCTCTGTGGGATACAATTTGACCAGAGGGAAAGGAGAGAGGAAGAACATATGGTTACACCCCATCTCAATTCTCCGCTTAGTGAACTGTTCCCAGGTGGTTTCTCCTTGCAAATACGATGTGCTTAGAAAACAACACTGTCAAGTGACCTGTTCTCTCCTCATGGCTCATATGATGTCACCAACATGTAATGCATTATTTTGCATTTCTTGTCAGGAAAGATGAGAATCTTCATCTTTCCTGACTCATGTCTCTCCTCCCCTCTCATCATCCTGGACTTCCATCTCCCCAAACAGTGTGAGCACTGTAACCCCTGCTTCAGAGTCTGTTTCCAGAGTACTTTGGCTAAGACATGGAGCCATAATCAGAGCTCCAGTCCCAACATTAAGTCCCAACAGTGAGATAGCAAGAAGGTCCTTGCTGTGTAGACATGGCAGATTTCCTGTTCAAATGCAGAGAATCTAGCCCAGACTGTGGGCTTCCTGTCCAGAGCCCAGGGCCAAGGTCGGAATGGGAATGGGGATGGGGGTAGAGGGGCCAGGCCATTTCTAGCCTATCCATAGGAGAAGCTGAGGCTCATTTCACAGGCTATCTTTGTGTTTCCCTGCATTTTCTTCCGGGCACCTTATACTTCTCTTGGGAAAAGTCAGACCCAGGCTTACAGATGCTCTGCCTTCTGGGTCTCTGCTTTTAGACATCTAGAAAGCAGGAGGCCAGAGCCTGGAAGTTCAAAGTCCCCTCTACAGATAGCCAGGCAGTTAAAGGTTCTCATCAACCCAGGCTGCTGGAGGGTGGGGAACACTGATAGCAGTGTGTAAAACTGGGGCTACGGAGAGAAACGGTGGCTCTCTGCCCTTTCTGAGTTTGCGCTTGGCACAGATTTGGTCACCTCTTTGTGGACCCCACATGGCTCAGCCTGGAAAAGCAGCTACTTAGGCTGCATTGGCTTTGAACTCCCTGAGTCTATGAGGTTTCTTCCTTCACTGGTTTTCCCAAAAACATAAGGTTGTGTGACATAATTATATACATGTGCTGGCCATGAGGGGAGGCCCAGAGGCCAAAAACAGCCTCTGAGTCCCTGCTGAATTTGGCTGTGTCACAATGCAGGCAGGTGCGCTCAGAACAGTGGTTGCCCAAAGATCACAGCCGAAGCTAGAAATTATGAAGAGCGATCCTGTGATCTCCATGTCCTTAGCACCTTCTTTGGGAAGGTATTCCATGCATCTTATGCTCCACTGAGGCAGAGGCGAGACTCCAGTTCTGGTCAGAGCACACAGAAGATCCAGAGCTGCTTCCAATGTTAGAGATCATTCATCATCTCAGACTAGAGGTCTTTTCTTCCTACATCTAAGACACCCAGGAGAAAGAAATTCCAGAGGCCCTGCCAAAGGCTGTAAAACCTCATAGTCCCCAAGTGACACAAGTTCCCAGAGGGCCCGCAAATTCAACATCCACTGACAGACTCCTCCTAGGACTGCTTTGGTGATGTGGCCTCAGTGTAATAATGGACCATGGCCAGAGGGCGAGGAATAGAGCAAGCTGCAGGTGGGCCCAAATGAATGCTTGTATGGTTGCCTCCCTCCTACCCTAAGCATCTCCTTGGGGCTGAGGCATAGGAGCCAGTACCACTCAGGGATTTTGACCATCTGGTCAGGGCTACTGGAGCATGAGCCAACCAAGTGTTGAATAGATAATGTTTCTTTGGGGGCATGAGCAGATTAAGATTTACATATCACCATAGACAGACCATTGTGGAGACCATGAAGCTGATGGGGAAGGAAACAGGCAAAGTGTGACCAATTGCTAAGAAACAGAAACCACAAGGGCCTGATCCAGGTTCAAGGACCAAGACCCAGCAAGATTCTTGATGATGGTTACTAGCTCACAGAGGGTCCAGAAATCAAATCAATTGGTTTTAAAGCAATTATATCACCAGAGAATCCTCAGCCCTGGCATACAGAGCTCTGAAAATGCATAACCTCTAAGGCAATCTTTGGGTCTGAAGCCATGTCCAAAGGAAAGAAGGATGCTTCAGTTCCAGAAGAAACATCTGAGGGATTCTCATAAAGGACAATAGATAATAGAAGGTATTTCCCAGTGGAAAGGGCTAAGAGCAATCAGTTTTGTTAACCAAGAAATTCACTCCACTGTCCAGAAAAATGTACTGTATGCTATAGGTTAGTGACCATTGTTTTTTCTTCTCCCCTGTTCCAAATGGACGGCTAAATCAATCTTTTAGCCATAGATTTTAAAATCATAAGTTACATCCAGACCTGATCAAGAACTGCACATCACAAAGGGACCCCGAACTGAGGGTTCCCTAAGGCAATTAGACATGATTCCGCTTTGTCTCCCATTTTTATTGGGCCGAGGATCATTTCACTGTTGGGCAGGCACATTTTTGAAATTCTTTGTTTGTCAAGAAAAATATAGGTGGCTGCTGAGCAATAAAGGGGTGGAATACAGTGGATGCGTGCTGCTTATCTACCCATCATTCCTTCCTTTAAGGGCCCATTTCTTCTCTCCACGTGATCCTGATGAGGTTGTCAATTATGGTGGCCCACTCTTTCACCCTAGAGGTAGGCACATGTCCATTGCGGCCAAAGTCTTCCCTAGGACTTTAGAGCTAGAACCAGTGAGGTCGACATACAAAAGGAAGCAGATCCAAGACATGGGAGACGTCATCAATTGAACCTCTAGATCCAGCCATGCATGAGGGTAGACCCATCCTTCGGTTTATCAGTTGTGTAAGCCAATTAATTTCCTACTGGATTAAACATGTTTGAGTTGGGGTTTTGATACTTGCAACTGAAAGAGTCCAGACTAATACATGCACACACAACAGAGACACACACACCATGTTGTTCAAACTCATTGGATATTGTACAAGTCTTGCATGATCTTAAAGGGTCAGCAAACTTTTTGTCTAAAGGATCAGATAAATATTTGTTTTGTGGAGGCACATATGGCCTCTGCCTCATACTCAATGTATGTTTTATTTTTATAACCTTTTAAAAATATAAAACCGTTCTGTTTGTAGGCCATACAAAACCAGGCTGCAGGCCAGATTTGCCCACAGGCCAGACTTTGCCAAGCCTGATCTAGACCCTGCCAACCTCTGCAGCATCACAGTCTGCCAGTCCCTAACCAAGTGCCATTTTGGTTCAAGTGTCTCAATATGACTCGGGGATGAGTTAAGGTTCAGGGTAGAGATGGGAATAGGAAGAGGGTCTTGTCTTGGTGCCTACCGTCTCCCACCTAATCGGCACTGAATACATGGTAATCATTATTATTTCTCAGTAAGAATTTATCAAAGTGATGCAGCTGTCCAAACAGCTTTGTTCAAAGTCCCAGTTCATCCTTGAAGACCCTTCTCTTCTTCAACTCCTTTAAGAAATCTTTCTCTGACCTCCCTTCCTAATCAAGTCTGAATTAGATACTCTTCTGCTGGTGATCATAGACCCTGTGTGACCTTCCATCATAACATGAATTGGTCAGTCTTTCCCACTGACTCTGAGCGCATAGAACGCGGCTGAGCCCTAGCTTCTAGCACAGGGCTCAGCACCTGGCAGTGAACAGCCTCTCTGCCACCATGAGAATGTGTTTGAAGGCACAGGTGCTCCGTACATCTGCCTGGGTCCAGGGTGATCAGTCTGTGTGTCACCATTGTGCTGGTGTAATGATGCCTTCAATGCCATTTTCTCTCTTGATTGGAAATAGTTTGTTGATACACATTACAGCTTACCTGCTCATGTGATTACCGTATCTATTTTTCATCCCATTCCCTCCAAAAATGAGTCAAAGACAGAGGAACAGGTGGAACAAGTTTTCTTAGAAACTGTTATGAAGGAGGAACCCTCCAACCCCACTCCCCCACATCCTTTACTGTCTGATGTGAGATCAGATCAGAGGCCTCCAGCCTCAGCGACATCTGGGGATCAGAGTGCCCCCCACACAGCCGGGGCCCCACACAAGTTTGATGCATGTCTATGAGGTGGAGGGGGAATTAACCTCCTGGGAAAAAATATGTGCAAGGCCCTGCAGGCCCAGGACAGGCTGACCAAGGCAAGGTGAGTCATGGTGTTCTAAGCTGAATCTTTTGCCCATCTCACAGAAGCAGGCAGGAAGCACCACCATTGATCAGCTTTATATGGCACCCACTGAATACAACAGATAGACAAAGACAGACAGACAGAGCACACACCACTTCTAAGCTGAACACTGCTCACCATCTAGAAGCACCTTGGATAAGCACATGTGAGACACTCTTGCATAGGAAAGATGTACTTTGTAAAGGAATGAAGAAGTATTTTGGCAAAACATCTACTTCCCTCCCAGGTCCTGGGTAAAGAGGGACCTCTAAATTCTGAAGCTTCTACATATTGAAAATTATCCCCTTCTCAATGGCAGTATATACAGTAGCAAACCTTCCAAGTCTGTTGTCACAGCCCTCTATGTATATCCTGAACCTACTTTACCGGTGGGCAAACATAGACTTGGAGACAGAAGGTGGCCTGGAGCAAGGGGACACCGGGGCTGGCTCCAGGTGAGGGGAAACAGGAGATGTCTCGGCTCAGCCAAAGGCAGGGCCTCTGTCTATCTGGATGGGGAAGGGAAAGGCTGGGGTGGTTCAAACTCCCTCTTTCTTCCTATCTGGGGAAGCAGTGGTTCCACGGGCAAGGCTGTCAAGAAGGACACTCCTGCTGGCTAGTGGGTCCCGCAGGATGGGAAAGACCTCCTGGGACCTCTTTGGGGATTCCCTCTGAGTTGGGGGATTGTGGGGTTCGCTGCTTCCATAACTCTCTTTGTTGCCTGCATGGGAGCTTAGACCTTAAGTCCTTAATTATTTTAAAAAGGTGGGGAGAGGGGGACAATTAAGAGGGAATGAGACACAGAACAATCTTTCCACAGCCTCCCTCTGCCTAGGCTGGGGCTTTTACGGGTCTCCTTCACCCTGTCTCCTAGGGATAGTTAAAGGCAGCTTGTATGAGACTCTATATTGTCTTTTCGTTTCTCCTGTGGTTTTTTTTTTTTTTCTTTTCTTTGTGTTTTTTGTTTCTTTCTTTTAATTTATATAGATATATATATTCTTTAAAAAGCAATAGTCCTTTGGTCCCTAAACTCTAAGGAATGATATGATTTTGAAAGAAGTAAATCTGGGCTTCCCTCGCGGAGAAGCCCTTGGCACCCCCAAGGCCCTCCGCTGGTCCCCCTAGACAGCCAATCCTCAGCCAGCCCCAGCCGCCTTGCCAGCCTGCGCTCTATGCTGCAGGCCCAGGACAACCCACTTGATGAAAACAATCCTTAACTTGGCCTGAGCCCCAGGCACCGGCCTTGGGTCTGATCCATCTCCATCTGTGGCTGCTCCTTCAGGAAGGGCCGCTCAAGCATTTCTGTGCTTTTCCTTTCCTTTCTTCTCACTCTTCAGTTGCTGTTGTTGGGTATTTGTTGATAAGGAGAGAGGAAAGAGAAAATTTTTGAAAAAAGCAAAAATCATCCCGGAGGACAAGACCAGAAGAGTGGCTTGCCCCAGCAGTGACATCTCTTCCTGAGGAGCAGAGCTGCCGCAAGGGCAAGGCAGACTTTGGGGCCTCCTGGCAAGGTGACTCTAGCCCCACACCCTCTCCAAAGGGCTCCCTAGGGTAACACAAGTGAGGCCGGGCCATGTGGACCTCCTGAGGCAGCAGATCCCTAGAGGTGCAGGCAGCTGGCCCTGCCAGAAACCTAAGGGAGCTTGTCATTGCTCTCCCCATCACCCACCAGGCCCTGAGGATTCTGCTTCTTTAGCTTCTTTGCTTGTCTTGTTATCTCTAGGCTCTCCATCATTGGCCCGGCCCCTGCATCTCATCCCCTCTTGGCTTAAATTTCCCAGTGGTTCCCTACCTACAGTCTTCAGAATAAAGTCCTAACTCGAGCCTTCACAACTTTTCTAGACTCATTCTCCACCTCCCTGCCATCCCCCCACACAGCTTCTCTACTCCCATGGCCCCCTGCGACTGTCCCTGGAGGAGAACTAACTGGTTAGATCTTGCCATAACGGCCTCTCCAAGACTGTGGGGGCCAGACATTGTCTAATTTATCTCCATCCTTGGACCGAGGGAGAAACCCAAACTCTCCAACTGAGGGTTCCTCCTTAACTTCTGCCCCTTGTCTCCCAGACAGAAGGTGGGTGCTTCTAACATCTCCAAAGGAACATCACAGCTGACATGGCCTCCATCACTCAGGCCCCATCCGCCCGGGATCCACCATGGACTCACCTTTTGTTGGCTGGTCAGTGAGAGAAGATCAGTAAGGCCGATTGGCATCCTTGGGCCTCTTTAGCTGGACCTTGAGCCTCTTCATGCCAATTTGAAAGCCATTCATGGCCTGAATAGCCGTCTGGGCACTGGTTGGATTGTCAAAGCTAACAAACCCTGGGAGGTGTGGACAGAGAGGTCAGCTGGAATCTCAGCCTGGCAGGGCCTCCCTGCTCTCTGACCAGCCCCCTCAGGCCAGTTCCATCAAATACCCCTCCATCCTCCATGTTTGCACGTGCATGTGCACATGCACACAAACACACACTCATACTTAGGCGAACAGCCTAAGTCTCCTAAAGGTGTAATTCTTGGAAGGACAGGAGGCAATTCTGAGAGTGTGTGTTGGGGGCAGGGAGTGTGCTGGTTGAGCTGTTTCCCTGTCTTTCCTCGGCAAGGGGCAAGGGTTGATTCTCTCCCTCTCCAGCTCCCATTCTGATCCTCTAAACTGTGGCTGGGGTGGGAGGGGCTCTCTGGCCTCAGACCCAAATTCTTCCTGCTCTCCTAGACTCTTAAGCCTCACCTGGTCAAACATCTTTCAGACACCTGACTTCCCCAGGTGAACCTCAAAATGGGCTTGTTCCTGGTCTGGGCTGAGCCTAGTCACTGGTCTATGAGCCTGCTTCGTGCCATACGCTCCATCTCTGGGAGCCATCGACTCATGGAGGGACAAGCTTGGGGACTGCAGTCCATCTCCAAATTCGGAGTGGGAGAGGCCCGTGGATGGGGTTCAGCTCACCGAAACATTTGCTCTGGTTGGTGGCTCGGTCCACAAAGACTTTGGCAGAGACAACAGCTCCAAAGGGCAGGAATGTCTGTATGAGTTCTGCATCACCAAACTCCTGAGGCAGGTGATAGATGAAGAGGTTACAGCCTTCGGGGCCTGCAGGAACAGCAGCAGGCTGGTTCAGGGGAGGGACCCTGAGTGGAGCCCCACCGGCCCTGATCTCCAGTCCCCTGTCCCTCACCTTCTCTTTGCTGCTGGGGCAGGGCTGAAGACTGCTGGGGAAAAGCTGTGCTCACTGGGGCATAGGCCGACGGGTAGGCTGCTGGAGACAGAGGTAGTAGGCAGTGACCCCCGGAAGCCATCCCCCAAGTATGGCCCCATCTGCCTGGCCACCTTTGATCAATTCGGCCCAGTCCAGGGAACCCTCACCCCTTAGGTCGTTCTGGGCCCAGGGGTAGGGGGATGGGAGGGTCGACTCCTCAGAAGAGAGCCTAGCCCAGCCCCCCCAATCTCCCTATTCCTTTCTGGGGCCCTTCGAACCCCCCAGGCCGCGTAGCGCCAAGTGAAACCTGCGTAGTGGTGCATCCCGGCGTAGGCCTGCTGCAGGGGGTCAGCCACACCGGGGCTCTGGGCTGGGGAGAGAGGGGCGGGAGGCCCGCGGTGAAGGTGGGCGGACGGGCGGGAGGTGGAGGGGCGCTGTGAGAGGCCGCAGGCAAAGAGAAGTCCCTTCCCCAGACGCTCGCCGCCGCCCCCCTCCGCACCCCACTCCGTTTCGGGGAGATTTGGGCGGAGCGGAGGGCCCACCTGGGTAAGGGGAGAGCCCGTTATTGTAGAGCGTGTCGGAGCCCGGCTGCCCGTTGGTCTGGGGAGTCAGGGGGCCGAATCCATTGACCCCGATGGGCGCTGGCAGACCGGGAAGGGAGCCGGGGCCGCCGCCTGGCTGGGAGGTGGCTGCTGGGGGCGGAGGGGGTGGGAGAGTCAGGACGCGGCCCCGCCCCGCCCCGCCCCGCCCCGCCCCGCCCCGCCCTGGCCCGACCCCCGGGCCCCGCCCCTCCCCGCCCCGCCCTGTCCCACCCCGCCCCCCGGGGCCCCGCCCCTCCCCTCCCTGTCCCGCCCCCCTCCGCCCTGCCCCACCCCGCCCCCGTGCCCCGCCCCGCCCGGCCCTCCCCCACGGGGCCCCGCCCCGTCCCGCCCCCGTGCCCCGCCCCTCCCCGCCCTGCCCTGTCCCACCCCGCCCCCCGGGGCCCCGCCCCTCCCCTCCCTGTCCCGCCCCCCTCCGCCCTGCCCCACCCCGCCCCGCCCCGCCCCGCGCCCACGGGGCCCCGCCCCACCCCGCCCCCCGGGGCCCCGCCCCGCCCCGCCTCCGTGCCCCGCCCCTCCCCGTCCCGCCCCCACGGGGCCCCGCCCCGCCCTGTCCCACCCCGCCCCCCGGGGCCCCGCCCCGCCCCTCCCCGTCCCGCCCACGGGGGCCCCGCCCCTCGCGCAGTACCTGCCGCAGGCAACAGCGGCGCGGCCACCAGGCTGAAGGCCGCCACGTGCTGCATCTGGGCCGCCACCGCGGCCACCGGGCCTAGGCCCGGGCCCTGGGCCGCCGCCAGCAGGGCCGCCTGGTGCTGCAGGATCTTTGGGAGGGAAGAGGGGCGGGGGTGGAGCTCAGCGGCGGGCTGCGCCCCCGCCCCCCCCGCCCCCCCCGCCCGGCGGGCACCCACCGCCGTGGTGTAGGCTCCGCACGCCCCCAGCGGCAGCGGCGCGGGGTGGAAGGCGCCCAGCTGGCCGGCCATCTGCTGCATCCGCCGCAGCGCGCGCTCCCGGTCGGTGTCCGCCAGCTTGACCACGAGGCTGGACGAGGCGCCCTGGGTAGGGCAGGGGAGGCCGCCGTGACCAGTCCAGACCCCAGCCCCGGCCCTAGGCCAAGCGCTGTGCCCATCAGGCCCTGTGCTGGGCACCGATGGCACGTGGGGAGGAGAAGCCCGGCCCCACCCCGCCGGCCTCGCCCTGGCCCCGGGCGCCCGCCCTCACCGCCATGGTCCGGCTGCCGTGCAGGCTCTGGATGGCTGCCTGAGCTTCGCCCTGACTCCCGAACTTCACAAAGGCACAGCCTGGGGCGGAGGAGAAGAATGGGGCGGCTCAGGCCACGGGGGCCAAAGGCTCGCGCGGCCCAACGAGGCAGGGAATCCCAGGGTCCGCTCAAGTCACCTTTGCTGGTGCCGTCAGGGCTCCGCAAGACGGTGCACTCCTCGATATGGCCAAAGGGCTGGAACAGGCGCCTGACGTCCTCCTCACCCTGCTGCTTCCCCAGCATCCCCACAAACAGCTTTCGGTCCTCTGGGGACAAATCCAGGCGTGACCTGGAGACCCTAAGTCCTCTTGGACTCCCCAGAGTAGCCAGAGGAGCTTAAGAAGGCAGCTCACCACAGTCCAACTCTGGGAGGAGGTTTAGGGAGTGAGCATGCCCTGGGCTACAAGCTTGGGTTTCCTTAAGGAGCAGGATAATCTGCAGATCGATCTGGAGGAAAAGAACTCAACCCAGATCCACCAGGAAAACCTGGGTCCTGGGAAAAAACAAGACTGATTTTGCTTTTGTGGAAAGTGATTCAATCGATATCTTGGGTTGGGTTCAGCCCTGTATGCATCTTCTTTATGCTTGACCTTTCTGTTCTGAGAGTTTGGGAAAGGCAGTTTGGGACCCTTTCAGCCTCAGCCCTAAGGGGGGGTTGTCCTCAGAGAAGGCCTTTGTATTCAGATTGGATTAGGACAAAAGAAGTAAGCCCCTGCTAGTCAGCTGGAGGGCAGTGCCATGAGTGCCCCCTTCCTGCTCAAATGGAGGAGGGTTCTGGGCCAAGAACAAACAGCACAGAAAATGGTTGTCTCGTCCTACTGCCTTGTCCCCAGATGTTGAGCACTGCAATGATGAATCTCCAAGCCTAGCACCAAACTCAGTTTGGGTGCCTCTCCCGAAGGCCTAAAGAGGGCAGGATGCTTGAGCCTGAGCCTCTAAGGTTAGCATTCCCCCCTACACTTGCTAAGCCCTTGACCCCTTTTCCTAAACTCCCATGCCGAGCTTCCAGGGCCCTCACTGAGCCCTGCTGCCTACTTTCCACCTTCCCTGTGCTCTTGCCCTGATCTTTCCCCAGGCGTTCACACTACAGAAGTACAGATTCTGTAGACTTGGATGGCCACCCGAGATCAAGTCTGATCCCTCCCTGTGTTCTCTCTTCATCTGGGAGTGTGTTCCATGGAGAAAGCTGGAGAACTGGGGCTGGAAACCAGGGCTTAGTTGCACATCTAGCCAGTCAAGGCCTCAGGAGCACTGCCCAGGAACCCACAGTAGAGGGGTCCAGCCAGACCACAGGGCCTGCTGTCAAAGCCCTGCTCCTTTCTGCACCAACATAACTCTCTGAAATAGCATGAGGCTTCACGCAGACAACGTAAGTTAGGAGAGAAGGAGAGGGTGAGAATCTGGCTTTAGGTTTCACCTTCTTCAGATCCTGGAGCCCAAGAAAACCCATCCCAAACTCTTTTATTCCTTGATAAACTTGGCTAGTCCAATGGGGAGCCTCGGATCCTGAGTGCAAGGGACACAAGGCTGGGAAGGCTCAAAGACTGAAGCCTGGGTGGCAAAGAAAAAGAAGAACAGACTGCCTGTCACCAACAGAGGAGGCAATCTCCAGTAGGGTGATGTGTGTGTCCATATTTTACCTGGCAGGTGTGGGGTTCAGCCAAGGCTGCCCTGAGACCCTGAAGTGTCAGTCAATGCTGTGTCTGTGTAGAGAGTGGGGGCTGTGCTTAAATGGGACACGCAGAGTGTGCTTCAGCAGATCCTGCCCCTCTCCAGGGGATTACTGCCCAGTGATCCCAAGGGGGAAAGGATATAAAATGTACTTGTGGCTGGGATCCTAGAGGAAGTGCGGACCTTCTGCGGTGAGAATACAATCTGGTGAGTGTGCTTCACTTCTGGGAATGTTAGCCACAGAGGAGTGCTTTTGGAACAGATCACTGGTTTCTCAACCTTTTCAAAAAGCTGCGGAATCTGTTCTTCTAACAAAAATATTAGGATGAAGCTAAAAAATGAAAAACAAGTGGAACTGCTCTGACGGAAACTAGAAAGGTGGGGAGTGGGGATGGGGCTGAAGTTCCTCTTGCTTCATCTTCTCCTAGTACCCCCTAAAGGGGGCTCCAAGGAAAGTCCTTTAAAAACCACTGATCTAAAAGAGTGTAAATAGAATTCCACATGATATATGAAAGAGGGACATGAGATCATCCTCTTCAGGAAACCAAGAAGACAAAGAAAGAATTGCTTGATCAGTCTGCTAATGGCTTTGCCTTGACATTGGAAGACAGGCCTGATTCGGTCAGGGAATCAAACCTCAGAAGACTGTCACTGTTGTGAGCTATGACACTAAGGAATGCCCCTGTGTCTGTCTGAGGCCCAAGAGGGGCTAGAGAAGATCCTATGGCCTCCAGAGTCCCAAGGCTTTAACAGGGCTTCGTGATGTACTAATTTATAGTGCAGCTGTGTGGATAGGGTCTGCAAGATGGTGATGGCACACAGCTAAGATATCATGGCACAGGGACTGACATCCAAGCAGCCCTAGGTAGGAAGAGAAACGTCAAGGCTGAGATGGAGCCCCCAAAACAGGAAATAGGATTGTGTGTACAGTGGTTTGATCTTTATCTGCTCTTCCTCTTGGTGCTCTTTGCTGCTGATAGTCATTAGTTAAAGCCCATGCCACAGACCATGAAATTCTCTGAACCTTCTTTTGCAGTGCCAAGTCAAGAATTTTAATTTTCATGAGAAGGCACTGACCTCATTGTCCTGGACTACTGGGCTATACAGAATTTTAAATTGAAATGAAGCTGGGTTGTAGGCTGGGCTCTAGGCTGGACTCTATACTGCCTGTTTCAAAGGTATCACCTTGAATGCTGGTGTTCTTTATGCTACTTTACAGGGAGCTTGATGATTTTTGACAGCAGGATGATCAAGGTCACAATAACCATGAGTTTCAGGTGATCCTAAATGGTGAGATAAGTTTCTCAGGAGACCTAAGAGAGTAATAGACTAGACCTCCTAAGTATAGCCCCCAAATACACAGCCCTGAAGGTGCTAAGGGCTGATCAATGCCCCCAGAGAGAGATGATGATGGAATTTAGCCCAGGTAATTCAATCTCCTCTAGTTCAAACTCTACCAGTTTGGTAAAGAGAGGATTCTATATGAGGTGGGTCAGAAATGTCTGAATAAAATCATCCCATGGGTGGTAGCTGGGTCCTCAGGAAGATGGGAATATCAAAAAAGGAGGCTCAGCCTTTCTGGAGTGGATGGAATTGGAAGAAAGCATTAGTGTGGAGTTGAGCTATAGCTGGACAGAAACACAGTGGAGTGGTATAACTGCATTCTCCTGTTGTCAACTAATGTGTACTCCTTGCTCTTCTACCAAATGCTTTTTTGAACCCAAACCAAGTTGTATGAGCCCCAGAGGCCCAGCTCCATAAAGCTTCTTTGTGCAACCGGTCTTATAGGTCAGGGATTCTAATGCAGCAAATGATGAGGTTGAGACCCAGAGTCCAAGTCAGTCCATTCCCACTTCCTCAGGAAAGGCACCAAGATACTGTTCAAGAAAGAAGGCTCTGCCTCAAGCTGGCCCAAATGAATTCCTGAGGTGCCCGAGTTTCTGGTTTATGGGCCTCGTACCCATTTACCTTCCTGTTGGTGGGATGTTGTGATTGTAGGGACTGTGTAGGAACAAGGTTTCAGCATTGGGGTACCAACCACCAAATACATCCTAAAAATACTTGTCCACCTTTCAGTCCAAATACCAACCCAGAGGATACTACTGGTGGCAGCACATGGAGCAAAGCATCATTCCCCTGATGTTCTTAGAAATGACTCCAGCATAAGGAGTCAAGGAAGCCTGGGAAAGTCAGTGAGGAAATATCCAGGGCAGAGTCTTCTGGCCTGATCTGATAAGTGCCAAGAAGAGCTTTAATTTCAAAAAAATAAAATAAAATAAAACAAAGCAAGAACAACAACAACAACAACAAACCCTGTTAGAACTAATAAATCCAGCAAAGTTGTAGAATACAAAACCAACAAACAAAATCGGTTGTGTTTCTATACACTAGCAATGAACAATCTGAAAAGGAAATTAAGAAAGCAGTTTCACTTATAATAGCAACAAAAAGAATAAAATAACTTAAGAATAAACTTAAACAAGGAGGCAGAACACTGGTATCCTGAAAACTATAAAACGTTGCTAAAAGATATTAAAGACACAAATAAATGGAAGACATCTTGTGTTCACACAAGACTTAATATTATTAGATATCACTACTACCCAAAGGAGATCTACAGATTTAATGCAATTTCTATTCAAAAATGTCCATTAAAATCCCAATGTCCTTTTTTTTTGCCATTAGAAAATGGCAGAAATAGAGAAGTCCCTCCTAAAATTCATATGAATCTCAAGAAACCTTGAATAGTCAAGACAATCTTGAAAAAGAAGAAAGTTGGAGATCTCAGACTTTCTGATTTCAAAAGTTACTACAAAGCTACAGTAATCAAGCAGTGTGACACTGGCAGAAAGACCTGCAAATCAATGGAATAAAATAGAGAGGCCAGAAATAAACCCTCACATATATGGTCAAATGGTTTTTGACAAGAGTGCCAGTCTTCAACAAATGGTGCTGAGAAAAGTGGCTATATACATGCAAACGAATGACATTGGACCCTTTGCACCATATAGAAAAATTAACTGAAAATGAACCAAAGACCTAAACACCAGTGCTAAAACTATAACACTCTTAGAAGAAATGGGAAAAGCTTTATGACCTTGCATTTGGCAATGATTTCTTAGATGTGACACCAAATGCACAGGCAACAAAAGTAAAAATAGATAAAGTGAACTACAACAAAATTTAAAACTTCTGTGCATCAAAGGACACGCTCAGAGTGAAAAGACAACCTATGGAATGGGAGAAAATAGTTGCCAATCATACATCTGATAAGGGGGTAATATCCAGAATAAAGAGTTCCTACAACTCAACAAACGCCCCCACATAATCCTATTAAAAAGTGAGCAAAGAGCTTAAATAAGCATTTCTCCAAAGAAGATATACAAATGGCCAGTAAGCATATGCAAAGATGCTCAACATTACTAATCATTAAAGAAGTACAAATTAAAACTACAATGTAGGGGTCCCTGGGTGGCTCAGCACTTAAGCATCTGCTTTCAACTTAGGTCATGATCCTGGGGTCCTGGGATTGAGCCCCATATCAGGCTCTCTGCTCAGCAGGGAGCCTGCTTTCCCTCTCCCTGCTGCTCTGTCTGCTTATGCTCTCTATCTCTCTATTAAATATATAAACAAACAAATAAATAAATCTTAAAAAAATAAAGCCACAATGTAATATCACCTAACACCTATTAGGATGACTGTTGAGGGGCAGCCCCGGTGGCGCAGCAGTTTAGCGCCGCCTGCAGCCCAGGGCGTGATCCTGGAGACCCTGGATCGAGTCCCACGTCAGGCTCTCTGCATGGAGCCTGCTTCTCCCTCTGCCTGTGTCTCTGCCTCTCTCTCTCTCTCTCTCTGCATCTCTATGAATAAATAAATAAAATATATTTTTTTAAAATGGATGACTGTTGAAAGAGAAAAAGAAGGAAGAGGAGAGGAAGGATAAGGAGAAGAAGAAGGAGAAGATGGAGGAGCTGGAGGTAGAGGGGAAGGAGAAGGAGGAGAAAGAGTAGAATAAGAAAGAAAAGGAGAAGATGGAAGAGGAGGAGAAGAAGAGGTAGAAGCAGGAGGAGGAGGAGGAGGAGATGTTGAAGAAGAAAATAGCAAGTGTTGGAAAGAGTGTGGAGAAACTGAAACCTGTGCACTGCTGGTGGGAATGTACAGCCACTGTGGAAAACAGTAGGCAGTTCCCTCCAAAATTAAAAGTAGGATTACCATATGATCTGACAATACCAGTTTTGGGTATTATAACCAAAATAATTGAAAGCTGAGTGAAATAAGTCAATCGGAGAAGGACAAACATTATATGGTCTCATTCATTTGGAGAATATAAAAAATAGTGACAGGGAATAAAGGGGAAAGGAGAAAAAACGAGTGGGAAATATCAGAAAGGGAGACAGAACATGAGAGACTCCTAACTCTGGGAAACGAACTAGGGGTGGGGGAAGAGGAGGTGAGCAGGGGGGTGGGTGGGGGTGACTGGGTGACGGGCATTGAGGGGGGCACTTGATGGGATGAGCACTGGGTGTTATTCTATATGTTGGCAAATTGAACACCAATAAAAAATAAGTTTATAAAAAAAAACAAAAGAATTGAAAGCTGAGAGATATTTGTACACTCATGTTCACAGTAGCATTATCCACAACAGTTAAAAGGTGGAAGCAACCCAAATGTCTTTTTTTTTTTTTTTAAAGATTTTATTTATTTATTCATGAGAGACACAGAGAGAGAGAGGCAGAGACACAGGCAGAGGGAGAAGCAGGCTCCATGCACCAGGAGCCCGACGTGGGATTTGATTCCGGGTCTCTAGGATCACGCCATGGGTCAAAGGCAGGCGCTAAACCGCTGCGCCACCCAGGGATCCCCCAAATGTCTTTCAACCAATGAATGGATAAACAAACTGTGGTGTATTCCTACAGTGGGATACTATTCAGTCTTTAAGAGGCAGGAAAACCTGACACATGCTACAACGGGGATGAACCTTGAAGAAGAGATCGTGCTAAGTGAAATCAGCCAGTCACAAAAAGACAAATACTGCATGACTTCGCTTATATGAGGTATCTTAGAGAAATCAAATTTATAGATAAAGAAAGTTGAATGATGGTTACCAGGGGCTGGAGGGGGAAACGGAGATATTGTTACAATAGGTACAGATTTAGAGCTTTGCAAGAGGAAGAAATTCTGGTGATAGGTTGCACAATAAATGTGAATATACTTAACACTACTGAGCTGTACACTTAAAAGTGGTAAAGGTGATAAAGTTTATGATATACCAATTTTACTATAATTTTTAAAAATGAAGAAGTGCTTCAAGGAGGACTGAAAAATAGGTACGTAGACCAAGAAAGAACAGAGACTCTATTGTCCCTTCGTCCTGACCCAGGAGAACCAGGAAGTAGGGAAGAAAGGCAGACAAGCCTGAGATTCCAGGTTCTCCTGAGAGAGAAGAATCTCAGCCCCCAGACTGCGTTTTCCTTGTGTAGGCTGTATACCTGTACCTGAAGGGCTTGTCAGAGGATTAAAGCCATTGCCACGACCTAAAAGTGTTCATGATCAGCTTTGGGTGATCCGCTCCGAGTCAAGCTGAAGGGCAAGCACCTCTCTTTACCTTCAGAGGTAGAATTAATTTCAGGAAGTGAAACGTTAACTTGAGTAGTCTCAAGCTCTACTGTGAAACCTACCCAGTCGGGTCTTCACTGGAGGAATACTTTTAGGAATTAAATAAGTATAAGGGTCAAAGACAGATACGAGTGTCAACTGACCGGCATAACAGTTGTAGCTAAGATCCGTATCTGATTAGGTCAGAAAATATGTCCTGGTATTATGAGATTCTGAAAATTCCAGCTCAAAATTTAACTTTAACTCAAAGTTTAGTTGTTAAACACTGAATGAAGTAGGATCCTGGATAAAATTTGGAAAAAATGGCTCACCTAGTTAGATAATTATATATATTTATTATTCAGAACCCAGGGTGATATTTAAATAAAACCATATAAATTCAGTTAGAAATTACCTAAACAATTAATTATAGGATGGTGATAGGAGAGTTGATGTGATAACAGATAATTGGTCTCTTCAGTTAAGCCAAATTTCAAGATTTAAAAAGAGATTCCTCCCTTCAGAGAATGTTTTAAATTTTAAAGTTTAAAAAAGCTAAAGTGGAAAGAATACTTGGGCTGATTACTTAACCTGTATCTGTACCTCAGGCATCCTGGAAACACAAATATGTGCTAGGTAAAAAAAAAAAAAAAAAATACCACCAAAGTTGGAGAATGGAACAAGCAAAGCAATTCCTACTGTGATTTATGAATTTATTGATTTTATGTTATGAAATTTGAAGAGAGGAAAAATATATGTAAAGAATTTCAATGATTTTGAAGATTTTGCCTTAGGACTAAGGTTTTCCTATACAATTGGTACCTACAACTAAACTTATTTTTTGTGCCTCCATTGCAGAAATAATGTAAGTTAGAAAAAATCAACCACAGCCTCCATGCTGAACAGCAAGTAAAACAGGCTTATTTAGTTACCACTGTCTGAAGGATTTGGGGATCCCTAGCCCTGACCTCATATAATTTGATGTTAACATTTTGAAATACATGACCCTTTAATTTTTATCCAAACATTTTAATGTTTATATTCAAATAAATCTGATTAGGTCAGAAAATATGTCCCGGTATTATGAGATTCTGAAAATTCCACCTCAAAATTTAACTTTAAGTCAAAGTTAAAGTGACTTTAAGTTTAAGTCAAATGCTGAGGAGAAAACTTTCTGGCACTATGTTTTTTTGATGTAGAAATGGGTGCCTTTATTATAATTAAGATATCATTTAGTTTTGGAAAGTTCGGTGTGTTTTATTTTAAGAGTACTGCTCAATACCACAGGATGCAAAATATAGGCACCGAGTATGGAGCACATGAACAGCATGGAAATTAGCTGCAGAATTTATGGGAATTGGCTGAGATCATTAAAAGGCTGCTATAAGGGGCACTTGTGTGGTCGGTTAAATGTCTGCCTTTGGCTCAGGTCATGATCTTAGGGACCTGGGATAGAGCACCGCATCAGGCTCCCTGCTCTGCCCCTTCCCTCATGCTCATGCTCTCTCTTTCTCTCTCAAATAAATAGAATGGCCATGGAAGAAGAGGACTCCAGTACCTTCCACCAGGCAGATCCTGTTGTGATGCTACTATTATTGCATTGTAAGCGTTGAATGTACAAGGGTTACTAATAACTTCTTAAAGTAATACGACATGCAGTGTGTTTAAAACATAGGTTATTTCAACCATAAACCTCATGTCTATTGATCAAAAATAAGAAATACTACTCTGTTGCATTGGCACCAAAATTCAAGAGAGAGAATGTAAAGTAACTGTTTTTGTTAAAAAAAGCTCATGTGTGTACAACAGAGTGCTCCTATATGAAGATGGGAAGAAAGGGAAGTCGTTGGGCCAAAGAAGCAAAACTGATAGGTTTGGTTGAGTTCTCACAGTGCTGGTAAACTTTTAAAAATTGAATCAGTTGCCAACATTTAATATAATTAAAATGTAAATTGTAATTAAGTCGTGTCAATCTCATTCGTTTAAAGTTCTCTACCTGGCTCCTGTAGCATTTGAGTTGGAGATCCCTGTTTTGGCAGGGTGTGGGGGATCAAATAACCCCTTCCAGAAGAAAATGGTGGAATCTTAGAAGGTTATACTATTTGCCTCGATACCCTTTAGACTATGTCTGCATTGATACCAGTATTCCCAATGTGATTTTTGGGATCGCAAAGATAAGACTTGAATAGGGCAAGCTGTACCACACTGGTGTCAAATGTTCCGTTTCAAAAGCAAAATCCAATACCATTCGAAAAGCTCTGTTTCTAAAGCATTAGTTTGTGTTTAAATTCAACAGAGAGCTAAACTCAGAAGAAATATGTAACACTGAAGAAAAGGAACACATTTTGATTAGTAACAAGATTATCTAACACAGATCAGTTGGTAGTTAAATACTTATAAAATGTAAAGGCCCAACTGTTTTGCAAGACTTAGTACATATGTCTCCTCTCTCCTGAAAATGTAGCAGGGAATGTTTGGTGACTCTGAGTGGGAGGAGGGAGGACTTGAGAGATCTGGCCATCTAAACCTGCAAGAAGGATTATTCATGGATGCATTTGGAGTATATGCTCGTTAAGAGCCATCACTTGTCAAGAAATACCCGTGTAACACATAACTACTAAAATTATCCTACTGCCAGGCAGACCTCTATTCAACTAGATTTGCTTTTCCCGCTCTCTTGAGCTTCTCTGAATCTGAACAGGTGTATATAGGTGGGCTGCCACAGAATACAGAATTTGTCAATGATGTGACACCTGTAAAATCTGTGCAAAAAGGGGAGGAAAATGATAAAACTCAGGCTGATGCCACTGCATGGGGCTCAGATGATGAGGACATATGGACCAAGCCAAGCAGAAACATCATCCGAAGCCTCCTTTGTACAGCTGCCCTCACCCCAATGAGATGTGTTGGACTCCAAACAGCAAGAGTGCCCCCAGTATGGTGAACTTAGTTCTTGAACCAGATCCAAGTTGCATCATGTTCTGAACTCTGTGCATGCTATCCCCTTTGCCTAAACACCTGCTCCCTCTCCCCTCTTTTCTCTATTTGACTACTTCCTGTTCATCCTTGAGATCTCAGCTTGAATATTACTACCTCTGGGAGGCCACCTTGATCTCCCAGACTAAGATAGATGCGCTCTTGTTATTATGCCCACAATCTCTCCAGGACTTGAAAAGCACTGATCACACTGAATTGTTACCCCATGTACTATCCCTTCATAGCTCCAGAGCTCAATGAGGCCAGATGCCAGGTCTGCCTTGCTCACATCTCTATTCCTAATGTGGAGTAAGTTACTCAGAAGGCGGAATGAGCACTGGGTGTTTTTCTATATGTTGGCAAATTGAACACCAATAAAAAATAAATTTATATTTTAAAAAGTTACTCAGAAGATGTTGGTTGGATGGTTGAATAAATTACAGCTCAAACTGTCTGCTTCTTAGCTCACTCAGGTACTCTAAGTTGGACTCTGAACTACGGGAGTAGTTAATGGTTGTGGACAAGGCCTAGAAGATGGCCAGCAATGGCCAACAATGACCTTGATGCCTAACGGAGCTTCCCAAAAGGCAGAAATTCTCGGGACAAGTGAACCAGAGGTTCTGTATGGAGGCTGGAACTTCTCAAAAACCTGTCTGGAAAGAATGAGGTGGGAAAGGAGGCTACATGTGAGAAGGGGAGGAGGAAACTTGGAACTATCTCTTCAAGGCAAAGCAGAAGTGATAACATCTTGACCTGAAATTGAGAATCAGAGACCAGAGGTCAGATAATCTATAAAGATAAAGGAAGAATTTCATGGAAGAAAGAACTCCACAAGAGGCCCACAAAGCTTCCAGAGCCCCTTGTGGGTGTAGGCAGTGAACATGAAGTCTGAGAGGATGTGCAGAATTAGGAATCAATGAAGACCTGTCAATTGGGTTCCATTCTCTCCCAGACCATGGGCAGCTTCTTCCATCTAACAACCACCATGACTGATCTTAGGTAAGGCAGGGAGAGAGTCTCATTCAAGGGAGAGAGTCAGCAGACATCAGGGCAATAGGCAGATATCCTGGAATGATATAAGACCCAAGGGTGAGAAAGACGCCAAAGAACTGACACCAGAAGCCAGCATCACTTTTCCAGTATGGAAGCTGGCTGGAATGTAGCTGGTTGTCAAAAGGCACAGGCTTTCTACCCCTCCTGTTCTTAAGGAGCATGGGTCTTTCTGCACTGGGAAACAGTGCTGCTAAAAAAATAAAATTAAAAAAAAAAAGACCTTCGAAGACTTGCCATGCTCCTCACCAGTATAGAGTCAATTCCTTCATATGGCCTGCAAAGTCTGTCTTACCAGACTCATCTTTTACCATAAGTAACTAGGCAGTTGCAGTGAAGAAATGAGTGGCTCCAATCCAGAGTGGACTGGGTCCTCTATGATCAGAAGAATATGAAAAAAAGAGAACCATTCCAGCCTGGTTTTTCAAACAAATCTGGAAGTTCCACCTGAAAAAACGAGAATGAGCTCTCTCCAGGGCAAGGTGGAAAGAGCTCCCATCCTCTACCTCCAGTATCTTCCTAGGCTCTTCCCGCCTTTTTTGTGTCTAGGGACCCTGGGACCCGTTCCTTCTCAGGGAAGGGAAGAGAAGGGAAGACTGAGCTGTTTCTGGTGCTGAGCAACTCTGGGCCCCACTTACCCCCTGACCCAAGGAAGCTCTGGTAATAAACCATGGGCAAGACTGACTCGAGGAGTAAGCCCCCCACCCCCTACGTGGGTGACACCCTGAGGTTTGTCACACAGGGAAGTTACCTCCTCGGCCCTCACTGGCAGCCGGCTTCACTTGGATCGGACGATTCATCTGAAAGACATTGGACCAAGACACCCAGTCAGCATGACTACCTGGCCCTGGCACCCAGCTTCTCCTCCCCTGGATGCCTCAGGATCTAAGCCCTGGCCCCTTTGAACTCTGTACCCCACCACTCTTACAATGGACTATAGATTTTCTCCAAGATTCTTCCTTAAACTGGGGAATTCAGAAGGTGCTGAAACCTGAAGGGTGGGGTGATAGGAAGCTTGGTGGCAAGCAGGACGGACCGTGGTGGCAAAAGAGATCCTGCTCTGGGCTCTGGGCTAGGACTACGTGAGCCCTGTCCCTCTGGCTCCTGGGCCTCCTTAAAGGCTTTGGGTGAGAGGAGTTGGGTGGGAGGGTAGAAATGACACCGAAGGTTTGTGTTTTGTTAAAACTGAGACTATAATTCTATATGTCATTTAGATTAAACAATCTGGGAATCCGACTTTGTGCTGTCTACCCCAACTCTGCCTTTTAATGGTTGTATGACTTCAAGCAAGCCATCCTCTCTTGGATTCAGCTTGTTAAATGAGGGAAAACCTTCCCCAGCCTCTGTGTCACTACAGTTTCTACACTCACCTACTCAGGTCCCTCCCTGGGCCCCCCTTCCCTTGAGGATGCTGGCATTCTCCAGGGCACCATCCTCGGCCCTACTCATCCCGCTGTTCCCATTCTTCCTGGATAGTCTCGCCCACACCCACAGCCTCAGCTACCATCCTCGCAGGGCTGACTCAGAGCTCTGCATCCCCAGCCCACACCTCCCTCCTGGGCTTCAGACCCATGTACCAGCTACTTGCTGGACATCCTGACTAGAAAGTCCCACTGGCATCTTCCACTCAACACACCCGCACCAGAGCCTATCTTTTTGCCGGGACCTGATCCTTCCAGTCATCCAAGCTAGAAACCTGGAAAGCAGCTTGACTCTTCCCTTTATCCCCTCCCCCACCAACCGAATTCGCCTTCTAATTCAGGGGTTCCCTGATCAGGGATGGATAAGAATCACCTGAGAACCATACCAGACTCTCAAGTTGGGGGATTGTATAATTTGTAAAAAACTCCTAGGTGATTTCGACATACACCCCCACACATTCCCATCCCCCAACCACCCTGAGAGAATTCATGATTGAATCCCCATCTCACCTTCCTCTCATGGGTGTTGTGGGGATCACATGAGATAATGGGGACGCAAAAGGTCTTTGTAAACTGCCAAGAGCTGGGTGCGTAGGATGTGAGGAATTATTGTTGGGGGCAGACAGCTGAGTGCCGGGAGGAAAGAACAGCGGCCTTCCCGTTCATGGAGGAAGGGGTACTGATGCCCATCTGGCCTGAGAAGGTGATGATCTGACCCCCTCCCTTCAGGAAATGCACTGTTTCTGCACCAATCAGGGCCACTCCATCCTCTACCAATGTGCTCGTTGCCGAGACAACAGGCAGCTTCCTGTTACCATAGCCACAAGTGCTACCTAGTAACCATGGTAACGCCCTGGCAGTCACAGTTGAGCAATTTCCTTTGGATCAAATTTGGGGGTGGGGTAGTGGGGAGGGCTTATTAAAAAAAAAAAAAGAGGAAAGGAAAACAGGCCAGGCCTGTACCAGCACAATCCCCCTCCCACCCAGGGCTCAGGTTCTTATACGCTCTGACACACCCACCCGCTGGTGGTGGAGCCCCTGCAGTGTACCAGGTTGTGGGTGGGGGCCGAGACACCGACAGGACTCAGGCTGCAGTCTAGAGGGGATGACAGATCAATCCAAGCAGATCAGGGCGAGCTGGACAGGTCTGGATTGGCCGGGACCAGGGACCAGGAGGAACGGGAACCGTCCCTGGGCATGGCCACCTGTGATTGTGGAGGAGAGACCAAGAGACAGAGCCATGGAGAGCAGAGAAACAAGGAGGATGAAGAAACACAAGAAGACAGAGATGATGAGAGAAAGAGACAGACCCAGAAAGGGGCAAGGAAAGAGAGATATACTGGTGGATACGGGAAGGAAACGAAGGGATACGGGGTCAGGAAGGAAACACAGGGAAGGCAGGGAGGAGTATGGCAGGGGAGGAGAAACGGGTAGAAGCCTGGGGTGGGGCGCAGTGAGCGTGAGCAAGACCATCATTATTTTATTAGTTCTTAAATAGATCCTGAGAATTTCTCTCTGGAACCTAGAGTGACAGGCACATGTGACAGCAGTGGTTTCCATGGCAGCTGCCTCCCCGGCTGGGTTTCTGGAGAGATGGAGCTCATCGGTGCTCTGGGGGACGCCCCTTTCCCCCTCCCCCCCTCCCCCACTCTTGAATGGAGCATGGGCCTCAGGTGGTATATACATGTCCCATAGACCTGAAAGACTCCAGCCTCCGAGAGTCTGGGCACCTAGGCTTTCCACCACTCGGGCATGCTGCCAGCATTTCCTGGGAAGAGCCCTGGGCTGGGCCCTTCATGGGAGACAGCAATGACCCCTAGGACTGTCCTCAGTGACTCATAGAGGGGAAGATGATGCCACCATTTCCTAAGAGCCCACTATGTACCAGGCCCTTTCTGGGACACTTTACATACATCGCCTCTAAATTCCTTCCAACTGCTCTGCAAGGTAATACCACTGTCCCCATCGTATAGCTAGGAAAGCTGAGGCTGAGGGAGTTAAATCACTTGTCAAGTTCACGTGGTGGGTAAGTGGTTGAGCTGGGATTTGTCCCCAGGTCTGTCTGCTGCTGAAATCCATGATTTTACATTGTCTGCTCAATTCCATTCTTAAGACATGAACACAAGTAACGAGGCATAGAGTGACCAGGGCCTTAGGAGGAGTGCAAGGGAGAGTGCTGTAGGAGAGGCTGACTCCAGCTGGAGAGGTTGACACAGGGAAAGCTTCACAGAGGAGGCAAAGTTTGACCTGGGCCTTGCAGGACTGGGGTCACTGGGTCCTGTGGCGATAATGGAAGAGATAGAGCTGGAGGCTGAGCGCTCCAGATGGCTGGGGGATGGAAAGGGAGCTGCAAGTCTGAAGAAGTCTGTGGCTCCGTCACTGGCAACTTCTCTAAGGTCTTTGAGCCTCAGCACCCACATTAGTAAAAAGGGGAATCATGATCCTACCTTGCAGTGTTGTGTTTGTTTTTAATCGAAGGGTGTAAAACTAAAAGGTAGCCAATGGCCAGACTGGGGAAGATTGTGAAAACCACAATAAGGAATTTTGACTCAATTATATTTCAAAGGCAACAGGGATCCAGGGAAGGATTTTAAGTAGGGAAAGATCCCATGAGCTGTCACTATGCAGAAAAAAAAGATTGGAAAGGGAAAGATCAGAGGTGGGAAGATCAATGATACAGGTAAGGGGTGAGGGTGACCTGGACCAGGGCAGAGGAATATGGACAGATTCAAGAGGTGGTTAGGGTGAATTAACAGGACTAAAATCCTATTGGATGTGGGAACTGAGGGAGAGAAGGAAATATTGGCTGACTTCTTGGTTTATGGCTTAGGTGTTGAGGAAATTGGCAGTTTGGGAGTTTGGAGATTCAGGGAAAATCCCAGGGGAGGAGCCCGAGAGGACAAGGACAGAGTTGGGAAGAGTGGTAGTTCTTCGGTCGCCACTGGGAAGTGGTTGGGGAGGACACCTGGGATTTAGGTCTGCTCTGTGTGACTGGAGGAGAAAGAGAGCTGTCTGCATGAACTACCTGAGCAGCTCTATCCTGCCTCATTCTTGCCACAGCCAGGGGAGAGATGTGGAAGTAGGGTGAGGTAACCCGGCTCCCCTTTGAGGAAAAGAGGGCATTGCCTTCTTGGCCAAGAATTTGTCATGGGACCTCAAGTGAGCTCCTGCCCTTGGCTGAGTACCTATTCCCTTGAGAGTTTCCCATGTAGATAGAGTCCAGGCCCACATCTGCTTCAGGGCCCAGCCCTAGAGGGGAAATCAAGGGAGAGAATGTCAGAAAGAAGAGAGAACAATCTATTCCAGGCATTAGAGTGGGGAAGGTTGGATGCAGCACAGACATACATGAGGCCGTGGTACTTTGGCCCCTGCCAGCAGAAAGGAAGGCAAAGCCCTACACTCTTTCCCTGCCTGCTTGATTCCTGCCTTGGGCTCAGCATTACCCTCTTTAGACACTTCTGTCTTGATGCCAACTATTTCTTACACTGAGCACTTGCTCTCTCAACCTCTTGAGAGCCCCCACCATGAGAAGAATTTATTAGGATTACTGGTGGGTCTACAGAGAGGTTTATAGATGCAGGGAAGAGAGAAGCAGAGACAAAGCAAACTTCACCATTTTCAGCTCTTTGTTGTACCTCACCCCCTCTTCTAATTCAATCCACTGCCAAGTCCCACTAGTTCTAGGATTTATATGAATACCCAAAATAGCTCTCAATATCTTCTCCTCCCCATTTCTGCCCTATCCTCAGCTCTAGGCCAGCATCATCAGTCAGCTGCACTCAAGCAACAGTGTCCTAAAGGATCATCTGCTTCCGATGTTGCTTCCTCTCTAACCCAACCGTCATACTGTAGCTGGACTGAGCTTTTAAAACCAGTCCCTTACTCTTCCATGATTAAAATCCACCCATGGTTCCCCATTGCAAGTCTCCCAACAAAGCCCAAGATCTTAAGATTGACAGTCCAAACTTGTGAGTCCTGCCTCCCTTGCTGCCCCAAATACACAATACTCTCCACTCATGTAGAGCCTTGGCCAACTTCATTGAACACCTTTCCTGCCAGTTCTCAGACTGTACCCAGAATTCCAGAAGTTGCCTTGTCTTTTAGCTTTCTAGACCCTCAAGTGTGATGAAATATGGTCAAATTAGGCTCAGGTAGCATTTCCTCTCTCTCCACTCCTGATGCTTCCTATATGTGCCCAGATGCAAACCGCACTGAAATGCAATGACTTATTTCTGGGCTGGAAAAGCTACTTGAGGGCAAAGGTTCTGATTTACTCACTAGGCACATGCTAGCACATACAGTGCCTTTGTGTGAGTTACAAAAAGGCTCTCCCCCAACTTTGTGGATGAATTAGAAAAAAAATGTGCCTCTTCTTTTGAGCTGACACAGCGTTGTGATAATATGCATGGCTTGGTCAATAGAGCATGGCTGAATTTTAGCTCCCACTTGCCCTTTCCACTCAAGCTGTTTTGTGCAGGGCACAACCTGCAAAAGCAAATGAACTCAGTTATGTCTGTCTCCTTCACAGTGTTTGAAGGGATGAACGCCCAAGGGAAAGGAGGTCATGAGCAGGGAGGGAGAAGTAGAGGGGCACCTTCTGGGCTAAGGTTGGTCTCTCCTTCTTTAGGTATATTTTGGAGCCTAGAATGAGGCTGTAAGAAGTAGCTTCAGCTTTATGGAAAAGAAGCTACAGAAGATGGGACAGACCACTGGGGTTTCAAGGAAGTCCTGAATAGGGAGTCGAGTTTTGATAGGTAATAGAAATTAGCAGGGGCATGTGGAAGGGAGCCAAAGGGAGGTCCCAGTCCTGTGGACACTATGAAATGTTCCTTAGGGGTTCAGGCTTTTTATTTGGGGAGACCCAACCTTTCCTGCTCCCATAGTGACAGTCCTGCCTGTCTTTAGTAGGAGCCCAGATTGAAGTCTTTCCCTGCTTCTCCAGCAGATGGCAGCTGTGCCCAGGACCCAAGGCCTACAGAGAGCTGGACACCCTCCTCCCTTCATGCTAGTGGGCCTGAGGCCAGGTGACTAAAGCTGCTGCTGCCCCTGGCAGGCCCAGAGGAAAGATTGATGGCACGGACATTGCTTGGGCTGGCCAACAGAGCCATCGATTTTCATTTAGGAGAATAATTAAATATTAATTTTCACTTTGTTAAGCTGGAGAAGGTGAATAAAGCCAATCCTGGCAGTACAAAGCCAAGGCCATGTTGGAAGCATCCAGATAAAAGGGTAGGAGAGGGCAGATGTACCCAGTCACCATCCCCTCCAGAACCTTAGACCCCGTCTACCACCAGCTTGGTGTAGGTAATAGTGTAGTGTGGTTAAGTGAATGAGTTCTGAAGCCAGACTACCTAGATCTTCCCAGATCTTCCTCCAAGTAGCCACATAACCTTGGGCAAGTCAATTGTTTCCTTTGACTGAGTTTCCTCATCTGTAAAATGGGAAGGCCAATAATACCTTCTTCATAGAGGATTAAATGACTTTGAACAGGCAAAATGCTAGGAACACTGTCTGGAATCAACAAATGCTATTACTATTATTATGTCTCTTTTCTCCTTCAGAAATTATTCCACTAGGCTAGAGCGTCGTAGGTCTTATCTCAGGTGCCCTCAGCCTT
The DNA here is from genome assembly GCF_053574225.1 of Canis aureus. NCBI lineage: Eukaryota > Metazoa > Chordata > Mammalia > Carnivora > Canidae > Canis > Canis aureus. The sequence continues at coordinate 40,605,967 of NC_135642.1, forward strand.
ATATGGTCCTCCCTCCATGGAGCCATGTGGCTGGTTGAAGAGGGTTGTTTTTTTGTTTTGTTCTGTTTTTTTAAATCCCAAGTTCATCTTAATTTTTTCAGTGCTCCCATTTGCTTTTAGGATAAAGTCCAAATCCCTTAGCCTGGTATCCAAAGTTTCCTCTTCCACCACTGCCCTCTGGTGGATCTTCTCTCTGGCCTGGCCCATGCTCACATGGGCCCTCCTCCACACTCCCAACCCCCTTTCACACCCATCTTGTTCCTTCTGTCTCTGCACCTTTACCATGCGGTTTCCCACATGGAATGTTACAGTTTGTCTCAGTGACTTTCAATTTTAGCAGCAGAAGTCATTTACTCTCATGGCTGGATGAGTAATAACTTCTACTACTACCCCTACAAATGCTGCTGTTACTATTACTACTACTACCACCAGCAGCTAACCTGTATTGAGTGCTTGTTGTATATCAAGAACTGTGCTGGGGGATCCCTGGGTGGCTCAGCGGTTTAGCGTCTGCCTTTGGCCCAGGGCGTGATGCTGGAGTCCCGGGATCGAGTCCCACATCGGGCTTCCTGCATGGAGCCTGCTTCTTCCTCTGCCTGTGTCTCTGCCTCTCTCTCTCTCTCTGTCTCTCATAAATAAATAAAATCTTAAAAAAAAACTGTGCTAAATACTTTACATGAGTTCGTTCACTTAATTATTATAACAATTCTATTAATTTAGTTTTACATATGAGGATGCTCAGGCCTAGAAGTAAAGACTTTCCCAAGGTCACACACAGAATTAGGGAGTGGTAGGGCCTGGATCCACACCCAGGTCTTTCTGACTCCAGAGTCTACACACAAGAGTCTTGGTGAGGGTAATATATTGGTGTTATTTGACGCTAGGTCTTCAAGAGTGAGCCTCATGTTGCTTCAGTTACTGGGATTGGTCCTACCGCCTGATGGTCCGCTAACAACTTGATCAGCTCTAGGTAAAGCTGGTGCCGTTGCTGGACAGCTCCAATTCAGAGAAGTGATTCTTTATACTGAGCTGAAATTAGAGTGCCTGTTCCTTTTACCACTGATCCTGATCCTGCCCTCTAAAGCCACCCATAGAAAACCAAATCCCTCTTCAGAAACGGAAGATGGTTGCCCCTACCTCGACAGTAATATTTATTGAGCTCTTACTCTGTGTCGGGTATTTCCTAAGCCTCAATTAATCTTCATGATAGCACAGTTGAGCTAAGTGTTAGTATAACCCACTCCTTATAGATGAGGAAATTGAAGCTCAAGAATCTAAGTAGTGTATCTAGAGACACAGAACTGGTAAATGACAAATCTGGGATTCAAATCTAGGTCTGTGATACTCAAAAAGTAGTCTTTTTAATAATTATTTTTATGATGCCTCCCTACTAAAGTCCCCATAAAACCTATCTTCTCCAGCCAAATATCTCCAATTTCTTCAAACCATCATCCATGACATATATTTTATGTCCCTATCCCATCCTGGTCTCTTTCTGATAGGCTAGTGATCCTCTTAAGTCTGAGGCTTAAAACTGGATATAGTCTCAGGCTTGGCCCATCCAGGGCATTTGCATAGTGCTCTTGTTATAGACACAGCACTCCTTTGACAAGATAAGATGAGACTCTGTCATATGATTTGCTCTTGGTGAACCCACTCTAGTTCCTAACAATCACCACTCCCTTCCTGCCACATGGTCTGTAGGTCCCATTTTGCTTTTTGTCCACTGATTAGCCATTAGCTAAGGCCATACTAGGGGCCATTGATATATAATGGCCTAAAATCAGGTCCTCTTAGCTTTAACCGCGTGTTTGTGAGGAAAAGAGGGAAAGCAATCTTGATGAGTCAAGGCACCCAAAAAAACATTACAGGAAGAGGACAGAGGGAAGTGCTCTTAAGGACCCTAGAACAGGAAAAAATAGAATGCCAGCCCAGCAGAGTCTCTACCCCATGTATCTGCTTATATTCTCACACCAGGGACAAATGGCACATTAAGCCATGATTTTAGCCAAGGTTGACAAATTCTAGCGTAGCCCACAACACTGATGCCTCTCTGAAAAGATAGGATGAATACTTGGCCCGAGTGTTAAGTCCATTTCTTTGAGTCAGAAGACTAAATATAACAAAGAACCTACAGCTAGCTGTCCAGGGCACAGTGAAGCTCCCTCCTAGAGAGGTGGTTCTGCTTCTAGTTCCTTGTCCCAACCCAGCCCCTACATGCTACTTTGGCATGCACACAGGGCATGTTCCCAGCCTGAGGTGATCCCCACCCCCCAACCCGGGTGGACTTACCCCTGGCAGGGTCTTCTGCTCGTGCAGTGCACTCTGGGCCTTGAGAGCAGAGTCCCGGGCGCAGTAGGTGAGGAAGGCACAGCCTGGGGAGGAAGAGGCTGGCTCAGGGGGTTTCCTGAAACCCCCAAATACTCTTCCTGGAAAGACCCCATTAAGTGACAAACTCAAGGCCACTCTCCGTTAACAAGGGCACTGCTCTGAGAAGCCTTCTCTGCCTCCCACCTTCTCTGAAGGGAGAGGCTTCATGTGTCTGAGTCCTAGACTCTGGCTCTCTCTCATTTGCTTCTGGCTTCTTGCCTAGGGAACATGTGTACCCACATCCAGCCACATGTTCATACAATCCCACATCTCCCCTCCCCACTCCAGCCCTAAGTCCGGTTGGGGTTAAACCTTCCTAAGCGGCTTTGCCTTCAGCTTTAACCCCGGCCTCCCCCTTCCTTTTTGAATTCATACTCACAGACTCTCCTAGAGTCAGCCTCAATTCCTTCCCAACTCAGTTTCAGATGGGAGGAGGCAAAAAGGAGGAGGAGGGTTGGGAGCCAAGCCCAGGACTCCACAACTTCTTCTTAAGGCCTCCCTCCTCCAAGTTTGAAGCTGAGGAATGGGTTAATTTGAGGCTTGAATGATGGGGCTACTTTAAGGACTTTCTGCAGAGAGGACCTTTCAGGGACCTCCAATCCTATCCAAGGAGCTTGATCTGTTTGGTCTCCCAGTGCTCCCAGTGCTTCAAGATAGGGCCTGTTAAAGGGTTATTGTGCCCCCAAATCTTACTTCTCTAAAAGAGCCAGTAGTTCTGGGACAGAGAAGGAGAAGTCCTACTTCTCTTTAGGTTCAGCCTCAGAAACTGTAGCCTGCTAGGAAGCACTGAGGCAAGGATCTCCTCCTTTCCAACAGCCATTGAGCACTCACTCATTCAGAAAATATTTGTTGAATACTTACTTATTATGGTGGGGCATTATAATGGGCTTGGGAATGAAGTGATAACAAGACAGACACATTCCCTGCTCTCACGGGGATTATGTGAAGAATCATGAGGGGCAATAATTTGAGTCCAAAGGGTTGTGGAATGCTTCAAAGAACACATGGAGTCCTCAATAACAAATAGGGCTTAACCACAAGAAGTGTGGTGATTATTTAAGGCTGAGGGAATAGTCCGTATAAAGACTGAGGCAAGAATTTGGTGTCTTGGGGAAATGGGTGGAAGACTAGTTTGGTTGGAGACTGGTGAAAGGAGGCAGAGTGGGCAGTGAGGTGTGCAGGGATCAGGTCACCTATAACCGTGTACACCTCAGTTGGATTTTGAACTTTCCCCTAAGAGCAATGAAGAACCACTAAAGGATTTTAAGCGGGGATCTGACATGGTAAGATCTATGCTTTCAAAAAGAGCCTTCTGAGTGTAGAAAGGAGAAAGGAGGAAGAGAAAGTGGATGTGAGAAGCTATTAGGAACTTCGTGAAGTTTTCCATTTAGACCTCAACAGACTAGTGAGGCAAATGGGAACTTTTTCTCTGATGTCTTCTGTGTGGCTGCCCCCTTAAGGTGTATGGCTCCCCAGTAGTCATTGAATTAAAGGGACCTTAGAGAACACCTGGGACAAACTCTCATTGTATCACTAGGGAAACTGAACCCAGAGAGTGTGTCAGTAGCAGAATAGGGGTTGGAATCTTCTAATTCCTAGGCTGATGTTGTTTTCAAAGCACTGCGGCTGACACCCTCAGTACCCCGCCATCAAAAGGAAAATGAGTCACTCTGGCTTTTGGATATCACTGTTGTTGGGGAGAAAGTGAGGGAGATGTTGACGTGGAGACCCTCCCGAATCATCTTGCAAGCAACTTTGCCTTGGAGAAAGAACTTCGGGTTGCTTTGGAGATAAATCACCAAACACCTGATTTTGCTTACATCTCTGCTCCATCTTCTGCCACTAAGCCATATCAGCTGACGTCAGAACTGGGCAGGGCCTGGGCCCCATCTGAAAGACTCAAGGGCCCAGTTGCTGCCCAAAGGAGCCCCACGTGGACTACCCGGGATAGCGGGTGGAAGAAGGAGGGGGGGTGGAAAGACAGAGGAGCATGGCTTGAGGGAGAGACAAATGAAAATATAAAATAGGTAGAATTAGTGCTAAATGGAGAGGGAGAAAAAGGATGAGGGAATAGTCCAGAGACTCTGATGGTATTCGAATGAGAAGAGTGAGGATTAAAGGTATCTTATACACTTCCCTTATTGTACAGATGGCCCAGAAAGACTAGCTTGTGCTTACATACGGAAATAAATGTCTAGAAAATAAGAAAGCAAGTAGCTATGGATGGATGGACAGCCAGGCAGTTGGACCGCATTAGAAGGAATCTGGATGGTACAGTTTTACTCTTTCATGCTCCCTTGAAAGTAACCCCACCCCAAAGTGTGGAAGATGCACCGCTATCTCGCTGGTCCCAGATCTTCTATGGGTATTTTCGTGAAGCCCCAGTGTAAGTGTGCCTAGGAATTTCCCACGGCCTCCCAGTTGAAAAGAGGTGGCAGCCTGATTCCTGTTCTCAGCCCCTGGGAAAGTATCTTTAGCTGCTACCCAGGGCCTAGCACTTTTCTCCCAGGAAAATCATGGAGGATAGTTGGTGACCCTTCCCCCTCAAATCCTGAAACCAAAGCATGGTGAAGATGGGGAGCGGTAGAGGTGTTTCTCCTCAAATAATTTCCTTCCCCTGCCCATGTATGACATGTGACTCTGGCTCTCTTACTCCAGCCCAGCCTGGACAGACTTTTCTGCATGTAAACAAGCCTCCTCCCTCTCTCTACAGGAAGAAAGGGGTGTGGCTGGACAGGACTGTGGTGCCTGTCTCTCTAGCAAGGGCAGGGAGAAAATCCCTTCCGCCTCCTCGACCTGACCCACCCTGAGGCTCTGGTCCACAGGCTCTGCTCCAGGACCAGCCTGTGAAGGAAGGAAAGCAGGTGGCCATAAAAAGGATTGGGGAAGGGTAAAGATGAGGCACCAGAGTGGGGGAGATTAGAGGATAAAAGAAGTGTGGGTTCAGCTGACAGGAAACCTGAAACGAGGGGGGCAACATGGTGGCAGATTTTTCCCAGCTCAGGTCAGCGTTCTGGACTCAAGTCAGAAGAAGCAGTGTTGGAATTCTAGCAGGGGGCTGGAGAGATTGGGTTATTGTTGAATATAAGGGTAGAATTTGGAGCCGAGAGCTTCCTGGGCGGGGGGGGGGGGGGGAAGGGGGGGGGGATTGGATTTTGTGAGTTAGCCAGGCCTGGATTCTTAGGAAAGGAAGAATTTGGGCTTGAGGGGGTGGTGGTTAGGTTAGCAGTCTGCATCAAAGGAAGGCTCTGTGAGGGTGGCTGGGCTTGGAGGCTACAACGAGGGGTACGAGTCCAGGACGTGTGTGCAGGTGGTGAGGCCTGAGTGGGCTGGCACCAGACTGGGGCAGGAGGTCAGAAATGATTGGGTCCGGGGCTTGGGAGATTGAGGGTGTTGGAGACCCAAAGGTCAAACAAGTTTCCAAATCCGAGGATTTGGGATGTCTGACGAGAGGGATGGAAGGAGGTCCAACTGAAAGGTCAGGACTGTTGGGAGGTGAGAGGTGAAGGGGAGGGGGGGGAGTTAGAGGTTAGAGTGGAGAACGTGTCAGGGGATGAGAGTGATGATCAGTGGGAGGATGTGAGCGAGAAAATTCTGGGTTGGGGGGGTTCTGTGGCCCGGGGAGGAGGTAGGGCTGGAGCGGGGCTGGTACCGGACTGACTCTAGGCAGGGCTGAGGCTGGGGCTGCAGGTGGAGGCTGGGGTTCGGGCCGGGCCCACTCTCATCGGATTGGGGCAGGGCAGGGCAGGGCAGGGCTGGGCTGGGCTGGGCTGGGCTGACCCCGCGCACCTTTGTGGAGGCCGGTGAGCCGGTCCTTCAGCACCGTCAGCTCGTAGATGCGGCCGAATTCCTCGAACAGCGGCTTGAGGTCCTGCTCGTCCAAGCCCCGCGGGATCTGCCCCACGAAGAGCTTGATGGCGTCGTGGTCCTTCATGGGCACGGCCGGACCCGCGTTCAGCCCGCTCATGCCGAGGCCGCTGTCCGCGGTGCTGAAGCCCAGGCGCGGGCCGGGGCCGGCGGGCGGCGCAGAGCCTCCGGGCGCCGCGGCCATGTCCCCGCCCGGTGCGCCCTCCCGCCGGGCCCGCCGTCCCCTCCCCGGACCGGTGGCGAGGGCCAGGGGGGAGGGGGCGGGGTCCGGGCCGGGGGCGTAGAGGGGGTGGGGCGGCCCGGGAGGGGGCGGGGCCGGGGGCGGGGCCGGGCGGCGGCGGCGGCGGCGGCGGCGGCGGCGGCGGCGGCGGCGGGACGCTGGGGTCTGGGCCGAGGTCCCCGCGCGGCGCTCCGCGGGCTCCCGCCCGAGCTCTCCCGGAGCCGAGCCCCGCGCCCCAGCCCCCGTGCTTGGTGACGTCAGGCAGCCGGCCGCCGAGGCTACGCAAGTGATTTGCATAATGAGGACGCAGCGACCAATCAGCGTCGGAGCTGCCCGGGCTCGGCCGGGGGCGGGAGGGGCGGCGGGGCTCACGCGCTCGCGTTCGCCATGGCAACCGGACCCTCGGACGCCCCGAGCGCGCCCAGGCTGTGCGGGCGTGGCCGCGGGGGGCAGGAGCTTCGTCATGCGTGCGGCCGTCTGCGGGGCCGAGCTGCGGAGCCGCACGGGGACCCGGTCGGTCGCTCCCCCCCGCCCCCCCCGCAGCCAGCTCCCGAGCCGCTCCCCGAGCCGCTCCCACCCGCCCCGCAGCATCCCTCCCTTCCGCGTCTGCGCTTCCTGAGCCCCGAACCTCAAGCACGTTCGTTCCCCCCCTCCCCTCCCCCCCCACAAAGTAAAAGTGAAAACGAATTCTGTAACGAGACACGAAAGAATAAAACAGAACTCCCGACCGCTCCTCGGACGCGGAGAGCGAGGCAACTTCTTAGATCAGCCCTATTTGCTCGGTGGCCTCTTGCATCCCATTCCGTGAGCTCCTTTGCAGGAAAAGGGAGCTGCGGGTCTGAGGGTCAGGAGGGTTAGGATGGGGGGGGAGGGGCCCTAACGTGGGCTGGGCCCAGGGTAAGAGGAGAAAGGGAAACAGACACACCGTGTGTCTAAATATTGAAAAGATACAAATCAAGTTACAGTTTGTTGCATTTTTTCGCCTCTTATTTTCACAAATACACGTTTACAGTAAAAATGAAAAAAGAGCACCGGGGAGGCTCTGGTCCTGACCCTGGAGTCCTGGGATCGAATCCTGCATCGAGCTCCCTGCATGGAGCCTGCTTCTCCCTCTGCCTGTGTCTCTGCCTCTCTCTGTGTGTCTTCCATGATTAAATAACTAAAACCTTTAAAAAATTTAAAAAAAATGAAAAGTATGTGTAAAGGTGTCTTTTTATATGGCTAAAAGTTGGCAAAAGTATCAGAGCCGATGGAATCCCATTATTCTTGTTTATGTCTGAATGTTCTCTTGATAGGCTAGTGATGTTTGAACGGAAGAATCAATAGGGATAAATAGTTTATAAATTCTATAATTATTTCATAGAACTTTGCTCTGCTTTCTTTCAATAAAATTGCTACCCTCTGCCGATCGACTACTCCAAGAAACAGCGGCAGTAGCAATCGGAATTAACAAAATATTCTTACAGAAACATTAAAATTCAGAAATAAATTGTGATTTTTGTATTTTTTTGACTTTTAATAAAAGCTACACCTTTTAGTTACCTAATTATGAAATGCATTATCAGAACATTTCACTTTCACTCAGTTCGACGTATCTTTTAACTTCCTCGCAACTTCCTCTTTGACGCCATGGATTATTTATAAAGCGTATTGTTTAGTTTCCAAGTGTTTGGAGACTTTCCTGTTATCGTTCTGTCATTAATTTCTAGTTTGAGTTCATTTTGGTCAGAAATAATCGGTATGATTTCAATTCTTTTACGTTTGTTGAGGTTCTGTGACCCTCAGAATATGATCAAACTTGGTAAATGATTTTTTTTGGTGCTTGAAAAGAATGTACATTCTGTTGTAGTTGGGTGGAGTGTTCTATAAATGATCATTATAACCTGTTGCTTGATGATGTAGTGGAGTTCTATATCTTTGCTGACTTTATGGGCAGATGCTTCATAAACTCTTGAGAGAGGGATGTTGTTGACGTATCCAATTTTACTTGTGAATTTCACTATTTCTCCTTTCAGTTCCGTTACTTTTTGCTTCACATATCTTACAGTTTTGTTGATTGGTTCCTACAAATTTAGAATTGTTATGTCTTCTTGGTGAATTGACTCTTTGATCATTACATAATGTCATTTTCTGTTCTAGATAAGTTTCTCGCTCTGAGATCTACTTTATCTGACCACTCCTGATTTATTCTGGTTAATGTTTGCATAGGATATCTCTTTTGCCATCCTTTTATTTTCAGCCTACCTATACTGTTATATTTGAAGAGAATTTCTTGTAGACAGCATATAATTGGGTCATTTTAAAATCCAAGCTGCCAATCTTCATCTTTTAACTGCTGTATTTAGACCATTTATGTTTAATGTAAATATCCATGCTTAAGTCTGCCACTTAGTTTTTTGTTTTCTTTTTTCTTTTGCCTTCCTAAAGGTTATTTGTTCCTTATTCTAGTATATCATACATAATAAATATAACAGTAAGATTTTATCAGTTCGAGTGAAGTATAGAAAACTTACCTACTTTTAAGTCCTTTTATATTCTCTCATTTATGGTATAAGTGACTTAAATATGCCCTCTTCATACTTTGAGAGGCACATAAGACAATGTTATTCAAGAACAATTTGAAGAACTCAAGAGGAGCAGTAAAGCTTCTTGTATACACCCATACTTTTGTTTTTTCCATTGTTCTTTCCTTGTTTCCAGACAACCCAAGATTCTTTTATCATTTAATTTATGTATAAAAAATAAAACTTCTTTAGCCATTCTTTGAAAGGTGTTGTATTGGTGACAAATTCTCTAAATTTTCCTTAATCTGAAAATGTTTTGATCTCTTCTTTCCTTAAGGAAATTTTTGCAGATATAAATTCTAGTTTGACAGTTCTTTTCTTTCAACACTTTTCAAATGTGCCACTTAAAAAAAAATGGCATCCATAGCTTCTCATGAGAAATCTTTTATCATTCAAATTGTTTCCCACCACCACCACCATAGGTAAGGTGTCATCTCTTTTTTCCTGCTTTCACAATTCTATCTTTGTCTTTAGTTTTCAGAAGTTTGATTGTAATGAGTCCTTTCCTTTAGAGAGAGAGAGAGAACGTGAGTAGATGGTGACAGAGGGAGAGAGAGGATCTTAAGCAGGCTCCATGTCCACTGCAGAGCCCAGTGCTGGGCTTGATCTCATGACCCTGAGATCGTGACCTGAGCTGAAACCAAAAGTCTGACACCTAACTGAACCACTCAAGGTGCCCCTGACTATGATGTGTTTTGTTCCTTTTTAAGATTTCATTTTTTCATGAGAGACCACAGAGAGAGACAGAGACAGGCAAAGGGAGAAGCAGGCTCCCTATGGGGAGCCCAATGCAGGACTCGATCCCAGGTCTCTAGGATCATGCCTTGAGCTGAAGGCAGACGCTCAACCACTGAGCCACCCAGGTAACCCCTATGATGTGTTTTGATGTGCATTTCTTTGGCTTTATCCTCTTTGGCTTTGCTCTGATTCTTTATAGATTTTTGCCTTTTGCTAAATTTTGATCATCTTTAGCCATTATTTCTTCAAGTAGTTTTACAGCCCCTTCCTCTTTCCCCATTTTCTCCAGGATTACAATGACAGGAATGTTAGATTTTTTGTTATAATCCCATAGGTCCCTGAGGCTCTGTCGAATTTTATTTATTTATTTTTTTTCTGTCGAATTTTAAAAGTCTATTTTTCCCTCTGTTATTCGGATTGGATAAGTCCTTTTTTTTTTTTAAGATTTTATTTATTTATTCATGAGAGACAGAGACACAGGCAGAGGGAGAAGCAGGCTCCATGCAGGGAGCCCGATGTGGGACTTGATCCCAGGTCTCCAGGATCACGCCCTGAGCTGAAGGCAGATGCTCAACCGCTGAGCAACCCAGGCATCCCCAGATTGAGTAAGTTCTATTCCACCTTCAAGTTCACTGATTTTTTCCTCTGTTTATCTACATTCCAATGTTGAGCCCATCTGGTGAGTTATTCATTTTGGTTGTGGTATTTTTTCAGTTCTCAGTTTTCCATGTGGTTCTTATTAATATCTTCTACTTCTTTGCTGAGAATTTCTATTTTTTAAAAATTTGTTTCAAGTGTGTTTGTAATTGTTTGTTCAAGTATTTTATGATGGCTTTTTTTTTTTTTTTAAGATTTTATTTATCCTTGAGAGACACAGAGAGAGAGAGAGAGGCAGAGACATAGGCAGAGGGAGAAGCAGGCTCCATGCAGGAAGCCCGATGTGGGACTCAGTCCTGGGGTTCCAGGATCATGCCCTGAGCCAAAGGTAGATGCTCAACCACTGAGCCACCCAGGCATCTCTATGTTGGCTGTTTTAAAATTTTGGGCAGTTAATTCCAGTATCTATTTCATCTCAGTGTTGATTCCTAATATGAGACTCTGGGTATTTTTTTAATGAAACTCTTAATATTTACAATTTCTTTTTTAGCAGGTCTCCTTTGACCCTACACTAGTTGAGAAACAGGGACACAGCCTTGTTACTGACAGGTGGGTGTTTAAGTTCAGGTTTCCTACTAGCTCTCAGCTGAAACCACCCTGAATGGGAGGGAACAGGGTCTTATTACTACTGGATGGAGGTAGGAACTCCCAAATAGGCCCCTTAGACACCATTCCAGCAAGGAGGGAGATGAGTCCCAGTTGGTCTTCAAGGAACCCAGAGAAAAGGAGCTTGTTGCTCCCGGTGCATGGAGCCTGCTTCTCCCTCTGCCTGTGTCTCTGCCTCTCTCTCTCTCACTGTGTGCCTATCATGAATAAATAAAAATTAAAAAAAAAAAAAAAGGAGCTTGTTAATATTGGGTAGGGTTGAAAGTCTTACCTCTCCATTTGACCTCCTCTGACACCACCCTGGTGGTGGGAGGAGAAGGGGTACCTTTTACAGCCATAGGCTAGACTAATTAGTCTAGTAGAACTAATTGCTGGGGTGGTACATAGGCATGGTGTTTCAAAGCTGCCCTGTTAATTTCAATGTGCTTGCAAACAAGTTAAAAACTACTGCTTTAGAAAAAAATAAAATAAAGTAAAATAAAAAATAAAAAAAAAATAAAAATAAAAAATAAAAACTACTGCTTTAGAATTTCCTTTAGAGGGATCCCTGGGTGGCGCAGCGGTTTGGCGCCTGCCTTTGGCCCAGGGCGCGATCCTGGAGACCCGGGATCGAATCCCACGTCGGGCTCCCGGTGCATGGAGCCTGCTTCTCCCGCTGCCTGTGTCTCTGCCTCTCTCTCTCTCTCTCTATGTGACTATCATAAATAAATAAAATTAAAAAAAAAAAAGAATTTCCTTTAGTGAGGAATCTGTTGGTAGTAAACTTTGTCATGCTTATCTGGAAATGTTGTATTTTGGCCCATGTCTTGAATGATAGGTTAATGAGTGTACAGTTATTTTCTCTCAATGTTTTGAAGATATTTCACCATCCTTTGGTTTCTTTTTGTGCTTACGAGAAGTCAACTAGCAGTCAACTTGTCATTTCTCTTCAGGTAATTGGGTTCTTTATGGCTGCTCTTAAAATCTTTTCTCTTTTTTACTTTTTTCTTTTTTTAATAATCTTTACTTTTGAAATGCATTTGTGTATAATTCTTTTTCTTTAAATTGCTTCCTAAATTTCTTGTGCTTCCTAAATCTGCATATTTATATTTTTCTTAAATTCTATAGAATCCTCAGTCATTGTTTTCTTAATTAGTGTCTTTCTCCCCTGTGGTATGATTTGCTGTCCAGGCCTCCTTACCTTCCCTTTGGTGAAGAATCTGTTGTTATAGTTCCTGGGAGTGCTGTGGGCAGGCCGCCTTCAGCTGTCAGTACCTTCAGAGATTGCTTCAAGTCATGTCCCTTCCAGGGCAATCCACACCCAGTGACTGATCAACATAAGATTATAAGAGCCTACATGTCTCAGGTCATATCAGAACAATTCTGAAAGCCAACAGTTCTCCTGTGGGGTCATCTGTATTTGTGGCCCTGAATTATAGCTCATCTTCTCCCTCTATCAATTCCTGCTTCCTCTCACTTTCCCTTTTATGGAAATTGACTCCAATGATGCTCCTTAATAAACATCCTGAATGCTAAACTTGGTCTAAGAGGCCACTTCCCAGTGAACCAAACCTTCAATATTCCATTCTTTCTAGTCACTCTCTCAGAAAATCTGATTAGATATGTCAGATGGTCTCATTCTCTCTCCCTAACTCTTTATGTCTTTCACAATTTCCATCACCTTGACTTTCTTTGATGCATTTTGGGCAATTTCCTAAGAACTATTGTTTTAGATTAGCTCACTAATTTTCTTTTCAGCTATTTTTATTATGAATTATTATTTTAAGATACTTCTTTACAAAAGTTTCTAGCACATTGACTTGGAAAAATTTAATAAAATGTGTTTTAGGAAAAAAGCATGAAACTGATTTTTATTTATTTTATTTATTTTTTTAAAGATTTTATTTATTTATTCATGAGAGACACACTCTCTAGAGAGAGAGGCAGAGACACAGGCAGAAGGAGAAGCAGGCTCCATGCAGGGAGCCCGACGTGGGACTCGATCCGGGGTCTCCAGGATCACGCCCTGGGCCAAAGGTGGTGCTAAACCGCTGAGCCACCAGGCTGCCCATAAAACTGATTTTTAAAAGGCTTAATGTTTTGGTATGGTACATAGCTTCCATTCAAATATCTGGTGCCACACAAATATCTCATACTTCTTCATGCGTCAATTTTGTTAATTAATAATTCCTTTCAAAACTTGTGCTGCAGTGCTAAATGTATTTGCACAATACTTTTATAAAAAAAAAGATTTATTAATTTACACACGAGAGACACACAGAGAGAGGCAGAGACACAGGCAGAGGGAGAAGCAGGCTCCATGCAGGGAGCCTGATGTGGGACTTGATCCCAGATCCTGGGATCATGCCCTGAGCCTAAGGCAGATGCTCAACCGCTGAGCCACCCAGGCATCCCTATTTGCACAATACTTAACCTTATGTATCATTTTTTAATCTCTTCTCCTCCTGTGCTATATCTTGTTTTTCATTCCTAAAGTTTTTTCTTTTTCCTTTTTTTTTTTTTTTTTAAGTAGACTCCATGCCCAGCATGGAGCCCAACATGAGACTTGAATTCATAACCCTGAGATGAAGAGTGGAATGTTTAACTGACTGAGCCATCCAGGTACCCTCCTCTCTTTTTCCCCCCTTGATCATGGTTTACTAATGCTTGCATTGTCCAAACAACGGTCTTTTTGTATTATTGACTAACTCTGTTGAAATTTTTCATTGATTTCTATATTCATCTTCACTGAATTTTTTACTACTTACTGCTTGGCATAAGATAGGGATTGGTTCTCTATAGCAGCTAGTTGCAACTACTCTGATTTTACTGATATACCTGGTATTATGCTGATTTTACCCTATACACGCATCCCTTAGAGACACTGCAGGTTCAATTCCACAACACTGCAATGAAGTGAATATCACAATAAAGTGAGCCAAATAATTTTTTTTGTTTCCCAGGTCATATGAAAGTTATATTTAAGGGACGCCTGGGTGGCTCAGTTGAGCGTCTCAGTTGAGCATCTGCCTTTGGCTCAGGTCGTGATCCCTAGGTCCTGGAATCAAGCCCCACATAGGGCTCCCCATGGGAGCCTGCTTCTCCCTCTGCCTATGTCTCTGCCTTTCTCTCTGTGTCTCTTGTGAATAAATAAATAAAATCTTAAAAAAAGAAAGTTATATTTAAGATTATACTGTAATCTCTTAAGTGTGCAATAGCATTATCTTTAAAAATGCATAAGCAAGTGTACTTTATTGCTAGAAAATGCTAATCACTTTATGAGCTTTCAGCAAGTCATAACCACTGATCACAGATCATGATAACAAATACAATAATAAAGAAAAAGTTTTAAATATTATCAAAGTTGGGCAGCCCGGGTGGCTCAGCGGTTTAGCGCGGCCTGCAGCCCAGGCGTGATCCTGGAGACCCAGGATCGAGTCCCACATCGGGCTCTCCGCATGGTGCCTGCTTCTCCCTCTTCCTGTGTCTCTGCCTCTCTCTCTCTCTCTGAATAAAATAATAATAATAATAATAATAATAATAATAATAATAATAAATAAAAAATATTATCAAAGTTACCAAAATGTGACACAGACACAAAGTGAGCAAATGGTATTGGAAAAATTGTGCCAATAGACCTCCTCAAGGCAAGTGTGCCACAAACCTTCAATTTGTAAAAAAAAAAAAAAAAAAAAAAAAGCATAAGAAATATATGTGAAGCTGTGAAGCACATGAAATTAAAGAGTAAAATGATGTATGCCTGCATATCTTCTCTGTAAGATACACTGAAACCATTCCCACTTATTGCAGTAATTTTTTCTGGTTTGAGATATCATCTTTAATCCTAACCCATTTCATTTCTGTCTTAGAGAAATTACTCATACATAACTTTAATCTGATACTTTTATTTTATTTATTTATTTATTTAATCTGATACTTTCATGTGCTCTAATTATGGAATATATGTAATAATATTTATATAATTTGGGACAGCAGAGGGAAGCTGAAACTTGTATTTAGCTTGCCAACCTGATAAAACATTGATTCTCTGTTTCTGGGATGTAAAGTTCTACAAATATGTAGTAATTCAGTTATAATTTGCATATCCTCTATATCTTACATCCGTTACATGGAATATCATTGTGGGAGAGGTAGGTCACATTCTCCCAGCAACTCCCCTAACAGCTTTATGTCTTACCATTTTGCACACGTGTATTTTTCAACCAGTTCTTGTGTTATATGGAGAGTTTTAAGATTTTTTTGTTTTGTTTTTTTGGTTTTGTTTTTTTTTTTTGAGTTTTAAGATTTATAGAGGTTATGTCTGCATTGAGAGTGTACCCTTACAACATGAAATTATCCTCACAATCAGGTCTCAAATAATTTGCATTTAATTCTGATTTGTTTCACCATCCACACTCTCTTTTACTTCCAACTTGGTAGACGTATCTTTGACCAACATTTTGTTACTTTTACAGACCTAAAAAGGAATGAAACACTGAGATTGACTAGATAGTAGTAAGAGCTCACTGTTCATAAATTAGTGTGACTGACCTGTGGACGTTGAACAGTAACAGTGAGAATCAATCCCTGAGACAGGAAAGGGATGTGATGAGCAACAGGGCCCAAGCTGAGCGAGGAGTTTTGTGCTTCCCCATCTATTTCTGTTGTGGTAATAACCATGTGTCAAAAAAACAAAAACAGAAACAATATCCAGTAAATGTAATTATTGAGTAAGGTCTTATGATGAAGAGAACAGCTTGTCTCCAAGGAGGTAGCCTGAGAATCAGGTGGAGGAATCTGTAATCCAATTGGTAATGTCTCCAATCAAACCCCAGGGAATGCAGTAGGGTTTCTGTAGGACCTAGTTCGCTCAATAATCAGGGGTGCTGGGGCACCTGGGTGGCTCAGTCGTTGAGCATCTGCCTTTAGCTCAGGTCGTGATCCCGGGATCCTGGGATCAAGTCCCTCATTGGGATTCCACAGGAAGCCTGCTTCTCCCTCTGCCTATGTCTCTGCCTCTCTGTGTCCCTCATGAATAAATAAATAGAATCTTAAAAAAAATCAGGGATGCTGGCCTATAATGAGTTTGATTTTGTTTTTTAAAAGATTTTATGTATTTATTCATGAGAGACACAGAGAGAGGCAGCGACATAGGCAGAGGGAGAAGCAGGCTCCATGCAGGGAGCCACCCAGGTGTCCCAGTTTGAAAGATTTAAAGTTTGATCAATGTAAAGGGTGTGACCACAGGGTGGCAGTAGCACACAATGAGTTTTATTCGCTTGGAGTTTTCACAGGTTTGCAAGGGGCATGGTGGGGGGGCGGGGGCGGGGTGTGATACTTCTCAGAGCTGGAGACCTTCCAAGGGCAACTGCATGGGAGCCACCAGCCAGAAGGGGAAGGAGAACAAGAGAACTCCTGAGGAGAAGACCAAAAGAAGGGGTTTACAAGTCAACAGTGGCTTGGGGTCTTTGTAGCCCTGGGGTTTGTTTATCTTATATAAATAAGCTTTTTAGTGTCAGCTTCTGTTTCACAGGCATTATGAAGATCAGTGAAATAAAACCTCACTTAGAATGGAGTCAGGAGACCAGGAGGGGGAGCGCTCATGCTCCTAGATGATGGCAGATCCAACAGGAAATGACATACTTTGCAAGTCAATACTACTTTAGCTACTACTGTATTACCCCCAGAAGGAGGAAAAAAAGGTTTTTCTTTTCTCGGGGAACAGCCCAGCAAATAAAAGACTGTTCACAACTCAGCCAATGAAATTCCACTTTACTTCAAACTCCCATTTACTCCACTGTTTTGTTTTTTGTTTTTTTTTAAATTCCCAGTTTTACTCCACCACCCTCCCAACTGCCCCCTTTCTTCTACAAAACAGCGTTCCTCTCCTTTGTTTTCCATACTTGCCTATGGGCTTGCTGTAGTTTGCTTGTCCTGAACTGCAATTCTCTGTTATTCCCACATAAACTCAATTTTGATGGTAAAATAACAGGCAGTTCTTTTTGAGGTTAACATTACCTAAAGCGGGCAGGTTGTAAATGGCTAAAAATCTGCTTATGTGAATGCTCTTTAAAATAATTCAATGTAGGGCAGCCCCAGTGGTTCAGTGGTTTAGTGCCACCTTCAGCCCAGGGCGTGATTCTGGAGACCCGGGATGGAGTCTCACATCAGGCTCCTTGCATGGAGCCTGCTTCTCCCTCTGCCTGTGTCTCTGCCTCTCTCTGTGTGTCTCTCATGAATAAATAAATAAAATCTTTAAAAAAATAAAATAATTTAATGTAAAAGTGTTGCCAGTGGGCTTTGGGGCCAGTAGGACCTCATTGTCTGAAGAATCACACAACACAGCAGCTAGTGAACAGAGACTGTCTTTGGTTAAGGGTCCCAGCCCAGGCACTGCAGATGGGTATTACCATTTCTTCTATGTTGGTCAACCCGGGTTTGTTCTTCCAGGTGCATGTGTGTCTCTTCAACCTGTAGTTTGATTTGAAGTCTTTTTATATCAGAGAAATATTATTAAAGTACATTTAAAAAAAATAAAGTACATTTTTAGTACATATTCTGTTCCATTGCTTTGGTTTTCCTTTTTAGTAAATCCTGTCATACGTGTTAGATCTTCTTTGACTATCTTCTTTTTCTATTACTTTCTCTCAAATTCATTTTTCATTCTTCTGTCTTTTATTTTTTAAAGAGTTTATTTATTCACGAGAGACACACAGAGAGAGACAGAGACACAAGTAGAGGGAGAAGCAGGCTCCTTGCAGGGAACCTGATGTGGGACTTGATCCCAGGACCCCCAGGATCAGGCTCTGAGCCAAATGCAGATGCTCAACCACAGAGCCACCCAGGTG
This sequence comes from Canis aureus, assembly GCF_053574225.1. Lineage (NCBI taxonomy): Eukaryota > Metazoa > Chordata > Mammalia > Carnivora > Canidae > Canis > Canis aureus. Next base: position 40,623,816 of record NC_135642.1, read on the forward strand.
TTTCTGTCTTTTTTAAAATGTCCTTTATTTTATCTTGTTTGTCTAAAAATATTATACATTTTCATTTTCTCTTGTGTTCCTTCTCATTTAATTTCAGAAATAATTTTCAGTTTATTCTTTCCTGAGTTCTGTAAACTGACTTCTAAAAATCTCAATTTTTTTTTCCTATTATCACATTTCTGAAATATTCTAATTCTTACTTATGTGCTGATTTTTACTAGCTTTTTTCATTTTCTTAATGGTTTTCTTCTTTTTTTCTTTCTGGATAAATCTTTCTGTCATGTTTTCATTGTCAATGGGGACATTGCTATATTCTCTTCCTTTTTTATAATGACTATGTATGGGATTCAGCTGAGATCAGTTTCAGTTGCTCATATTTAAGTGCAGGGAGCTTTTCTGGTTATGAGGAACAATGGGAAGAATAGATATTTTAGCTTCAAAGCTATAGAGTTTTCTGTATTTTTCTTTAATGAAAATATGGCTTCTGACTTCTAAGATCTGCATCCTCCACTATCCCACCCACTTTTATCAGGGCCTTCTCTGTCTTTTGCATTGATAGTCTCTACCCAGCTCTATTTGGATTCCACTCTCATCAGTTTCTCCTCAGTTTGGCTTTGTCCTGGTAGGAAGTTTTTATTTGTTACTATCAAGATAGTTTAAGTGCTCAGACTACTTCAACATCTCCAGAAATTACTGAAGATCCTTTTGCATTCACCTGCAAATTGAGTCTGCATGACTTTCTCCCAGTTTTGGACTGATTCTCAGATTGTACTTACCATTTACTTCCTGTCAGTGATTTGTGGATTCTCTTATTCTCAAGAATATTATACCCCTCAGTATGCCTGGGTGGCTTAGTGGTTGATGTCTGCCTTTGGCTCAGGGTGTGATCCCGGAATCCCCAGATCAGGTCTCACATCAGGCTCCCCACAGGGAGCCTGATTCTCCCTCTGCCTATGTCTGTGCCTCTCTCTGTGTGTCTCTCACGAATAAATAAATAAAATATTTTTTAAAAAGATTTTACTCCTCATTGTCTTCCCTTGCTTCTTCCTGCATAGATACTGAATACATTTTGGTTGTATAGGCATTTATTCATCCCCAAATTCTAGTATTTTGGGGGATTGTAGAGTGATAACTTGTTTTAAAAAATAGTTTTATTGAGGTATGATTGAATACATATTTAGAATATATAATTTTTCAAAAGATTTTATTTAAGTAATCTCTACACCCAAGTGGAGCTCCAACTTACAACCCCAAGATCAAGAGTCATATTCTCTACCAACTGAGCCAGCTAGGCACCCCTAGAATATATAATTTCATAAGTGGTGACATATAAACCTATGAAATCACTATGATCAAGATATTGAATAGATGCATCACATTCAAAGGTTTAGTTGTGCTGTTATTTCCCCCTCCTGCTCCTTCCTGCCTATCCTATCCTCAAGCAATCAATGACACATTTTTGTTGCCAATATAGATTAGTTTTTACTTGTTATTGTTTTATATAATGGAATCATACAGTATGTATCTTTTTTTTTCCTGGCTTATTTACTTAGCAAATTATTTTTAGAATCATCCATGTTGTTGTGTGATTCAATAGTTCACTCCTTTTTATTACTATTTCATTGTATGTATATACCACTATTTGTTTATTCATTCACCTTTTTTTTTTACATTTTCTTATTTATTTATGATAGTCACATACAGAGAGAGAGAGAGAGAGAGAGAGAGGCAGAGACACAGGCAGAGGGAGAAGCAGGCTCCATGCACCGGGAGCCCGACGTGGGATTCGATCCTGGGTCTCCAGGATCAGGCCCTGGGCCAAAGGCAGGCGCCAAACCGCTGCGCCACCCAGGGATCCCTATTCATTCACCTTTTGATGGATGTTTGAATTATTTCCAGCTTTTAGCTATTACAAGCTAAGTTGCTATGAACACTGCTTATAGACATATATCTATTTTTCTCTTGGATCAATACGAAGGACTAGAATGGCTGAATCATGTCACAGGTGTATGGTTAGCTTTTTAAGAAAATGTCAAACTGTTTTCCAAAGTGGTTGTTACATTTTACTTTCTCACAGTGTATGAGAATTCAAGTTCTTCCGGAACATTCTTGCCGATGGTTTTTATAGTCAGTTTTAAAAATTTTAGCCAGTCTGATAGGCACGTAGTGATATTACATTAATTTCCATTTCCCTAATGATTACTATGTTGAGAATCTTTTCATGTGCTTATTTACAATCTACCACAATCTTTTCCCCAGTAAGAAAAACTGGATTGTTTCCTTCTTGTTATGTTTTGGGGGTTCCTTAGATATTTGTTAATCAGTTCCAGTCCTTTGTCAGATTTATGCTTTGCAAAGATTTTTCTGCCAGGCTGTGGCTTATTTTTTCATTCTTGTAACAGTAACTTTTGAAGAGCAGTTTTTAACTTTAATTTATATGATGAACAATTTATCAATATATAATTTAATGGATAGAGCTTTTGGTAGCATATCTAAGACATATTAAAAAAATTTTTTTACTTATTTACCTGACAGAGAGATAGATAGAGCCAGAGAGCACAAGCAGGGGGAGCTGCAGGCAGAGGGAGAGGGAGAAGCAGGCTCCCCACTGAGCAGGGAGCCCAATGTGGGGCTCAATCCCAGGACCCTGGGATCAGGACCTGAGTCAAAGGCCGATGCTTAACCCACTGAGCCACCCAGGTGCCCGCATATCTAAGACATCTTTGCCTAAGCCAGGACACAAAGATTTCCCATGTTCTCTTCTAGTTTTATAGCATTCAGTTTTGCATTTAGTTCTATTCATCATTTTTAGTCAGTTTGTATATGGTGTGAGATATGGATTGAGCTAATTAAAAATACACATGTATTTTTGCATATGGATATCCATTTGTTCTAGCACTATTTGTTGAGAAAGGCTATCCTTTCTCCACTGAATTGCCTTTGTCAAAAATCAATTATATGAATATGTGTGTATTTATTTCTGGACTATTTGGGCCCCTTGATCTATTTTTCTATCTTTATGCCAATGCTACACGGTCTTGACTACTATTGCTTTACTGTAATTTTTGAAATCAGTGTGAGACCTCCAACTTTGCTATATTTCAGAGTTGTTTTGGTTATCCTAGGACTTTTGCATTTCCATATAAATTTTAGAATCAGCTTTCCAATTTCTACAAAAAAAGCCTGCTAAGATTTTGCCCGGATCTACACATCAATCTGGAGAAGAATCCATATCTTAACAAAACTGAGACTTTTGCTCCCTGAAGAAAATATGTCTTTTTATTTATTTAGGCTTTTGTCTCAAAAGTATTTTGTAGTTTTCAGTGTATAAGGTCTTTTATGTATTTTGTCGAATTTCAAATTTTTAATTGGAAATGGTATCTTTTTTAAAAACTGCAATTTCTAGTAGTTTGTTGCTTGTATGTAAAAATGTAACTGATTTCTGGATATTGATCTATATCTTACAATGTTGCTAAACTCAGACATTAGTTCTAGTGGCTTTTTTATAGATTCGTTTGGATATTCTCCATAAACAACCACATAATCTGCAAATAAATACAGTTTTACTGCTTCCTGTTTAATCTGTATGCCTTTAATTTCTTTTTCTTGCCTGATTGCACTGATGAGAACTTCCAGTACAATCTTTTTTAAAAGGTGTTTTAGTATTTCTCTTTTTAGTTGTATTTCAAAATAAATTATCAAGGAATAATCACAGAATTAAAGGACCCAACAAAGTTTAGCTGTATCTAGTCCAGTTTCCTCTTTTTATGTATGTATGTATTTATTTTTTTAAGATTTTATTAATTTATTCACGAGAGACACACACACAGAGAGAGGGAGAGGCAGAGGCACAGGCAGAGGGAGAAGCAGGCTCCATGCAAGGAGCCCGATGTGGGACTCGATCCCGGGACTTCAGGATCACGCCCTGGGCCAAAGGCAGGCGCTCAACTGCTGAGCCACCTGGGGGTCCCTGTCTTTTTATGTATTTAAAAAATAAGATACTGATGGAATCCAGATCTCTGGGAGGGAGTTCTTTCTCCTACATAGTGGCAATACTCATAAGATCATGTATGATATATAAACTCTTCCTTAGGCACTTTTGCTTTTAGTATACACTATATTACTATTACATAAATGTCTATAGCACACATCTGCAATAAGAATTACCAAAACCGAAGTAATATAATTTATAAAACTGGAACATTTGGTTCTCCTCCACTACAATCTTGAATACAAGAGCCAAGAACAGAAATCCTTGCTTTGTTCCCAATATTAGGGGAAAACATTTAGTCTTTCATCATTAAGTATGATGTCAACTGTAGATTTTTTTTTTTTTAGATTTTTTTTTGTCAGGTTGTGGAAATTCCTTCCTATGAATATATGGTTGAGAGCTTTTATTAGGTTTTCTATTTTATCCAGTGCTTTTTCTGTGACTGTTGAGATTAGAATGTGGGTCTTTTATTCTATTAATATACTGTACTACACTAATTTTGGATGTTTCTTTTCTTTTTTGCATGTGGGTGTCCAATTGTTCCAGGACCATTTGTTGAATAGAATATGCTTTCTCCATGAAGTTACCTTTACTCCTTTGTTAAAGATCAATTGATTATATTGTGTTAGTCTATGTCTGAGTTCTCTGTTCCGTTCCATTGATTTATTTGTCTAGTCTTTCGCCAAATGCCAAACTATCTTAATTATGGAGACTGTAGTAAGTCTTCAAATTAGATGTTGTCAGACCTCCAACTTTGTTCTTCTCTTTCAATATAGTGTTAGCTGTTCTAGGTCTTTTGTATTTCTATTTAGCTTCAAATCTTGTTAATGTCCATAAAATAACTTTATGTGATTTTGACTGGGATTACATTGAATCTATAGATCACATTGGGAGGAACTGATAACAATATTGAATTTTCCTATCCAAGAACATAGAATACCTCTTAAATCTTCTTTGATTTCTTTCATCAAAGTTTTGTAGTTTTCCTCATATATGTATTAGAATACATCTTTATTCCTAAATATTTAATTTTTTGGTGCTAATATAAATTGTGTTGTGTTTTAAGGTCAAATTCCAATTATTTATTGTTGATGTATAGGATAGCAACTGACATTTGTATATTAGTCTTGCATCCTAAAACCTTACACCAATTTCTTCTTAGTTCTAGGAGTTTGTTGATTCTTTGGAATTTCCTTCATAGACAATCATGTCATCTGCAGTTTTATTCCTTCCTTCCCCATATCTATATCTATTTCCTTTCCTTGTTCTTATTGCATTAGCAAGGACTTCTAGATGTTCTAGAAGTCACTCCTTCTACAATGTTGAACAGGAGTGGTGAAAGGGGGAAAACATGTTCCTCTTGGGAAAACATCTAGCTTTTCACAATTAAGTATGATGGTAGCTGTAGGTTTTTTGTAGACGTTCTTTATCAAGTTGAGGAAGTTTCCCTCAATTCCTAGTTTACTGAGAGTTTTTATCATGAATAGGTTTTGGATTTTGTCAAATGCTTTTTGTATATCTGTTGATAGGATCATATAATTTTTTTCTTTAGCATGTTGATGCAATGGATTACATTCATTGATTTACAAATGTCGAGCTAGCTTTGTATCCTGGAGTTAACCTCATTGATTATGTTCTGTAATTCTTTGTATACATTGTTGGATTTGATTTGCTAATATTTTGTTGAGTATTTTGTATCCATGTTTAGGAGGGATATTGGTTTGTAGTTTTCCTTTCTTGTAATGTACTTATCTGGTTTTGGTATTAGGATAAAGCTTGCCCTGTACTTTTTAAAAGATTTTATTTATTTACAGACACACACAGGCAGAGGAAGAAACAGGCTCCATGAAGGGAGCCTGATGTGGGACTTGATCCCAGGACTCCAGGATCATGTCCTGAGCCAAAGGCAGAGGCTCAACCACTGAGCCACCCAGGCGTCCCATGCCCTTTATTTTCAAGAAGAGACTGTAGAGAATTGGTGTTTCTTCTTCAAATATATGTTAAAATTCACTGATGAACCCATCTGGGCCTAGTGCTATTTTGGAACAATATTAATTATTTTTTTTTCAATATTAATTATTGATTCAATTTCTTTAATATAGGCCTATTCAGATATCTAGTTTTCCTTGTGAGGATTCTGATAGGTTGTGTCTTTCAAGTAACTGGTTCGTTTCAACTTTGGTTATCAAATTTGTGGGCATAGAGTTATCTATACGGTTCCTTTATTATCCTTTTAATGTCCATGGAGCCAATAGTGATGCACCTCTTTCATTTCTGATAAGAATAATTTGTGTCTTTTTTTTTGCTTGGTAAGATTGGCTAGAAGTTTACTGATTTTATTGATCTTTTGAAAGAAATAGCTTTTGGTTTTACTGATTTTTCTCTACTTCTATTTTTCCTATTTCATTGATTTCTGCTCTAATTTTTATTATTTATTTTCTCTGCTTACTTTGGATTTTTTTCTAGTTTCCTGAGGTGAAAGCTTATTGATTTTAGCTTTCTTCTTTTCTAATATATATTCAGTGTTGTAAGTTCCTAAGTACTGCTTTTCCTGCATCTCACAAATTTTGATAAGTTCTCATATTCATTTAATTAAAATATACATATATATTTTTACATGGGCTCCATGCCCAGCATGGAGGACATGAATTCACAACCCTGAGATCAAGACCTGAGCTGAGGTCAAGAGTCGGGTGCCTAACTGACTGAGCCCCTCATTTAGTTTAAAATATTTTAAAATTTTCTCTTGACCAGTGTTATTTAGAACTGTTGCTTCTCAAATATTTTCGGAGTTTTGGCTACATTCATTACTGGATTCTAGTTTAATTCCACTGTGGTCCGAGAGCATACATTGTGAGTTCAACTTTTAGAAATTTGTTAAGGTGTGTTTTATGTCCCAGAATGTGGCCTATCTTGGTAAATGTTCCATGTGAACTCAAGGGGAATGTATAGATCCAGTTGACTGAGGATACTAAATTATGTTAAATAATGTTATGTCACTAATTTTCTATGTGTCAGTTACTGAGAGTCTTCAATTGATAAAGTTGAAGACTCCCAACTATAATAGTGCATGTGTCTTCTTGCAATTTCATAAAATTTTCCCTAATATACTTTTATGCTTTATTGTTAGGTGATACACTTTAAGGATGTCTTCTTGGGGAACGGACTCCTTTATCATCATGTAATGCCTTCTTTTTCCTCCTAATATTCCTTGCTCTCAAGCTGGCTCTGTCTGAAATTAAAATTAGTTTTCTAGCTTTTCTTTCAATTAATGTTAGCCTTGTATATCATTTTCCATTCCTTTACTTGTAATCCATCTGTGTTATTTAAAGTGAGTTCCTGGGGATCCCTGGGTGGCTCAGTGGTTTAGCGCCGCCTTCAGCGCAGGGCGTGATCCTGGAGTCCCAGGATCGAGTCCCAGGATCGAGTCCCAGGATCGAGTCCCAGGATCGAGTCCCACGATGGGCTCCCTGCATGGAGCCTGCTTCTCCCTCTGTCTGTCTCTGCCTTTCTCTGTGTCTCTCGTGAATAAATAAAATCTTTAAAAAAAAAAGTGAGTTCCTTATAGACAACGTGTAGTTGAGTCTTTTTTAATCGTCTCTGGCAATTTGCTTTTTAATTGGTGTATTTAGGCTATTCATATTTAAAGTGATTATTGATGTTAGATTACTATCTAACATGTTGTTTTTCATTTGTTGCCCTTCTTTGTTGTTTCTATTTTTGGTTATTTTACTCTTTTCCTGCCTCTTATGGTTTTAATTGGGCATTTTCTGAGTATATTTTCTCTCCTTTATTAGCCTATCAGTTACACTTTCTTTTATAACCTTTTTAGTGGTTGCCCTAGATTTTGTGAAATACATTTGTAACTAATGCAACTCCACTTTTAAATAACACTGTATTTCTTCACAAGTAGTATGAGCCTTATAACAGAGTATTTCCAATTCTTCCCTTCCATCCTTGATAACATTACTGTCATTTATTTCATTTAGAAGATACAATAATCAAATACATTGTTGGTATAATTCTGAACAAACTATTACCTGTTAGACCAATTTAGAATAAAAAGTAAAATTTGTATTTTAATTGGGATCACATTGAATCCACAGATCATTTAAATCCTTACAATTTTGAGTCTTCTTATTCATGAACATGTTACCTATCTACATCTGGGTTTTCTTGTATTCTTCAGAAACGTTAATAGTTCTCTCTATAAAGTTGTATCTTTCATTAGATCATATAATTGTTGACTCCTATTACATGTTGACTCCTATTACATGAAGTATGCAGTTACATGAGGCAATATTACTTTTTTGCTTAAACTTTTTTTTCCCTTGCAACTAGAGTCCTGACTATGACAAGTAGAATGTCAGGGAATGATGGAGAGGTCAAGAGACACATCATTTTGAAAGGGAGCACTAGCATACCCTAAGTGAATTTGACAATGGGGCGATTTTGAAAAATTAAAAGCAGAAAAGTGACATATTATGCCCGTTTGTGTGCAGAGAGAAAGAAGTCATCCATAAGGAAAAGATTTGAAGAGCAAAGTGGGAGGAAATGAACTCGATCCCAGATAGAGCCGAGTACCCAGCTTTATCTGAGTGGCTAAGTGTAGTGTCCAAGAGCAGGACGAGTGCAGTGTGGGCCAGTGGCCAACAGCCAGGTACAGTGTAAGGTACAGTTAGCCAGGGGATCCATACTGCCTAAGTACAAATCCTGACTGAGCCCAATTGTGTAGCCATTTAATCTGTTTCCTTGTCTGATGATGATAAAAAATAAAAAGTGAGGATAATATTGATACCTAAGTCACTGGTTAGGATGAGGGTTAAATAAGTTAATATCCAATAAAGTACTTATAACATTACCTGACACAGAAAGCACATAAAAATGAAGAAGCACTGTTCCCCTAGATAGATCTTCACAAGCATCTTCAAATTTCTGATTTATGTGAGTCTAGATAAATGTTCAGTTTTCTTAAAATTCCTATGTTCAGTATTTTCTCTTTTATATTAGATTATCCAGACACTTCCAAAATGCTTTCTCTTACATTCAGCAGCACACCAGGACTGCAGAGATGCCCCTCTTCTCAGGCCACGTCTGCGGGCCAGCTGGTCTAACATACACACACATTTACTCTGTCTCCTCTTTTGGGGGTGCCTTCTAAAACATCCCTAATTTGTTACAAAGTGAGCTGTAAAAAAAATTTATTAACAATGAAGAAAAATCAGAGCTAAGTATCAGATACTCCAAAGGAAATGAGATTTAAAATTCTAGAAAGCGGTTATTTTGGGAATGGAACTGGGACTGGGAAAGGGGACATACATAACATCTCTTTAAAAAAATCCGAAGCAAATATAACTACCGAGATGTGATAAATTTGGGTGGTGGTTATACTGTGTTTATTATTTTATTACCTACATTTTTCCATTTGTTTGAAACATTTGAAATCATGAAAAAATGTAAGTAGTGACTGATAGAGAACACATAACATGGATATGGTTAGAGTATAGTAATTACTGTGAAAATAAACAAGACTCATGGACCATTTCATTTTAAAAATCTCTTTAAAAATGACGGAGAACACACACACAAAGGACTGCTACAAAAAGGATTTTTAAAAACTGTGGACTGTGAAGATTTATATACAGAGTGAACAGTAATGAGAAAATTCAACAAGTAAACATTTCACTGAAATTGGTTGATATACATTTATGTTTTACACTTATTTATTAACAGTTGGAATAAAAGAAGACTACTTTCCAAATTTTCAGAGTTTATTTGTAAGAAAAAATACAGAATGATTTTAATAGACAAAGCATCCACTTCCTATTTATCTTCTTTCTTAGTGGGGAAACACAATTGTCATGGCCTGTATTCATTAATCTTACAAGTGATGTTGACAAAAACTATAAAAATCTAAACCTCAGAGTGCATTAATGTTACCACGTGTGTATATGTACATTAGTATGAATTTTTTTAAAAAAGATTTTATTTATTTATTCATGAGACACACATAGAGAGAGGCAGAGACCCAGGCAGAGGGAGAAGCAGGCTCCATGCAGGGAGCCCTATGCAGGACTCAATCCTGGGCCTCCGGGATCATGCCCTGAGCCAAAGGCAGACGTTCAACCGCTGAGCCACCCAGGCGTCCCAATATAAATTAAGTGCAATCTATATCCACAGAATAGTCCCCCCTCCCACATTATCACTAGGCCTTCCTAACCCCTTGCCATCCTCATCATTAGTGCTGCGGAGCTCCGATGCCCACAAGCCCTCTGCTCACCTATCCCTATGCTAGTGCAACTGACGTGCACTTGAAAACCCTAGATTCCAAGGGCGGGGTAGAGGAGGGTGAGCTGCTATCTGCCACTCGATCTCAACTCCAACGGAAGAGGGGACACTGCATGTCCTCCCGGTCTCCGTTCACTCCTTTATTTTTATCCCTGTTAGGCCTGCTTTGCATCCTCAGTAAGCAGCACAGGAGAGCAGCGAGGAGTCTGCACGTAGATGAAGAATCAGCCTAGGCACTTGCCTGCCCCCTGGTGGAGCGCAGGGAACACCGCAGGCCGCAGCAGGGGGCCCCGTGCTGGGCGGGGCACAATTCACAGCCAGGAGGAGGAGATGGAGCAGCAGTGATTCTGTGCACCACAGCAGGCGGCGGCTGCTGCAGGCCCTGCCTCCCACCTCTCAGCAGTTCCAGGTCTGATGAGGATCTTCAGGTCAACGGCGCTCGGGGTCAGTGGGCCCACAGGAGCAATGGTGGAGGGTGGGGAGCAGGATGGCCCACAAGTCAACGTCTTGACTGGGCCACATGGATTTTTTTAATTGTAAAAATAACATTATAGAAATGTTTATAATAGTAAAAAAAAAAAAAAATCATAGAAACTTACTACCGCAACAGTGTTTCCCTGGACTTTTCCTTCACTGACTTGAAACGACCTAAGTGTCTGATTTTTTTATTTAACATTATCTCCAAAGTAATGATATTAGTTAGTTATGATTAGTTAAGAAAGCAGGGGCGTTTGAAGCAAGCAGCATTTCAGGGTCCCAGGTAGGGGGTTCCTTTGGTGGTGCAAATGCTAGAGGCTTAGCCTGGGCCTCTCTACACCAGAGCCCTGGGCGTGGCTAACCTGGGCTGTGTGGAGACCTCGTCCCCAGGAGGATTCTAACCCCCCGTTCCTGTAAAAGCAGCACAGGAAGGCCCGCCTGGTGCACCTCCACTCAGGTCCCCGAGGGAGCATGAGAAAGAGACTAAAGGTGCTGTCTAAGGACCAGACTACTCAGATCCCCTCTCAGCCTGCCTTCCTCAAATTTCTGTATCTACCACACCGGAAACCTGAAAGAAATGCCTGAGACCCCACTGCCCTTTCAGCCCAGGACCAGGTGAAAGAATTAAATAAGGGTCAAAGAAATCCTCATCTAAAACAGTTGCTACATGACCTCAGCCTCTGGATTGAGTCGCTGCTTCTGAACAGGAAAGCACCAAGGGGCAGTCTGGCCAAACAAGGAGCCATTTCCTCTCAGGCAAACCTGGCCACATGGGCAAAGACCTCTTTCAGAGCCACACGGCCACCTCCTGGCCCTCAGGGGCTTTCCTCCTGGCTTCAGCTGTGCCATCAATTCTTTGAGAAGATGCTACTGGGCTGCCAATGGGTGGGCGGAGGTGGGTGGAAGTTGCTGGATACTGGGAAGTGGACTACAGTCTCTGGGGACCAAGTCCTTCAAACGCAGCACCTACCATAGTGTCAAGACCACAACATATGTTCAATAATATTAAAATAATGATTGCATGAAACTGAATTAACAAGAAACCCAAACCCAAAGGAAAAAAAAAAGTTCTAGAGGAAGGAAGTGTGTAAGGATGCATGGGGGAGGGCTGCTCCGTAACTAGCTTGGGTCTGGAGCCCTTGCTGCTCCCCAGAACTTCCTTGGGCCACTCTAATGCCTTCTTCCATACACAGAAGCCTTGGAGGTCTATGGGACCTCTACACTCACAGGGAAGTGAGCAGACTGAGGATGAGGTTGTGTGTTTAGACTGCGTGCTGGGGGCGGGAGAAGCATCACAGGACTCACAGGCTGCACAGGGTCTCATTCCCAGTCCAAGGGCAGACACTGAGGCCAGCCTGGCGCCTAGGGCTGCTGTGCCCTATCGCTCTCAGGAGCAGAAGGCCAGTGCAGGTAGCTCCCTACCCCAGGGCCATTCACATTTCTCTCACACAGGTAATCCATGTTCATTATGGAAATATGCCACATCACTCTTTATTGGATGCTAGTGCCAACACTGGCCCCCTTCTCTCCATGGACAGGGGCACGTGAGCAAGGGGCTCCGTCCCCCGGGCGGGATGCAGTGGAAGCCTGGCCCCATTACTGCTCTCCTAGGGCCAGCACCCTCCTCAGTGCCTGGGGCTGCTTGCTCAGGTTTGTTCAAACTCCTGTTCACAGTAGCCTACATTGAGGGGCTGGGCCTGGACACCTCGCCTGCAAGAGGACATGAAGAAACAGGGCAAGATCAGCCACTCAGATGGGGTCAGTCCAAGGCCCCAGCAACACCTCTGTCACAACCAACAGTCTCCTTTTCCCCTATTTCGGTAGATCTCTAACTGCGGCTGTACACCAGAAGGACTCAGGGACTCTCACTTCCAGAGAGTCTTACTTGGCCTGGGGTCACATGTTGGCAAGAACAGGCGCCCCAGGTGATTCCAACACAGGGATGTCCAGGAATTTTGGGAAACACCTCTCTATTTCTACCCTGCCAGTCACTATACCTGAGTCCCAAACAATGCAATACCGTTAGAAAGAGCTCATGTCTAAGGGTTACCTAGTGCTCCAGGCCCAGAGCCCCCCTTTAATGGCTCAAATCCTATAAAAGCAGCAGCGGTGGGGGACCAATGCGCTGTCCTGTTCATGCACAGGGCGTGGACATGAAATCCAGTTCAGCCGTGCAAGTTCCAGGATGTGACCAATCTCCATAGGGGACCTCTGGGCATGCCTGCTTCGTTATTCACATGTGCAACGTGCTAAGAGACGGTAAGGGACTAGCTCAAAGTTGCCCACTGAATTGCACACACTGGAAGCCTAGACCTTGCCATGCTGGCTCTCAGCTCTGCACTAGGCTGAGTCCTCCAGGTTCTCCACACTTAGTCAACGAATAAATTAGGGAAATGGACCACCTTATGCAGGCCCAACCCCAACAGTGGCACAGGCGTCATGAGAGGCCATAATCGCATGATGGCTAAGGGCAGAGACTTTGAAGTTGGCTTGGACCGAATTCTGCTTCTGAGTGATTTGGGGCTTTACTTAACTTCCCGGCACCTCAGATGCCTATCTCTAAAGTGAGGCTAAACTACCTACCTTCCAGAGTTGTGGTCAAGACTCCATGAAATAATGCCTATAAAGGGCTCAGCACGGTGCTTGCCACAAAGTCAGCCTCTGTAAGCATCAGCTTTTATTGGTATTTTTTTTCCAGTCAGTATGCCCCCAACTGGCTCCCCCTACTGCGGGAAGGCCCTCCACAGCCTGCCTGCTTACCTTAGTAGCTCACAGCGGAATTGTGTCAAACGTTTAAAGGCAGAGTCCAGGTTAGTCACCAACTTGTTGCTCCACAGCCTCTCAGCCACAGCCCCTGCTCTGGGCCTAGAGGGAAAGATCATGCACCAGGTCGGCTTCTGTATTCCCTGCAAGGGTGCTGGACACCCACAGGCTGCCGCCTCTTATTTAGGCACCCTGGATTCCGGGCCAAGGTTATTCACAGCAACAACCTGGCTGGGGGGCAGGGGAGGGGGCTCCTAGGGATTTCTAGGGCTCAGCTCCAACTTCATTAAGATGTGGGTTGTGATCACACTTTCCTCCTCTCCCAAAGATATGGAACCAGAGTAAGTTGTAAAGGCATCATGAACTGTTATTGACAGTAGCAGCAGGTGTTCTCAAAATGTACAGCTCCTTCTTTCTCAGGCCTGGAAGGAGGGTACTTGTCTGGGGGTGACTGGACAGGAGTGAGTCTACAGGGGAGAACCCACATCCATAAGCCCAACCACCCACATCCTCAGGAAACCCTTACCAGAGTCTGGGGGCCAGATTTGTGCTGTCCACATACTCTCCCCACATACAGGCCTCTCCACCAATCACTAGAGCCTTCTGCTGAGGACTTCCTGAGAGAAAACAAAAAACAACAGGCTGCTGGGGCGGGAGGGGGTGGGGAGGGTGCAACCCTAGGGTTTCCCTTCAACTACCTTCCCAATGTAGCCCTCTCTTCAGATAGGTCGTCTCAGCTAACCTGAAAGGTCTAGCCCAGACCCTCCATCTCCTGCACTGTGCACCAGCCCAGCCTCCTTTGGTCAGCAAGGAGAGCTCCCTGCTTTCACCTTTAAATTCCAGGGGCTCCACCATGTAGATTTCACTCCAGTCAGGGCCATAAGTTATGTGATTCAGGTACCAGGGGGCAGAGAGCAGGGCACGGAAGCCAGCTTTGGTGATCAGCTCCATCTCCTTCACATAGTGTACTGGCATCTCTTCTCGCCATACCTGAATGATTGTATCCGGCCGAACCTGTCACAAGATAATGGCACATAGCTGAGGGTATTTCTGGCCCTCATGCTTATGCAAACTAGCCAGGCCAAGTGGTATGTGCCCGCTCTGCTCTCACGCAGCAAATATTTATCTGTGACTCCTAACCATTGAGCTCCTAGCCCGGTGCAGAGGCCAAGGATTCTGTAGGCCCTAGGAGTCCTCCCTGCTGCTTCCATCCCCAGTCCTTCTGCAGCCATAATGGGACAGTAATACCGGCTGTGAGCTAAGGGAGACAAGCAGTGGGGCCTAGCAGACTCATCAAGAACTAACACGCCCAAGAATCTCCGGGTGTTTCTGAGGATGAGACAAGGTTCCTGCAGAGCTTCTGTATCTGGCAAGAGGCTGGGACCTAAGTGATCAGCAATGAAGGGAAGCAGCCCTGTTCCCAGATCTGGAAGACCTTAGTCTATGACTCAGAAAGGAAAACCCAACCCAGCATGCCAGGCTCAGGAATCCTAAGTAGTCTCAGTTTGTGGTGAGGGAAGATGGACAGATGTTCTGACACTCACACCCAGGGCTCATACCTCTGCGACCTTTCTGGGGGGGAAAGGAGAGATGGTCTCCCAGTGCTCTGCACATTAAAGCCTAATCCAAAGCCAGGAAGGATCGATCTGTGCAGAGGCAGGGAAGGGCTGAGAGACCAGAGGGAGGTACTACAGGTGGCTCCTTCTCTCTCTGCCCCTGGCTCACCTTTACTTTATTATCAAACACTTCCTGCCACACCACATAGCCCTTGTCATAGGCAGAGACGATGTTCAGCAGCCTAGAGAGTAAAGAAAGGGTCTGCTCAGCTCAAATATGTTCTAGGATGTTGGTGCCAGTGCTCCAGGGGTTGAGGCTAAGAGCCCACTCCTGATTGAGCAGTGTCTTCCCTAGTTGGGAACTGACTACTCCACAGCTGCAAAGATAGGGCAAAGTATCCCTTCAAGGGCCCAGAAAGTGGTCAAGCAGGGCCTGACCCTGGTATGGAAAGTGAGGACCCGAGACATAACACCAAGAAACCCTGCCCACCCTCCTTCCTTCCTCACGTCTGGATGTAGTAGGACTCCAGCTGCTTAAAGTCACTGCCAAAGCCTTTTTCCTTCATAAAGTTCTGGATATCTGGGTTGGACTTCCTAAATCCCAAGAGAAAATGAAGATTAATTATTTCAACATCCCCAAAGCCCAAAGCTTGGGGATTAGTCACCTGGCTTCCCACAACTTCCTTTTGCACTTGAGAAACCAATCAACTTTGGATCTCAGAGGCCCCAAATATGCAGGTGTGGCCGACCAAAGCTATGTGAAGGGGGCCACTGACACAGGCTGAGAAAGGAGGAGTTTGGATCCCAAGAGCTTTATTTTTTTTTTTTTTTTTTTTAATTTTTTTTTTAAATTTTTATTTATTTATGATAGTCACAGAGAGAGAGAGAGGCAGAGACACAGGCAGAGGGAGAAGCAGGCTCCATGCACCGGGAGCCCGACGTGGGATTCGATCCCGGGTCTCCAGGATCGCGCCCTGGGCCAAAGGCAGGCGCCAAACCGCTGCGCCACCCAGGGATCCCCCCAAGAGCTTTAAATGTAAACTCTCAACAAGAACATGTATTAACCTGCCTGGTCTACGGCATGTGGCTCTGAGGTCGTGGGTTTGAGGCTCTGGCACCGGATTCTGGTTTCCCTGTTTTATTCTCTACTCAGGCATATTCTGCTTTTTCCCCCCTTACCATATATTCTTTATTCCAGCTGGCCACAAGTCTTGCTGTTACCTGCTGCAGCTCCTTCCCCCAAGAACGTTTACATTTCACTCACATTTCCTCCTGGAATGTTTTCCCCCTCCCTCCACTTCTCAAAAAGCCTATTTCCCCAGATCCAGCTCTACGGTCCACTTCTCAGAGAAGCCCATCAACCTCCTTTGAGCTAAGTAGATCTGATGGGTTGGACCTTACGGTTTAATACTGACTAGACACTTTCATATATTAGTCTCAAATTCATCTGTGTTTTGACTCTTTAACCAGACTATTTCAGAAAGGCGAGGATTATTTTTCTCTATCTTGGACTTTCCCAAGACCATTCTCTGCTCGGACCTGGTTCTTCCGTAAGTATATCAAGGATATGAAAGGAGGAAGGGACAGTTTCACATTTATAGCCTTGCCAAAATCAGGTAGGGCCCCTATTAGGTCGACAGAGGAATAGCCCAAGACCTGAGCCGTCTGGACTGAGACAGACTGTTCAGAGAGGTTAGCCCCTGAGGAGCACCTGAGATAGGTAGCCTCTTAGGCGCTAACCTCTATGCTGAGTGAGCAGCTCATCAGGTAGGGATGAAAGATCAAAGGGATCATACCAGCAGGTGAAATCAACCTCATCTCCTCCAAGGTGAAGATAAAAATCTGGAAAGACAGAGCTGACCTCCAAGAAAAACGAGCTCATGAATTCATAGGTACTGTTGAGAATGGGATTCACTGGTCCAAAGGTGCCAGAAGGATGAGACCCAGAGTAGCAAGGAGTCAATAATCCAGGGACACCTAAGCCGACAGAGAACCCCACATAAGCGTCACAAATACATAGACCCCCAAGCAGTCATACACTTACGGACATTAAGGTGTACAAGGTAAGATAATCGTGTTCATAAACATTACATGCACATAGGGAGGGACCACCAGGCACGCACGACACTGGTGATCATGAGTCTTTAGTCACAGTCAAAGAAATAAAAATATATCCTCGATCATAATCAGAGGTTGGGTTACAGCCAGACAGCTATCACATACTCTGGCCCTGACACACTGCTTCCAGCAGGGGTCACCCTTGCTCCCTAAGGGGGCTCTCGTACCACCTTTGGGGGGGGGGGAGGGGGAAGGAGACTGCCCAATTCAGCCAAATTGGCAAGATCTTTCTTCCACTCTAGGGCGCAACGTGCAAGAGCATCACAAGGGCATCTGAGAAGAATCTGCCCATAGTTTAATAATAAACAGTAGCCTCTTTTGTCCAAAGTAGGTTCTGGCTATCTAAATTCCCAGGTGGAAGATGAGATGGGAAACATTCTTCCAGGGACCAGGGCAGGGGCATAGTACATCCAAGAGTCCAATGCCCTGAAGCCCACCTAGGGGGATCAGTAGATTCTCTCAATCCGACATTATTCTTACCTGGTCCCCAGGACAGAGTGTGGCCAGGAGTGTCAAACTCTGCCAACACACGGATACCCCGAAGCCGTGCATATTCAATCACCATCTTTACATCCTGTGCTGTGTAGATATGGGTGGCAGGATTGTAGGATCCCTGAAAGGCACAAGACATCCTTAACAATATCACTTCTTGAAGGCTAGCAGAATAGAAGATACTAAAAATGCATCCAGGACTCCCTGCACCTCAGAAAGTCTACCCACAGCTCTTTGGTATCAGGGACCATCTCCTAGGATCTTTTAATTTCCCACAAGCTAGCACATCTATTGCTTTATCTGAGCATCATAATGCCAATGAGACAATAAGGCAGGCACACAGCAGGATATAAACAAACAAAAAGAAAATGAGACCAGGAGAGATTATCTTTCACAGAGAAAATTAATGGCAAAGTTCGGACACTCAAACTTAGGTCTCCTGGTTCCAAATCCAGTGCCCTTCCCCTAAGTCAGCGTGTCCCTGAATCTGGCTGGTTAGGATGAGAGCCAGTGTCCTTGCCAGCAGGGCCATAGCCAGGCTCAGACATCAATCCATAAACTTGCTCTTGGAGAAATTGAGACATACCTTTCTGGTGAGCTCTGGAAAAGTGTAGCTGTCATATGGGAAGGAAGAGTCATCAACCAGATGCCAGTGGAACACATTGAATTTATTGTATGCCATGGCGTCCTGTAGATCAGAGCACACACTGTGAACTCATCACAGCTTCTCCAGTTTCGGCCTCAAACTTGGGAAGGTAGGCAGACTGGCAGGCTGCTCCACATACCCCAATAGGCTCAAACTGCCCCAGCTTCCTGATAAATGTTTATAGGGTCTATCTATCAAATCTTCCCATCAGGGAATGTCTTGCCATAGAGGGAAGACCTAGCACATTTCTTCTCCCAGGGCACATCCAAAGATGTCTGACAGAGGCATTACTTCCCCTTTTTGAGATGTGTTTTAGCCACACTGAGAGGACAGCTGAAACTATGTGGTACCCTGGTCTTCCAAAAAG
The DNA here is from genome assembly GCF_053574225.1 of Canis aureus. Lineage (NCBI taxonomy): Eukaryota > Metazoa > Chordata > Mammalia > Carnivora > Canidae > Canis > Canis aureus. Next base: position 40,642,514 of record NC_135642.1, read on the forward strand.
CACCACAATACCTCAAAGACTAATATTTCTTCCCGCCATTTGTTCTGAGTTGCCTAACATTTATCCAAACTGTGAAGTCTACTGTTGAATTTAGTAGCCCCATAACCCACAAATCTCAGAGGCCAGGACTGATGAATGTGTCCACTCCTTTGATTCCACCAGAGGAGCAAAGGTAGACACGAGCTGGATCGCAACTGTAAGATAAGACTGGCCATCAAACTCAAGAAAGATAGGAACATCCTGTGCTACAGCTTTTGAACATCTGTTTCCTATGACCTTGTCCTTAACTAAACAAAAATAAGCTCGGCTTGATCAAAGAAGCCAATTCCTCAAACCACCTTCTGCATTCCTGAAGATGACAAGGACATTGGTCCAGAGTAGCCAGTGAGGTAGCTTTAAATCATTCCTTTTTTTCTTAGAGTGGATCATCTTTTCCATTTTCTCTAGGAGCTCATAAAGTTACACATATTCCCTCTGTAACTCTTTAGGAATGTGGCAATGGGTCTACCCCTTACCGCATCACCCCAGAACACTAAGGGCAAAGATGGCCTTAAGGCCCGGGTACCAGAGTGTCCATGATGGTAGTCAGTGGCAGGTAATGGCGAGACGTATCCAACAACAACCCCCGGTGGGAGAAGCGGGGGAAATCTTCAATCTCGGTCTTGTTGATAAGGAACTGTGCAGACCAAACATTTAACATGTCAGGATTCAATGGGAACTCACCATGGAGGGTGGACGGGGATGAGGAAAAGTCTCCTGATCCTTCAAAAGCCAATCTATGACTGTTTTGCAGAGCAGCTATCTCCCCAAATCCCCACATCTCAATGACCACAAGCAGGCACTGTCGGAGGGCAAGAGTCCCATGCTAGCTAGATATAGCTGTCCCATACACCACTCAGCCTACAATTTCTGGATTTTCACTGTTAATCTGTTTTCTTTAAAGCAGTGTGGTCTCAAGATCATTACTAAATAATGACTCAGAGGAACTAAATTACAGTGATTCCAAACAGGCCAAATCTACCAAACCAGTTTCCACCCATGTCTTCTAATTCTTATTGGGGCCATTTTGAACCACCAGGAACCTGTCTAAGGCAAAGTAAATTATTCCTAGGACTCTCAACACTGGGAGCAAATCCCAGAGATTTAAAAGGAACCCTTTTTGAGGGCCCCCACTTACCATGCCCTCCGGAGATCTCCAAACAAGTTGGCTAAAAGTCTCCAGACCTATGGGGAAGTAGAGAGGCACGGTAAAGGCTTAGGGAGGTGGGAAAAGAGATGCACCCATTTGGCAGGTTCCCAATGTGGCAGAGGAGAATGCTTGGACACACAGTAAAAGTGGATATAGTATGGGCTTGATGAGTCTCAACACTGATGCAAAGAGTATACTAGGAAGCCAGTATTTATTTTTACTCTATTTTATTTTGGGAGGTGGCAGTGTAAGGGGTTTTAGTGCCTCTTGTAGGAACACACTAACCTTCAAAATCCACATACTTCTTATCCATATTCCCTAAGTCTTGAACTCACAAGAGCATTGAGAGAGGCCAAAATGTCTGCTTGTGAGTACAGATGCGGGGACAAGCCAGCTCACATGGGTTAAGGCTTTCCATGATTAATACTGATCAGGAGCTGAGAAAAAGAGATCCTCAACCTACTACCCCTGCTATTATCCCAGACTGAATTATGGAAAAGTGATCGTAAGCTTAAGTCTCCAAGGAGCCTGGGTCCACAGCAGGATCCAGAAGACAAAGAATCATCCACCTTTCTTCTTGAGACCTTGAGAAGGGAACCAGCTATAGGGAGCTGAGGTATAGCCAGCAGCAACTGGCCCAGAAGGACCACCCTAGTCCACTGGACACAAACCCCTACTGGATTTTGGCAAGGCCTGAGTGCAGGCATCCTGAGTCCAGAGCATTATATGTTCTCAACAGCTGGAGTCCCTTTTCTGAAAACCCATTAGAAGGATTTCCAGAGTCCCCAGATTTCAGAATGAAAGAATTTGAGATCTTTTTCAGCATCTGCTTCGAGGTCGACTGTTCCTATCTGCTTTGGCTTCTTTCTTCTCTGATTCTGACATCCAGAATCCTGGAGTCCTCAGATTTCCCCCAGCCCCAACCTAATCATAGCACCTGTACAAAAAGTGTAAGAGAGCAGAGAGAGGAGTCAGTCCCCTGTTCTCCAAAATACAAGAGAGGAGAAGAGGACAGGTAAGGGGACAAAGAGGAACCCAAACAAGGTTTGAAATCCTGTGAGAATTTCCCTCCTCACTCAAAAGCAGGGGTTTTGCAAAAGTAGTAGAGGTATTTGACTAAGTCTTTATCTAATGATCAAATACCTTTTCAGTAAACCAAGAGGAAGGGTACAGGCCCATCACGTGTTAGCCAGTTAAGTGCTAATTTTCTCATGAAATACTATAGTTATATACATCTTATTATTTATTTCCTTTTTCTTCTTTGACATTTATCTATTTCTTGTGATACAGTTTTTCTTTTTAAAGAACCTCTCCAATTATGTGTGTTAAGTGAGAGCTGAACAGGCAGTGTTTGTGGCAGAGTCCCAAGCAGCCTGTTCCCTGCTGGCACCCTCAGCATCAGCCTGCAGGGTCTCTCCCTGCTTCCCCAGAGCACCTGCCCAGGCGAGCTGCTGCTGCCACTGCATGTGCTGACACCTGTCAACTTTGAAGGGTAGGTGTAAGGAGAATACTCCCTTTAGGGACATGGGAAAACACTCCAATTGGTCTCCATAAAGAAAGCTTCCTCAAGTGGCGGTATGTGCTGGGCCCCCCGTCTTGTTCTCCCAACCCACCAACACTGACCTTCCCACTTCATATCTTTCTCTCCCGCCACCTCCCCCCCCCCCCCCCCCCCCCCCCCCCGGCCAGGATCAGTCCCCATGTTACCTCGGAGAGCTCCCCAGACAGTCTCAGACAGGAGGAAGCAATGATCATCATTTATGGTCAGAGTGTCTGAAATGACAGAAATGACCCCACTGATTAAAGACTTCTACTCTCAGATTTCAGATCACATGTCCTGTGTAAATCCTTGAATCAAAAAGCAATAGCAAGATCAAATTATTTTTTTCCTTTCAAAGAGAAGACATCCCCAGAGCAGAGCAGCTGAAGGTCGGCTAGGTCTTGGGCCAGAGTGGGAGGGTGGTCACCCAGAGGCTCTGCAGGCCCTAGAAGACAATGCCGGATGAGGGTCAGGCTAGAACAGAAAAGCACCACTTGCCTTGTGGTTGTCTCCCCTCCAGAAACATGAGTTCCTGCCAGCCTGTAGCTGAAAGTATGAGGGGGATAGGGATGCTTGGAGGGTGTGTCCAGGTTACAATGTTCCCAAAGCCTTTGTAATCTCCCTCCTTTCCCTTTGTCTCTAGGCTTCATTCACTACTTCATCCAAGAATGTGAGGAAGAAGCCAAGACTGTTCAAGCCATAATGTTCACTTTGGAGACTGAGAAGTTCCCAAATGCTGCTGCTCCGGGAGGACGGCACACAGCACAGGGCTAATGACTTGGCTTCATTTCAGTCATATCCAAAAACATTATTTTTTTTTTAATTTTTTTTTTAAATTTTTATTTATTTATGATAGTCACAGAGAGAGAGAGAGGCAGAGACATAGGCAGAGGGAGAAGTAGGCTCCATGCACCGGGAGCCCGACGTGGGATTCGATCCCGGGTCTCCAGGATCGCGCCCTGGGCCAAAGGCAGGCGCCAAACTGCTGCGCCACCCAGGGATCCCAATATCCAAAAACATTATGACCAAACATTTCTTCTCTCCCCAGAGTGGGGTCTCTCAAAGAATATCAGCCAAGGGTACAAATTCGTACAATGGCAATGGAACTATATATAGTCCAGAAGGCAGATGTCCTGTGGGACTCAGTGAAAAGCCACTGTGAAGTTCCACAGCCAACCTTAAGACACTGGTTAGAGTGCATGACAAATTCACCTTCTACGGCTCTCAGCCTTTGGTGACCCTGAGTTTCCACGTCATGGAGGGCTCTAGGCCTAGCACGAGGAAACTTAGGCCAGGCCAAGCAGAGTTACAGCTCCAGACAACCGCTTGCTCTCTACAACAGGAAACAGGGTGATACTTACAATTTTCCAGTGACTCCAAAGAAGGAAGCTGGTTACATCCTGGAGTGACCACAAGGACAACCAATGAATTCTTTTCCAGTGCATGCAGTTTTCCTGAAAGGACAGGGTAATCTCAGTGTGGCTGACCTGACATCAGAAGGAACAGGCAAAACCAAAGTCCTACAGGAAGGTCCCTAGCTCTAGTCCCTTACTGCTCAAATGTGTGTGGGAAGAGGCAAGGGAGAAGAGGGCATTTACCCTCTTGTTGCAGGCACTCCCCCATCACCTGTTCAATTGTTTCTCATTTCAGTTGTGCTCCCCTCTCTCCCCAGTAACCTGCCCTGACCCAAGTACCAAAGGTCTGGCAGCAGCTCCTTGTAACCAGGGTTCTATATTTCTAGTTTGGTACAGTAAGCACGATTCCAATACCTGGACAACTGCTTCTAAACTAGAGGCAGCTTGAGAGCATTTCTACTCAAAGTGTGGTCTGCAGATTAACTCCTGACCTGACTTGCAATCTGTAATACCAGGTGAAAGGAAGGAAAGACACTGACAGATAGGAGGCTTATATGATGCCAGAATATAAATCAATTATGTCAGAATAAATGCATTATTTAGTTCTAACATTTTTTCATAACACATTTTTTTGATGAAGGGACAGTTTTACATTCCGGTGTGTGTACCGCTCCTCTCACTGCAGATGGTCACTTGGAGTAGCACTGTTCTTCATGGCTCCAGGTGAAAGGTTTCTGATTTTGTAAAAGCCCAGGAGCTGATGCAAGCAGATGACAGGAGGATCTCCTCAGCAAAGGAGGCCTGAGATCATCTAGCTGCTGCCCCCGCAAAGGTACATGGTCACTCTCCCATCCTGCTTCCTTCCCTCTTCCCACGCGGCTTCTCTGAGGCAGCCTTCTGCCCAACAGCGGAAAGCCACCCAGTGGGCCAGCATCTAGCACAGTTCCACAGATGCACCCTACCCCAGCACCCCTCCCAAATCCAAAAGAGCCAAAGCCAAAATACTAATGCACTGTCCCTTCCCATCCTCCTAATGGTTCTTCTTTGTGACCTTCAAGGTGGTTCTGACTGTACAGCTCCAAGCCTGAACCTCACAGAACTCACACTTTCTATTCTTTTTTGGAGCTATATGCATCTATACTGGCTCCACAACAACCATGACTTCCTATGGAACCACAGAGTTAGGGATAGGATAGTCTGGGGAAAGGCAGGGAGAGAGAATTCAGAACCAAACTGGATCCCAAATGTTATCCATCTCTAGGCAGAAGTAACCCAAGAGCCTTGAGCCATTTCAATGAAGCCTGCTCAACCTTCCGAACACTATGCCACATGGCCTCATGTCAGCTCTTGGGCTTGCCAGGAAGCAAGCCAGTAAGGGGCCCTTTGCTACCATAAGAACAAAATGTATCCTTTCCCTTTCCTGTCAATACTCTGTATCCACACTAATACCTACCTAAATCCTGTAGGGAAAAGGGAATTTTGAGTCTACTCTGGGCCAGACCAACTCACAACTCCATTCTAAACCCTGAAAACTCATCTCCAGCAACATTAAAGAGCCAGACTGTCAGGACAGAGACTACTCTCAAAGCAGAATCTATAGGGCCCTCCCAAGCTCTCCAAGCAGAGAGGCCATCTCTACAAATCCCCAAGACTGAGGAAGACTTAACTGAGAGGAAGGAGCGAATAAAACTGTAAAAGAATATTCCCCTTAAACTATGCCCTCATCCCTTGCCTCCTCGCCCCTACTCCAATCCCCCATATCACAGAACCCCAATATCAATGTGTGGAGAGTTCATTTGCATATCTACCCAGGTGGCCATCCAAAAAAGGGCAACATCCTGAGCTTGAGCGTTAATTCCCTGGACCTCAGCCTACCAAACTGGGAAGAAACCACAACTATCCACGTGCAACTGCCACAGTCACTGTCCAAATGACACTTAGGGGCAGCACCAACAGCAGGTTTATCTGAACTATTGCCTGGAGCGTAAGAAAACTATAACTTTTGTTGTGTTGATAGTGTATTTTTATTTTTCTAGAATACACTCTCATTCCATCCAGGATGTAGACTCCTTACAAGATCTGATGAAAATGAAAATGAAAAGACTTTTTTCCCCTAGAATAATGGCCCTAACTAAAGGCTCATCCCTCCACCCCCTGCCTCTAATCTTAGGTGAAGAATTCCTGTCCTAAGTGCTCTCAGGGACTCATTTGGGTTTAGGCTGATAAAGGAGGTACAGAATCATGGCTGCTATTTCAACAAGCCATGAGGGGGAAGTTCTAGGGGAGGCAGCAATGTGAGAACTGGCAAAACAGGAGGGACACTGGGTCATTTAAAAGGATGTAAATAGTGTATCACCACTGCGGTTTTCCGTATCCAAGTTGCTACCCTGAAGCAAGCAGGAAATAGGCAGGGGACAGGCCAGCTTCCTCCCCATGCACCCACATGCTCTGCACTGGGAAGAATGGAGGTGTGTAGGAAGCATGGCATGGCACAGTCACAGTGAGCCCAGCTGGCACAACAGGAAAGTCTGATGCCTCAGGTGCTCAGGAAAAAAACACGGCAAACAGAGCACTGAGTTGGGAAATCAGGAAAGGCTGGTTCCAGTTCTGTGGCTGCTAAGCTGAGCACGTTTCGGGGCTCCTATTTTTCTCCTCTGCATGTAATGGCAAGGCAGGGCCACATCCTGGCTACTCCTCCAAAGAGATGACACCTTGTTGACTCCACGCACAGATAGTGTGCTTCAGGGTCCCATGCCACGGCCATCACCTCCTATCTCCACAGCCCTGTCGTCCTCCTGCTTTCATGCAGACCTGCTCTCTTCCTCTAGTCCACCGTAAAAGTTTACATCTTCTAAACTTAAAAAGGGGGAAAATTTCACACAGTACAGGAGTGTTTACAACGAAAACATTAGTTACCTTTGGCACCCCTCCCCTTTTAGCATAATTTAGCCTATGCCTCACAGACAGGCCAGCTCTGGATGTGGAACTCTTGAGACCCTTTTTCTACCAGTCCCACTGTTGGAACTTTCTCCAGATGCCAGTGCTATGACCCTTCCATCACTCTTTTTTTTTTTAAGATTTATTTTTATTTATTTATTATAGACATGGGGGGGGGGGGCAGAGACACAGGCAGAGGGAGAAGCAGGCTCCATGCCGGGAGCCCAACACGGGACTCGATCCCGGGACTCCAGGATCAGGCCCTGGGCCAAAGGCAGGCGCGAAACTGCTGAGCCACCCAGGGATCCCCTCCATCACTCTTCTGTTCTCAGTTCTCTCCCACCTTCACTTGCTTCCCTGCTGGCCTATGTGTGCATATCCCTCACCTCAAACACAATCTAGCCAGTACTCTCAGCAACCTGTCCTTTTCTTCTGCTCATCCAGTGGGCAAAACCTTCAACCCTGGATCAATCTAACATCTACCTTTTGTGCACTGACCCTGGCTACTGCAACCTACTGGAGGGAAGACAGAAAGTCATATAATGGCAGGATTTGGCTGCTGTACAATCATGGTCTCTCATTTTGGCTGGGCCCTTGATGTTGCCCTGAAAATCCCCCATTTCCACCACTGCGTTCTTCTACCCTCTGCAACAGCTATTTCAATTTTGAGCCACTTTCTTCAAGTCTGTAACTTGATAACCCTCCCCCACCTTTACTCTAAGTAGACAATCAGAAGAGAACTCCCATCCATCTTTACTTCTCCTCTCCTCCCTGACAAAAACATTTGCAACACATGCCTAATCTTTATCTTTGCCTCCTATCCTGGTGGAAGGGGTTTTGTTTCACCTATCCTCTGGATCTCTCCTTAGGCTCCTCTTCGATAAATAATTTCCCCTTTCCCCCAAATCTTCAAATTATCTCTTTCTACTGATTCTTTCCTATCAGCATTCAAATATTTCTAAGTCTTCTTGGTTGCACCTCCAAGTCATCTCCAACAGATTCTTCCTCTTGCTTCTGGTCCCAAAGGAACCCCAGAGGAAATGCAGCCTAAGGAGTTAGGTGCTGAACTTCAAAGCCAGGCAGATCTGGGTTCAAATCTTGGTTCCAACACTTTCTAGCTGTGGGACCCTGGGCAAGTTATTTTCCCTCTGTGCTGCAGTTTCCTCATCCAAAAAAAATGGGGATTGTGATTAGTCCCTACCTTACTGGGCTGTTGGGAAGATTAAATGAGTCCGTACAGGTAAAGGGCTTCGTCAGTGCCTGGCACACAAGTGCTCATGGAGTTGGCCATCCCAGTCCTCTCTTGGTAGCTACTTCTGACACCCTATCTACTCCTTAGCCCTCTATAACAACATGGCTTCCTTTTCCACCACTCCTCTGCAAATGCCTTCACCAAGGTCCTGTGGTTCTATAACTAAATTCAAGGGACCCTTTTCAATTCATTCTTCATTCATTCATTAAACAGTTATTTACTGAGTGCTTACTATGTGCCAGGATGTTCTAGGTGCTGGGGACACAGCAATGATCAAAACAGACAAAAATCCCTGCTGTGACAGAGGTAATATTCTGGTGGCCATGCACTTCTTCTGGGACCTCAGCAGCAACAGACATCCCTGATGTTCCTGAAACTAAACTCCCTTAGCTTAGGGGACATGGCTCTCTCTTGGTTTTCCTTCAAACTCTCTGAATATGCTTCCTTGTTCTCCCCTTTCTTCACCAGCCCCTACATGCAAGTATTCCCCAAGGTTTCCAGGCTTCCCCTTTTCTCTTCACTTATACTCTCCTTGGATAATGTCACCTACCCCATAGTAGGTTGATGATTCTCAAATCTACCTTTCCACACCAACTCTTCTTCTGAAACTTTAGGCTCATAGGCCTACACTCAAATGGCTTAAAAGTCCTTCAAATCTTAAATACTAAGTTGAACTAACTCTTCATTCCTCTTGCTGGCTGATCTTCTCTCTCAGTTTGGTAACTGTACCATGTATTGATTTATCTAAACCAGAAACCTCCTCCTTCTTCCATCTTTCTGAGTAGATTAAAAATTCACACACCCATAATATTTATCGATGGTCTACTCTGTGTCAAGCACTGTGCTAAGCACTGAGAGTACCACACTAAAAAAGAGACAGCCAAGTTAAGTCTCATAATTACAAAAGCCTTATTATCTCAACATCATTACCATCTTCCCACTGCCACTGAGTCAATGTCTTAATTCAGCCTCTTGTAAATTCTCACCTGAAGGACTAAAAAATCTCCCAGTTGTTCTCCCTGCCTTCACATATACCCCATTTCAATCTACCATCCTCTGTGATCTTTGAATATGAAGGTCTTTGCTCCTGTGCAGGAATTCTCACGGTAACATGATTGATGAACTCTACAGAATCTTGAGAGTGCCACATTTTCTCCATACTTTCCTTTGCACATTTTGCTTCCCTCCAAGTGAAGCAAACTTCACATTGCCTCCACATCTCACTTAATTATGAAACAGCTGATTCTTCCTTTTATAAAACTTTTGTCATTCCCCCACCCTTTCCTAAGAGATCTTCCTATGAGATCGTGAAGCAAGGTATACATACATTTTTTGTAACACTTATCTTAATATATGCTGTTTATTTGTCTATCTCCTCACCGAGGCTGTAAGTTCCTCAACAGCAGGGGCCAATCTCAGGGCCTTTGTATTTCCAGTGCCTGACACACGGTAGTCATTCAATAAATGTTTGCTGAAAAAATGAATGATGCTAGAATTAAAAAATGCACATTTAATGCTATGTATGCATAATGATTGTGCTACATGATAATTAGGCATAAAGGGCAAGTAGTTAATGGAGAGTTTACTTTTATACCCCTAAACCTAGGATTTGTGAAGTCCTGGGATTAGGGTGGGGAATGGTAAGAAGACACCCAGGCATAGAGGAAGTGTCTCTTCAGACACTGCTATGAAGACTCTTGGCTTCATTAATCCAAAGATTTGGATCTTTCAACTACTCTGGAAGGGAGAGATCATTCCTGCATCAGGGTACCCAGAAACTGTATCTTTATTTCAGTGCACAATAGCATCTCCTTGCACACAACCTGCTCCTCCCTGAACCAAAATATTTCCATCTTATCAATGTGTTTTTAATTCACAGAACTTTAGCAGCATGGAGAAAACATTCATTTCAGGTATAGAGTGGCATTTGGTTTGGCTTCTGGGGTGCACACTAGGAAAGTCAAGGTGCCAGCCTAGGCACCTTCCTGCTCCTTCAGGTGTACCCTGCCCCTTTCTATCCTGGTGTTCTCCTAGGTTGGTGCCGTTTTGCTTCTCCATGCCCACATTGTTCCCTGCCCCGTCCCACCTTTATATCTTCACATCCAGGCTCTCTCTCCCCATAGTCAGTCCAATGAAAGTCCTAGAAATCACTCATTTACCACTGATTTCTTTATTCCAACCAGGATATACTGAGCACTTACTGTACGTCTGGAACTGTGCTAGGCGCTGGGGCAGTTCAAAATAAAAACAAGCCCTGGTCCCTGCCCTTGAGGAGCTCACAGTCTAGTAGGAGAGACAAATACAAACAATTACAAAGCAGTGTGATAAGGGCTAGGGTGGATATTATAGCTACCCCCAGAAAGGGATGCTTCCTAGGAGAGGACTTCTGAGCAGAACCTTCAACCCTGAGATGGTATTTGCCAGGCTACCAACAAGGGAAAAGGTACTCAAAGCCTGGGAAGCAACTGATGCAAAAGTACACTGTGGTGGCTAAGCAAAGAGGTGAGGCCGCCCCTGTCAAACTTCTTATCCTGGCAAAGTAGGAGTCTGAGAACCCAAATGCCCCTGAGCCTGGAGCTCTTCTACAGTGCTGCTGAATTCACTGTTCGAGAACCATTCAGTCCTCATGAGTCCCAAGATTTTTCACCCTCTAGAGACTATTAATACCCACTCAGAATGCAATTGATCCAGCTCATAAACGAATGTTTTCTTGCCTATCTTCTTTGTAAATGTTCTGGTTAAAGGTCTTTTTCCCCCCCTACTTTTAAAGCTTCAACTTGTTCTCTTCCTCTCTCTCCCCACCCTCAAGAGAGCACCTCCCTATAATTCTGGATCCCCAAAAATGACTCAGGTTAACATTTTTGCAAAGTCTTCCAATTGTTTTCCTAAATACACAGATTATTTTTAAAGCAAAAATGCGATCTTAATACATAATAGTTTGTAACTTTTTCCCACTTACCAAATGATTTGCAGACCTTTTAATGTCAATATATACAGATCTACATCTTTACTTATAAATGCTGAATAAAATTCCATTTTTGAAATGTACTTTAAAAAGTGGGAAGTCCTAACTTCTCTCCTCTTTACGGACATTATAGAATGCTTCTAAGCTTTAATATTATAAACAATGCTTCAGTAAACATTCACAGCAGCCATGGAGAAAACATTTGTTGGAGAGATTTCTATAGGAAAATTCCTAGAGGTAAGCTAAAGATAGGAAAATTTTTGGTTTTGACACTGCCAATTTACTCTTCCAAATTACTGTACTGATTTATATCTGAACCAACATACATGGGCCCATCCCTCCACATCCTTCCCAAACTAGACTGTCTCAATTGTTTTTCATCTGTGGCAGCCTGATAAAGAAATATACCATTGTTTTAATCTGTATTTTAAGTATAATGACTGAATTTGAGAATCACTTTGCATTTACTAGTTATATATATGTAATATATAAACACACACACACACACATATATATGTGTGTGTGTGTTTTGTTTTTTTGTTTGTTTGTTTTTTAAGAGAGAGAGAGAAAAGGAGTGAGCAGGGTGGAGAGAGGTAGAGGGAGAGGGAAATCTTAAGCAGACTCAAAGCCCAGTACAGAGGCCAACACTGGACTCAATCTCATTGACCATGCAATCATGATTTGAGCCAAAATCAAGAATCAGATGCTTAACCAACTAAGTCACCCAGGTGCCCCTTTACTGGTCAGAGTCTTTGCACTTTTAAAAGTTTTTATTTTTATGGATTTACAGAGCTCTTTTTAGATTTTAATCTGTCTTTTAAGATTCCAAATATTCCATTTTGTCCTTAATTTTTTTAACCTTATGGTTCTCTTGCTTTGACTTTTATGTAGTCAAATTTGTTCATCTTTTCCTTTATGGTTTCTTTTGTCTGCTTGCTTAGAAAAGCCTCCTCTGCTTCTAAGACCATATGAACAGTTTCCTGTACTTCTAATAGTTTAATGGCATGGTCTTTATCTTTAGATCTTTAACTACCTGGAATTTATTTTTGTGTTTGATATGAGATACAGATTTAAGTTTTTCCCCAAATGGATAACCAATCATCCCTTTATATTTATTGACTAAACAGCTTTTCGCTTTTGATTAGAAATGTTTCCTTTACCATATATTAAATTCTTCCATGTATATGAACTCTTTGCTTGTCTCTGGAGCTTATTTTCACGGCTATCTTATAGTCAGGAGGATCTATCATGTCATACTGCAATCATCTTTTGTCATGCTGCCCAGTATATAGACACTTCTGTTCATTTCTGTTCTGGAACCACACTCTCATTCCTATAAATGTTGTTTCTTCTCCTCCACCAAGCCACCTGGTCTACAACATCACCCACGCCCAAATGTTTTTTGGAATCCAGTTATTGAACTACCAACATCTTCAGTCTCTTCTATTTCCTCCTTAACCGACACCTGGCTGTCCCTAGGAATACTATTTTCCCTACAACTTGCTCTGAGAGGCAGCTTCTTCTCAGTTGCTTCCAGGACAACTATCCTCTACCATCAAGTGAACAAAACACCTCTCTTCTGCGGCTTATGACATTCAGTTGTAAAATCTCAAACCTTTCCTTGTTACTAACACTCTGCAACAACTGGCCACCTCTTTATTTACCCAAGACTTTGGATCCTGGTCCCCAGTCCCCTTCCTCTCCATTCCAAGGCTGGCTTTCATCCTAGGTGATTTCAACATTCAAGAGGAAGAACTAACCCACATTCTAGCTTAGCAGTTATCCAACAATACCTTATCACCCTTCCGTGGTCACCTTTTAGACCTTCCTGTCCCCTAGAGGTATTCCAACTCATTCTCTCAAGCTTCTGTACCATACAACTAACCTACTGAACCATCCTAGATCTGTGTGCTTCAAACACAGTGACATTGAGTTTCTTAAATATATGACATGAAGGCTTCTTTCCTGAAGGCTTTTTTCACATGCAGTTCTTTCTATTCGGAGTACTACCTGCATCTCCACCAATTCCTACTTTCAAATATTGGACAGCTCTTTACGGAAGCCTTCTCAAAATGTGCCATCTCCACCCCCAAAACACCCTTGTGGGTCAGGTGTTCCCAGAGTACCTTGTACTTATCAGCAAAAATGACTTTACTGATACTTTACTGGATGTCTGTATTCCCACTTCCAGAGACTATAAATTCTTTAAGGACAAGGACAGTTCAGTCAATATTCTTGGACAAATGTTACTGACAAATTATAGTTGCTTAATAAATACTACTTGTACTAAGGATGGATGGAAAGAAGGAAGCTGACCAGAAATACTACTGGAATTTGATAATGATGGGTCCAGGATCAAAACTTTCATAATTTGACTGCTAATGATTAAGTAATGAGATGTTAGAAGTTACTATCTGAGGTAATTAACACTGTAATATGATCAGGGCTTACTCCTAGCAAAGGCCAGTAGTTTTCCAAATCACTAATCTGTATAATGCTTAGTGAAAATAAGAGCAGTAGATTGCCCCAAGATTGCACACTGAAAAGAGCAAATCTTTGTAGACAAAGAGACCTGACCGGAAATTCTGCTCTACCACTAGCTGTGAAACTCTGCACATGTTACTTAGCTTCTGTGAGCCTCAGTTCTGAAAGATGGGGTAACACCAACCTCATACAGCTATAATAAAGACTAAAGGGTGTAATATACAGCAAATGCCAGACACTCAAATAAATGCTAGTTTCCTTCCACCTTCTACTTTTTCTTAAAAAGTCAGTTTTGCCACTTGGCTGGAGAAGCCCAGAGTGCCTTGTGAGATAACCACACCATCAGAACAGTTTCTCTGAGGGCTTTTCATGAGCTTCTTGTAGGAGCCTGAAGGCTCCACTACTGTTTGATGGCACCCTGTATGGCACACAGGCTGAGACTCCAATATACAAAAAGGACATAAGCTTGGTACTCTGAATCTGCCTCAAACTAGGACTATGGCTCTAGTTCAAAGACCAAAGCCACTAATGTGGGATCTTAGTACTAGTTACTAGCAGGGCAAGGTCAAATAGGACAATAGTTAAACTTTTCACCTAGGACACAGTGTACCTGGTAAGCCATCTCCCTTGCTCTCAAAGCTTTACAAAAGAAGAGGAGGCTTCTTACTGATACCCAAGGTGATAAGCACCCAAACTTCCTGCATCCAAGCATACACTTCCAAAGGAAAGAACTCTACACCATACCCAAGTCCAATCACCTTCAAGAAGTGGACATAACAATAGCACATTATATTTGCTAGAGATCAGCTGAGTGCAAGGCTAAGGAAGCTTTGGCAATAACACAAGCAAAGGAAACAAAAGAGAGAAGTTGATACAGTAATGGGTCTTACTCATTATAGCCAGGAATTGAGAAGAAAAGCAAATCCATTTCTCTATTACGATGGATTATAGCTCCATAAACCTTGAAGCAGATCCCAGAAAAGCTGTCACACATTAAACTCTATCCTCTACAGATCCAACCTCCTCTCCTAAGCTGACCTCCTAGTCAGTGGTTCCACAAAGGCGGGAGAGAACTCCTAATCCAACTGGCTAACTCTCCTGTTGATGCACATTGTCTCTCCTATTATTTCCAGGGCCAGCAGGGGAAATTTAGGAAGATGCAGAAATATAAAAGTAACCTCTTTAATTTCTAAAAGTGTTGCTTGGGCAGTAAAACTCCTTTCCTTCTGTGTAATGGCAGGAAAGGGATTGAGGTTTATGCCTTTATCTTGCTAAGAAATCGACAATGTGCTCCAGCAAAAAACTGTGTAACTGTAAGAAAAAAAATAGTTCACCATTGCTATCGAAAACAAAGGTACCAACTGGCCAAAAAACAAACAAACAAACAAAAAACCTGCAATGCCTTGCTTCACTCTTCTATTTGAAGATGAGGAAGTGAGGTGGAAGGAGATGGGAGGAACAGCTCTGGGGCTCAGACTTATTGTTTTATTTTAAAATCATCAAATTCTTCCTTCTACTGTACCTTCCTTCAAAGATTGTAAAGATATAGTCATCACTATCTCCCTGTTAACTTCAGAAATGCTTGAAATGGAGGCAGATTAAAAAAGCAGCAGCAGCTACTTGGAAATTAGGCAATTTACATGAAGGCACATTGTTAAGTGATTCTCTGGCCAACTCCAGAGTAAATCTTGTTCCAGACCCTGAGTCCTCCACGGTACAGGTTTTTCAAGCAGAGTATCCAAGGCAGAGGTAGCAATGATAGTTCAAGGAAGTAAGACTTGAATTTTTCATAAACCAGGCCCAAGGTACCCACATACACCCTCATCAACCTGACCTTCTTGGGCTCAGCACTATCCTGGGCTATTGGGAAAGTGTTATGATTTAACAAGAAAGAAAAAACAAGGCTGTGGGAATAGAGCCTGGTTGAGGACTGGAGGCTAAGCTAGGCCTTGGGATTCAAAATGGAGCACAATTATTCTGGCCTTCACTAAAAACTATGCTCCTGCTACCTGTCTCCTTCCAAATTCTTGTATTTCTCCTCCTTACATATGTTCTCCACATACCCCTTCACAAGAAAAGTAACCCTACTACAAAACATTCTCCCTGTATGGTTTTCTTCCTGTTTGCTTTCAAATAATAAATTTAGTGGCAATCAAGTCTTCCCTGGAATAACTTGTCCTTGTCACAGAAAAGGCTAAAGATACATAATCACTATGCAATTAGAGTGGAGCATGAATCACCATTGTTCCTTCTTCCCAGCCCAGGTGCCCAACTTTTATTCGTTTCCCTCCTACATTCCCTAGGTGCATTCCCAAGGCATCTCCAATTTTGTAATGAGATAAGAGGCATTTGAGCTGGGACCACTGCAGAGTGTGATCCTCCTTTCTCTGGAATCCACATAACATCCCAAATTTGAAACTGAAAAGGCAATCATTCCTAAATGAAACCTGCAAATCATCTCCTTTTTTGATAATCTTAGACAAAAATCGTAAGACTTTTTACTTTTATATGAAGTAGTCCTTTTAAGTTAATATATCCAACAAATAATTAAATATCTCTTATGTTCCAGGCATTGTAATAGAAGGAATGGCCAAAGGAGGTATTTTAGGAGATTTAGATTGTAATGAACTATGTCACTTATCAGTCACTTGATTCACACCTGAGGATGAGCAAATCAAATATTGATAAGGGCTGCAGAAGGATCCAGATACTCATAATAATCTTCCTTCCATTCTAAAATAAAAGGAGTTATTCTATTTAGGAACAATGGCATCCTAAGTAACTCATAGGGAAATGTGTGTGAATATCACAACTGGACGCAAACTTTATAAAAGCCATTAAACACTATGGCTTCAATCAACTAGTTTCAGAAGAGCAAAGAAGAATTCAGTCAAATGACATAATCGGATTTAGCCACTTTACTTGAAAAATATAGGCTTTATCAACTCCATCAGGTACCCAGAAAAGTATCTGGGGCAACATCAGATCAGATCTTTGATTCATAAACAAGATGTGGCTCAATAATCAAAACAGAATTAGGTTCACTGAAGTATCTAGAGCTTAAACTAATTCCATTTAACAGGTTTAACAACATGCAACACACACCCTCCGGTTGGCAGAAACACCTCTCAATGACATAGACAGGTAGCAAATACTCAATTGACCTCCATTGACCATTCAGCAAATGGTGGTAGACCACAGCTAATCCTTGAAGGTGAATTCAGAATCAAATCAAACCTCAATAACAGATTTGTTTTTCAAGGAAGTAAGATTCCACTGAATTCTAGGTTCAGATCAAAACCAGAAGTTGTGCTATATTAAGGACACTGGCCCAGAACCTATGGAGGAGATGCAAAGCTGTTTAAAGCTAAGATTTAAATTGCACATGTTTTCTTTACTAAAATCAGCCCCACAGAGAAATACAGTCTGGTTTGGGCTGTGCAGGCATTGCTTTTCCCTCCAGAGATTCATCCTCGTTTTTGCAGAAAGAAGATTACAGTTCATCTGAAAGCCTTCCAGGAAACGAATGTTCCAAAGGGAAGGCTCCATGGAAGAACAACAGAGAAGGAAGTTATTTCTGTGTCTTTGGTTATGTTGATCCAAACCACTTTTCGTTCTCTTAATGAAGAAGAACCCTTAAATACAGCAAATTGATTCACAGTAAGGTAACAAATTGATATAAACATCTTATTTAGTTTTTTTTTTTTTATGTCTCTAAATCTTTCGTTAGGGAATTTACAGGACACCATTGCCACATATCCATCCGTTTCTATTGCCTTCATTAAACTGTAGACCTACAGCAACGGAGGTAACAGCTTGATTTAGAAGTATAGGAATTATCCTAATTTATACAATAGTAGCAAACGTTCTAATTATCTTTTGAGCATTTTATAACACATTGTGTCCTTTCGTATTTCTTTAATTGGGCTGCAAAGCTTAAGCCTACTTTTTTTTTTTTTTAAAGATTTATTTTAGAGAGAGAAAGAGAGAGAGAAAGCACAAATGCGAGGAGTAGGGAGAGGGGGAGAGAGAAGCTCAAGCAGACTTGGCGCTGAGCAAGGGGTAAGGGGTGATCTCACCACCCTGAGATCACCACCTAGGCTGAAACCAAGAGTCAGACGCTTATTAGCTAACTGCACCACCTATGCTCCCTAAGTCTACTTTTGAGCAAACTTTTCTTGTAATCTCCAGAGTGCCCAGTACTGGAATAAGTATATACCAATTAGATGACAGATTTTTTTTTTTCCACCTGCAAGTCAAGCCCTAACTGTTCTATACCAAAATAAATACATTCTGAGTGCCAATCTTGTCTAAGGCATTACTTGTCATTAAAGATTCGGAGAAGTCGGTGATCTGCCCCACACGCAATAGCAGGCTTTTCATCCTCCCCAGCCTGATCCACCTTGCCAGAACTACCCTGATGCTGAGACTCCCTTTCTTTCCCTAAATTATCTATCACTCCCTAAGTACCATCTGTTTAATGAAATGCCGTTAAGTCTATAAATCAAACCAGAACATTTGTGAGAGTAATTTAATCACGCTTCAAACATAGTACAAGATGATGTTACCATATGGCCCAATCATGAGCGTGGCTTCCCCCGCTAAGTACCCGTACACCATAACCGGAGAACCAGATTCCAAAATAGCGTGAAGAAAATCCTAAATTTTGAGCCCAGAAAGCAGAATGTCATTCCTTTGTGTTGCTGACTCTACTTACCAATTTGCCCTGAAGCAACCCTCAAACACAATTCCCAGCAACGGCCTTAAAGCAAACTGCCCGCCCCTGTCTTAGAGGAAACCGACGTCCAAAGCACTCCTGACTTCCTTCAACGCCGCACCCCCGCGCCCCTCCCCGACCTCTTTCTTCCCTACTCCCCCACCCTCATCACATACACCCTAAGGCACCCTGAGCTCAAGCGTGGCCTTGCTTCTCCCTGGACTACTCTCCTTGTTCAGTCCTGGCCAATTACACCCACCACCCCCACTTGAAGCGGCTGCTCCAGAATCCATTCTCCTACGGCAGCCTTCTCGGATTTCTCTCTGTTTTAGGCATTTACTGGACACGCCACGTGTCAGACACGCTTGTGTAACTCTGCGTGGGTCACGTCACTTGTAATGTCTCGTCTTGCAGTGTTCGCTGTCCGCCCTGGTGTCCTCTAGCCGCCCCCGGTCGCAGCCTCAGCGGGGCCCTGCGACACCTGCGCACGGGCAGGGGGATCCCCTTCGAGGTCTCCCGGCACGGAATTCGCGGCAATTGGACATCCTGGTTGAACTACAGTCCCGCAGCAGGGATTCTTGGCGGCACAGCGCCCGGGGGCAGGATTCCGGGGAAGTCCTGGCTCCAGCAGGCGGCTCCGAGCGGCGGAGCACGGAGCTGGGGACTAAACGCCGGGGAGGCCGCGACGGCAGCTGCAGGCAGGGGAAGACCAGGGGCCACGGGGGTGGGCCACGGGGGTGGGGGGCCGAAGCCCAAGGAAGGGCGTCGCGGGAGGCTCGGGCGGGCTCCCTCGGAGCCGGGGCAGGTCCGACTCACTTGTGGGCTCAGGAGGGTACCAAGCGCGGGAGCTGAAGAGCAGGTCGCGGTAGCGCTGGAAAGCCTCGTCCAGGACGGAGCAGCCCGGCTGCGCGGCCGAACTGCTGTGGTACCGGAACTGGAAGTCGTGCGGGAAGATGGCGTAGTGCGCCTCGGAGGTCTGGATGTACTGCGGCCAGGGCCACAGGGCCGCCGCCCGGCCGGCGAGCGCTGCCGCCAGCAGCAGCGGAAGCCAGAGCCCCGAGGCCGCCATGGGCCGCCGCTCTCCCCGCTCCGGCCGGCCGGGCCACGTGAGCCCCCGGTCAGCTGACCGGCGCCCGCGTGACTACCGGCGCGGCACGTGACCGCCGAAGCCACGCCCCCTGCGGCCGCCGCGCGGGGAGGCCACGCCCCCTGGGCGGCCGCGGGGAGGCGGGAAGGGCGGGGAGGATGCGGAGCGCTCCGCGGACGGGGGGCGCCGCGAAACGCCGGGGGCCCGCGGAGGGGACCGGGTGGTCTGGTTCCGCCGCGGCGCATCCCAGGATGGCGCAGGTCGGATGTGCTGCCAGAGCCAGCCGGCGGCCTCCTCCTCCCGTTCCCCGCCTCCGCTGATGCTTGGTCATCTCCTGGGAATCGCCCCCAGGTCCCCTGCCCCCGAAGCAAAAGTCTGTTCGTACTGCGAGCGCTCAGCCATTGCTTGGGCTCTGGGTGCAGGGAGGAGAACGCCCAGAAATAAGACCGGCCCTTGCACCTGCTCTCGTAGCAGCGAGCCCGGGGGTCCCCGCTTTACTCCCTGGGCAGCTGAGAAGCATCCCCAGAGCTTGCATTTTAGGCAGCACTCGTGGAAGGGCTGGGTGGATGAACCAGCTAAGGGGCCCTATTTTATTGGGGGTGGAAGGTAAGGAGAGGCTGAGCTACAGCAGTGGGGGAAGGAAGAGGCCTGCAGGCCCAGGAGAGAGTGGGCATCCAGAAGCCTCGGGGTAATACAATGTCAGGTATGATTTCAGGACTCTGCATGCGCCAAGGCCCCCCTGTGTGTGATATCCCGCTGCACCTAAGGGAGAGGACTCATTTACTTACAGAATGAAGGCGCTGGACCCTGGATAAAGACTGTGAAAATTACTAATGAAAATACAGAGACTTTTGTTGAGAGAATATTGCAAACATATTGTTAACAATGACCCGCTCTCTGGCCTGTGTATCAATCAGAAAAGTAATGGGCAACCAATAAAAGTTTAAAAAATAAAAATAAAAAACATTATAATCCATATAAATGTTTAGGGCCTAGCGTAGAGGTAGGAGCCGAGGTTAAAATTGGACAATTATTTGACAATATGAATTCTTTAAGTTAGTACATATTCAACATTGCCATTGATTTTAACAGAGGGCTAGCAAGACTAATGGCACAGATAATATGTGGTATTTGGCTGCTTTCTCTATTTTTCTAAAAAATTTAAAAAGATTTTATTTATTTTAAGGGAGAGAGGGAGAGAGTGAACATGAATGGGGCAGTCGGGGGGTGGGGTGGGGGATCAGGAGGGCAGATGGAGAGGGAGAAGGAGACTGTTTCTCCAGGGAGGCGGATGTGAGGCTTGATCCCAGGACTGTGGGATCATGACCTGAGCCACCCAGGCACCCCTCTATTTTTCTTTTTATTGAAGAGAGCTGGTTAAATGGATAAAACATGATTTAAATTTGTACCTATGGCTTCTTTTTTAAAAAAATATTTATTGGGGATCCCTGGGTGGCTCAGCGGTTTAGCGCCTGCCTTTGGCCTAGGGCGTGATCCTGGGATCCCGGGATCGAGTCCCACATCAGGCTCCTGGCATGGAGCCTGCATCTCACTCCTCCTCTGTCTCTGCCTCTCTCTCTAATAGATAAATAAATCTTTAAAAAAAATAAAAATAAAGATATTTATTTATTTACTCATGAGAGACAGAGAGAGGCAGAGACACAGGCAGAGGGAGAAGCAGGCTGCATGCAGGGAGCCCGATGTGGGACTTGATCTCCTAACCCTGGGATCATGCCCTGAGCCCAAGGCGGATGCTCAACCGCTGAGCAACCCAGGAGTCCCCATGGCTTCTTTTTAAAATTTTTTTTAAATTTTATTTTTTATCGATGGCTTCTTATAAAACTAGCTTACATATCAGAAAAAGAATTCACTATCATGGGACACCTGGGTGGCTCAGCGGTTTGGTGCCGCCTTCAGCCCAGTGCCTGATCCTGGAGTCTGGGGATTGAGTCCCACGTCGGGCTCCATGCATGGAGCCTGCTTCTCCCTCTGCCCGTGTCTCTGCCTCTCTCTGTCACTCATGAGTAAATAAAATCATTTAAAAAAAAAAAAGAATTCACTATCAGCTGTGTCCAGATTTTTAGTTCGTCCAGTCATCACTATAGAAGCAGAGAGGAGGGAATGACTAATTTTGCCTGGGGAAGTCTTTCACAAAGGAGGTGACCTTTGAGCTGGCTTCTAAAGCATGAGTTAGCCAAGCAGGGAAGGATCTGGAGGATTTTTGTTTTTACAACAACAAAAAAAGGCAAAAAATGAAAATAGTGTTCAGCATTTGTTTTGCAGCCAGCCATTATAGAGGCAGTGTGCGCCCCAAGCAGCAACAGTGGCCTCATCAAGCTCCTTCCCTGGGAACTACCCGCAGCCACCATAGCTTTGAACTGTGTCTGTGAACAGGTGTTTTATCTTAATGTATTTTGTGCATCCATTAGCAAGATGTGTCCTAAGGTTTCAGAAAATCCTAAGAGAGGTTATTTTTGGGGGCTGCAAATGCTCAAAAAAATTTCCATATAAATTAATGGTAATTGCTTCTTCTTTGCTTTACACACTAGTTTGATTTATGAAAGGTGTCAGAGAATGCTCTACTTTTAGATAGCGAGGAATCTGTATCGAGCATAGGGTTTATGGGGATAGCAAAAGGAGATGTTCCATGATTATCTTATTATTCCCTCTTCTCCCTGGAATGCCTTTCCTACCTCTCACTCCCACTTCACCTACTTGAAGGTCTTAACTTCTTTTTTACCACCCCATCAGTGTCTGACTTCCCAGACCTGAGTGAAGTCCTATAACCCTTGATTGTATCTCCCTTAGAGCATTTAGGTCACAGTATTGTAATTCCTCATACGTTTGTCTGTCTTCCCCACTAGAATAAGCTCCTGTTGTATTCCTAGCCCCAGGCAGTGCCTGGCACATAGTAGGTGCTCAATAAAGACTTGTTAAATGAACACACACAGGAGTCTGAATACCTCTTCACCAGTTTAGCATCTACTTCTCCTTCAGGCCTTAGCCTAGACCAGACCAACAAGTATGCTGTGAATGGGACACAAGTGGGCTGAGGTAGTGATCCTCTCAGTCCTTAGGGCTGCCAGGCAGAGCTTGGGACAGCTAGACATCCTAGCCAGTCACCTCCAGCCAAGAGCAGTCTCCTGTATGTGCTGTGAGAAACTTTGAGAAGCACTTAGCCATTACCTCTTTTTTGGGTACTTCTTTGTGGCACCCTCACTCTAGCTTCTTGTTTGTGTGCCTCACAGACCACATGCTGAGTGAATGGTATCTTTTTCACAGTTGTAGCCTTACTGCCGGAGCCAGGACTCTGCACATAGGAAGTATTCAACGAGTGTTTGTTGAAAGAATATATGAATGAGGGAGCATTTGTATTCAAATTTTATTTTTTAAAGATTTTATTTGAGAGAGAGAGAGAGCGAGAGTGCAAGCACAAGCAGGGGGAGCGGCAAAGGGAGAGGGAGAAGCAGTCTCCTCCCTGAGCAGGGAACTGCATGGAGCTCAATCCCAGGCCCTCGGGAGCATGACCTAAGCCAAAGTCAGCTGCTTAACCAACTGAGCCACCCAGGCGCCCTGCGTATTAAAAATTTTAAAGAGGGATCCCTGGGTGGTGCAGCGGTTTGGCGCCTGCCTTTGGCCCAGGGCGCGATCCTGGGGACCCGGGATCGAATCCCACATCGGGCTCCCGGTGCATGAAGCCTGCTTCTCCCTCTGCCTGTGTCTCTGCGCCTCTCTCTCTCTCTGTGACTATCATAAATAAATAAAAATTAAAAAAAATACATTTAAAAAAAATAAAAATTTTAAAGACAGTCAGAATTTCAGTGTGTAGGCAAAAAGAGCAGTCCATGGAGGACTACACATTTGAAGGAGAACTTCACCTAACTTGTTTAATTTAGGATCCAGCAGGTCCTAGAACAGCATCTGGCACACAGACATTTAATGGATATTTTTGAATGAATAGAGTGAAATGGTACTGAATCTAGGCATAGATCTTCAAAGAATCTGGAGTGATTTGGGGGAGGTGAAAATTCAGTTTGTCTAAAATCAATAGTGCATGAAGAGGAATACTGACAAAGATGTTAGCTCCCCCCTTTACCCTGGTTTGATTAAGGCTTTTGCCTACTTTAAGCTTATATCTAAGTCAGATAAATTCATGGAAAAACATCAGAAATCCTCTCCAGCGTTGGGGCAACAGCCTCTGATATTGGGATTTTTTAGACCAAAAAAAGGCAAGTTTATATAGTTAAGACCTTTATGTGGTATGTAAGGCCCTTTCAATGGGGATCCCTTTTGCTTCAACCGCATCCTGCTCCAGGCAACCTGAGAGCTGCTCTGGACTAGGATTATTTTGGCCCCAGTCTGATCTCTTAAACCTTCTGCCTAGGGCCTCAGTGGTTATAAATGCTCGTGCTGGCCAAACCCACAGATGTAATCTGCAACCCGCTTCAGGGAGGTGGGGCATTGATGAAACCTTAAACTGATTGTGTAAGTTCCTTACAGAAAATAATTTACTCCCTTTGCCACTGGATTCCCCAATCAGTTCTAAAAGGTTTATCGCTTATTTCCTTGCCTTCTTACCATTCTCCTTCTGCTTGAGTCCTCCATGTCTTATTTTCCTTACTTGGTTTAGAGCCAGGCTATAGCCTCTGAGAAATCTAGAGCACAGATCACTTCAATATTTCTGTTCTTTGGCCATCTACTAACATTTGACTTCAGAAAATATTACTGGCGTATTACTATGATTCAGGTTTCAATTTCACTGATGCTATGGGTAGACCTCTGTGTCATAAGCGCACAGTTCAAATGTCTTCTGTTGGGAGTGCCTTTTGAATCTTTCTCTTGGATTTCTTTTTTTTATATCAGGATTTAGTATAAATAAATAAATAAATAAATAAATAAATAAATCCCCCTTCTTAGAATTTTTCTGCTATATGAGTGGCACAGAAGATGCCACTTGAGAGAGAACTGGGGCTTCTTCCCACTTGAGAGAGAACTGGGGAGATGAGTCAGGAAGTGTCCAGAAGCAAGAGGGGAGCATGATGCAGATATAGGTTAGGCAGGAGTATCTGTGGCGCCAGGGTAGTAATGTCTAGCTTGCCTGTATAAAGTATTCATTCAAGATCTGTGTCAAGGCCCCAGCTACAGTGTTCCTTGGCCTGGAGTATCCTCAGCATATCTCCTCCGTAGTGACCTGGCAGGGTTATAACCACATTAGGCACTTGGTCAAAATTCAATGATTTGAATATTCTCCTCCTGGCCTCATACTATCATGAGTAAAGATCAACCATTTATGAAAATCCACAGAGATAGGTTCAACTTCTAACAAAGATTTAGGGAGAAACACTACATTAGGGAGAAACACTACACTATTGAACTCAAATCACTATATGCTATTTGAAAAAAAAATATATATATAGTTTGTAATGTGTGACTGAAAAGTAATCCTTTATTGTAAATTTCTGCTTGAATTAAAACAGCAAAAAAGCAACCTCTTTGCCCCCACCCCCACCCCCCCGAAGGGGTATAGAGATCTAGGGGAAATTCTGAGAGGCATAGAAGTTTAGACTTAGGTATGATCTTAGAAATTATCTAGTTTACTTCTCATTTGAGCTAAGAGAACTGGGAACCACAGAGGTGAAGTGCTGTTCCTCAAGAGCAAGAATGGGATATTGTTCATAGTGAAACTTTCAGCACCTAGTGACACGTACATGGCAAGTGCTCAGTAAAAGTTTGTCAAATGGCTAAATCCATTCCTTGCTACACATAATATAATGCTTTGCATGCAGTAGGCACACCAATACATTTTTATATTGCAATTATTCAACCAGGTGCAAATATAGCCAGAGAGTGGTAAGGCTGGAACCAGACCACAGATGTGTGGGCTTCCTGGTTGGAACTCTCTCTACCCCACCTGATTGTGCCTCTGGAAATGCCTGCAGTCATCTAGTCTCCTTGAAATTGAATGCGGTTTAATCATGGAGTCTACTAAGCCTACATCCTGTTCTTAGCCATCATCCTTATTCTAGAAAAGAATGATCACTGGATTTGAATGTGCATGGCAAGTTTCAGTGATAAGTTTTCTTGGCATTTGTTTATCAGGAATAAATTAACTTTAGAACTACAAAGAAGCCAAAATCCCTGGGTGTGGCCAGTGCTTCTCTCCCTTGACAACAGCTGACTTCCTAAAGTTTGCTTAGGAAAATAATAAAATCTGTTAACCTTCCTTGAATCCCCATTAACCAGATAGTGAGAAGAGGCCAGTGGAAGGATAAAGAATTGTTCAGAGTCAACAAGCGAACACACAGGTAATTATGAAGTAATTAGAGCTCTATCCACGGAGATAAAGGTCAAATAAACAGTGATCCTTGCAATTACTATGAGTGATTGTATGTAATATAAGAATGCCTCAGAAATCAAAATGATGTTTTATGTTCTATGTACAAGAGGTTAAACACTTGATATTTTTGCTAGAGATATTTTAGTTACAAGGGAAGAGAACCCCCAACTAGCTCAACAGTGAGTCGTTTATTATCTTCACAAGCATCTAGACATAAAGAAGCTAGATATACCAAGGTCAAATGGGTTGTAAGATCTATCAGGAATCAAAGTCACCCTTTGGTCTCTCAAGACCCATCCAGCCTGTCATTCCCGTCCCTGCATCTGTTTCACTCTTCTTCTCTTCCTA
This sequence comes from Canis aureus, assembly GCF_053574225.1. NCBI lineage: Eukaryota > Metazoa > Chordata > Mammalia > Carnivora > Canidae > Canis > Canis aureus. The sequence goes on from NC_135642.1 coordinate 40,668,725, forward strand.
TTTTACTCCCTTAGTATTCCAGTTTTAAGTTCTCCAGAGAGAAAATGTGGTTGGTCCAGCCACAAAGAGATGTCATTCTTGATCAAAACAGCTGCAGCTGTAGGTAAGATGTGACAGAGTTATCTAATCCCTAGAAGATCAAAGCTCCATCTTTGAGCAGATGCTAGTGAGGGAATAGATTAACTTAGAAGGGACTATGTGCAGAGGTACTGACTGTCATTTCTTTATTACAAAAGCAATGTATATTTGTTTTTTAAAATTCAAAAAGCACAACATTGTGGGTAGAAGGTATGACTCTCTGATCACAAACTCAGCTATACAAGAATTACAATTTTGTTTTCCAGGATAATTTTTTTGTCTTAACTTCACAACCCAAGCACCTCACCCATAAAAAAGAATGAAACGTTGTCATTTACAACAACATGGATGGAGCTAGAGAATATTATGCTAAGTGAAATAAGTCAGAGACTTATTTAAATACCATCTGACTTAACTCATAAACATATTTATTTATTTGTGGGAGAAGTTGCATGCAAGTGGAGGGAGGGGGATAGGGAGAGGGAGAGAAATCCTCAAACAGAGTCCCTACTGAGTGTGGAGTCCCATGTGGGAATTGATCCCAAGACCTTGAGATCATGACCTGAGTCAAAAGCAAGAGTCAGCCACTTAACCAACTGAGCCACCTGGGCCCCCTTATATGGGGGCTACGTGGGATTTAAGAAACAAAATGGATGAACACAGGGAGAGCGGGGGAAAAAGAGAGAAGAGGGGGGAACCAAACCATAAGAGACCCTTAACTACAGAGAACAAACTGAGGGTTGATGGAGGGAGGGGAGTGGGGCATGGGCTAAATGAGTGGTGGGTATTAAGGAGGGCACTTGTGATGAGCACTGGGTATCCTATGTAAGTGATGAATCACTAAATTCTACTCTTGAATCCAATATTACCCTATATGTTAACTACCTAGGATTATTTTTTTAGATTTTATTTATTTATTTATTCATGAGAGACACCGAGAGAGAGAGAGAGAGAGAGAGAGAGGCAGAGACACAGGCAGAGGAAGAAGCAGGCTCCCTGTGGGGAGCCCCATGTGGGACTTGATCCCGGGACCCCAGGATCACACCCTGAGCCGAAGGCAGACACTCAACCACTGAGCCACCCAGGCGTCCCAACTAACTAGAGTTTAAATGAAAACTTGAAACAAACAAGAAGGTTGTCCACTATCCTTCACGAACTTTGTTTTGGAGGGTCCAATGAATTCAATAAGGCAAGTTTTGTAAAGGAAGAGACAGGATAATTACTATTTGACAATAATAATAATGTTTACCTAGAAAACCCTAGAGAAGTAGCCAAGTAACTCAGTCAAGTGGCTTGATAAAAGATAAATACATAGACAAAAGTAGCTGATTTATATGTTAGCGATAATAAATTAGAAGATGAAATAGGAAAAATGTGATTCATAAGAGCAAATGGGTTAATGTATGTAAAACACTTAGCGTGGCTACTAGTAGTTAAGAGGTATTAACAAGCTATAAAAATAATATTAAAAAAAGAAAAATTAATAATATTGAGGGGATTCCTGGATGGCTCAGTGGTTTGGCGCCTGCCTTTGGCCCAGGGCGCAATCCTGGAGTCCCAGGATGGAGTCCCACGTGGGGCTCGCTGCATGGAGCCTGCTTCTCCCTCTGCCTGTGTCTCTGCCTCTCTCTCTCTCTCTATCATAAATAAATAAATAAATAAATAAATAAATAAATAAATAAACAAACTTGATTTCAGATTCCTAGAGGCAAAAATACTGAGAAGAAATTTAAATTTAAGATTCTTGATTTTATATATGCAAATAATTATTTTAACTTTTAAATTATTAAAGTATTATACATACAGAACTCTGGTAATCAATGCCCAGATCAAGAAATAGAACAATTTCCTGCTTCTCCAAATCCTCTTGTGTGTTCCCTCCTACCCCTAGTCATCTTCCTCCCAAGGGTATTTCTGACTTCTGACAACACAGATCAGTCTGGTTTCTTTTGCTCAGTAGTGTGTTCCTGAGATTCATCCATATGGCTTGTATGCTTGTAAATTATTCAAATTATTCATATTGCTATATAGTATTTATTTTATGTATGTATGTACCACAGTTTTTCATTCTTCTGTTGATGGCCAATTGAGTAGTTTCCAATTGGACTATTATGACAAGTGCTGCTCTGAACATTGTAATACATGTCTTTTGGTGGACATGTGGACACTTTTCTGTTGCCTACCTACCTATAATAAGAAGGTCATGTGTTTATTCAGCTCCAGCAGATATTGCCATGTAGTTTTTTAGCGATTACACCGATTTACACTCCCAACAGGAACGTATGAGGGTTCTAGTTGGTCTACATACTTGGCAACACTTTTTCATTTGAGCCATTCTGGTGGGTGTGTAGTGATATTGCATTATGTCTTTTTTTAAAAAAGATTTTATTTATTCATGAGAGACACAGAGAGAGAGAGAGAGGCAGAGACACAGGCAGAGGGAGAAGCAGGCTCCATGGAGAGAGCCTGATGTGGGACTCGATCCCAGGACTTTGCTGAAAGCCATTATTTTTTTTTGTATATTTTTTTTATTGGAGTTCAATTTGCCAACATATCGAAAAGGATGAAATAAAACTGTGTATAAGTTAAAGTCTATTATTTTCTCTATGTATTCATGATTAGAGACTACTTTTACTTAATTTTAGGTGTTATATGACTAAGAAGTCCAAATATACTATGCACTAAACACCATTCTAATGCTTTTCAAATATTAATTCATGTAAATCTCATAACTACCCTGGGAGAAAGGTACCATTACTCCCATTTCACATATAAGGAAATTGGTATAGGGAAGGTTAGATAATGGGCTCAACATCAGAGAGCTAGCAAGTAGTACCACCAACATTTTAATCAAGGCACAATCATAACTACTACTCTATTCTTATTAAGAATCATGTATCAGGATCCCTGGGTGGTGCAGCGGTTTGGCGCCTGCCTTTGGCCCAGGGCGCGATCCTGGAGACCCGGGATCGAGTCCCACGTTGGGCTCCCGGTGCATGGAGCCTGCTTCTCCCTCTGCCTGTGTCTCTGCCTCTCTCTCTCTGTGAGACTACCATAAATAAATAAAAATTAAAAAATAAAAAGAATCATGTATCTCAAAAGTCATTAATTGTTAAACCAATCCAAAATTCCCAGGTGTCCCAGTGCATTATAGTTTAAATTTGCTTTTCCCTCATGACTAATAAATTACCCTGAGCACCTTTTTGTATGTTTATTGGCCATTGTCATATCCGGCAAAATGTCAATTAAGGACTTTGCTCCTTTTTCTATCAGGTTGTCTCTCTCATTGATTTGTAAACGTTCTTTATATATTCCTACTATGAGTTTTTTTTTTTATTAGATACACATATTGAAAAGATCTTACCCCACTCTGGATTGCCTCTTTATGTTCTCAGTGGTGTCTTCTAGTGAACAGAAGTTCTGTTTAAAAAAAATTCTTGACGGTGCCTGGGTGGCTCAGTCGGTGAAGTGTCTGCCTTCAGCTCGGGTCGTGATCCTGGGGTCCTGGAATCAAGCCCTCTGGGTGGCGCAGCGGTTTGGCGCCTGCCTTTGGCCCAGGGCGCGATCCTGGAGACCCGGGATCGAATCCCACATCGGGCTCCCGGTGCATGGAGCCTGCTTCTCCCTCTGCCTGTGTCTCTGCGCCTCTCTCTCTCTCTCTGTGACTATCATAAATAATAAATAAAAACATTTTTTAAAAAAGCCCTGAATGGGGCTCCCTGCTCATTGAGGAGTCTGCTTCTCCCTCTCCCCTCGCTGCTCCCCACTGCTTATGCTCTGTCTCACTTTCTATCAAATAAATACATGAACTCTTTTAAAAAATAAAAATAAAAACAATTCTTGGCTTACTACAAAGTCACAAACATATAACTCTGTTTTCTCCTAACGACACTGCTTTTTTTCAATGTTATGAAGTTATTTTGAGTCCTTTTTCTTCATGATGAAACATACACAGATAATGGAAGTAATGGAAGCATTCTTCTGCTGTGAAGATGGGTGGAATATATAAAAATTCTTTGTTGAACTTTCTTTAAGCAGTCCTCCAGAGCAATTCAAAGAAAAGCAGGAAATGTTTTCATGAGAACACTTTTGTCGAAAGGTCTAGCATGCTTTAAGTGCCCAGCATGCTGGGCCAGCAAGGACATAAATATTTCATCTCTCAGATTTATATCTTGGTTCTTCCAGAGAAACACAATGTATTGTGTTTGTCAAACATGCAAATATCCAAGGGAAGGAACACCCTTCTTCTGCTACCATGATAGGGCGTTGTTCTCAAGCATGTGACAATGCCCTGTGCTTTTCCAGTGTGACTTGGGCATGGTCTGTATGAAGTTCCTTTTTACCCCATACTTCCAGTGTTAAATGAAGAGAGAGTTTTGTGCATTTTCAGCATAATTTTTCAGTTCTTGGATGTTATGATATGCTTTGTCATCCGAATTTTGTCTCCTCTACCAATGGTTTTCATAAGCCATATTTTGATCAGAGTATATCTTTTGATAGCAGTTTCCCAGTCACTTTTTCTTCTCAGTCCCCCGTGGTGGGGATCTGACTTTTCATTCACCCTGGGGCTCTGCGAGGTCAGTCTGGGGCCCAGGAGTGGGGCCTGCCTCTGCTGGTGCCTCCCCGAGTTCACTGGCCACTGGCTGCTGTGGTGGAATGTTACACTATACACCATCCACATGTTTTTCCAAAACTGCATTCACATCAGTCCCATTGTTTTCTGAGAGTCTGAGTCCTTAACCAGCCTGAGCCAGTTCCACATAGAAGGGCATCAGTGCAAGAGCAGAGCTCCAGGGTTCTGCAGGGAGGGTGTGGGAGCATAAATAGCCCCCATAATCTGGTTTCTGCAGCAGCTCCACATTGTGTCAAGCTGATGCTAGAGGCTCAAGTTCCACCGGTTTCAGCCATGCCCCTCCTGGACCCCGCAGGCTCCAGGACAGTGGCTGCCACACAGGTGGGGGACCCCAAACTGCTTTTTAGAGTGGGGGAAATGGTGGGACTCTTGGGTGGCTCAGTGGTTGAGCTTTGATCCCGGGATCCGGGATCCAGGATGAAGTCCTGCATTGGGCTCCCTGCAGGGAACTGGCTTCTCCCTCTTCCTATGTCTCTGCTTCTCTCTCTCTCTCTATGTCTGTGATAGAATAAATAAATAAATCTTTTAAAAAAAAAGAAAAGAAAGAACTGTAGGAAAAAATAAAGTAGGGAAATGGCAACATACCCAGCCACCAGTTAAGGACAAATGCTTGTTTTGTCATAGGCATGCAGGCCCCAGCAAGTTCCCGGCTCGCCAGAGCATCCTACCTTTCAGTCGACCTGACAGTCCAGTGGCCGTCTGACCTGTTCCTTCAATCCCTGGAGAGTTGCATCATTTACCACTGTTCACAAAATGACCTGTTACCCCACACTGCATCAATTTCATCTCTTTGGAAGTGTTCCGGTTCAGTGCTACTGGTGAACCAGGCAGGGGTGACATGTTCTAACCATCAACATTAGTATTCCACCTGTCTCAGTGTGGCCTGTGCCAAGGTCATGCTCAAGCAAACTTGGGAAGACAGTTTAAAAAATAATAATAAGGGATGCTTAGCTGGCTCAGTCGAGAGAGCATGCGACTCTTTATCCCAGGGTCATGAGTTTGAGCCCCACATTGGGTGTAGAGATTATTATAAAAATAAATAAACTTAAAAAAAATTAAAGGGGGCACCTGGGTGCCTCAGATGGTTAAGCATCTGCCTTTGGCTCAGGTCATGATCTCAGGGTCCTGGCGTTGAGCCACAACATCTGGCTCCTGGCTCAGTGGGGAATCTGCTTCTCCTCCTCCTCCTCATGCTCTCTCTCTCTCTCTCTCTCGGTATCCCTCTGTCTCAAATGAATAAATAAGATCTTTAAAATAATAAAATAAATTTAAAAAGTAATAGTATTTACTGAGCACATATTAAGGCACTGTGCTAAGAGTTTTATGCATGTTATCTCATTTAATGCTCACAAAATTTTATGAGACAGGAATAATTATTGACCCAGTTTTAGACATGAAGAAACTGATGTTTAGTGAGGTTAAGGAAATTGTCCCCAAGGAACCCAGCCAGTGAGTGTTGGAACTAAGTAAGTGCTAGACCGGGGATTGAAAAGCAGGCCTGTGTATTCAATGCCTGTGTCTCGCTTATTAAGCATGCAAGTGCATCTAATAGTCATGCCGTACAAGCCAGTTTGCTATAGATGGAACAGTTTTTCCTATCATCATGCCAGTAGTGCGAGTGTATTACGTTAATTGAAACTTTACAATTTATTTGCATAGCGTGGCCTAAAGGACTCTTTTTTTTAAAATTTTTTATTTATTTATGATAGTCACACAGAGAGAGAGAGAGGCAGAGACATAGGCAGAGGGAGAAGCAGGTTCCATGCACCGGGAGCCCGACGTGGGATTCGATCCCGGGTCTCCAGGATCACGCCCTGGGCCAAAGGCAGACGCCAAACCGCTGTGCCACCCAGGGATCCCTAAAGGACTCTTTTGATCTAGCTCTGCCCTATATCTGCAACCCTCAACCTCCCACTTTGAGTTTTTTTTTTTTTTTTAAGATTCTTATTTATTTATTATGAGAGACAGAGAGAGACAGAGAGGCAGAGACACAGACAGAGGGAGAAGCAGGCTCCATGCAGGGAGCCCAATGTGGGACTCAATCCCAGGTCTCCAGGATTCTGCCCTGGGCTGAAGGCGGCGCTAAACCGCTGAGCCACCCAGGCTGCCCCCGCTTTGGGTTTATACCTAGTAGAACCACACTGCTTCTAGTGCCCCGTGCTGTCCATGGCTTCCTGCCTTGAGACATACTATTATCCTCACCTCAAATGCCCTGTCACCTCTATTACCTGGAAAATTCTTTTGCAATCCAGCCAATACATCCCCTCTTCCAGTAGGCCTCCCCTAATTTTCCTCTGACAATGTCAGCTGTTCCATCCTCTGTACCAGCCTCTGTCCTTTATAGAAAAAATATATTGCCCATTCATTCACTTAACACTAAATACTATTCTTTCCAGGCACTAGGCTAAGTACTGGGAAACCGAGAGTCAAATAACTCTTTTGGAGAAAGCAGACTTCACGCTAAGGCAGGGACATAAACTCACTAACTGCCGGTTGTTCCCACCAGATGACATAAAGTATAGGTTTCGACAGGTTGGGGCAGGCCAGGAGAGGGTAGGCTAGGAGAGGAGTGTGATAGGGCATTCTGATTCAGCCCAAATTTAGGAATCAGAGTTTATCTGTTCATGGAAAACAAGAGCTGGCAACGCAGCTGGGCATTTATTGGAATAAATGTCCGTGATGTGGAACAGGATGGCATCTGTTCAGCATCTTGGACTAATTTTGAGCCCTTGTGGGAGGAGGAGTGAGGACCAACGCTGAGAGAGTTGTTTGAAAAGGAGACTTGGAGCTGGTCTGGGCACAAGCTGTGCTGGCTGTGGAACCAGGGAAAGGCCATTCTCCTCGCTTCCACACAGAACCCGACCCTGCTGCGTTATCGTGAATGGTAGCTTTCAGCACCCTGGCTGGCAGCCGCCTGCGCTGGGGTCCTGGCACCTTCGCAGTGGGCCCTGTGGGCACTGGCAGGGCCAGGGGCCTAACAGCCTGGGATGGCTTCACGAGCAGAGGGAAATGGAGCAAGAAAGGAAGCAGAGGGCGGATGCTGCATGCCGAACCGTGGCTGGCAGATTGGTTCCTCAGCCTGCGGAGACTTACCTGGAGCCTTCCACCTGGCGTTGGGGCAAGAGAGGGAATTCCATTCAGACTACTGGCAATCTTGAATTCTCACCACAAGCTATTGAGTCCTGAAGATATCCGGTTAGCTTTTTTATTTGCCGTTAGAGAGCTGTGTTTCATTCATCTTTATACCCCCGGACCTAACACAAAGCCTGACACAGCAACTGCTGACAAGGTGTTTATGGATTTATTTAAATGAGAGAGTTGAAAGGAGTCAGAGAAGGGAGGGGGGGAGCATCCCACCTGATTAAATGTGATGATTTGTTCCTGATCTGATTAAACCCAAAATATGAAACAGAAATGGAATCTGGGCCATGGGATCTGGCCCCTTTTGGTCCTGCCAGCACGTGTGAGAGGGGCTGAGACAAATTCCGTGGCAGTTAGAAAGGAGCTGGCTGCCAAGATGGAGAAGAGGGAACAATTAGTCTTGACCTTCTATAATCCTAAGGTTCCCAAACTTAAGGGGAACCGGAACTACCAAAGGGTAAGGAGGTACCTAATTACAATTAGGTCAGATGGGAGGAAGAGGACTTACTTAAAGGTGGGCCTAGACAGTGTCCTAGAGATAGAGATCACCCTGGGTAGGGACAGACATCCACAGATCAAACCCACACGGGGATGCTTAAGGTAGAGATGAATAAGAGACCCTGGGGATCAAGGGTCTTTCTGGGCAGGCAATATTTCCCTCATCCTTGTAGCCTACTCTCCCCATCAACCAACATCCGAGTGACTCGATGCCACCCCAGAGGCAGCAGCAGCATGTGGATCAGATACACATCTACATCCGAATGCTCTGTGTCAGCCTGTGTGGCTTTGGTCTCCTAATGCTGACCGGCACGTCCTCACTGAACTGGGTGCAGTTCCTGGTGATCAAGAATGGCCTTGAGCTCTACGCAGGACTCTGGATCACATGCAACCATGAGCTGTGCTGGAGCCACACACCCAAGTCACCCTGTGAGTGCCACCAAACTAAACACCACAGGCCCCACAGTTCCAGAGCTTTCTGCCATATAGGCTCTTCATCTTTCTTCCTCCAAGATCTCTTTGCCCTCACCTCTCCATGAGGAGTGATGGATCTCAGCCAAATTGTGAATATAGCCATGCTTTTCTTTGGTGTTCTCAGTGTACCTTTTCTCCCCACCCCCACCATTTCTTGGTTGTTTCATCTCCCAGATTAGTAGTTTTTTACTTTCTGGGAAGAACTGGTTGGGCCTTTATAAGCTGTCACTGTGAAGCATTGTGATTAGTATTCTAATGTGGCTTGCAGAAATAGAAGTAATTGATCAGAACTGGGAAACAAAGCAAAGTGTCTCAGCCTCTATCAGATTTAACTTTATTTTATTTTTTTTAAGATTTTATTTATTTATTCATGAGAAAGAGAGACAGAGAGAGGCAGAGACACAGGCAGAGGGAAAAGCAGGCTCCATGCAGGGAGCCCGACTTGGGACTCGATTTCGGGTCTCCAGGATCACGCCCTGGGCCAAAGGCGGTGCTAAACCGCTGAGCCACCCGGGCTGCCCCAGATTTAACTTTTAAGGTCAACTTATTCTTTGGCTAATAGTTGAAGAGAATGTAAATGCATGTCAGACAGACGTTATAACAAATGTCAGCTACTTAGAGTAAATTCTTAACGTCAAATTTTATGTGAATTTAGGTAAATTTGAAAATGCAATACAAAGCATTTACAAATAAGTTTCTGAAAAAAAAAAGTTTCTGGGGCTAGAAGATACCATATGCATGAGTTTTTTTCAATCAGGACCAAGACTTAGAGGAAAGACATAACTACGCTGAACAGTTTCCCCATCATCCACAAAAGATACATTTACACGGAGAAACAGGTATTGTGAAAGAAAGCATGCATGTAATAAAGCATTTATTTCTTTTTCTCAGATAAGCAAGGGCCCCAGATGCTGGAAGTGGGGTTGGGGGTTGCACTGAGGCTCGACCCTAAGCTGGAGCATCTACGGCATATGGAATTAAGGGGCAGGACCCTAACACAGATCTTGGGAAAAAACTAAAACCACAGGCAGGCCGACAATTCAACTGCATCTTCAACTTAAGAGAAAAACTAGGGAAAATATTTGCAACAAATAAGAAAAATAAAAGACTAACAGCCTTAATATTTTTTTAAAAACTTATTAATAAAAAAGGCAAATACCCTTATTTATTATAAATTCTTGATAGTTCACAGAACAGAAACTAAAAGTGTCTAATAAGTGTGAGAAAAAACTATTTTAACCTTAATCAGTCACTAAAGAAAGGCAAACCAAACGAACAGTGAGACAAGATTTTTCAAACATGACATAAGCAGAGTTTTTAAAATGATAATGCACAACGCCAGACACCCTCATATACACTGAGCACCATGTAAATGGGTATAACTAAAGCAATATGATTATGGGTATCCAGAGATTTACACTCACGAATTCCATTTCTAGGGAAATGGAATTAAAGATACAGATATAAAAATTAAACTGCAGTCATATTTATGTAATTGTCTCCAACCTAAAATTCAGGACTTGGGATTATTATTTAAATATTTAGTGAGTCAGAATCTTGGAATTTTGTCACTTAACAGTAGCAAATAGTTTATTTCTTGGGGCCTGGAATTCACCTAAGAGGCCAACTGTTAATGATTTAGAGAAGGTCAACTGAGTCCTCTAAGTATTCAATTATAAGTCAGGTGTCTACCCTATTTCCAATGTTAACTAGTCCTAATTCCAAGACTAGTAAGTAGTTTGCAGTACAGATCTAAAAATGAATTCCTCAAATGTAATGAGTATGTCCAGACCTCATCAACCTGTGACAGTATGTTATTATTGTCCAAATTCAAGAACTTTAAACTTTTTATCTATTTAGTCCCCTTTCCCATGGTACCCCTTGTCATTTCTGAGAGTTTCATGGGGACTCTCTCAGGTGGACTCAAGAATGTGTACGCTCATGATTCTCTGTCCTGGACTCACATTAGGCCATTGAGCCTCTCTGCTTGGCCTCTGCCTTCACCTCATTCAAGATGACTGAGAGCCTCTCTGCTGTGGCTGTTGCTAACGGAATGGAGAAGGAGTGGGGAGTAGCAGACCCCATCCTTCACTTTTATTGCTAGGTCTCAAGAGTGGAACAGCCCCTTCTGTTAACTCCCCTGTAGCATGGGTGAGATCAGACCATGGTGTAAAGGAATGTGTGGCTGCACAGAGTAACTTGAACTGCCTGGAGGACTGTGGGGAAGAAAAGTAGGTCTTTTAGTCGGAGCACTGGAGCCTCCAGTGGAAGCCACTGCATGAGAAATACAGCCAAGCTGCGTAGGGATGCTTAACTCTGGCACTCTAACTGGGTTACCAGGGAACCTAAATCCTAGGCTGATTTCACAGCCTCCTCTCTAGGGTTCTAGGTCTCCATCCAGGATCTTTTCCATTCCCAAACCACCGCCTCTTTCGTGAGCCTGGAGAGGTTTGTCTCGGCCTTATGTGGCTGGAACGAAGGTGCAGTGGCAACAGCACGGAAGTTTAGATTTGGCTAAATAAGTGAGCTAATCCCTCAGCAGCACCTTCTTCATCTTCTAAATCCATATCCACACCTCACCTCAACTCACTTGGTCTAGCTCCTTCATAATTCAAAGGAGCTAGATCCTTGTGAAGCACTGCCCTCCTATCCTGGCTTTGATTTTTGCTGAAGGACCTGGGGTACAGTGAGAGGAATCCCACTCCCAAGTCTCTTTGGGACCCCTGAGTATCAGGTGCTTAGCTCTTCCTATGGCTGGCTCCTCTCCTATGCTTCTTTCTTCTCATGTCACTTGGCTTCACCCACTGCTTCCTTCCAGGGTGTCAACAGCTGTAAAAGAAAAGAATATCTATTGTTAACTAAGCTTATTTGTTCACAAGAGCAAGGTGACTTCTAGCCCTACCCGTCACTGTCCAAAACTTCCAGGACAAAGTTTTACTTTCATAACAGTAGAACGAGATCCTGCCCACCAATTACAAACTGCCAAGTGGTGAATGTTCAATCCACTGAGAATCATTACTGCTTTCTGGTAGGGTAGTATCCCTTCCGCCTCGGTCGCTTTTATGTCCCACCTGATGGTGCTCTGAGGTATAGAATCACTGACTGGGATGACCCCAAGAACACTACTAAGGATCTTACCAAACTTTTCAAATGATTTGGACTTCTTCCTCTCCAAATTGAGTCATATCTTCTCTCTTCCAGGCCATTAGCTTCATGGCTTTCAGTAAACTGGGATGTTTGCCTTGCTATTCCTCCAACTGGAGGCCACACCAAATATTACTAAGGAGATCTTCATAAATGTTTGGATATAGGTGACCCATGTGGGCGTTCCTTGTATCTAGGGCACTTCTCTTTTCCTGGACCAAAGCTTCTTACTGACAAGCAGAGCCTCGTCAGGCCTAAGACCTAACGTAGGTCCTAGGATCTTTGAAACTTTGACAAGTAAGCTGCTGTAAAAACTGACATTTAAAAGGTGAAATAGCCTTTGATCTTACAGGAGATGGAGGCTCAAACTCAGCTTTGGGAAGCTTGTTTTGTCTTGTTCAATTATTTAGAAAAAAAAAACTATGACGTTAACCAAATGCCATCATTTTATACTATGGGGCTAAGTGTTTAGTTTGGTCAGATAATAAATTGTGTATGACTATGACTAGCAGACTTGCTTCCTTTGGAGGTGAGACTATCCTATGCTGCAAACCTTTGGTTGTTCCTTTGGATTGTGAGTCCTCTTGTTTGTGTAATTTCAGGAGATGAGTCACTAAGACAGAGAAGATTGTAAGAACATGAAGGCAAATCTTCCCATCATGGTGAAAGAAAGACTGGACTGTAACATATCTTAGATAGGACTTGGATATCCATATCTTTGTACATTTTTGTGTTTTATTTCATTTGAACTAGCACAAACTAAAGAGTGAATCTATTTGTAATGATTCAGAAGAATCTCATGGATTCCCAAAGGCAAGAAGTTTGTTGTACCTTGAGAGATCTCAGTCAAAATCAAGCCTGCCACTCTACAATTGCTTTATTTTTTTATTTTAATTTTTATTTATTTATGATAGTCACACACACAGAGAGAGAGAGAGAGGCAGAGACACAGGCAGAGGGAGAAGCAGGCTCCATGCACCGGGAGCCCGATGTGGGATTCGATCCCGGGTCTCCAGGATCGCGCTCTGGGCCAAAGGCAGGCGCCAAACCGCTGCGCCACCCAGGGATCCCTCTACAATTGCTTTATAGTTCATTTTTGTTTCTATTTCATCACTTCTCCTCAGTTTTTCCTATTTATTAGTATGCAAGTACTCAAAAAGTGATATCCCAGTCTAGCTTTGTATCTTCTTGGTTCAAGCAAACAAAAGAGCATCAATAAGTCTTGAATCCAAATTTCCAAGCATAAGAATAAAATTGGTCCAACATGGGTCAGATCTTCCCTCTTCTAATTAGCTCTAATCAAGGGACTACAAACAAAGGTCCAGGACTATAGGCAAGGGCTGCTAGGTCCTGTGGGGTATTGTGGGCTAAATACCATGAACGATACCTATCACACTGGGCTTCATGAAGCTCAGTGAGAGCTGATGGTTCTAACTGGCTACACATCCTGCTAATTCTGAATGACCAAGGTTTCAAGAAATACGTTGCTCTTGGGTTATCATGTTTTAATGTGGCTAACTTGTTTGGATCACAGAACAACTCACCTCTGTGGGTAGGCGTGTGGTTTCTCTTCAGAGGCTTTAATATTATTGGTGATGTTAGAAAGTGGTCAGTTCTAGAGAACAAAATAAGACTTAAGAGGCAGATTTTAAACTGGGATAGGCTTTGACATAATTTCTTCTCTCTGGGTTACTTGGAAGCTGAACTGGAATCTCAGGCATGGAAGTGCTTAGAGAATTTTCAGTGGTAGAGATGAGTTGGCCCCTGCTACCTTGAAACAGGAAAAAAGCTGGACTAGGAGGCACCCTCTAAAGGCTATTTTTTAAAAAAATTTTTTATTGGAGTTCAGTTTGCCAACATATAGCATATCACCCAGTGCTCATCCCGTCAAGTGCCCCCCTCAGTGCCCATCATCCAGTCACCCCAACCCCCTGCCCACCTCCCCTTCCACTACCCCTTGTTCGTTTCCCAGAGTTAGGAGTATTTCAGGTTCTGTCTCCCTCTCTGATATTTCCCACTCATTTTCTCTCCTTTCCCCTTTATTCCCTTTCACTATTTTTTATATTCCCCCAAATGAATGAGACCATATAATGTTTGTCCTTCTCCGATTGACTTACTTCACTCAGCATAATACTCTCCAGTTCCATCCACGTCGAAGCAAATGGTATTGAAGAGATTGCAGGATCTGTGGCATCTCAGAAGAGCTATATTTACTTGCAGTTGTGTATTCTTCTTTATTTTTTTTAAGGTTTTAATTTAAATTCCAGTTAGTTAACATGCAGTGTTATATTAGTTTCAGGTGTACAATATAGTGATTCAGCACTTCCATACATTACAACAATTGCACTCCTTAATTCCCATCACCTATTTCACCCATCCCCCCACCTACCTCCTCTCTAGTAACCATCAGTTTGTTCTATAGAGTTAAGAGTCCATTTCTTGGTTTGCCTCTTTCTTTCTCTTTTTCTGTTTGCTTGTTTGTCTCTTCAGTTCCACATATGAGTGAAATCATATAGTATTTCTCTTTTCCTGACTGACTTTTTTGCTTAACATGGTACTCTCTAGCTCCATCCATGCAATTGCAGATGGCAAAATTTCATTGTTTTTTTATGGCTGAGTAATATTCCACTCTATTTTATATTTACATATATGTATATATAATCTTCTTTATCCATTTATCAGCTGATGGACATGGGCTGTTGCCATAATTTGGCTATTGTTGATAATGCTGCTCTGAACATTGGGGTGCTTATATGTTAAAGAATTGCTGTGGAAGTCAAGGGAAGGATATGTTTTGTAGATGGTAGCAAAAAGTAATGTTTAGCATGCCTCTTCTCTCTTACCAACATCCAATCTGCAGAGAGCAGAGATCTTGAGCCAGGAGATGAGGGAAGAAGCAGTGTTATGGTACTTGGGTAAGGGCTTTAGAGCTAAAGAACATTAAAAGACATCTCCCTGAGCAAATGTGAGGCAGAGCCTTGAGGGACTTTCAGGAAACAAACAAACAAACAAACAAACAAATAGAAGATATTTTTAGGGTATTAAATTCCTGCAATCCGGTAAACTCAGGCTTGAAATCATAACAATATGGGAGTTTAAGTAGATGGGACTTGATTTTGTAGCCACAGGTTGGCAAAGCGTATGCACGCCAGATATATTTGAAAGAGAAAAAACAAATAGAAACAAACTACAAGTCCAACAACGGTTAAATCATTAAGCAAAATATGTTAATATAGTAAACTGGTAGCCATTAAAAATTGTATTTACAACAGGTAATTTGGGGAAAAAATCTCATCATATAATCTTTTTCTTTTTTAAGACTTTATTATTTATTCATGAGAGACACACAGAGAGGCAAAGACACAGGCAGAGGCAGAAGTAGGCTCCCTGAAGGGAGCCCAGTGTGGGACTCAATCCCAGGACTCCGGGATCATGCCCTGAACTGAAGGCAGTTGCTCAACCACTGAACAAGCCAAGTGCCCTCATCATACAATCTTAAGAAAAAATTCACTTGATACTCAGTATCATATTCGCTATGTACAGAGGATAGAAAAATACTGGAAAGAAATAATATAAAAGGCTAACAGTAGCTGCCTCTGGGTAGGGGAATTGTGGATGATTTTTTCCCCCTGCTTCTTGGTACTTTTCTTGCTTTTCCAATGCTTATATTGAACATGTATTACTTTTAGAATTAGAATTAGGAACAAGGAAATGTTTTAATCTGTGTTGTGATGTTAAAGTCTTATAAGCTAGTTTACAACTGAGTTAAATGTGTTAATGCATCCAAAACTATCTGTATATTCTCTTCAGTTTTACAATGAAGGCTTTGCCTTCACAGTAAATAAATTCCAACTATCAATGAAAATCTGGGAAATAAGATATTTATATGTGCCCTGGATGCCACATGTCAAGCTCTGC
This sequence comes from Canis aureus, assembly GCF_053574225.1. NCBI lineage: Eukaryota > Metazoa > Chordata > Mammalia > Carnivora > Canidae > Canis > Canis aureus. Next base: position 40,684,611 of record NC_135642.1, read on the forward strand.
TTCATCCTCCTTAGTCCTCATGCCCTTCTCTAAGACTCTGTTTGGTTTTCTTAAGAGAGGTCCCCCGCTGGACTAACCAAGCCTTCCCTTTCTCATTCTCCTTGGCAGATTACCTTCAGTTTTCCAGGGCTTTCTTCCTCATCTCTGTCTTTGCCACACTTGTTGCCCTTGTCTGGCTCATCAGTTCTTGCCTGTCTAGAAGAGGAAGCATAACCACCAACTTGGATCTGAAGGTATCCATACTCAGCTTCATCTCAGGTACAGACCTGGATTGGCAGGGTACTACCAGGGTGAAATTGTCAAGGGAACCAAGTTGTCCATGGGGCTTTCATCCTCTTTTTCTTGTTCCTTTCCTCTTTTTCACTATCACATCAGGTGGCTAGCTGCCTGCCCTACCTTACCGTATAAAATACACTTCAGCTCATTTAGCCCAGGGGAGATGTAGAGGCCACTTTCTCTTTCCCGTCTTGGTCAATCCCTAAATTTTAATCCTGCCATACATATGGCATCTGGAAGCAGAAGAAGAGTTGGGGATGATGGTCAAGGCAGAGGGAAGATACTGATGGGCTGTAACATCTTTTCTTCTGGTCCTAGCCATCTCCTTGCTCCTCTGCCTCGTCCTATTTCTGGCACAGGTTTACTGGCATGCTAAGGATGCCTTGGAGCCAGATCTCCTCTGGACCTATCATATTAATTGGTGGAGTGACTTCTTATACATGTTTTCTGGTGAGTCAGTCCCCTGCATTATGCTAAAAAGATGGAAGAGGAAGTCACTTCTTGAAAGGGAGATAGAGTCTAGGAGAAATAGAGGCACTAACTGTTCCTATTTAAGAACATTCATATATGGAGAAGTAGCATGGTATGGTGAAGAAAGCATGGATTTTGGAGTCTTGAAGCTTGTATTTAGCAATCTATTGTACCATTAACTGAGGTGTGCATAGGTTGAGAGACTTGTCTAAAACCACATAGAAAGTCACAGAAATATCATTTGAATCCAGGAGGTTCAAGCTTTGTCCTCACCATGTGAGAAATACTATAATGAAATGGAAGCATTGGAGGGTAAAGCAACTGCTGGGAGAGTGGAGGGTTGGCTTCACTGAAAAGAGGCCTTTAGAACTGAAGAAAGCATGAGTAAAAAATTTAAAAGTCCAAAGACTGTCTACTGAAACTGACCTCAAATTCTTCTCCTCTAGGGATCATCTCCTTCCTCAACTATATGACTTTCAGCTTTCTTTCCCTTGATCGAAATGTCAGTGCAATTCCCATAGAGAAGTCAAGACTGGGGGTTGGTCCAGTGACTACAGTATTACCTGATGAAGATGGTGGAAAGTTAAGCCCTGAAAAGGAATCTCCAACTGAGGAAGTGAAAACAGACTCAAGAATGGAACTGTGATGATAATAGGAAAACCCAACTGCGCTTGTCTTAAAATGGAGGAGAGTCTGAGTTGGAAATGATGGTGCAGATTCTAGGAAACTGTCCTAATATCATGTCAATGTTGCTGAGGGGGAAAGCATTAAAGCTGCTGAAATACCTTTTGTGTGCACTGGATCAAAAATATGTATTATAGTCATAAAGAAAATAATAAAAATTCACTTAAAATTTCTAAGGAAAAATCAGTGGTTAGGGTCATGAATGAAAGAAACTAGCAACAGAAGCAGTGTGTGGATCAGAGATCTCTTTGGGCATCAGAGATCTTACAGATCAGAGTGATTCATGGAGAAAGACATCAACTAATTCTGCTTGAAATTTTCTTTTAATGTGTGGCCTTGGGCACACTCAAGGTGGAAGGCACTTGGCCAATATTGTTGTGTCTGAATTTCAGATCACTACTAGCAACTAGTGGAGATAGTACCTACCATCCAAAGCAGCTGAAAGGTGCGGGAGTGGGGGTGGGGTGTCCTGGGGGCATCCGTGAGGTCCCATTTCCTATGAGGATTGGTCATTTGAAACCTTTACAGTCTTATTATGTGAACCCACTGCTTCTCCCTAGGTGGGGAAATACCTTAACCAGGTCTCCAACAGCCTCTCTGAAATTCTACACAAAATCTGTGTATGCACTTTTCTGTGAAGAGGGCCACAGACTCCATCAGATTCTTGATAGGCCTCTGACTCTTTTGATTCCTTAGGCATCAATTTCATTTTCATGAGCCAAATGAGACCAAAGGACTTTCTTCAACCTAAATATATATGTGAACCAAGTTTAAAGATTTTTCTATTTCTACCATTGTAATACTAAGTAAGTGTGGCAGTGGGGGTGGTGGTGATTTCAGGCCATCACCTAAGTATTTTGATGGCTAAAGATCCCATTCAAACCCAAACCAGAGGGATCCCTGGGTGGTGCAGCGGTTTGGCGCCTGCCTTTGGCCCAGGGTGCGATCCTGGAGACCCGGGATTGAATCCTATGTAGGGCTCCTGGTGCATGGAGCCTGCTTCTCCCTCTGCCTATGTCTCTGCCTCTCTCTCTGTGTGACTATCATAAATCAATAATAAAAAAAAAACCCAAACCAGATTCCATGCAGAAAATGCCTGACATTCTTTTTGTCCTTTATTCCTTGTAAAAGCTACCACCACTATTCTATTGGTTGAGGTCCATACTTCTCCTCCGCAAACCTAGCAATGGAATGGACTAAAGTGCCCAGCTTCCGCCCTTGTTGCTCTTAAAGATAAGCTTTTTGGTACTTTGTATTTAATTTAGAGATCTACTGGTAACCTTTGTGGAAAACATCGCAAACATGGAGTAATTATGTAGTTTTTTGTTTTTGTTTTTGTTTTTTTAAGAGGCATTTGAGTGATTCTTACAATTTATGTAGTTTTTATAATCCTGCTCCCTAATTAGGAAGTCCCAAACATTTCCAGGTGGTAACTGAAAGCCTATTAGATCAATATTTTAGTTTTTATTCCTAAGGATAGGACTTTAGCAGCACATGCATGTGTGCACCCATCCATGGGGACACACATACAAACACACACATATATATGCACTTCACTTTGACCCTACCTTAGAAAACTCTTCATGTTGGCTCCTCTTTCTACCAGGGGATCTTAGTTATAGCAAAATGACTGATGCTTCCTTACTTCAAGGGGCTTTATTTCAGAGGCTCCTCAGGCTATTTCTGAGCTTTTGTCTGATTACAAGAACAGATGTGTATTGAAGTCCAGCTCCCCTTCCTCCCACACCTCTCACACACTAGGTATACCCTCACACAATGACTAATGAAGGGCTCATTGAGGTCACAAGCTTTATAATTCAGTTTGAATATTTTAGTTGTAGGACTGACAGGCAGCTAAGTACTGATGACTCTTCAGGGAGTAGAAGTTTTAAGTGGGATAAGAAGAAGGAAGTAGGTCTGAGTGAGAGTGGAAGATGCTAGATTATAAGAAAGTAACCATAAAGGCCTGGGTTATTAGGAGAAAATGGATAGTAATTATAACAAAGTTTTCTACTTTGCTAGCAGGAATGATCTTATAAGAGACATCCTTTCATTGCTCCTTTAGAAGCTGAATGCACTCTTTTCTTCTCTTTTTGCTTGGAGAGAATTCCTTTAAAAGCCTAAGTGAATTTCCAATAAGATATGTCAGTAAATCATCCTTAGATACCTTCCCTCTGCTCCAAATACATTCATTGCATGATAGGTGAAGTAGAGGGGAGAGAGAGAGAGAAAGAGAGAGAGAGAGAGAGAGAGAGAAGCTGGAAGAGGGAGGGAGGGAGAGAGATGCAAGATTGAGAAGTATAGCCAGGTCAAAACAAATCAAGCATTTTCACAGACCAGGAAAATGACCAAAATACAAGGTTGCGATTTGAGTTCAGGCATAGATTTAATGGGCTCTAAGTCCAAAAGGAGGTGGGAGTGAATAGGAAGATAGCTCCCACAGACTGAAAAGAGTTAAAGTACTTCTTGAGACACAGACTAGAGGTGGGTTCATGGCTCAAACTGGGGACTTATGGAAAGCCATCAAGCTCTAACTGGGGTTACAGCTTACTTGGAACCACATCCTTGAAGAGGTAAGAGGACACAAATACAACCTTGCTTAACCAAGCAGCCCGTTGGTTCATTAACCAGGTCTGTGATATTCCCGACAACATAGCAGAATGGAAAATCTGAAATACCATATTATGAGACCTGACTGTGGATTGGGGCACATGGCCAAAGGAAGGAAATCCCAAAACCATTGGATGGTATGAGCATAAAGGGAAAGAAAAAAACAAAAAAGGCGACAAAAAATTTTTTGTGCCTGCAAATAAGAATTCCAAACATATAAAGAAATGTTCACAAAAAAATTCGAAGTCAACAATCAGAATATGAATTCATTTCAGACTAATCTGTAGTTTAGTATGCTAGACTTTAAATATTCTTAGGATACAGGAAGAAATATATGATAGAATGATAGATTATAGATTATAAAAAAGACCCCAAACTATGAGACAAAAATAGATGTAAATAAAACAAAAAATGAATGCTCAAATAAAAATGAAATGAAAAAGAACCCATTAGAAATAATAGAAATGAAAAATATAGTAGTCATTAAAATAAAAAAATCAATAAATTAAAAATCTAGATAGTATACTCAACAAATAGAGAAAATATTTTCAGATATATCTGGAGTATTTGCAAAAATTGACCAAAATAATATGCCTGAGAGAAAATTTCAACAATTTTAAAAGTCTATCAGTCAAGTCAGTCCGTGTTTCCTGACTACAATGACATTAAATTAGAATTCAATAAGAATAATAATTTTTAAAAATTCTCTACATACTATCTAAAAAATGCTCCTTAAAAAAATTATGAGTAAAGAAGGAATCGAAACGGAAATGACAAAATATCTAGAACTGTAAAAGAATTGGTACCATAAAAACCCACAGCTGTATTTATTTAAAACTAAATTAAGAGAATGATATGTGTTAACTATAAATATTTGAAAAAGTCATTCAATTGTCATCTAGGCTCCCATTCTTTCTTTTTTTTTTTTTTAAGATTTTATTTATTTATTTGAGAGAAAGAGCGAGAGAGAGCATGAGCAGAGGGAAAAGCAGGCTCCTCCATGGCAGGGAGCCCGATGTGGGGCTCGATCCCAGGACCCCGGGAATCATGAGCTGAGCTGAAGTCAGATGTTTAATCAACTGAGCCATCCAGGCACCCCTAGGCTCACGTTATTTCTGATGAGATATCAGATGTAGATCATTGTTCTCTCACATGTAGCTTTACTCCGGCTGCTTTCAAGATTTTATCTTTGGATTCAGCAATTTATGATGTGCTTTTTTTTTATTTCTTTAAGGTTTTCAGATTCATACATCAGAATCATTTGTAAAATTTGGTAAGTTTGCAGCTGCTATTTTTCTCCCCATTCTCACTTTTTCCAGGACTCCAATTTCACCTTTTTTTGTCCAGTTGGAATTTGACATTGTTCATTTTTCGTCAATTTTTTTCTCTCAGTTCTTCAAATTGGTCAATTTTCATTAACTTATATTCAAGTTCACTGACTCTTTTTAAAATTTCTTAATGATAGTCACAGAGAGAGAGAGACAGAGACAGAGACATAGGCAGAGGGAGAAGCAGGCTCCATGCACCGGGAGCCCGACATGGGATTCGATCCCGGGTCTCCAGGATCGCGCCCTGGGCCAAAGGCAGGCGCCAAACCGCTGCGCCACCTGGGGATCCCTCACTGACTCTTTATCCAACTGCCTCCAATTTGCTATTAAGTCCGTTGTGAATTTTTCATTGTAGTTATTGTATTTTTCAGATCCAGAATTTCCATTTAGTTTTTAAAAATATTTTCTCTATCTTTGTTGAGATCCCATATCTGCTCATTCATTATGGATTTATCTTCTTTTCAGTCCTTATAAAATGTATAAGATTTATTAATAAATCTTTATTATTTATTATTAATTTATTTTTTAAAGATTTCATTTATTTATTCATCAGGGACACAGAGAGAGAGGCAGAGACACAGGCAGGGGAGAGGCAGGCTCCATGTGGGGAGCCCAATGTGGGACTCGATCCCAGGACTCAGGGATCATGACCTGAGCCAAAGGCAGATGCTCAACCACTGAGCCATCCAGGCATCCTTCAGCCCTTATAAAAATTTAAAAAAATATTTTATTTATTTATTCATAATAGACATAGAGAGAGAGAGAGAGAAGCAGGCTCCATGCCGGGAGCCCAACGTCGGACTCGATCCCGGGACTCCAGGGTCAAGCCCTGGGCCAAAGGCAGGCGCTAAACAGCTGAGCCACCCAGGGATCCCCTGCCCTTATAAAAATTTATAATGGCTCCTTTAAAGTCATTTTCTGATCATTATGACACCTGAATCATCTTATTTTCCTCTTTAAGTTTTAGCTATTTTTATATTTTACATTTATTTTTTAAATTCAATTAATTAACATATGATGTATTATTCGTCTCAGAGGTAGAGGTCAGCAATTCACCACTCTTATATAATACTCGGTACTCATTACATCACGTGCCTTCCTTAATGTCCATCATCCAGTTACCCCATCCCTCCCACCCAGCTCCCCTCCAACAACCCTGTTTGTTTCCTATAACTAAGAATCTTATGGTTTGTCTCCCTCTCTGATTGAATCTTGCTTTATTTTTTCCTCTCTTCCCCTATGATCCTCTGTTTTGTTTCTTAAATTCCATATATGAGTGAGATCATATGATAATTATTTCTCTGAATGATTTATTTTGCTTAGCATAATATCTTCTAGTTCTATCCACATCATTGGAAATGGCAAGATTTTACTTTTTTGATGGCTGAGTAGTAGTCCATTGTGTGTGTGTGTGTGTGTGTGTGTGTGTGTATCTCACATCTTATTGATTCATGTGTCGATGGCCATCTGGGCTCTTTCCATAGTTTGGCTATTGCGGACATTGCTGCTATAAACATCGGGGTGCAGGTACATGTTTGGATCACTGTGTTTGTATCTTTGGGGTAAATAGTGCAATTGCTGGGTCATAGGGTAGCTCTATTTTCAACTTTCAGAGCAACTTCCATACTGTTTTCCAGAGTGGCTGCACCAGCTTGCATTCCCACCAACAATGTAAGAGGATTCCCCTTTCTCTGCATTCTCGCCAACATCTGCCATTTCCTGACTAGTTAATTTTAGCCATTCTGACTGGTGTGAGGTGGTATCTTATTATGATTTTGATTTGTATTTCCCTGATGCCAAGTGATGTTGAGCATTTACTTATACATCTGTTGGCCATTGTAGGTCTTCTTTGGAGAAATATCTGTTCATGTCTTCTGCCCATTTCTTGGCTGGGTTTTTTGTTTTTTGGGTGTTGAGTTTGGTAAGCTCTTTATAGATTTTGGATACTAGCCCTTTATCTGATAAGACATTTGCAAATATTTTCTCATTCTGTCAGTTGTCTTTTGGTTTTGTTGACTGTTTCCTTTGCTGTACAAAAGCTTTTTATCTTGATGAAGTCCCAATAGTTCATTTTTGTCTTCATTTCCCTTGTCTTTGGAGGCATGTCTAGCAAGAAGTCCCTGAAGCCAAGATCAAATAGGTTGCTGCCTGTGTTCTCTAGATTTTGATGAATTCCAGTCTCACATTTAGGTCTTTCATCCATTTTGAGTCTATTTTTGTGTATGGTGAAAGGAAATGATCGAGTTTCATTCTTCGGCATGTGGCTGTCCAATTTTCCCAGCACCATTTATTGAAGAGATTGTCTTTTTTCCAGTGGATATTCTTTTCTCCTTTGTTGGAGATTAGCTGACCATAGATTTGAGGGTCCATATCTGGGTTCTCTATTCTCTTCCATTGATCTATGTGTCTGTTTTTGTGCTACTATCATACTATCAACCAGCTTTGTAGTATAGCTCAAAGTCCAGAATTGTGATGCTTCTAGCTTCAGTTTTCGTTTTCAACATTCCTCTGGCTATTCGGAGTCTTTTCTGGTTCCATATAGATTTTATGGTTATTTGTTCCAGCTCTGTAAAAAATGTCAATGGTATTTTGATAGAGATTGAATGTGTAGATTGCTTTGGGTAGCATAGACATTTTAACAATACTTGTTCTTCCAATCCATGAGCATAGAACGTTTTTCCATTTTTTTGTGTCTTCCTCGATTTCTTTCATAAGTGTCCTGTAATTTTCAGAATACAGATTCTTTACCTCTTTTGGTTAAGCCTATTCCTAGGTATCCTATGGTTTTTGGTGCCCTCGTAAATGGGATCGATTCCTTAATTTCTCTTTCCTCTCATTGTTAGTGTGTAGAAATGCAACTGTCTCTATGCATTGATTTCAAATCCTGCCACTTTGCTGAAGTCCTGTACAAGGTGTAGCAACTTTTTGGGTGAAGTCTTTTGGGTTCTCCACGTAAAATATCATGTCATCTGCAAAGATGAGAGTTTGACTTCTTCTTTGCCAATTTGGATGCCTTTTATTTCTTTTTTGTTGTCTGCTAAGATTGGACTTCTGTGTTTCACAATAATGGTGATAGTGGACATCTCTGCAGTGTTCCTGACCTTAGGGGAAAAGTTGTAAGTTTTTCTCCACTGACAATTGTATTCACTGTGGGCTTTTACGGATGGCTTTCATGATACTGAGGTATGTTTCCTCTATCCCTACATTGTGGAGAGTTTTAATCAAAAAAGGATGCTGTATTTTGTCAAGTGTTTTTTCTGCATCAATTGAGATCATATGGTTCTTGTCCTTTCTGTTATTGATGACAGATCACACTGATTGACTTGCGGATGCTGAACCACTCTGTTAGCCTAAGAATAAATCCCATTTGGTTGTGGCAAATAATCCTTTTAATGCACTGTTGGATCCATTGGCTAGTATCTTGGTGAGGATTTTAGCATCCATGTTCATCAGGGATTCTCCTTTTTGGTAGAGTCTTTGTCTGGTTTTGGGATCAAGGTAATGCTAGCCTCATGGAAAGAGTTTGGAAGTTTTCCTTCCATTTCTATTTTTTGGAACAGTTTAAGAAGAATAGGTATTAATTCTTTATTTTTTTTATTTTTATTTTTTATTTTTTGGTATTAATTCTTTAAATGTTTGGTAGAATTCCTCTTGGAAGCCATCTGGCCCTAGACTCTTATTTGTTGGGATTTTTTTAAAATTACTGCTTCAATTTCCTTGCTGGTTATGGGTCTATTCAGGTTTTCTATTCTTGTTTCAGTTTTGGAGTTTATCGATTTCTAGCAATGCATCCATTTCTTCCAGAGTGCCTAATTTGTTGGCATATAGTTGCTCATATGTTCTTATAATTATATGTATTTCTTTTATGTTGGTTGTGATTCATGATTTTATTCATTTGGGTCTTTTCTTTTCTTTTTGATAGTCTGGCTAGGGGTTTATCAATCATCTAAGCAGAAGATCAACAAGGAAACAAGGACTTTGAATGACACACTGGACCAGATGGACTTAGCAAATATATTCAGAGCATTTTGTCTTAAAGCAACAGAATACAAATTCTTCTCGAGTGCACATGGAACAGTCTCCAGAATAGATCACATCTGGGTCACAAATCAGGCCTCAACCAGTACCAAAAGATTGGGATCATTCCCTGAATATTTTCAGACTACAATGTTTTGAAACTTGAACTCAATCACAAGAGGAAATTTGGAAGGAACTCAAATATTTGGAGGTTAAAGAATATTCTACTAAAGAAAGAATGGGTCAACTGGGATATTAAAGAATTTAAAAAATTCATGGAAGCAAATGAAAATGAAGACACAATAGTTCAGAACCTTTGGGATGCAGCAAAGGCGGTCTTAAGAGAGAAGTATATAGTAATACAGGCCTTTCTCAAGAAACAAAAAAAGTTTCAAATACACAAGCTAACCTTACACCTAAAGGAGGTGGAAAAGAACAAGTATAGCCAGATCTAGCAGAAGAGAAATAATAAAGATTAGAGCAGAAATCGGTGAAATAGAAACCAAAAGAACAGTAGAACAGATCAACAGAACTAGGAGCTGCTTCTTTGAAAAAAAATTTTTTTTTAATTTTTTTTATGATAGGCACACAGTGAGAGAGAGAGAGGCAGAGACACAGGCAGAGGGAGAAGCAGGCTCCATGCACCGGGAGCCTGACGTGGGATTCGATCCCGGATCTCCAGGATCGCGCCCTGGGCCAAAGGCAGGCGCTAAACCACTGCGCCACCCAGGGATCCCTTCTTTGAAAAAATTAATAAGATCAGTAAACCCCTTGCCATTCATTGAATTCTTTGTTTTCTTTTATCAGAATTTTGTATTTTTCCTAATATAGATCTCGTACATATTTTGTTAGCTTCAAAACAAAGTATTTCATTTTGGAGGAAATGATATTATCCTTTTAACTTCGAATTCTACTTATTCATTACTGGTCTATGGGGAAATGATTGACTTTTTGAAAAAGTAATCTCTACCCTCAGCATGGGGCTCGAATTCACAACCCCAAGATAAAGAGTTGCATGCTCTACTAACTGAGCTAGCCAGGCACCCCAGAAAATGACTGACTTTTGTATATTAACTTTATATCCTGCAACCTTGTTATAATCACTTCTTGTTTCCAGAATTTTTACTGTTGTCAATTCATTTGGACTTTCTACACAATCATGTAATTTGTAAACAATGACAGCTTTATTTCTTCTTTCCCAGCTTTTTTTTCTAAAGATTTTATTTATTCATGAGAGACACACAGAGATAAAAGTAGAGACATAGGCAGAAGAGAAGCAGGCTCCCTCTCGGGAGCCGGATGCAGGGCTTGATCCTGAGACCTCGTGATCACAACCTCAGGCAGAGGCAGACACTTAACTGCTGAGCCACCCAGGCATCCCTCCTTCCCAACTTTTATACCCAAATGTTTCTTGTCTTGTCTTGTCTTGTCTTGTCTTTATTGCACTCCAGTATGATGTTGAAAATGAGTGGTGAGAGGGGACATTCTCTTCTCGTTCCCAATCTTAGTGGAAAAGTTTCTGTGAAATTCACAAGTGCTACTTAGTTCCCCCTCCTTAAGTGGGACAGAATGGCAGAGTGGGCTGGAGTTGGGTGTTTCCATTCCCCACCCCCCATGAAAGGTTAGAGCAAGCTGGAGCTGAGTATTTCCTTTTCCCAGATTGGTTAAGCTCTGTTAAAACTCCAATAGATTAGGTGTTGGTAAGATAGTTTCTCTTCAGTGAAGGCCTTCCCTTCTCTTCAGGGAAGAATAGAACATGGGATGCCTGGGTGGCTCAGTGGTTGAGCATCTGGCTTCGGCTCAGGGTGTGGTCCTGGAGTTGTGGGATCAATTCCCATATCGGGTTCCCTATGGGGTGCCTGCTTCTCCCTCTACCTATGTCTCTGCCTCTCTCTCTGTATCTCTCCTGGATAAACAAATAAAATCTTTAGAAGGAGGAGGAGGAAGAGGAAGAGGAGGAAATGTTTTGACATGTTGCAAAATGGTTCCCTTTAAAAAAAAAATGGTTCCCTTTCTCCTCCTTTGCCAGAAGTGTAAGAGGACTTTTTCCTTAATATTTACTGTGAAAACCTGGTCAAGCTGCTGGGGGTAAAATTCACTAAAGTGTATGGACCTCCCTAAGATTGGATACCTTAAGAGTTTGTAATCTCTTAGACTTATCCACACTGAACCTCCAGCAATTCATCAATTACAATTCAGATTTACCTATCCTTGTTCTGGTTCCTGCAGGGATTTGTGCTCTGTTAAGCTGTGATTCTCTGTATTTATCTTTCCATCTCTCCAATTTTGAGAGCCACATTTTGCCTTGCAATTTCATTTCCCTGATGAACCTAAGAAGAGTTGTTAATTTTTCAGTTTGTTTAGCTTTCTACTTATTGTTATAATGGAGTGATCACCTCCAAGCCCCTTGCATGCTAAACTAGAAACTAAAAGTCCACTCTTTCTTTTTTTAAAATCTTTTAAAATTTTCACTCAATCAATAAGCATTTCCTGAATCATTATTATGTTACAAGCACTGTGCTAGGTATCAAGTGTATACAACTGAATAGGATAAGTCCTTGCTGCTGAAGTTCACAGACCAAAAGGAAATAGATGACAATTATAATACTATGTATAAAGGTTATGAAAGAAGTAAGCACAGAGTGCTGCAGGAGCACAAAATCGGGACTGAGAGCTGAATTGAGAGAAGGCTTCCCCAAAAGGTTAGATTGAAATGAATCTTGACTAATATTAAGCCAGACAAAAATAAAATGGGAAATGTGACAGATACTATGTGCAAGGTAGGTACCTTTGCACCATGTGCAAAGGAACGACCAAGGTGGGTTTTCTTACAACTGCAAGAAAAATAACGTTGTTGAGAGCACAAGGGAACGTGGAGGGAGAGAATGAGCCTAAATGTCACTAGACTTTCTACTTCATGAAAATAAGGACCATGTTCAGCAGGAAACAGATGGCTTGCTCAAACAAGTTAATCTGGGAGAGTTAAGAGACTATTTATATAAAGTCCTCTTTGAACTGAAAAGGATTTGGGGAAACCATCAGTGAAGAGTTATTACCATTCCTAAGCCTCATCACTTAAGTAGAAGGAGCAGTTAACAGAACAAAAAAAGGTGGCTTTATGGAGAAGGCTGCCTGTGAGGAACTCTACTTTAGGTAAAAGAACGCAGACAAACCTCAGTAATCTGGCAAGGAAAGAACCAATGAATAAACACACAGATCTCTGGACACCCAAACTTCTGCCCATGCCTGCCATTAGTTGAATCTAATCAGAAACTGGATGGCAAGGGAACCCATTGATGTAGTCCATATCAGTCAGCCTGTTTGAACAAGGATGTAGAGGGGGATCCAAAGGGACGTGTGAAAGATACCCAACACATCGCTGCACCCTCATACCTACTACCACACCTGGCACAGAGGAGGTGATTGAATGAAATTGGATAGCAAGCAGAAACGTGATCTTCCTGGGTTTAATCAATTCATGCTAACAAGTTAGGATCTTACCTCATAGCAGCGGGGTGCCATCAGAGCATTTTAAGGATAGGAAAGACACATCAGATGTGCATTTAAAAAAAAGATTTTATTTATTTATTCATGAGAGACACACACACACACACAGAGAGGCAGAGACACAGGCAGAGGGAGAAGGAGGCTCCATGCAGGAAGCCTGACATGGGACTCCATCCTGGGTCTCCAGGATCACGCCCTGGGCTGAAGGCGGCGCTAAACCGCTGGGCCACCTGCACTGCCCCCAGATGTGCATTTTAGAGGCAATTTTGTCGAGAATAAAATGAAGTCTTGTAGCAGAGGTACGAGGTAAAAAGCTGTTATAGCAACCTAGAACAGAGATGACAACAAGATGTTCTAAGAAAGAAGAAACAGAAACACAAGATGGGCTTGAGAACATTAAAGAGTTGGTATTGGGAGATCCCTGGGTGGCTCAGCAGTTTAGCGCCTGCCTTTGGCCCAGGGTGTGATCCTGGAGTCCCAGGATCGAGTCCCGCATCCGGCTTCCTGCATGGAGCCTGCTTCTTCCTCTGCCTGTGTCTCTGCCTCTCTCTCCATGTCTATCATGAATAAATAAATAAAATCTTTTTAAAAAAAGAGTTGGTATTGTCAGGACATGTTGGATTAACTGGCAAGAGATAAGGGCACAAGAAGGAGGGTAGGATGAAGAGAAAAGATGCCTGCATTTCTCAATGACCTCTTGAGTGTGATGTGTCTGTGAGACACCTGGGTTTGGCGGGCAGTTTGCCATAGGTGTCTGGAGCTCGACAAGCACCTGGATAGGAGAAAGGGATTGGACCAGATTGAGCAAATGAGACAGAGACACTGTACACTTCCTGTTAGTTCTGTTTCCTACGGTGGGGGAGGGGTAGGAAGGTGTGTTAGGTTCTATGGCAGTTGAGAAAAGCAGTGAGCCAGAAACTGGGTTGGAAAGAAGGGAAAGAAATGCCATGGCCTTCCACAGTATTTACAATTCTGGCATCCTGGGTTACCCAACATACAGGGTGAGGAAGCCTTTTGTAGGCTAGGTAGTGGTGGGGTCCTTTGGCAGGAAGTAGCTCGTCTATGGCATGGGGAAATTACAAGGTAGGAGAGGCAAAGATCACTCCATCTTTTTTAATTTAACTGGGGACAGGTTAAAAAGGGATATATTTTAAGGGTTGTGGGAGACTCTAGAGCCAGAGGAGAAAAAGAATCTGAAGCATGGAGGGAGGAGGAGTTCCCACCCAGTAGAGGACCCAGGGGTTGTCTTTTCTGTGAGTGGAGATGGAGATGCTGAGATGACATTCCTTTCATGATGTCCTCCTCCCTTCCCTATCACAGCCAATTCTCCCCTACCGTATGCACCACTTCTCTTCTCTGTCACCATACCAGCTAGAGCTTCTGGAGAAGACTCGAAACTACATTCGCATGTTCTGTGCTGGCCTCTTGGGCTTCATCTTTGTCCTGCTGATCTGCTTGTCCCCTTTGCGTTGGGTGAAGTTCATTGTAATAAAAGACAAGAAGAGGTTCTTTGCAGGGCTCTGGACCGTGTGTCACCATGATCTCTGCTGGAGCCATGTGCCAAGGGCACCCTGTGAGTGCCTTCCAATCCAAGACCCCCTCCTTTGGTACATTTGCCCAGATCCTCCACAGCTCACCTCTCTCCCTTTCTCCTTCCCACAATTGTGCCCCTTCTTTCCTCCCCTTTTCACAAGCATGTGAGGATAACTCCTCTGAACAGAGGAGATTTACCCAGGTTTGCCTTGACTAGACTTCCCCAGTGACTTAAAAGCCACAAATCCTTAATTATTGAAAGCTAATGTCTAGTAACCTTTGCTTTTTCTTACCTTTGCCCTCAGAACCTCCTAGGAAAAAGAAATATTAGTCATCTGCACCTGAATATGAAAGTTACCTCATAATATACCTCTCAAGGCTATAGTTATAATTTCAACTTTTCACTCATTGTGGAAAAAATTTCTTTCCTTGTTAGAGGAATTCCACATGTCAATGAGGAGATGGAAAGAGGGTCTTTACTGGTGCCTGTGAAGCCACCCACTTGGCGGCTCCTTATTCTGACTCCATTACATGTAAGACATGCCCTAATACTGTCCCCCTTTGTCCCTCAATCCCTTCCCTAGACCCGGTCTACCCTTATTTAAGGGCAGGTCACCTAAGCTTCAGCCAAATTTCTCCTTTTCTGCTTTTCCTGGCAGATTACCTCCAATTCTCCAGGGCCTTCTCTCTCATCTCTGCCCTCATCATCCTCATTATTATTATATGGCTCAGCATCTCTCTCACCAAAGGGCCAGGACACAAAAACTACATAGATCTGGGCATGTCCATCTTCTCTTTCATCTCAGGTACATGATGATGTTGGAAAAGTTTGTCCCTGGAGTTCTTGTATTTCTTCTCTTTCTGTGCCGTTTTCACTTATTTTACTAAGTTGTCCCTGCCTCACGTGAATACTGCTGTCACAGGACGGTGTCTCCTCCCAAAAGGAAGAAAGCTTTTGATAAGCTTTTACTCCTTATGTGGCTCTGCCTCTTAAGGAGGGGACCTTGAAGAGATTATGCTTAGCCCAATGGAAACATCTCTAGGAGTTGTTATCTGATGGACTAGTAGAGGAGATATCATAGGCTGGAGGCCCTCTGGCACCCCCAAAATTACTGTGTAGCTAGCTAGCTACCTGTTCTATTGGTCTTTTCTATAGGCTCCACTCTGAAAATCTTATTCCAGTCAAAGCAGAAGCCTTTTGCTCTCCCATCTTAGTTGATTGCCATTGGGGTATTCCCATGACCACTGGCGTGTAATAGGCCTCCATGACATCATTGAGATGGTTTGGGCGATAAGGAAGTGCAAAGAGAGGGAAGAAGGTGGAACGGGAGGGATGTCAGAAGGAGGGTTATAATGAGTAGTGATAGCGTACATTCTGATCCCAGGTACCTGCCTATTCCTCTGCCTCATTTTGTTCCTGATGCAAGTGAAATTGTACAGTAAGAACATCTTGGAGCCCCATTTCCTGTTAGTCTACCACCTCAATTGGTGGGGCAGTGTCTTCTACATGATAGCTGGTGAGTTAATGCTCCTGTAAACAATGAAGGCACAGAAAAGGCATTTCTACATGGTTGGTCCCAACGCTCTCTCTTTTGCTTTCTTTTTGTTTAACATATTAGAATATCATAATTTGGAAGGGCTCTACAAGAGTTATTTCCATGTCAATGAACAATTCTTAAGAGCAAGTCCTTCTAATTGATCTAAAACATCTTTTTTTTTTTTTAATTTTATTTATTCATGAGAGACACAGAGGGAGGGGTGCAGAGACACGAGCAGAGGGAGAAGCAGGCTCCATGCAGGGAGCCCCATGTGGGACTCCATCTGGGGTCTCCAGGATCACGCCCTGGGCAGAAGGCGGCACTAAACCTCTGAGCCACCCAGGCTGCCCTAAAACATCTTTTTTATGATACCTGTTCCTACATAGATTGGAGCAAGATTCAGGAAGTAGAGCAAGAAGGCGAAGACATTAACTGAGCTATTCCTTTCAGAACAGTTCTTAAATTCCCCTCTCCTTTTATCATATCAATAGTCTCTCCATCTTTATGGATCTCTAAAATAAAGCTTCAACATGTGACATATGTTCCTCTGTCATATTACCAATATAAAGCAGAGTGGTAACACAGGATTTTGGCCTTTATAACACTTCTCCTTTCATTCTTCTAAGTCATACAATTATTTTTATTCACTAATTAACAGTGGTCTCCAACTCATTGCATCACACACCCTGTTAGTAAAACACTTCTCAGCAAGCATTCCCAAAAAGACATATGTTTATTTATAAAATATGTATACATATTGTCATTAATATATTCATTACATTTAAAATATACTCAAAAATAGAACTGAAAATAAGATTTGCTAAAAATATCAGAAAAAAATCCCTACTATTTTCTTCCTGTGCCCCAATGAATTGGCTTACATACCCCTTGGGAAACACTGTACTGCAGAAAAGCTGGGATCAATGCTTTGAATCCCAGGTTCCTAAAGATAATGAACAGGGTATTCAGAAATGTATTGTATATCAAATTCTATTATAATTAGGTTCAGTGCATCAGGGGTGTTTAATGTCTTAAGATTTTATCTATTACTAATCCACAATGCTGACCCTGATCTTTTCTTTTTTTCTCTAGGGTTCCTCTCTGGACTCAATCACATTAGTTCTCGGGTTACCCCTCCTGATCAAAATCTCCTTGTGATCCCTTTAACAAGAACAAGGATAGGAAATATAGGCTCAGTACAACTGGGGCTAACTGAAACAAATGAAGGTGTTTCTACATGGATGAATCAGGAACCAAAAAGGCAGTCAGGTTCAGTGGTACAACCAAGGGTCCATATAACAGGGACTCAAGCAGAGGTAGGGACTCAGACAGAGCCAGTGACTCAGACGTCAGTAACCCAAAAAGTGCTACAAACTCAGACTGAACCAGAGGTCCAGGCTGAGTCAACGACCCAGATGGAGCCAGAGATAGGAAATGAATCAGTAATAAGAGATGGTTTAACAACTCCAAGGTTCAATACTGAGATAGAATCAATTGATACAGTAGAGCTAAGGCTGGAGGCGGAGATAATTGGGAGTGTGACTGGTGATAAGTTAAGCAATAGCCTCGAGGTTAATGAAAACAGAATGACTGAAGTCAGGGATTATGAAGACAAAGAGTGAGCCGAGAAAAATGGGGATGACAAGACAAAAAAATTAATCTTAGATATAAGGTAGTCAGAGCAGAGATATTAGAAAAAAAAAAAAAGCCTAGCAGAAAGGTTTCTCTTTGGGCCTAAAGATGTTTTGTTGGGTCTGTAAGAAGTATGGTAGGAGTATCAGAAGTAATTCTGAGGTAGTAGTAGAATGACTCTGTGGAACCCCCCTGGGTCACACCTCCTTCCCTGAGCAAGTTGATATTATGGGTGAACCATACAAGTCACTTGTATGGTTTACGGCAAAGGGATCAATAATTTAAGGATCATAAGGAAAGCAATGCAAAGCTCATTAAAGGAAGTTTCCATGTTAGTGTTGTGTGCTGTGACTGGGAGAGGCTGGCAAGAGATGACATGCCCAGGCCACCAAGACTTTTCTTGATTTCCATGACCCCACCATGGAACTTCTCAGCAGGTTTGAAAGAGCTTCCAGTTTGGAAATTCAAACTCTCATTTTTGTTCCTTAGTTCCCTAACTCATTAGGCTGACTTTTGGCAAACATTTACCTTTTGGGGGCCCAACATCCCTCATTGACCAAGTAGGCTCTGAGATTTCCTCTAGTGCTTTCTATGGCCACAAATGATAAACAATGGAGAAATTGCTCCTGTTGGCTCAGATAACACTAGATTATTTTAGCAGGTAACTTAGTGTAGTCAGAGGAACCAAATTCAGTTATCTACCTTCAAGCTACTTTTGGCAACTCAATTTTTATTTAGATATCTCATTTTAAAATGTAGGTGAATTCACTGTTCTCAACTGTTAAGAAGAGGTGGAAAGGAAGGGGGAAAAAATCAAAGCAAAAGGACCCAGACAGTGTACCATAGAGACTGAGGGAATTTCATTGAGTCCTTAAATAGTTTCACAGAAGGGACTGTGGTCTTTGAAACCAGAAGCTAGTTTTTTTTTATTAGAAATATTAGTAATTCACCATGAGAAGCCATTCTTAACTCCTTAAACAGTTCAGTACTGTACTACCGCTGGCTGCCTGTGCCTCTAGCTAGTTAATCAAATTTTATGACCCTTAATGTTGTCATCTTTAAAAGTAATTTCAATAAATGATATCATCTCCATCCCACATATTTGACTTTCTGGAACATTAGATAAGGAACCAGGAGAGAGAAGAAGATGGACAGGGTAGAAAGCATTAAAAAATATTTCTCCCAGCAAATATGAATTAATAGATGTTGCCTCAAAGTACAAATTCTCTGGGGATAGTTAAGATTTTGGTCATACCTTTAATATGTATTATTTATGTCAATCAGATAATTACATAACCAAATACAACTAAGCAGATACTTTGACAGGTGAGAGAGGAGAAAGAAGAGTCTTTGCAAAGTGAAAGTCTACGGTAAGGAGAATCTTGAGAGCTTTTGTTTAGGACAAAGGCGGTGATTACTGGGGAGGGCAGGGGGAGGCATACTAAAAGAGTAAGTTGATAAGAAACTAACTTTGCCTCTATTAAAATTTTGTCTAAAACCATGAAAGTATCCAAAGACTGGCTGCTTTGGAAACCTGTATCCTCCATTTTCTTGTATTTATACTCATATTCCCATCATCCATTCATCACAAACTTGTGAAAGATTTATTGAACATTAACAAGTAGTTCACTTTTAGAGGGGGATAGAGACAATAAGAATAAAGGGTAAAAAAAAATAGGTTTCAGGAATTCTAATGGCACACAAAAGACACAGCCCAGTTTAGTCTAGGGGCTTAATGGAAGGCTACCTGAATTGGTAAAACATGAATGAGCTCAGTCTTAGAAAAATGGTAATAAAGGATTTCATCTAGGAGAAGAATCACTGAACAAGTCTTCAGTGTAAAGCTGACTTTCCCAAAGGTTCTGGAAACAGAGTAACATTACAGCAACACAACAACTTAAAATTGTAGTTCAGTAAACTTGTCCTTAAAAGGTAAAAAGCAAAAACAAAATTTACTCAGCAATTTTTGCTCCTTGGACTCTAGCTTTTTGTCATAAATCCTTGGCTTTTATTTCTCCTTTCTTTCCTTTGTCCTCTCCTTTTGCTGCCCTGCTCTTTTTTAGAGCAATATCCATTTCTTTTCACCTTTTCTTACACAGGAATTTCATCTTTCTTCATACCTTATTCCCAGTATCCCCTCTGGATAACTCTTATGGAGACCCAAGGGCTCAGCTAATTATCTGAAAACATTGTGTTTAAAACTCTTAGGTTTTAGAAAAGGTCGATCCTCCTAGTATTAGAGGAAGGATTTATTTCATTCTCTCAGTTACATTTGCTCTTTGCAGTATTTTGAAAAGCTGTTTTAGGAGTTCCCCTTCTGAGAGTAGATGAAAAGATAAAACAGTATTAAATTGTGATGCTTTTTTTTTTTTTTCATCCTTCTGTTGTGGGCAATCGCTATAGCTCTTCCACCTGTAGAAGATGTATTTGTTCTACCGTTCTCCTCTTCAAGGAGCCCAGGCCTTCCTGGGTGGCTAAGCTAGCTCAAAGGGCCTGCCTTTGCAGTAGGGTCTAAGGAAGATGCAGTCCTGATGCCTCATTCCAGAGTGTCAGAGTTCCATTATCCTCTTCTGCTTCATTATCCCAACTATCAGAACTAATAAGCAAATTTTAGTTTTACGAATGAATAAAAAAGTAATATAACCAGCATTCAAAAATCAACAGGTAAGTTAAAAATTAGCAATATAGCCAGTAGAAAATGTAACAAGCTTATAACAGAAAATAAGAAAATACGTAAGAATAAACATAAATAAGAAATCTATATGAAGAAAACTAGAACTTTATTGTAAGACAGAACAGAAAATCTACTTAAATAGTAATATACCAGCTAATTAGTCACATTCCAGTTTCCTTTATAGCTAGATGATCGTATTACATATTAGTGGCTGGTGAGACACCAGAGGAAGTATGTTATAGAGAGTACGTATTTGCTTTACAGACACTCATGATGCTGTTCCTAGCTTTTTCATTTTGCCTTAGATGCTAGTGTGATGGTTAGAGCTGCAGCAGTCATCTCAGAAACACAAAGCGACAAGCATGAAGTCAAGAGCCAACATTTGAGGATGGCATAGCAGAAATGTAGAAAAAGAGCTTAAGTCCTTAATGACATTGTTGAGCAGGTGAAACAATGCCAAGAATGACCTCCTTCTAGAATTTTTGTTATGTGAGAAATATAAAGCTTTATTTTAAAAGACAATGTTATTTGAGTTTTCTATTACAGGCCACTATATACTTTTCTAGCAAATACGAAGTGTAAGTACTACAAAACAAATATAAAATCAGATGATGGAAGAGAAGGAAAATAAGAAATACTCTACTACTGAGGTATTCATTCTCATAATAGGAAGTCATTAGTCCCATCTACAGAAAATGAGAAAAGTTCTATAAAGTAAAAAAATAAAATAAAATAAAATAAAAGTTCTATAAAGTAATTATAATTGCATTCAATAGAAAAAATGCAAATTTTCCAACTTACCAGAAGAAATACAAACAGAGCAAGTGAAAGTATATGCCACATTTTGAAAAAAAAGCTGTAACAACATATCTGAAAATAATATGCTCAAAAACCAAATATAACTCATTACTGAATATACATACTTGATATTTTAAGTTTTTTTTTTTTTAATTTTTATTTATTTATGATAGTCACAGAGAGAGAGAGACGCAGAGACACAGGCAGAGGGAGAAGCAGGCTCCATGCACCGGGAGCCCGATGTGGGATTCGATCCCAGGTCTCCAGGATCGCGCCCTGGGCCAAAGGCAGGCGCCAAACCACTGCGCCACCCAGGGATCCCTACATACTTGATATTTAATAAAATAAATGTTTCATATTGGACCACAAAACAAAATCTGAGTGTTATATACAAAATGTATGCCCCAAGCAAAGGGATTCAGAGGATTTTAAAATAGAAATATGAAAAATGAACATATAGAAACCAAAATTCAGAAAATAATACTACTTACAATTGCTCAAAGAAAAACTAAATACTTAGGTATAGACCTAACAAAACAGGATCTGTATGCTGAAAATTGTAAGACACTGATGAAAGAAATCAGTGAAAGTCTAAATTGTATAAAGAAATAAATAATAAAATTACCACATTTGTAGATTAGAAAAAAATATAGTAATGATATTCATTCTCCCCAGACTATCTATAGGTTTAAGGTAATTCCTATCAAAACCCCAGCAAGGAGTTTTGGTGACATAGGTAAGCTTGTTCTAAAATTTATGTGGAAAGTCACAGGACCCAGAAAACCTAAAACTGTAAAAGAAAAAGTAGGAGGAATAACTGTACTAAGGCTTGCTTATAGGCAGTGTAGCACAGTGTAGCATTGGTAGAGGAATAGATACCGGAATAGCTCAATGAAACAGAATAGAGATCACACAAAAATACCCGACTAAAGCACAAAGACAGTTTAGTGGAGGAAGGATAGGCTTTTCAACAAATGGTGCGTCCCATAGCTAAAAATATGAACATCAACCTAAATTACATACCTTATTCCAAAAATGAATTCAAAGTAGATCATAGACTGAAATGTAAGCTATAGAGTTCTTAGATAAGACCTCAAAAGCATCAATAAAAGGGATAAATTGGATCCCATGAAAATGAAAAACTTTGTCTCTGTGAAAGACCCTAGAAGAAAAGGAAAAAGAAGAAAAACCTGCTACAGATGACTGGGAGAACATAGTTGCAGGCCATATATCTGACAAAGGACCAGAATCTAGAATATAGAGCTCCCAAAACAATTAAAAAAGAAACACACAAATAGAATAAGGCAGTTAACAAATATGCAAGATATATGAACAGGCATTTTACCATACAGGATATACAGGTAGCAAATTAGCACATGAAAAGATATTCAGCATCATTAGACATCAGAAAAAGGTATGTTAAAAATCATGGTGACATATCACTGCCCAGCCATGTAGAATGGCTAAAATAAAGCATAATAATACTCCCAAATGCTACTGAGAATGCAGAGAAACCAGGCTACACATTTATTGCTGGTGAGACGGCAAAGTGGTACCACCATTCTGAAAATAGTTTGATAGTTTCTTATAAAGCTAAACATACAGTTATCATATGACCTAGCAATTGTGTTCTAGGGCATTTATCCTAAAGAAATGAAAATTTATATTCACATAAAAACATGCATGTAAGTGGTTGTAGCAGCTTTTTTCATAATAGTCCCAAACTGGAAGAAATGTAAATGTGAATAGTTAAGCTGTGGTCTATAAATACCATGAAATATTATTCGGCAAAAAAAACAAACAAACCCAAAACTATTGATATAATAACTTGGATGGATTTCAAGGGAATTCCAGGGGAAAAAAACAAACCCTCAGCTGTAACATACTGAATGATTCCATTTATATAACATTCTTAAACATTTCGGAGATGGAAAAAAACGGATGGTTGCCACAGGTGGGAGCAAGGTGAAAGGCTGTTGTGGTTGTTAAAAGACACTGAAGGGATCCTTGTGTCGATGGAACTAATTTGTATCTTGACTGTGGTAGTGAATACATGAACCTAACCTCATGATGAAATTGAATAGAACTAAAAATGATAAAGCTTCTAGAAGAAAATATAAAAGAATATCTCCACGAACTCAGAATATGCAAAGAGATCTTAAACAGGAAACACACACACATAAATAACACTAATTGTAAAAGAAAAATGGATACACTGGATTTCATTAAAATTAAGAACTCCTGTTCATCAAAAGATATCACTATGAAAGTAAAAAGCCAAGGCAGTTCAGGAATCATTTGGATTTCATTTTCTGTGAGCCATCTGTAATTATATGGATTGTTTTTTCACGTTCTTGATGGTACTGTTTACAGCACAAAAGTTGTTAATCTTACTCTAGTTCATTTTTCTTTTTTTCAAGATTTTATTCATTCATGAGAGGCACAGAGAGAGAGGCAGAGACAGAGGCAGAGGGAGAGGCAGGCTACTCACAGGAGCCCAATGCAGAACTCGATCTGGAACTCTAGGATCATGCCCTGAGCCAAAGGCAGACATTCAACCACTGAACCACCCAGGTGTCCCTTTTTTTTTTTTTAGATTTATTTATTTGAGAGGGAGAGAGTGCATGAGTGGGTGGAAGGGGCAGCCGGAGAGAGAGAATCCCAAGCAGACTCCACATCGAGCTCAGAGCCCAACGGGGGGCTCAATCTCCCAGTCCATGAGCAGAAACCAAGAGTGTGACACCCAACTGACTGAGCCACCCAGGCATCCCTCAAATATTGAACTTCTTTTGTTAAATTTATACCTAAGGATTTTATTCTTTTAGATACTGTTGTAAATGGAATGTGTTCATTAATTTCGTCTTGGAGCCCAAGAGATGCATTGCTCAGAAGAACTAGTGACAATTTTTGGCAGCCAATCTAGCACCAGTTCCTGGATGCATATTTAGTTATCTTGGGATCAGATTTTGTTTTTTATTTTTATTTATTTTTTATTTATTAATTAATGAGAGACACACACACAGAGAGAGGCAGAGACACAGGCAGAGAGAGAAGCAGGCCCCATTCCGGGAGCCTGACATGGGACTCGATCCCAGGTCTCCAGGATCAGGCCCTGGGCTGAAGGCGGCGCTAAACCGCTGGGCCACCCGGGCTGCACAGATTTTTGTTTTTATAGATCAGTTTAAAAACACAAGTTAATAATCCATTACGGGGAAAGAGCATTGCCCTAGAAGTTAGGCAATTGTAATTCTAGTGCCAACTCTCTTGTTGGTCACTTAGGGAACACGCAAGTCCATTTTCTCTGTGGAGCTGCAGTTTCTCCTTTTGTAAAATAAGGGACTGGGGCACCTGGGTGGGCCCTGTCGGTCATGATCCAAGGGTCCTGGGATCCAGGGGAGCCCTGTGCATGTCTGGCTCCCTGCTCAGTGAGGAGTCTGCTTCTCCCTTCCCCTCTGCCCCTCCCTCTGCTCATGAGCACTCAAATAAATAATATCCTTTAAAAAATTTTTAAAAATAGGGGATCCCTGGGTGGCTCAGCAGTTTAGCGCCTGCCTTCGGCGCAGGTGTGATCCTGGATACCTGGGATCGAGTCCCATGTTGGTCCCCCTGCATGGAGCCTGCTTCTCCCTCTGCCTGTGTCTGCCTCTGTCTCTCATGAATAAATAAGTAAAAATTTTTTTTTAGTTTTTTATTTATTTATGATAGTCACACACAGAGAGAGAGAGAGGCAGAGACACAGGCAGAGGGAGAAGCAGGCTCCATGCACTGGGAGCCCGACGTGGGATTCGATCCCGGGTCTCCAGGATTGCGCCCTGGGCCAAAGGCAGGCGCTAAACCGCTGCGCCACCCAGGGATCCCCAATAAATAAAATATCTTAAAAAACTTTTTAAAAATAACTGAAATGAGGGGACTTCTTAAGTCCCTGCCAGCTCTAAACCTAGTCAGTTCTACTTGTTTGAACATTCAGGGGATCCAAAGGCATATTATGAAGATTCTAATTTCCAATTCTCTCCACTGTTTAAGAGAGATTATGCATGTGGAGCTCTATTATCTCAGAAGAAAAGTTCTAGGTGCGTCCATAGAACTCGTGGGAGCGGTATCACTCTGATGGTCACTTGGAACAAATCTCTCTAGAAAAAGTGGTGACAAAAGCCATAAACATATGGACAAAAGCCTCTTTGTTTACCAAAGTTAAATGGTTGTGCCAGCAGCTACCCCCAAGATGGTTTTGGCTCTGACTCTAGGTTTGGTAGGATATTGCAAACTCCCCGCACTCAAGCCAGCTTTCTAAGAGTATAAAGAATTTTATAACTTTTTATAACTATCGGTTGTGGACGATTTGTCTTAGAGTGATTCTTAGTTCAGTGCATTTACTGTCCAATGTCTTGACCTCCTTCCTTCCATGCAACTGTCAATTTCTCCTGTGCCTCAGTTTCCCATAAGAAGCCTAATTCATCTTCCTAATCCCTTGCTATTTCTACCCACTTCCGCTTTCAGCTCCTTGCTTCAGTTGCCCTGGGCAGACAAGCATCCAACACTGGCTTTTTCTCTTGCTTGGCTCAGGAAACGTGGTCTTGGAAGCCTTATTCCTATTAAGACTCAAAGGTTCACAATTCCACCACAGCCCAGATTTCGACAGAGATCTTGATCCATAATTTCTTTAAAATTCCTGTATGATCCCATTTTCTTCTGGTTATCTTTCTCTAACTCAAGCCTAATATATTCCCTAATCCATAGTTTCTCTCTCCACCCCATTCCCTCTTCCCTCTCCATTTCCACACACAAATTCAACTACTTTGACTCCCTTCTACAATGTTTCAGTCACATTCTTGCCTAGCAGTGTTACCATTTAAAAACTTCACTTGCACTGAATAATAAATAGCTACTGTTTATCTAGAGCTGACTCCATGCCGTTTTAGAATAATAGATGTTATTCAGTGTTTTGCATATAATATCTCAATTTTTACACACTCCTGCGAAGTAATTTCTATCAATTTCTCCACTTTCCAGATGAGAATCAGAAAGATTAAGTGACCTACCAAAGATTACATAACTAGTTAGGTGGTGACCCAGGACCTGAAATCGCTTAAAAAATTTTTTTTTTTAATTATGATAGTCACAGAGGGAGAAAGAGAGAGAGGCAGAGACATAGGCAGAGGGAGAAGCAGGCTCCATGCACCGGAAGCCCGATGTGGGATTCGATCCCAGGTCTCCAGGATCGCGCCCTGGGCCAAGGGCAGGCGCCAAACCGCTGCGCCACCCAGGGATCCCCACTTAAAAGAATTTTTAAATTCCATATAACTAACATACAGTGTTATATAAGTTTCAGGTGTCCAATATCGTGATTCAACACTTCCATACAATACCTGGTGCTCATCACAAGTGCCTGCCTTACTCCTCATCACCTATTTCCCACTCCCCCACCTCCTGGTAATCATCAGTTTGTTCTCTAGAGTCAAGAGTCCGCAGGGGCTCCTGGGTGGCTCAGTCAGTTAAGTGTCTGCCTTTTGCTCAGGTCATGATTCCAGAGTCCTGAGGTCTAAGCCCTGCATTGGGGCTCCCTGCTCAGTGGGGAGCCTGCTTCTCCTTTTCCACTTGCTGTTCTCCCTGCTTTTACTCTCTTGCTCTCTCTCAAGTAAATAAATACAATCTTTTAAAAAAGAGTCTGTTTTTGTCTTTTTTTCTTTGTTAAACCAAACACTTTGATTCCAGAGCCTCCACTATATTGCTTCCCATAAAAATATGGCTTAAAATGAGGGGTGGTGGCTCAGCGGTTGAGCGTCTGCCTTTGGCTCAGGGTGTGATCCCGCTCCCTGGATCAAGTCCCACGTCGGGCTCCCTGCGAGGAGCCTGCTTCTCTCTCTGCCTGTGTGTCTCTCGTGAATAAATAAAATATTTTTTAAAAAATATGGCTTAAAATAAAAAGCAGTAGATTAAGAAGAGATGAGGGTTTTATCACTGTAGACCGATCATGATCTTTCTGATTCCTCATTCTAAAATAAAGGGATTGAAGTAGAGATAACTAGTATCTCATTTCATATTATTCAATGATCCTGTTGTATGAAAAATGTATTTTTGGATTTTATTTTTTTTGACATTGCATGGAAAAGTTTAAGAATTTCACTCTGCTCTCCCGTATCTTAATATTTATTCCCAAACTAACTTACATACTAACAGTGAAATACAGCCATGTGTTCTAGTTCTATTTCTATAAAACAAAATGGGTAGGATAAAACTTTAGAAAATTTCAAATCTCATCCCTATTTATTTTAAGACCTGATCTCTCCATAGTGAAAAGGGATGTCTAAAGGTGGAAAATTATTGTGGTTTTGCCCATGAAATCAGTGTTTCTTTGGTACATATCATATAGTTTCCACAGCTATAACAGTCAGTTATTACATGTTGATCCTTGAAACATCGATCTATTTTATCATTTTTTTTTCTGATTCCATGTTCCTATTTATTTCTTGAATTCATTTTCTCTAATGTTTATCAAGTCTAAGTCCAAATCACTTTTAACAATTAAGATTGAATTAGGGGCGCCTGGCTGGCTCAGTCAGCAGAGCATGTGACTCTTGATGTGCAGGTCGTGAGTTTAAGCCCCATAGGGTATATAGCTTACTTAAAAAAAAAAATCAGAAGAATTGAGATTAAATTAGAAAATGTTTCTTTTTTTCTTTTTTTTTTTTTTTAGAAAATGTTTCTTAAGATTGTATTTATTTATTTATGGGAGACACACAGAGAGAGGCAGAGACACAGGCAGAGGGAGAGGGAGAAGCAGGCTCCCTACTGGGGAGCCCAATGAGAGACTTGATCCCAGGACCCAAGCCAGGATTATGACCTGAGCCAAAGGCAGACACTCAACCACTGAGCCACTCAGATGTCCCTGAATTAGAAATTTTAATGACTCCAGAACTAAAATTCTTTATTCCTTTAAGCTGAAATATGTTGAGATCATCAAGTCAAGAAGAGAGAGCAAATGGGGATAAAAGAGTAACGCCCTTTCACAAATAGGCACACTTCCACAAACTGAAAACAGGTCTTTCAATGTCTGTGTGTCTTCAGTCCCTTTATAAGAATTTAAGGGTGGGGGCGCCTGGTGGCTCAGTCAGTTAAGTGTCTGCCTTTGGCTCAGGTCATGCATGATCTCAGGGTCCTGGGATTGAGGTACCCCCCCACTCTGCCCTGCATCCATCCAGCTCTCTGCTAGGCGGGAAGTCTGCTTCTTTCCCCTGACTCCCATGGTACTCTCTCTCTCTTTCTCTCAAGTAAATAAACAAAATCTTTTTTTTTTAAGACCACTTATTGCAGGAGTATTAAAACAGGTAAATAAAAATTCCTTTAACTGAAATATGATGGTTGCATAACTTGGTAAACCTATTAAAAATAATTGAGTCATACACTTAAAATGGGTGAATTTTATGATAGGTAGATAAAATGTTATAGCATGCACATTAAAAATCCTCTTATCTTGCTTTCTTTCTGCCCATACAAATGTAAATACACCATATGATCATCCTCTAATACTGATTTTAACTTTTTTACACCTCACATATCCAGATATCAAGACCATCTTTACAGATCAAATATTTTTATACAGTATCATTTTAAAGGTTTAAATTGTTTTTAATTTTATATTATAATTTGTTTAGCCAATGTTCATTCCCTGAACATTTTTGTAGCTACATTTTGATACAGATTTCCCTGGGTTAAGTTACTAGAAAAAATGTTACTGGATCAAAGGATATGATCATTTTAAGATTTTTCTTGCTTATAAACTGCCCTCTAGAAAAGCTGTACTAACTTGTACTCTTCCAAGTCATCCTTCTGTTCCTATTTCTCTCCCGTCACAACTCAGTTTTAGAATTTTATAAAATCTCTACCATTTTGACAGGTGAAAATTGTATATTGTAATTAATTTCCATTTCATTTACTAATAAAATTGCTTTTTTGGTTATTTATTGGATATTTGTATTTGCATTTATATCTCTGTCATCTCCCCAAACACACTAGATATGTGTTATATGTCTTAGTAATTCATGAGATTTTCATACATTAAATAACACTTTGTCATACATGTTGTGAAGATTTCCCCCATTTTGTCTGTCTTTTATTCATGATTTTGCTTTTACAGAAGGAAGCATTAAATTATGTAGTCATATCTATTAGTCTGTTGCTTTGCCATTGGTACTATCCTTGATAAAGTTTTTCCTACTTCCAAATTAAATATTCACAGCATTTCTTTTTTTTTTAAAGATTTTATTTATTTATTCATGATAGTCACAGAGAGAGAAAGAGAGAGAGAGAGAGAGAGAGGCAGAGACACAGGCAGAGGGAGAAGCAGGCTCCATGTAGGGAGCCCGACGCGGGATTCGATCCTGGGTCTCCAGGATCGCACCCTGGGCCAAAGGCAGGCGCCAAACCACTGTGCCACCCAGGGATCCCATTCACAGCATTTCTTGTACTAATTTTATATTTTCTTTCCTTATATTTAAATATTTATCTGGATTTTATTTTGATATATGACATAAGATTAGGATCTAACTTAGTAGAAAGAACATTTTAACGGGGAAACTAGTTAGATCTTTACCATATTTGTTGTATATCTTCTAAGTACAGAAAACTGTGTTGTATATGTATTCTATAGTCATAAATATGACAGGAATAGTCTCTGCTCTTATGTAACTAAACTCAGAAAGGGCAGACATACAAGTTTGGTGAGTGAGTGCTTCAAAGAAGTGCTAAATTCTACGGTCGTGTATAGTAGGTGGAATCTAATCAGTTATGCTGGCACCTATTGAACTATTGAAAGGAGATCTTTTGAAGTTGAAGGAGAATTAAAAAAAAAAACAGTAACAACAAACACATATTATCCCAGAGTATCTGTGGGTCAGAATCTGGGTGTGGTTGGGCACCTGGGTGGCTCCGAGGTTGAGTGTCTGCCTTTGGATCCCTGGATTCTGGGATCGAATCCTGCATCAGGCCCCTCACAGGGAGCCTACTTCTCCCTCTGCCTATGTCTCTGCCTCTCTGTGTGTCTCTCATAAGATAAAATCTTTTAAAAAGCCCCAAATTAAAAAAGAAAAATCTGGGTGTGGTTTAGCTGGGTCCTCTGTCTCAGGATCTCTCACAAGGATGGAACAAGGTGTTGGCCAGGGCTCCAGCTTCACTGGAATGCTTGACTGCATGCAGGAAGATTCACGTTCAAGTGTGCTTACAAGGTTGTTGGCAGGATTTAGCTCCTTGTGGTACTTTTGAACCAAGGTTTTCAGTTCCTTGCTGAGGATTCAGTTCCTCAGCTGGCTGGAGGCCTCCTTCAGTTCCCTGACATATAAGGCTAGGAGGGTTCAGTTTTGTCCTGGGGTGAGCACTTCAGCTTTGATAACCTGGTTTGTAAAGAGGTGTCTGTGTGGTGTAAAAATTAGCATGGCATTTGTATTCCTAACTTGTAACTGAGGACTAAAATGAATGTGAGCACATTGTGAATTTTCAGGTTGGTATACATTGAGTCTGTATATAAATTAATAGGTGAGTGAATTAAGCATTCACAAAGAATGAATTACATATTGAAGAGAACAAACATGTAATTCTGAAAAGTTTATGATGACTAGAGTGAGTAGAAGTTGAAATGATTTATGAACTTGAGTTTCTCTTTCAACCACATCCTGGGTATAGCTTCAAATTATTTTTCATTCTCTCCCTCCATTCCCATCACATAGACTGTACTGTGAATATACTCCCCTGGAGTTGTACAGTGTGGCAGCCCTGAACTCAGCCACACAGGCATGGATATATCCAGTTATTGGATTTTTAAAGTCTACTGCTGTGCATTTTATTTTTAGCTCAGGAAATGTAATTTTAAAATTATATTTAATCTTTGGCAGATATTTACAAAAATTCTGAAAATAGAATTTGACTGCCAATCTTAGTCTTTGAAAGTGATAGTGTTAGCCTCGTGCATACATCCTCAACAAGGCCAATACTGACCCTAAGGGGGCAAAAATTGGTTCTGGGTGTGTGTGTGTGAGAAAAGGAATATTTTTACATATAAAGCACAGATACACAGTCTATCTGTGGTAGTAAAATTTCATAGGGGGTAAGTGACTAAGATGGAAAGGTTTAAAAACATTCCTTAGGAGCTGATAATGAAAAAAAGGTTGAGAAATACTACTCTTGTGTTAAGTTAAAAGACAGCTGGTAGATGAGCTGTCTTGCAATAGATTATTTCCTGTATCACTTCCTGTATTAGAATGTAAGTTTCTTAAGCGTAGGATGTATAACCTGTTTTGTATTTTCAATAACACCTACTACAACAGTTTATTTTCAGTTGCATTCAGTAAATGTATACTTAATTAATATGGAACACATCTTACCCTCCTTGTACCCAATCTTGTGCCCCATAAAACCTAAATGCAATGATCAAAATTAGTTCATTTTTTAAAAATTTTTATTTATTTATGATAGTCACACACAGAGAGAGAGAGGCAGAGACACACAGGCAGAGGGAGAAGCAGGCTCCATGCACCAGGAGCCCGACGTGGAATTCGATCCTGGTTCTCCAGGATCGCGCCCTGGGCCAAAGGCAGGCGCTAGACCGCTGCACCACCCAGGGATCCCCAAAATTAGTTTAGTAAAAGCAAGCAACATAATATAGTCTCCCTCACAAAAATCCTAGGAAAATAATGACAAACTATTAAAAGAGTGAAAAATCTTAGCATAGCAGGAGAAGCACAGACTCTGGAAACAGAAAGACAAATCAGGACTTGATTTCTAGCTCTACCATTTGAAAGTTGTGGAGTCTTTAGTGAAGTTACCTGAGGAGGAAGGAGAAAGAGGACCAAAAAGGATGGGAGAAGGGAAATAAATATAGAAAGAGTACAGAGATGGGACGCCTGGGTGGCTCAGCGGTTGAGCGTGCCTTTGGCCCAGGGCGTGATCCAAGATCCAGGATCGAGTCCCACATAAGGCTCCTGGCAGGGAGCCTGCTTCTCCCTCGGCCTGTGTCTCTGCCTCTCTCTCTCTTTCTTTCTCTCTCTGTCTCTCATGGATAAATAAAATCTTTAAAGAAAGAAAGAGTACAGAGAAGAGACAAGGGCATTATATACACCCCAAATTGTAGGTATATTGACCTGCTGGCAGTTCCCCAAACAGGTCATGGCTCCAATATGCCATATTCTTTCACACTGATATATACATACATACTTCTTATTTCCAGAACATTATTTTTCCACCAATATTCAGCTCAAGCCACACCCTCCTTAGAAGGCCCTCCATGACACCCTTGTCTGCCTCCTACACTGAGATGCCTATCTTCTTGCTCCCCTAACATTCAGAACATACCTTATTATGATGTTTATCATATTGTAATGTAATTAATGTTTTACATGTCTGTTTCCCTCACTAGTCTGTGAACATCTCGGGAAATGGTTTTATCTTCTTATTCTCAAATCTAGCACAGTGCCTAACATATTTGGCGAATGAACAATGGGCTTGTTGAATTAACTAGTAAAATACAGGCATGCAAGAGGAGCACAGCAACATTTTCAGCAATTTGATATATAAGGGCCTGTACTCTTCAAAGCCATTGCTTTACAATTGAATAAATTCTACTTCAGAAACCAATATTGCATTGTATGCTCACTAACTAAAATTTAAATAAAAAAATACAATTGACTGGATAATTATCTTTGTATACATTCTCAGGTCTAAAAGAAAACATTTTCTCTGTCCAGTAATCATAAATGCAACAAGTATTTCACATTGTCAGTTGATACAATCCAAAGAGGAAAATCTTACTGTTACTCCTTTTTTTTTTTAGATGGGGAAACAGGCTCTTAAGTGGTTATGTAACTTGCCTAAGATCATATACTTAATAA
The DNA here is from genome assembly GCF_053574225.1 of Canis aureus. NCBI lineage: Eukaryota > Metazoa > Chordata > Mammalia > Carnivora > Canidae > Canis > Canis aureus. Next base: position 40,717,555 of record NC_135642.1, read on the forward strand.
GCGAGGATCTTGTTCTGGAGCCTCTCTATAATCAATCACACTATAGTATCTCTCAAAGTTAGCCAGGTGAGACTATTCACTTCAGTACAACATTGTTCTGTCCGATCCTTTCCACCTGCAACCTCCTACACACACTCACCTATAAGAAAACAAAGGCTCATGATCATACATGTACTTTGTTATTGTTCAGCCAAAAAATGTGTCTGCATATACCTGGCTTTGCTTAATGTAAAAAAATACCAGCTAATAACCATGAAATAACCCTTTGGGACTATTCTCTTTTAACATTTAGACAGAATGTAATGATTTTAATTATTTTATTGACCTTTGACATTCTTTAAGATGGGAATTCTGTTCATTGCTTCAGCAGCTGAGTGTGTTAAACCACACATGCAACAATTTTCGTGAAAGCAAAATGTGAAGCAGCGTATAAAGACTTCTGGATGAGAAGTCATGTACCACAAGCCCTCCATTACTTCCTTATTGGTGATGTCTGTGAGGGTATAGTTGGGAAGAAAGAATTGACAAACCGGTTCCTGCCACATTGTGAAATAACCATAAGGAGTGGCATCTGGTTCCTGGAGCTAGAAGAGGTGACTATGCCTTTTAAATCATGGTTACTGTCTCAACACAACAGATGAAAAAAAAAAACAAAAGCAAAAACAAAAAAAACAAACCAAGAGGGGAAACCCCCACACACGAAAAAGTTTTAAAACTGAAAAGCTTTTTCATTTCTGAAAGCTTTGGGGTCAGGTGGGCCTCTCAGGTGCCACTGTTCTGGGGTACCCTCGGTCACTCCAATCTTCAGGTCCTTGAGGTATTTCCATTTCCCTTTTGCTCCCTGCTGCAGTCCTTTACCGATTCATAACCTGGCTGCATTGTATTAGTTGCATCCAATCTGCTGACTGCCAACAGCAATCCTCTTTTGCCATGAAGTGTGAGAAGCTAAGCTAGTTCTGGGGATGTGAGAGGTGATGTGGGCATTTGCCCTGGAGAAACTCTAGATCAGGAGAGCTGTGGAAGACATGTACGTGGGCCCCCTCCTCCTCTTCCAAACAACTTTCATGTTTTTTTTTTTTAATTTTATTATTATTTTTTTAACTTTCATGTTTTCATGGAGACCTGGAAGAATGAACAGATAAGAACATGAACATCAACGTTGACATAACATCGACAAGATTCAACACATTTGCGGTAAGAAGACAGTAAATGTCTATTGGTCTACAGCTTTGGTTTATATTAATTCATTCCAACATTATAAAAAACCTGGAAGTTTATTAGGAATGGGAGCTAAATAGACTACTCGTGTTCTAGGCATCAAGTGCCTAGTTTGGAATGACTTGGAAAAAAAGCAGTCTCTCAGCATGTGGATTAGGTGCTGGTAAAGACCGGCTAGGAAGGATGTCAGGCAGAGGGAACAGCAGATGCAAAGGCATTAAGGTATGAGAAAGTCTGGCATACAGTGCTTTCTTAGAACACCCCAGTCTAGGACGTTTGTCTCCTTTAACCAAACCCCTTTAGCTTTTACCACCTGTACCATTCTTCTTGGCTTGTGATTTCTTGTTGATGCAGTTACCATTTTTTATGGCTAACATTTTCATTTAAATCTCTTCTCCCTAAGTAATTTGATTTCTTAGGTGGCAGCCTTTCTTTCTTTCTTTCTTTCCTTCCTTCCTTCCTTCCTTCCTTCTTTCCTTTCTTTCTTTTCTTTCTTTCTTTCTTTTTCTTCTTTCTTTCTTTCTTTCTTTCTTTCTTTCTTTCTTTCTTTCTTTCTTTCTTTTCTTTCTTTCTTTCTTTCTTTCTTTCTTTCTTTCTTTCTTTCTTTCTTTCTTTCTTTCTTTCTTTCTTTCTTTCTTCTTCTTTTTTTATCTCTCCTGAATGCCATTGAAAGGTGCTTTGCACTTGGTAAACACTACTAAATATTGATTCGTTGACCAAAAAAAAGTCATGACTTAGATATTTTAAGTTTTCATTAAAAACGCTAAGATTGTATCTACAAGAATAAAGCAGGACTATGTAAACGGAGGATAACACATTTACTTATTCGCTATTCTATTTTTATGACCTATTTCCAAGTAGGAACAAACATTGCATACAGTCAACATTTATGCTGCCAATCTGGATAACTGTAGGCTTAATAGCAGTTATTCCATTATAACAAATACAGAGGTGTGTTTTAGAACAGGAATAAGATCTGATTACAATTACAGAATTGCATGGTAAAAATAGTGGACTTCAACTCTGAAAATCTGGATGAATCAAAACTCTGCATCCATTGTGAACTTTATTTTTATGATTTTTCATCTTTGAGCCTTTTCCCTTATTAAACAAAGTTAAGAATTCCAACTTCACAAGATCTTAAGGAGTAAATGAAAAACATACACACATCTACTCTGGCATAGAGATGCAATAATATGTTTGTTCACTTTCTGCCCATTATTTGTCCATTTATTCAAATACATCCATAAGCCAACACAACAAACTACAAATAGTACAAACCACAGAGCATTTCTTTTGAAAACTTATGTTATAAACCTACTTTTTTTTTTCAAGTGGCTAAGTCATCAGGACAAACATGCTTCCTTTTGGGGGGATGATCATTTGCTATTTTTTGCTGGAGTATAGGTACACATTTAGGCCAAATTAACATGTTTTGCAATTACAGGGAACACAGACACCATGGTACATTTTGTACATTTGTCTAATTGCATGAGGGCATGTATTCTGCTTCTAGTTCCAGCATTTTCTTACCACCTGTTGTAGATAATTACTTAAAAAAAATCTTAAGTTTAATAATAAGTCCTTAGACCCTGTATTCTGGAAGAAAGATAAGGTAGAGAAAGGGTTGCAGTCAGGAATCTCAGGTTCTGTTTCGGTCATTAATATCTCTACCAGACTTCTAATGAAGCATATAACCTCAGTTTCTCTAAGCCTTGTTTCTATCAAAAAGAAATGGTATGATATGGGGCACCTGAGTGGGTCAGTTGTTTAAGCATCTGCCTTCAGCTCAGGTCACGATCCCAGCATCCTGGGATTGAGTCCCATGTCCGGCTTTCCTGTTCAACGAGGAGCCTGCTTCTCCCTCTGCTCCTCTCTCTGCTTGTGTGCTTTCTCTCTCTCTCTCTCAAATAAATAAATAAAATCTTAAAAAAAAACAAAAAAAGAAATGGTGGGTTGCCTGGGTGGCTCAGTTGGTTGGGTGTCTGCCTTTGGCTGGGGCCATGGTCCTGGAGTCCTGGGATTGAGCCCTGCATTGGGCTCCCTGCTCAGCAAGGAATCTGTTTCTCCATCTGCCCTTCACCTCGCTTTTGGTGGCTCTCTCTCTCAGATAAATAAATAAATTTAAAAATCATTTATTTATATATATATTTTTAAGATTTTATTTATTTATTCATGAGAGGTACACACAGAGAGAGGCAGAGACATAGGCAGAGGGAGAAGCAGGCTCCTTGCAGGGAGCCCAATTTGGGATTCGATCCCAGGATCACGCCCTGAGCCAAAGGCAGAGACGCTCAACCGCTGAGCCATCCAGGTGTCCCATAAATAAGATCTTAATAAAAAAACTGGTATAAGATCTACCTCTCAACAATGATGTAATGCTTAGCTGTGACTTATTAATAAGTACACAGACAAGATGTTTTTAAAGAAATCTAAAGTACTCAATTAGTTTATTAGTATCTCTCTGCACTTTTGCTAAAATTTAATCTTGAATTTATATTAAAATTAAAACTTAATTTTTTTTAACCTCCTGCCTGGTAAAATACAAGGAAAACAAACATTTTTTTAAATGCAAAAAATGCTGCATTAAAACAAATTTTATAAACAACATGACAAAAAGTAATTTCTTTCCATTTAGTTTTGGAAATAGTGTTTTAATTATATTATGGAAAAATTTTTGGTGAGGTGCCAAGTAAGGTGACCAATCATCCCAGTTTGCTTTAGATTTCCCAGTTTTAGCACTGAAAATTCCACATCCCAGGAAACCCCTGTTCTGTACCAGCTGGGATTGGTTCACCCTAGTTCTCTGTCATTAGTAGAGGCCATAGCTTATAGCTCTGTATATCTGCCCTTAGAAAAATTCCAGGACTATTTTAATTTCTATGTATCTGAAAAGCATTTTCATATTCTATTTGAATTTCATTCAATACCATTTGGTGAGCATATTTATGGAGTTTTGCTCTGTCAGTGGATATTTAATAAATGTATACTAATATCTTTTTTTTTATATACTAATATCTTTTGACCTTATCCGGACAAGGGGGTAATGGGAATACTTAATTAACAATAGCAATTCTTTTGGCATCAAGAAAATACTAACTTGTCTGTTCTTTTTTCAAGGACCTTTTCCTGCTATTTACAGATTACTGTACTTCTACTTGGTAAACACCATAGCTGAGAAAGCAGTACCCCAGCAAATACCTTTTTTTTTTTTTTTCAAATACCTTTAAGATCAAGTCACTTAAAAAAAACATTGTATGTGGGTCATCTCTTGGACAATTTGGGGCCAGAGAGAAGTTGTTACACTGGTTTCCTTAAATAGCACTACAACCTAACCTGATTCCAAGATAATTTCCAAAATATCAATGGAATGAGTGTTGCTGATAATCTGGTTATGAAGGTTTAGCCATGAATAAGAGGCCCCAAGATTCAGAAGCCCTATGATGTTGCCCATGATATTGACCAAAAAAGAAGTTATGCGGCTATGGAAAAGATTTCTGAGAAAAAAGCCGACCAATATTCTTTCTTAGAAAATCAGGATGATTGAGGACATGTGCATATTTACATAATTCAAAAAAACCAATTAAAAGGTTATAAATCCAACTTGGCTATAGTTTTCCCGCAAGGTGCAAGGTGATTATGACACTTTTTTAAAGTTCTAATTTTAAAGTTCTAATTTCGTGACACTTAATATTTGTCAAGTGCTTTAAATGCATTATTCATTTGATACTCACAAATAATCTTATGAGAATAGGAATCATAATCCTCCACAGTCAAGCTCAGAGAGGTTCAGTAATTTGGTTAAGGTTATAGACAGCAAGGGAGGGGCACAAGCACATTTAGGTCTGTTTCCTCCAAAGCCTAAACTCTTAACCTTTAGCCTATGCTGCTTGTCAACATTGTTGACATAAACTCTGAAAATTCTATCTTCAGCCCTACCTCCCCTGACCTTCTGTCTTGTACACTAGTAGATATAACTGCTTATTCAATGTCTCTATGTGCCTAACAAGCACTTCAAATTTAACATGTTTCAGTAAATGGCACCTCCATTCACCCAGTTACTCAAGCCCCAGACCTAATAGGCATCCTTGATTCCTCTATCAACCCCACAGTCAAGCCATCAACAAATCTATTTGCTTTACTTTCAAATTATACCTGAAACTACTTCTCATCATCTCTACTGTCACAACTCTGGTCCAAGCCATTATTATTATTCACCTGGACTACTGAGTTAGCCTCAGAATTGGTCTCTGCTTTCATAGTCCATTCTCCACAAGGCAGCCATGGTTCTTATTTTCTTCTGGCCATAGTTATTTTTTAAAACGTGTATTATATTGTGTCGTTCTTCTGTTTAAAACCTGTTAAAGTTAAAACCCATTAATAATGCCTCCCTTTAGGCAGCCCAGGTGGCTCAGAGGTTTGGCGCCTGCCTTCAGCCCAGGGCCTGATCCTGGAGAACGGGGATAAGTCTCACATCGGGCTCCCTGCATGGAGCCTGCTTCTCCCTCTGTGTCTCTGCCTCTCTCTCTGTGTGTCTCTCATGAATAAATAAATAAAATCTTAAAAAAATAATGCCTCCCTTTGCAATAATGTAAACTTCTCTTTTACCCCCTGCCTTCATAGGCCTTCTCTGACTTTATCATTTAACTCTTTTTTTGCTCAGCATGTTTGTCACATTGATCCTTATGATTTGTCTGTGATGTAAAGTTATCTACTTCGAGAGGATTTGGAAAGACAGCAGTGAGGGTTTGAGAAAACTGGTGAAGGTTTGCAAGTTGTCTAGAGAGGGAGGACAATTCAAAAAAAAATAACAGGATTGCTAAATGGTGTTGATGGTTCAGTTGTGCTGGAGATTGGAATTTAATGATAAAATATGTAATTATGCAAATTTATCCAGTAGTGGTCAGCTGCTCCAGTACCAAAGGGAACTATAAGGATGGTAGGATTCATCCAAGGTAGGGTAAGATGAAAAGAAAAATGAGGCAGAGGAGTTGAGGGTACTGACAAGTGTTACTAAACTTCCCCCCCTACACATGTAACAATGGGGATGGGGTAGAGAGAAGGGTTGCTAGTGTCCTCAGCTTACTCCAGCTGTGGCAACAACCTGGATTTGCTAAGTAGAAACAGAATCAAAGGACCAAGACCTACCAGCACTGATGTTAAAAGCTTTAAATTACAAATCCTGATTATTTTAGTAAATCTGATTAAACATTTACAAAATGGACAAATTAGTAGACACTTATTTACATTTTAAAGGAATTTTTCGACTTAAAAAAATCAATTTCCAAAGGGTATCTTTCGTTTTAACAATAAGATTTATCAGTGAGTTAGGGACTCAGGTTTTGTTTTGTTTTGTTTTTTTTTTTAAATTTTATTTTTTTATTCGTGAGAGACACACAGAGACCGGGGTGTGTCTCTGTGGGACACACCGGGGATCCGGGGACCCCGGGGTCACGCCCTGAGCTGAAGGCAGGCGCCAAACCTCTGAGCCACCCAGGTGTCCAGGGATTTAGATTTTTAAAAATGTCCAGTCTGCCCAATCCTTGAGAGTATCGCAAGAGAGTGCTTTCTCAGGCCTGCCTCTTCCTCCTTCAGGACACTTCTCTGGTTCTCCTGTCTTTCTTACAAAGATTTAAGTCCACTCTTAGAATTGCATAAAACACTCTTACTGGGATCCCTGGGTGGCTCAGCGTTTTAGCACCTGCCTTCGGCCCAGGGCTTGACCCTGGAGACCCAGGATCGAGTCCCACGTCGGGCTCCCTGCATGGAGCCTGCTCCTTCCTCTGCCTGTGTCTCTGCCTCTCTCTCTGTGTGTGTCTCTCATCAATCAATAAATAAAATCTTTTTATTTTTATTTTTTATTTTTTTAATAAATAAAATCTTAAAAAAAAAAAACAACAACACTCTTACTGTGCTGGTCCCTAACTTGCCTGTTGTTTTCCCCTTTACCCCCCTCCCTGCACTATAAGCTGCTGCAACGAAACTACTTTACCCCTGCTGTGCTTTTGCTTCTGTTATTCTCTCAGGCCAGATCCTCCTCCTACCTCCCCGGTTAAACTCCTGGCCGCCAATCGACACGCAGAAGACACAACAACACCTTTCTAGATAAGAGGCCAGCACTGCCTCGCTGCTGCATTCGGTCCGTGCAGTTACTTCCATTCCTGCTTGTCTTGGGTTACATTGCGATGCATTTTATACACTGTGCAGCACCTGGTCTGTGTCATGCATTATAAAGCGTTTCCACGATTGACGTTCTAGGTCACCCCGCCGCTGAAGCAGGGCGCGTTCCGTGGCCTCGGTCAAGCCCCTTTCCCTCTGGAGCCTCAGACACGCGAGGGCCGCGTCCTGTGGCTCCGCGAAGAAGGCAGAGGGAATGGCTGAGCCCTCGCACGGCGCTCGGTTAAGGAAAGCCCCGACTGTTTACATCGCTTAGGGTCCTGGATAGGCAGGTGCCTACTGCGATGAGGTCAGGAAACCCTCCTCTGAGATGACGTCACTGTCAGCGACTTCAGAGCCCCCGCTCGCTCATCCGTACGGGTGCACGGAAGCAGAACTACTCAGAAAGGGGGGGGGGAGTGGGGTGGGGGTTCACCTGTCCCAGGTCACAGGTTGCGCATGAAACCGATTTCCATTTAGCAGCTCGGGCAACGGCAATTTTAGCTCAACAGCCGCGGACTTCCCCGAAGGACTCCGGGGCGGGCGGGCGGGCGGGCAGCGTCTGTGGCGCGGCTGGATTCAGCGAGCTGGGCTGGACCCCTCCCGCCTGCGGCAAAACCCGCCACCCGGCCCGGGGGCCTTCTCAGGAGCACGCCCCGCCCCCCGCCCCGCCCTCGGGGGCGGCCGCGGCCGGAACCGGGCCGGCGATTCCCGCGGCGCCGCGCTCCCGGGGCCAGGCCGGGCCGTGGGGTCTCCCCGCTCGCCACGCAGGGGCGGCGGGGCGGGGCGCGGTGACGCCAAGAGGAGTGACGCGACGACGCAGCGCGACGCGGTGACGCACGCCCCTTTGTTGGCTCAGTAGCGGTAGCAGCGGCCGTGGAGGTGGCGCTGGGGACTGTTTTCTCTCGGAGGCCGGAGCGGAGCCGCGTCTGACTGAGGCGGGCGGCGAGCAGCCCCCTCGCTCCGTCCCTCCCGCCTCCGCGCCCTCCCCGCCGCCGCCGCCGCCGCCGCCCGCCGCCCGCCGCCCGCCGCCCGCCGCCGCGCCCGGGGAGGAGCCGCGGCCCGCGGGGCCGGAGCCAGGCCTGCGTCCGGACCTCAGCCGGAGCCGGAGCGAGAGCCGGGGCCTCGGCGTCCCCGCCCTCTCCCCGCCTCAGGGCCGCGTCCGCCGGGCCCTCGCGCGTCGCGCCATGGACTCGGACGAGGGCTACAACTACGAGTTCGACGAGGACGAGGAGTGCAGCGAGGAGGACAGCGGCGCCGAGGAGGAGGAGGACGAGGACGACGATGAGCCGGACGACGACAACCTGGACCTGGGCGAGGTGGAGCTGGTGGAGCCCGGGCTGGGCGTCGGCGGGGAGCGGGACGGACTGCTGTGCGGGGAGACGGGCGGCGGCGGCGGCAGCGCGCTGGGGCCCGGCGGCGGCGGCGGCGGCGGCGGCGGCGGCGGCGGGCCGGGGCACGAGCAGGAGGAGGACTACCGCTACGAGGTGCTCACGGCCGAGCAGATTCTGCAGCACATGGTGGAATGTATCCGGGAGGTCAACGAGGTCATCCAGGTGAGGGTGCCCGCCGCGCTGGCTTGACCCGACCGGGGAGCGGACCCGGCGGCCCGCGGGGCAGGCCCGGGCCTGGTGCGCAGCCCAGCCCGCCGCCTCCCGGGCCTGTCTCCCCCGCCGCCTCTGCTGGGCACGGAGGGTGTCGAAAGCAGACATTCGCCGGTTCGCCGGGCGTGGGGAGGTGCGCTGGGGGCGGCGCTTTCCGGGTCCTGCGATGGCGGAGGCCTCGGGCCGCCCAGCGCTCGTCCTGCGGGCTGGAGGGCGATCCCTGCGGGTCCCCGGGCCCGGTGTCCTTCCCCCGGCCGGAGGAGCGCCCACAGGGGCGGGGCGGGCCGGGCCGGGCCGGGCCGGGCCGGAGGGCGGGGGTGGAGGAGAGCAGGAAAACGCGGCCCCTACGGGGGTTACCCCGGCCTTCCAAGTCTCGCTTGAGCACTTTTGGAAGGGGTTGGAGTAGGCCTAAGAGCCGCTTGGTGTACGGTTGCCCCAAGTGGGCACCAGTTAATAAAGAAATGGATCTGCTTGGCAGTCTTAAGTGCCTACTTAAAGGTGGGGGAAGGGAACTGTTTCTCGGAAGAGGTGCTGATGGGCCTTCTTTTACGATGGTGAGGCTTCTGCTCTTCTCTCTCTCTCTCTCTCTCTCTCTTTTTTTAAATGCCTTCGCTGTTTGTTTGGGACCTAATGCTACTTTTTCCAGGGGTAGCGTGTCACTTACTCGAAGCCGTCGGGAGAGTCCCTGCAGATTGCATACCCAGCCTTGCGGCTAAAACAAAACGCAGCGTACTGTCTGATATTAGGCTCTATTGTGAGTTAGAAAGTAGGGGCTTTCTGCTTCTGAACTCCTTTCTTGATAATTTTTTTTTTTTTTTCGAATTTCTTGGAGAGTTAGGCTTGGTCCAAGTTGATGACCACAACTCACGTAACATCGTGAGTCCGGTTTTGCATTTCTCAGCTTGAGGAAGTCCAAAGTTTACATTTGGTTGGGGGGATTGGGGGAGGAACCCAGTTATGATGAGGGATACAACTGTAGAATGAAAATGACGTCTTGATTCAGTGCAACTTTTAGAAAACACTAGTTACATGTGAGGAAACTATATACAGAAGCTAGTTACTATTAGCTTCTTGTATGTCAGTCATTCCTTTTTTTTTTTTTTTTTCTTAAAAATCAGTTGACTAATATTCACTGGCAAATTGGCAGTAGTATGTCACTGCCTACTTGTTCAGTTGGGATGATTAACAGATTTTTACAGTATTGTCTAGTAAGCAGCACTTCCAATTGTGCCATCTATTTAGGCTCCTCTGAATAATAGTAAAAAAAAAAAAAAAGTAAATGGTAAATAATAGTAAAAAAAAAAAAAGAAACCTGTGATATATAGTGGTACTAGTAGACCGTGGACGTCTCAAACTTTCATATGGATACTGCAGTCTGAGGAGGAAATTGAAGGGACATAGAAGGAAGATTAAGTTTATTGTTCTTTTTTTTTGGATTCTAAAAGTATGACAGTTCTTAAGCCACTAAGTTGAGACTTTTTTTTGAGGAAACTTTATTAAAAGAATTGAGAGTAAACCTTGAATTCTCTTTCTGTTTATTTACCACTACAGTATGTAAAATCTGATCTTTTCACACTTACCTAGTTTTTTGACGTTAATTAGGTTTTAAAAATTCGTGGATAATGAATTTATTTGACTTACTGTTTGTTTTCATGTAGTAAATCTCATCCAACTTTCTCAGCTCTTAGGTGTATCTTAAGCACTGAGGCTAAACCTTAAAATTCCTTATGTCACTTCTGGAACGGAGATGTAGCTAATGCATATGACATCATTCTTTCTTTGTTAGTTTAGAGGAGAGAGAATAAATGCAGATGAACTGAACTATTTAAGAAACACAAAATACTAGGGGTTTATTTAGGTGTCCATGCCTGATTTTTGAAAACTGTCTTTTTTTCTAGCTGACTTCTTGTTAAGGATGCTCTTAAATGGAATTCCTGAATATATAAATATTTATTCCTTGTTAAGTTTCCTATTTCGAAGTATCAGTAAATCCAAGAATAGGATCTATCCCAGGTCACTTTTTTCCAAATGGTGTGCTTACTAGATCTAAACTAGGCCTTGGTTATGGTGTGGTTTTTTTATGTGCGTAGATTTAAGCTTCAAAAGTGACACTGAAAAAAAAAAGTGGCACTGGTAATACATGCATACTGTAAGAAAAAACTGACTAGGCAAGAAAAAAAAAAAACGAGATCGACACCAAGAGAGATACACAAAATTTGAGCTGTAGTTTTCTTTCTAGACCTCTGGGTGAGCTATACATATATTTTAATAACGACAGGATCATACTATATATATTCTCTTTTATGTTTTCAGTAGAAAAAAGCAGATTACAAAAACAGAAGGAATCTCAACTTTTCTTGTTAATAACTCTTTCCATTTCCAGTGTTTACAGGATTATAAATCTAAACTATTTAATCCATTATTATTACCCCCCCCCCCATTTTTTTTTCTAGTTTCTGGCTTTTATAAACTTCATTGGGAATATCCTCATAGATCTTTGAATGTTTTATTATGTTTTTTAGGATAAATTGAGTTGCTGAGTGAAATGATGTGCTTTTTTCGAGGCATTTGATATATATGACCTACGACATTGCTTTCAGAAAGGTTATATTTTCCCTCACCCATCAGTGCTTGATTGGGATAATACAATCATTTCAAAAATTGATTCTTAAAAGATGAGGTAGAACTTTTAACGTGTTTCTTCGATGTTGGTATTTCTTTTATAAATTGCCCTTTGATTTTGCTCATTTTGCGACCTTTTCGGGATTTTTATCTATTAAAAGACCCCCTTAGTATTGAGGTTTTAAATATCAGTTGTCTAGGTTTTTCAATGAAAAAAACTTAATATTTGTTTAATGTGGCAGTAAGTTTTAAGTTTATCACATTAAAAACCCTTGCTTTACTTCACATTAGAGAGCTGTTTGTTAATTCTAAAAAAACTTAAATCCCCTGCTCCCCAGTGCTGCCATTCTATATGAAATCAAGTGTGTTATTAGTGAATTTGAAAATAAATACGCGGGAGAAAAAAGATCGAAATGTGAAAAGATTGCCAGATTAGTTTTTCTTTGGGAAGTTGATTACTACTTTGGGGAGAGTGGATCTGGGCAACACTAGATTGATACTGTTATCTGTAGTTGTCTGCAGGTTAGTTTTAGCCTTCAAATGAGTTAACACTTTTTCTTTTAGAAGACTCTTGGTTTTCTAGCTTTCTATAACTCTCTTTTTATAGTTTGTTTAATTTGGTCTTGTTATATTTAAATCCTTGTGGCTACCTAGATTATCTTGTGAATTTTCAAGAAAAGGTCAGGGATTTTCTTTAACCTACATCAATGTTAGAGACATACTTAAAGGCCTTACTGTACCACCACTATTTACTTAACTCGTATTATTAAACAGTGGCTTTCTAATGTAATTGCCTTAGTAGCTCAGGAATTTATTAAACACTACCCAATTCTGCAATTGAGGGGCATCTAAACTTGCTATTTTGTGTTTCCACAACATTATTCAACAAATGCTGGTTGTGCTCTTGTATGTATGCCAGTCACCATGTTAAGTAGATAGAGGGCGTGGTTCTTGCCTAAGGAGCATATAGAGGTGGGGAACATAGAGGTCCTTGGGCTTCGTTCCCAGAGATTGTTGTTCATTAGTTAAGTCTGTGTTGGAGCCTGAGCATTTATATATTTTTAGCCATTGCAATGATAGTTCTCAACCACTGGAATAATCCTAGTTCACCTACTGTCATGATTTTTGACTCAGGGAGAATGAATAGAGTGAGAAGGGCAGTAAGCCTTAGGAATAGCACTCTTAAAGGATGTGCTGCAGAAGAGGAGCATGGGCTGATGGATGTGAGTGGTCACAGAGGAGTTCTAAAGAAGCGGGTGGGTGTCTAGCATAAGATTTATTATGCTAAATAACCTCTTTTAAAGAACAGATATCTCATCCTTACAGGGGAAATTTTCTGTTTGCTGTTGATTTGTAATCTTTAATTTTATTTCATCTATTTATTTAAATAAAAGACTTTAGGAACTTCTAAGGTGAGGTTTCAAGCATAAATTGAGAGGCAGTAAAATATCAGCTCAGGAGTCCGTTCTAGCTCTGGCTTTTCCTCCAAATGGCAAGTTTTGTTTACATCCCTGAACCTTCAATTTCTGTTTTGCTTTTTTTTTTTTTTTTTTTTTTTCCAGTCTGGGAAGTAGTTAAGACAGTTGAACTACTAGATTGGCCTTTTTCTTACATCGATGTTTTGTTTATCTAACATCCTTTTAAAAACTTAGTTAATTGGAGATGCTCATTGTTTCCAAGAAATGAGTTGAAGTGTGCAAATCAGAATGAACTTAAATTGATTAATTTATTTGGGTAGGGAGTAGCAGAGGGAAAGGAAGGGGAGAGAGTATGTATCTTGAAGTTGTTAAAGGTGTTTGGTATGGTTTATTCCTTTTGAACTTCTATTTTTTTCCCCACCGGCTCTCCTTGAACTTATTTGAGCCACAAGTTTTATATTAATTCTTCTTAAATTGCTTATGGCACTAGTCCTGTGAATCAAACTCTGTGGATGGGGTCCAGCAGTCTGTTTGAATGAGCATTCCAGGTGATGCTGATGTCAGCTAAAGTTTGAGAACCACTGATCTAGGGGACCCTACCCTGGGTGGCTCAGCGGTTTAGTGCCTGCCTTCGACCCAGGGCGTGATCCTGGAGACCTAGGATCGAGTCCTACATCAGACTCCCTGCATGGAACCTGCTTCTCCCTGTGTCTCTGCCTCTCTCTCTTTCTCTGTCTCTCATGAATAAATAAATAAAATCTTAAAAAAAAAAAAAAGAGAGAGAACCACTGATCTAGTTGAAATTTAACAGTATTTCTGTGTTATCACTAGTGATAAATTATGACAGAAGTGGGTTAATGGTGGAAGGTAAGTTGTTTAAGAAACCAATAAAAGGAAAATTTCAAGAGCTTGGACAACACTTGCTGGGCTAATGAGTTGGAGGAGATTTGTCATTGTTACTGTGATCCTTCAGATAAAGTGGTCTTTACTCAGTTAACTATTTCAAACATGCAAACCAAACTAGGCATCTTACATTCTAGGTTGGAGCACTTGGTTTTCCTTCCACCCTTCCTCACCCCCTGGGTTTCATTTTTTTTTTTTTTTGACAAAAATATTTGAGTTTATTTAATATGTTGGAAAAAATATAAGGCTTTGGGTACTGTAAGTGCTCCTCAATTCTGTACCAAATGTTGAAGAGAATATGAGAAGACATTCTCAAGGAGTCGGTGATCTCTTTGAATTTAGACACTCAAAACTATTAGGTTAGTAAGTAGTTTAATCAAGTGCTAAGTGAATAGTAATAGGTATTCATGGAAGAGAAATCTGTGGGTCTTATCTGAAAGATGGCTAGGATTTGGATAGATAGGAAAGAAGAGAAAGCCATTTTAAGAAATTGAATGAAAAAAAAAAAAAAGAAATTGAATGAAATGAGAACAAGGAAGGTGTCCAGATGACAGGGAGGTCCACTAAAGTTAGAACAATTTGTAAATTGTGGATGATAACGTTGCAGACGCGGGGAGGTTTAATACTCTGAAAAAAGGTAGGCAGAAGCCATCAGGTTATATTCCTCTATTGTGGGTTTGACCTGTGGTATCTGTATGTGTTAATTATCTTTAACCCTGAATTTCCCCCAAACTTAGTGACTTAAAAACAACATTTATGATTCTGGGTGCAGCTGAGTTGGGTGCTTCTGGCTCAGTATCTCTTATTTCTGTTAAGGCTGCAACCAAGATATCAGCTGAATTGAAGTTTTCAAGGCTTGACAAGGATAACTCCTGTGGCTATTGTCAGGCCTCAGATTTTCACTGGCTGGTTGTTGGCAGACACACAAGTTCCTTGCCAGAAAGTGGCTTATAGCAGTTTCTTTCCCTTGGAATAAGGAGTCTGAGAGCCCCTAAGACAGAAGCCAGTCTTTTTATAATTTCATCTCAGTTGACATCCCATCACTTTGTGTCCTGCTTGTTATAAGTGATTAACTGTATCCACACACTCAAGAGGAGGAGATTACACAAAAGTGTGAAGACTAAGAGGTGGAATCCTGGGGGCCATTGTAAAGGCTCTACTGTCATATAGATATTTGGCTTAGTCAAGAGGTGAATGACAACCATTGTATAATGCTTATTTCTTCAGTTAACTTATATACAAATGAGAGGCATAGTAGTTTGGGTTTTTTATTTTGGATTAGCTATAATTATTTGTGTTTGATTTTGCAGAGTATTATTGTAACCTTAAATGATAAGCCTTCCTAATTACTTTTCAAAGGCTAAGATTAAAAGAATAGTTTGCAGTCTCATAGAATTGGCAGGAATTTGAGATTCTTCAAATTTAACTTTAGCTACGTAGTGGAATCACCTGGGGATTTTTTCACAATTTTAGTTGCAGTTGCAAGAAATAATGCAATAGCGATCCTGTATACCCTTTGCTGATTTTTCTACAGTGATACCATCTTGCAAAACTATAGCATAATGTCACAACCAGTATATTGACATTGATGCGGTCTTACCTTTCTTTTCTTGAGTTTTTTTTTTTTTTTTTTTTTAATGCAGGCACTCAGGCCCCACATCAGACTTAAAATGGGTCTCTGAGAGTTTGGACCAGGCATTGTCATTAAAGAAAAATTCTCCCTGGGGGCACCTGGGTGGCTTAGTGGTCAAGTGTCTGTCTTCCTTTGGCTTGGGTCATGGTCCTGGGGCCTTGGGATTGGGATTGAGATTGGGATTGGGATGAGTCCCACATCAGGCACTCTGCCTGCCTATGTCTCTGCCTTTCTCTCTGTATCTCTCATAAATAAATAAGTAAAATCATAAAAAATAAACTAAAAAAAAGTTTTCCCTGGATTATTTTAATGCACACTCAGGGTTGAGAGCCCCTATTTTTGTCCATTGTCTCTAAGAATCCTCTCTGTTACATTCTAATCTCTGCTCAACTACAAATAAGTGACTGAACAATTTTGTGATGTAGCTCATTTCAAATTTAACTAGATTTAAAAAATATATTTTATTTGAGAAAGAGCGAGTGAGCACATGCAGAGGGAGCAGCAGAGGGAGAGGGAGAAGAAGCCCGTTCCCTGCCTAGCAGGGAGCCAGATGTGGAGCTCCAGGAGCCCTCTTGATTTTTTTTTTTTTTTAATGGAATCAAAATCTGCTATTATAACTTTCACCCATTGTTCATAGGGTTGCTCTTTGGATAAATTTTTTTGTGTTTGTGTTTTTATTTTATTTTTTTTATTTTTTGTGTTTGTGTTTTTAAACATAATTATTGTCTTGGAAGCATTTCTTCTTGAAGTTGATCAGACCCACTTCTTTGTTCAAACAACGACCCTCTTCTTTGTTCATACAACAGTGAATCTATATTTTTGATAATGTACGTTGCCTGCTTTTCTATTTTCTATTAGACACTTTCTTTTAATAGGGATAGTATCACAGGCCATAACTTTGCCAAGACCTCAACAATAGGTAGGTCATCTTTTGTATGTTATACTATAATTATGTAACTTTGTTGAATATCTTAATTGTTCCTATTAGATGATGGGATAAATATAAGAATGAGAATTTATTTAGGCTGAAATTTTATGATCACTTGAGAAAATGATCTATAATCAGAGGCTTCTAACCTGGGATGGCTGTATCCTTTGGGGCTTGTGGAGATAGTAGTGGCAGTTTTTGCTCTTTTCTCCTCTCAGTGTTTAAAAAAACCTAACATTTTAAAATAGAGCAAGACAATACTGCTCAAGTGAATTAAAATGTGGGCCATTTTTGAGTCTTCAATTCTAAAAGAATAGCAAGTGTTAACAGAGTCAGTAGATTTCTACAGTTGTGTAAGAATCTGAATTTTTGCTTTATTCCTAAGTTTTCATTTAATCAGTGATTGGGGGTCATTTGGCTTTACCTTGAATAATGTCTTATTTCTTTCATTCTTTTTAAAAATTTTATTTATTTATTCATGAGAGAGAGAGAGGGACAGAGATCTAGGCAGAGGGAGAAGCAGGCTCCCTGCGGGGAGTCCGATGTAGGACTCCATCCTGGATCCTGGGATCATGCCCTGAGCTGAAGGCAGACGCTCAACCACTGAGCCACCCAGACGTCCCTCCCTAATGTCTCGGTTCTTGATGTATCTTGGTGCATAGTAGATACCCAGTTGGTATTTGAATTAAACTGATGGGTAGTTTGTATCTCAGAAGGCAGTTTAAGAAGTTCTTACTGAAATAGCAGCTGCTCTGGCAGATTAACTTTTCAGAGTTCTACTTTTTTTCATTAAAAAAAAATGAGAATGCTGATATTATGGTCAAAAGGTTGTGAGGATTTGAATGAGAAATACCAAATAGTGTACTGGAAGTTTTTCCATGTAATTTTTTTTTCTTAATGTAAACATCATTCAATAGCATTTTTCATTTTTGTTATGTTCCATTTAAAGGAAGTGTCAGAAGTGACCTGACACTTAATACATTTTGGCAAAAAGTACAGCAGATAATGAAGTATTAGGTAACATTTCCTTATTACTAAGACATTTGTTTAGACAAAGCTAAGAATAGCTATAATCCCAGACACTTCTCCCCAGGCTTATTTTGCGATCTCCTTTGAAACTGTCATACTTCTGATTCAAATATTAACAGGCTCCAATTACTTGGTAGTATATTCTTTCTCTTAATCACAATTGTACATTTTTAAAGGGATTAAGTATAAGCTAGAGACTGAGAAAGAAGTATTTTCTGATTCTTAGCAAGTATTTACAGTAGAAACCTGTGGCCAGCTAACCTTGACATTTGTAACATTTTGGACAGGTATTTCTGAAAGCCATTTGAAACCCAAATTTACTGCATTCTCTTCTCAAGGCTCTTCTTTCTTTGACTAACTTAACTGTTAACTGTTCTTGGAATTTGACAGTCACCCTTAGTTTTTTTTTTCCCCCCTGCATTTCCCATATCCAGTGCTTAGCCCTGATCAAGTTATATCTGAAATTTACATTCTTTCTTTCTTTCTTTTTTTTTTTTTTTTCCATTAACTAATCCTAATCTGGGGCCTCTTTTTATTTCGCCTCATTGTCTCCAGGCTTCCAGTCTATGTCATACTACCAAATACAAATATAATAGTCATTTTCCTGCTAAAAAAAACCTTCATTGTCCACCCCTCACCCCACCCTCTACTATTATTAAGTCTAGTCCAGATTCCTTAATATGGCATTCATGGCTTCCTCATCTTGGTGTCAGCTGATTTTTTCAGTGTCAGCTGCTGCTGTTCCTGATTCTCCAATCACCCCTAAGTGCACCACTCAAAATTTCTTTCTGTTCATTGCTCTGTGTTGGGGTTATAATTTCTTAATACGAAATACACAGTTGTGTTTTCTTAAATTTGGTCATGCTCCTCCCTCTTGTGGAGATCTTTCTCCTCTCAACTGCCTGATAAACTCTTATTCACATGCTGCCCAGCTATTACCATATCTCTTACCAGGTCCCTCTTCTCTACCTTTCTAGTGCTTCCTTATCTTTGTTTGCATAGCACTTCATATGGATGTTGGCATAGCCTACATGAGGTTGTAATATAGCCATCCCAATACCTAAGTCTCTCCAGCTAGCTAGTAGATAGGAGGGTTTTGATTATAAGAGCTGCATCTTCTGCATCCATAGTGTATGGCACCCTAACAATCTTGGCCATAATAGAAACTCAGTAAATAATTGAAGTTTTTGTCCTTGCCTAGTAAATGCTTGCTTCCTCAGTTTCCTTATCATAAACCAAAGGGAGCCAGATTTTCTTCTGGTGCTAATAAGTTAGTTTATGATTGGTAGGTAATGCCACAGTGATAATGTAAGAAGCAAGAAAAAGTGTTTAAATTCTAAGACGACAAGCCTTTTAAGTCCTCTGAATATAGTGACACTTTTAAGGTTTATTATTTGCAGATAGTTCCTGGCACTTTATAAAACTGACAGTGATGTAAAAACAATTGAGTCACTGTAATGGTGTAATTCTCCAAGTGTGGTCCTTGAGAGCAAAACTATTATGATAATATTAAGACGTTTGCCCTATGTAATGTGCTGACCTTTGTACTGATGATGCAGAAAGCAGTGAGTAGGTAAAACCATGGGAATCCTAGCACAGATCAAATCAGGGGCACTGATGATGAGTAATCATTGTATTCTTCGCCTCTACACACAGTAAGAAGTACCATTTTCACTTGTTCTGGAAGAAGTAGTATTAAGTTACTAGTTTTATTATATATCTTATCCCTTTAAGTACACATCTTTTTCATAGCTTAGGTGGTAAATTAGGCTTAGGTGGAGATATGCATGAAGCACTTGGGCATACTAAAGTTAGGTTGTCTTGATGATAAACATTTATGCAGCTTGATTTGTGAGTGGAATAAGCTGCTTGTTTGATGGAACCATTTTTTTCTTGAGGAATGACTTACTGGTTGTCATTTAGACAAAATGGCAAACATGGTGACTGTTTCTCCAAATGAATGAAATATACCTGTTATTTCAAGGAAACCTGCTTACAGTGTATTGCCAGTGATAACATTTTTAAGTGAAAATTAGAATTTTGGAAAACTTCTATTTGCCACTGTGAGACTGACTGCTTCCTAATACTTAAAAACTTCTGATGAAATATTATGTAATAAAATCTATCAGTATTTGGAAGATTTGTGTAACTTAACCAATATTTTCCAAATGTCCAGTTTTCCATTGACCAATTATAATAATTCTTTATCATATATTGGTAAATGATCCATTCAAAGTACAAGGTAGAATACCAGATTTTATTTTTTAAAAGATTTTATTTATACAGAGAGAGAGAGAGAGACGCAGAGACACAGGCAGAGGGAGAAGCAGGCTCCACGCAGGTAGCCCGATGTGTGGGACTTGATCCTGGGTCTCCAGGATGACGCCCTGGGCCAAAGGCAGGCGCTAAACCTCTGAGCCAGCTGGGCTGCCCTGAACACCAGATTTTAATATAAGGATATGAAAAGTTCTTTGACATGGTTTCCGATTTTACCAACAACCTTTAAGAAACAACCACTTTTTGGGGCACCTGGGTGGCTCAGCTGGTTGAGTGTCTGACTTCAGCTCAGGTCATGATCCCAGGATCCTGGGATGGAGCCCCGAGTTGGGTTCCCTGCTCAGCAGAGAGCCTGCTGCTCCCTCTCCATCTGCCACTTCCCTGCTTGTGCATGTGTGTGCTTTTGAATTTTGGTGTAATATCAAAAAGAATATCCATAATTAACTGAAAAGCCTATGAAAGTGCTCCTTTTTAAATTTTTTAAAAATATTTTATTTTATTTTTAAAGATTTATTTATTTATTTATGATAGAGAGAGAGAGGCAGAGACACAGGAGGAGGGAGAAGCAGGCTCCATACTGGGAGCCCGAGGTAGGACTCGATCCCGGGACTCCAGGATCTCGCCCTGGGCCAAAGGCAGGTGCCAAACCGCCGAGCCACCCAGGGATCCCCTAAAGATTTTATTTTTTTGAAGTAATCTCTACACCCAGTGTGGGGCTTGAACTTAAAACCCCAAACCTAAGAATTGTAGGTCCTATCTACAGAGCTAGCCAGGAGCCCCAAGTGCTCCTCTTTTTTTACTTATTTTTATGGAGCCACATTTCCTTTATTCTTCAAATAAAACAATGTATCAAAGAGTAGTGCCTAGGTGCTGCAATCAGTTGAGTGTCTCTGACTCTTGGTTTCGGCTCAGGTCATAAACTCATGGTTGTGAGATCCGGCCCTGCTTTGGGCTCCGTGCTCAGGGCAGAATTTGCTTGGGATTCTCTCTCCCTCTGCCCCTCCTGCTTCTGCTCTCTTTCTAAAATAATAAAATAAATCTTAAAAAACAAAAACAAAAACAAAACAAAAACCGACACATCCAAGAGACTGAAGGCAGAAGTAGATAGGAGAATCCAGCTGTTTTCTATTTAGCCAGTTATTAAAGAGGCTTTGAAATGTGAAATAGTGTACTCTTCCCACCATCTTTTTTGTGTTAGAACATATAATTTATTTTCATATGTGTTTTTTGTGTTAATCTCTAATGGGATCTGTTACTGTTAATGAGTTAAATATTTTAAAAATTCTGTTTCAGTAGCTAACATGATAAATATTGATAGTTATAACTCCCATAAATAAAGCTCTTTGGTGTCAATAATTTTTAAGGTGAAAAGGAATTGTGAGGTCAAACAGGTTGAGAATTACTGCTTTGATATTCTGAAATATTTCTGAATCATTAAGAAAATGTCATGTAGGGGCAGCCCTGGTGGCTCAGTGGTTTAGCGCTGCCTTCAGCCCAGGGCCTGATCCTGGAGACCCGGGATAGAGTCCCACGTCAGGGGACTCCTGACGTGGAGTCAGGACATGGGAGTCCCTGCATGGAGCCTACTTCTCCCTCTGCCTGGGTCTCTGCCTCGGTCTCTGCCTCTCTCTCTCTGTCTCTCATGAATAAATAAATAAAATGTTAAAAAAAAAAAAAGGAAAAAAAAATGTCATGTAGGCTTGCAAATAGGTAAATATGACTAACCACATTATTTGAATTCATTTTGAATTAGCAGTAGTTTATAAATTAAAAATTAAATACTGATTAATCAGAAACTTATTTATTATTAGCTATGTTAGATTAGATACCCTGGGAGGTATTAACAGAAGTCGTCACCTCTGTTCTTAAATAAAATCTAGGAAATCCGAATCTTAAGATATGACTAGTAGGGGCAAGATGTTGGAAATGGCAGGCTTAATTTTTTCAAGGAGGAGCTAGCAGAGATACCACTCAACATATTCTACTTGTTAACTTGTCTATGCCTTGATTTTTTACATTAGAATAAAAGCTGTGTGAGAGTAGGACTTTGTTTTATTCATCGCTGCAGTCCAAGTGCCCAGAATGGTAGCTGGCACATATTGGGTCCTTAGTAAATATTTCTTACGTACTTTATTTCCAAGCCATTTTTGAAGAATATTTTGCTATGTGTATACTAGGTTGTAGTAGTTTTCTTTCAGTACCTTACAGATTCTGCTGTTTTCTGGCTTCCATTGTTTGCGGTGGGAGGAAGCTTAATGAAGTCTTTAATATGAGTATTTGTGATTTTTTTTTTTTTTTTTTTTTTACTTTGTGTCTAGTGATTTTCTTTGTGTTTATCTCTTTGGGTTTTCAGATCCTTTTGACTCTGTAGGGGTGATGTCTTTGTCAATTCTGGAAATTCTCAGCTCTGCCTTCATCTCATTTCCTTCTGATACTCCATTTACACATATATTAGAGCTTTTTGTTACGTGCCATATGTGTTCCGGGCTCTTTTGTGTATCTTCTCTTTTCTTTGCTTCAAATTGGATGATTTCTACTGATTTATCTTCTGGGTCTCTAAATCTGTCTTTTCCTTTGTCTGATCTGCTATTAAACACCTAATTAGTTCTTAATTTCCAATATTGTATTTTTTAATTCTGGAGTTTCCATTTGATTCCTTTTTATAGGTGCTGATTTTCTGGTGACTTCTTTTTCATCTGTTTCAGCAAAATAATCATTTATTCTTACAAGTTTTGTCAGCTAACTGCAGTAACTGTTAGTCTCTTCATAAGCTTTTTTCTTTCCCCCTCGGCTTTCAGTCATGTGTTCCTGTCATTTGACATACCTTTGCTTGCATGCCATATGTTGGGTATAATGTATTTTAGAGATTCTGGATGATGATGGATTTCTCCAGAGGATTTTCATTCTTCCTTCTGCTTGGTGGCTAGAGTGGTGAATAATGACTTTAATCCAGGCAGGCTAAGTTCTAGCTCCAAACTGTTCAGTTTCAGTCTCTCTCATCTACCTGTGGCCCTTAGGAGGCTTCAACTAAGAACCTGCTGTCTTCTCAGCAGTTACTTCCCTAGGGATTTCAGACTTTAATCACTGACTCCCAAGACTGCTGGAAGCACCACTCTGGTTTCAGAGACTTTACCTTTAGATTTTTAGTCTTGGCCTCTTATTTAGTCCAGGGATTCAGCAGGTGTCCTGAGGGAAATACCAACCATGCCTCCATTTCTTGAGACACTCCCTTAAGTCTCACTGTTAGTTCCTTTTTTTGCTGTAGTAAGTTCCCCCAAACTTAATGACTTAAAACACAAATTCATTATTCTGAATGTCAGAAGCCCAAAGTGGGCTTCACGGGGCTATCTCACCCACTTTTTCACTTCTGAAGGCTACCTGCAGTCCTTAAGTTTGGGGCCTCTTACTTGATCTTCAAAGCCAGTAGCATAGCATCTTCAGATCTCTCTGATTCTTCTATTTTGCCCCCTTATCTTCCACTTAAAAAAAATCTCACAGCGTTTCTTTCACTTTTTTTTAATTTAATTTTTTATTTTTAAATAACACGGGGCTTCAACTCATGATCCTGAGATCAAGAATCACATGCTCTACTGACTGAGCCAATCAGGCACCCTGTACTTCTTTCACTTTGAATGTGACTCTTTGATTATACTTGGTTGACCTGGATAACCTAGGATAATCTATTTTAGGATCAGCTGGCTACCAGTTTAGTTCTATCTGCAACATTAATTACTTTACCCTTACTATGTAATTTAACACTCAGAGATTGCAAGTATTAGGATGTGAACATCTTGGGGAGGGGGGGGACCACTATTCTGTTTCCCATTAGCAGACCTCTGTCATAGATTAGCAATCCTCTGCTTGCTTCCAGAGTTTTTAAGTGCTCCCAGGTAAAAGCCACCA
Source organism: Canis aureus (assembly GCF_053574225.1). Lineage (NCBI taxonomy): Eukaryota > Metazoa > Chordata > Mammalia > Carnivora > Canidae > Canis > Canis aureus. The sequence continues at coordinate 40,741,246 of NC_135642.1, forward strand.
CATTTGTAAAATCACTAGTTCCTTTAGACAAATGATATCTGGGCATTATCTGGCTTTTGCAGTTCTGGATGGGAATGCTGGTTTACTTCTTAGCTGTTCTACTTGAAAAGGGAACAGTAAATATTTAAAAACTCAATATATTCTTTAGTCTATGGGATTTGTCTTAGTGGTTTTTGAAGCCTGCATACCATGGAAGCAAGCAACTACTTTGTGGACTGTAGAATGCACTTTTGAACTTGGATTGCAGCCAGAAAGTATGACACTTAAATTTTTTTCTTTATTTTTCATATATTTTTTTTTCAGAAAGTATGACATTTTAAAGAGTGGAGTAAGGAATCTGTGATTGAGAAAATAACAGTATGCAGGGGGAAAAAGATCTAATTTACTAATTTTTATGTAAGGAGACTCACATAGACAAAAGTGGTAATAGCTAACATTTGTGGAAAGTGTTAGGTATTTTCACATGTGTTAATTTGTTATAAATCCAAGGGAAATAGTATTATTTCCATTATACAGATGAATTATTTGAAGTAAGAGAAGCTGAGAAATGGATTTCTGGTGGAGGTCCTTGAAACTGGGTCTTCTTGACTTTAAAGCTTGCTTTCTTTCTTTTTTAGGTTTTTATTATTGGAGAGAGAGAGAGAGAGAGAGAATGTGAGCAAGTATGAGTGGGAGGGTCAGAGGGAGAGAGAGAATCCCAAGTAGACTCTCAGTGCAGGGCTCAATGCAGCACTCAGTCTCACCACTTTGAGATCACGACATGAGTGGAAACCAAGGGTCAAGTTAACCGACTGTACCACTCAGGTGCTCTGACTTTAAAGCTTTTTCTGCTGTACTAAACTTTTTAAAGATTTTAGTTGGACTGTTTGAGCCAAATTCTTGTACTGTTTTCTTCATATTTGCATACAGAAACTTTACAATACTAGAATGACTTTTCATTGTAGCTAATTGACTCTGATTTTAGATGAGTCACTTATATTAGTTATCTATTGCTACATAACAAATTATCCCAATGTCTAGTGGCTTAAAACAACAAACATTTATTATCTCTTAGTTTTGAGTGGTTGTGGCTCAGGATCTCTAATGAGGTTGTAATCATTACAAGCTGCAGGCTTGGTTTATGCTGAAGAAGAGCTTTCAAGATGGCTAATTCACTGGCTATTGGTGAATAAGCCATCTCCAACACATGGGCCTCTTCATAGGGCTTTTTTAGTGTCTTCCCTCCTCCAGAAGAAGTTATCAAAGAAAGCGTGAGGTATGTTCTTATGTCTTTTTTTTTAAAAATATTTTTATTCATTTATTCATGAGAGAGAGAGACAGGCAGAGGGAGAAGCAGGCTCTATGCAGAGAGCCCGATGTGGGACTTGATCCTGGACCCCGGGATCACGCCCTGAGCCAAAGGCAGATGCTCAACTGCTGAGCCACCCCTTGTCCCTTGTTCTTATGTCTTCTATGATCTAGCCTTGGAACCCACTGTGAAAGGGGGTCTAAACAAATACCAGAAGGGAAGGATCATTTGGGGCATCTCGAAGGCTAGTTACCACAGATAACACGTGGAAAGGGAAGGGTAAGATATAGGGATATGGCTATGAGGCTAGATTTTAGTTATCGTATTAGGAGATTTTAAAAAATTGATGCAATTTTTTTTTTTTGGATGCTACATTTGTGAACTTGAAAGCCCTCCAAAGTGGGTTCAGGGCAGCCAGCCTCCTTTTGGGTAATACAGTAGATTTACCAAAATCAGGGATGCCTGGGTGACTCAGTGGTTGAGTGTCTGCTTTCGGCCCAGGGTGTGATCCTGGAGTCCCGGGATCTAGTCCCACATCGGGTTCCCTGCATGGAGCCTGCTTCTCCCTCTGCCTGTGTCTCTCATGAATAAATAAATAAAATATATTTAAAAAATTTACTAAAATCAGTATCTAAAAATTTCATATGTAGGGCAGCATGTATTCTAAAACTTTTTTAAGTACATAACAATCATTTTGTCTATTTAATTCACATTTTGCAAAACTCTTGTATGCTATAGTCTAGGACTAGAGTCTAGTCCTGTGTATGTTGCTGTGTGACCTTAGACTAAATCAGGCTATAGTCTGAATTTGCCCTTACAAAAGAAAACATTTGTATTTGATGATTTCTGAAGTTTTTATCCAGTTATGAAATTCAAGTACAAGTGGCAAAAAGATAATTAGTGTAAGTACTTTAAGATAGGAAGCTAAAAGACCAAAGCCGCCTTTCTATCTGCTCTAATGCCACTGTCGATCTTGAACTTGTTCCTCTTAGATCTTACTGTTCCTGAGACCCTTACATCTCCCTCCCACCATGTTCTGCCAAATCAGTACCTAACTTTTACATCTATATACTCCCCTCAGTACGTGTGCTTGGCGCAGTAGGGGTATAGAGAGGAGTGGAGAACATTCCAGGGCTCCTGATGTAGGAAGTGCAGATATGTAAATAAGTACTTGATTATAAAGGCAGTAACTGAGGACCCTTCATGCTCATTTTTATCCATCTGTGACCTAATCTCAGTTATTTTCTTGTTCTGGACTTGGCCCTGGCCTGGCTTTCAAAGTGAGGATCTTAGTGTATTGCCATTACCCTGAAATCCCACAACTTACCAGTTTGTCTTTTGAAGAATTATTTTTATACCGGTGAACCCTACTGTGTTTCATTGTGTTGTGTGTTGACCCACCTTCACTGCTTGGTTAAGTAAAGCCCTAACTTCCAAAGAGATTTGTTGGTTTTTAGGAAAGAAGCGAAATAATTGACTTTTGTGTGGACGAGTAGAGTCTTGTTATAACTATTAGAAGTTATTAGGGGATCCCTGGGTGGTTCAGCGGTTTAGCACCTGACTTTGACCCAGGGCGTGATCCTGGAGACCTGGGATCGGGTCCCGCGTCGGGTTCCCGGCATGGAGCCTGCTGCTTCCTCTGCCTGTGTCTCTGCCTCTCTCTCTCTCTCCACCCCCCCCCCCCCCATGAATAAATAAATAAATAAATCTTAAAAAAAAAGAGGTTATTAGAGGCCTCTCTCATTGGCAAAATTAGAAAAATCCAAAGAACATGAAAAGGGTGATAACTGATGGAAAGTGGGGCCTTGTGACAATATTATGGTCACCACAGATTTCTCAGGAAACGCTGCATGTTTCCTCTTTTTTTTAACAGGGTGGTCATCCTTTTCAGCTTATGACAGTGCCAAAAATATTCATACTTGGACTTAGTTTATATCTGAGAAAGTATACCAAGTCTTTATCATTCATGATAAGCAGTGGAGTGGAAATGGGATAGGAAAACATGCTTATGTGGAGCCTTCTTTAGCCGAGGGGTAGCCAATGACTAGGTTACAAGAGTATGCATATTATGATGCATGGTAGATCAGGCTTTTCCTAATTTGACCCCTATGTGCCTTATCTGCTATTTCTTCATACCCATCCTGGCATAGCAAAGTAACAATGTGAAGTTTTTCTTTTTGCCTTTGTAAGTCTTTTTCCTTTGCTTTTAATGCTTTCCCCTGGGATCCCTGGGTGGCTCAGCGGTTTAGCGCCTGCCTTCAACCCAGGGCGTGATCCTGGAGACCAGGGATCAACTCCCACATTGGGCTCCTTGCATGAAGCCTGCCTCTCCCTCTGCCTGTGTCCCTGCTTCTCTTTCTCTCTGTGTCTCTCATGAATAAATAAATAAAATCTTAAAAAAAAAAATCTTTCCCCTGATAAACTTTCATACTTAGACCCACCTTAAACATAATTTCTTCTTTGAATCCTTACACAAATCCTTTGTGAATGGGTCTCAAAATTTTGTACATACTTTTATTTAAAAACTCTTATCTCTATTATTTATTCTTCCACTACATAGATTTTTGCAATCCTTAAGGGTAGGATCAGCATATTAATTTTGGCATTCTCATTGACCAGCACAGTCTGGAATATAGCTGTTAAACAAACATTGATTGAATAGTCATATATGAATGAATTTTCTTATTGATTTTATTATTGATAACAATTAGTCTTGTTAGTATTCCTTTTTTTTTTGTCAATTGTTTATATTCCTCTTCACATTACTGAATTAACTCTTCATTCTCTAATATGCTTTCCGTTTTTTGTTCTTGACTGGTCATTTAAGGTCATGTTAGTCATCACAACTGTTCTCTGAAGTAGATGGCATTTTTGCTGTTTTATGGATAAGGAAATTGCGACTTCAGAGGATTTGAATAACCTGCCAAGGTTTTCATAGCTGGGGTTGGAACTCAGTATTTTATATGATTAAATAATAAAATATGTATAAATGTAAAACATGTGAATGTGATTGTCTTGTGTGCTAGGTATTTTCTGTTTGTCTCTTTAGGTCCACTATATTCTTTTCTCCATCTAGCCCTGTGCTCCAGGACACTGATGTTTACAGGCTGAGTCCAGTGGGCTCTGACTTGTGACTTCATTGCTATGGCCTATGAATCCAAATAAATCATAAACAAGAATGGAATAGAGTCAGAAGGCTAGCTACTACATGCCGCATTTAACCTTTACAACCTACATGTGTACCATCCTCAGAATTTCAAGGTAGAATTGCTATTACAACATTTACTATTTTGTAGTCCAATGTAAGTATTTAAAAACACAAAGTGAAAAAAAAAAAAACACAAAGTGTTTTAATGTTAAATAATTCCACTACTTGACCTACATTACAGAATGCATTTATACTATGCAAAGTCTATTCATGATTTATGTATAAAATTACGAACTGAGACCAGTGGTCTGCAAAGCCAAACAACATTCTTGTTGTGATAGAAGCACCAAAAGAGTTTGAAAGAATAACATTATGAAAGTCTTCCAGATGCACGAGGTAACAAGTGTTTGATATGTTTAAAGGGAGAATAGCTGACTTGACTCATTTTGCTCAATAAGATAAGAAGATGTGGTTTATGTATACAATGGAATATTACTCAGCTATTAGAAATGACAAATACCCACCATTTGCTTCAACGTGGATGGAACTGGAGGGTATTATGCTGAGTGAAGTAAGTCAGTCGGAGAAGGACAAACATTATATGTTCTCATTCATTTGGGGAATATAAATAATAGTGAAAGGGAAAATAAGGGAAGGGAGAAGAAATGTGTGGGAAATATCAGAAAGGGAGACAGAACGTAAAGACTGCTAACTCTGGGAAACGAACTAGGGGTGGTAGAAGGGGAGGAGGGCGGGGGGTGGGAGTGAATGGGTGACGGGCACTGGGTGTTATTCTGTATGTTAGTAAATTGAACACCAATAAAAAAATAAATTAAAAAAAAAAGAAAGAAAAAAAAATATCTTTTGTGAAGTTCTCAGAGGAGCTTATTCCTGATACCATTTAAACTAATGTAAGGAAATGTCTTTTAACCTACTGTTCATCACTAGTTTTTTTGAAGTGAAAACTTGAATGCATCTCAGATTGTTATTTAATGTGGAAAGGAAAATATGTATATAATTTTATTTACTAGTTTCACTGACTTTTTTTTTTTTTAAGTTTATTTATTTAGTAATCTCTGCATCCAATGTGGAGCTCAGTCTCACAACCCCAAGATCAAGAGTTGTATGCTCTTCCAGCTGAGCCAGCCAGGTGTCCTTTAACTGACTTTTTAAATGTAATAATTTCAATTCATTGACCCTAAATATATTATCTTTTTTTTTTTTTAATCATCTAAATTTGTATTACATTAATACAGTTAATAGCTGGGTCCTTGGAATATGGCAGTGTCTGAAGATTGGTTTATAATGTTGCATTCCATCCTACTATAAAGTCTAAAGGGTGAAAATAGGACTTCAATATTTACAAAGATTTTTCTAGTCATCCTTAGGAATGGAATTATAAAATGTAGGAACACCTGAGGGGCTCAGTGGTTGCTGAGAGTCTGCTTTTGGCTCAGGTCGTGGTCCCAGGTCCTGGGATCGAATTCTGCATCGGGCTTCCCTCAGGGAGCCTACTACTACCTCTGCCTACGTCTCTGCCTCTCTGTGTGTCTCTCATGAATAAATAAATAAAATCTAAAAAAAAAAAAAGTATGACGTGTAAACAATAGCTAAAGGATTAAGGTGGGGGCACTTGGGTGGCTCAGTTAGTTAAGCGTCCCAACTCTTCTCATTTCAGGTCTTGTTCTCAGGGTCATGAGTTCAAGCCCTGCCTTGGGTTCCATGCATGGAGCCTACTTAAAACAAACAACAACAAAATAATTAAGAATGGCAGTACATTTACTTTATTTCACACCAGAGTCAACACTGTTTTTGATCCATACAGTCAGATGAAAAGGGATCTTTTTTTTTTTTTTAATATTTTATTTATTTATTCATGAGAGACACACAGAGGGAGAGGCAGGCTCCAGGCTGGGAGCCTGACGTGGGACCTGGGTCTCCAGGATTACGCCCTGGGCTGAAGGTGGCGCTAAACCACTGAACCACCCGGGCTGCCCATGAAAAGAGATCTTAAAGGTTGTTCTGACCAACCACCTACCAAGCACTGGCTTCCTGTTAAGTGGTCCCTGAGTTGATATCTTACAGTGACTTAAACCCTCACAGCCACTTCTAGAAGTGAGTACATTTCATATTTGAACAGCTGTGATTTTGATTTTCTCCATATGTTAATAGTCTGTAGCATTTATTTATTTATTTATTTATTTATTTATTTATTTATTTATTTATTTATTTATTTATTTAACCTACCTTGTTCTAACCTTTTCTCCTGATAGCTTTTCTATGACTTTGAAGACTTGCTGAACATACTGGAGACTACCAATGCATTAAACTATATCTGGACTAACGTTTTTTTTTGAGGTAGAATCTAGAATAAAGCTTCTACTTTACTTATGGATTTTTGATTAGGAAAATTACTGGTCATTGGTATTTTGAATTCAGACTTGTGCTGTCTGCTCAACAAAGTTACATAAGGTGGAACACTACAGAAGCACATGTACCCTGGTCAGTTAAATAAATGCAGAGAAGGCAAAGGCAGATCTACTTATTCATACCTTCATTGTAGACTTTGGACGGTTTTGTAGTAATGAGTGAATAGGTAACTCATCTTAGTGTTATTATTAATCATGTTCTATATATTTATTCTTTATTTATAAAAATAAAGGCAGTTGCTAGATAATGTTAACTAGTTAACTCTGAATAAAATGTTTTATGCTCCTTTTTTAAAGCTTTGGGGTCAGTTTAAGTGAAGAATATCCTGGAATTGAAATGCAAATTTATCTTTATGAATCAGGATTTTCTTCATTTTATGTAACCAACACAAAATTTATAAATAAGTTGCAACTTAAGGTCAATATGACTGAACTCTCCACCATAACCTTTGATTTAAAAAATAAAATTAACCCCAGTATTCTAAGACTGTTGATAAGACTTTCTTTAGGATTTAAAAAAATTGTTTGTGCATGTATTTTCTTGGGTCAAAATTCAAAAGTACAAAAGATAAAGTAAAAAATCCCCTCCCTTAATGTCTTCATTACTTGGTTTATTTTCTCAGAGGCAATCACTATTATTAATATCTTCATTCTTAATATTTTTCTCTTAAAAGTAGGACCTCCACCCTTCTTTTAACTTGATTTTTATCCGTTTTTTGAGACCCTAAACATCATATTAAGATTATTTAATGAATTTCTGAGAGTGATGGGTTTTTTTCTGTCTATAAAGTTGTTTTATTAATTTAGGAACATAAAAATGCACTTTGTATTCTATGACATCTCTTGTAATCACTTTATTATCTAAGAATACTTAGATCTGCAAAAGTCTGAGAAAACTGAAACAGTGGTCAGGGTAAAAGCTCATCTCCTACTCATCTTTTTCTGATAGTAAAATGAGCTAGAGAGGATACGTTTTCTCTCTGAATATTCACTTTCTCCATCCCCAGCTATTGGATGTGTCAAAGTTTAGACACTTTTCCCTAGCTCACTTGTTTGCATGTGAAAGCTTGACAATTCCAGTGTATAGTAACAAATCTTTGAAGAGAGATTAAAAAAGTAGTCTCTCTCTATCTGACTGACTTCCTGGGGAGGCCTCTAGTGCTCTAGCTACCCCGTGCTTCCTGATTGGGAGATGGCTGCCTACAGTTGTTTTAAGAAGGGATTAGTACTGGGATACCTGGGTGGCTCAGTTAGTTAAGTGTCATACTCTTGATACTCAGCTCAGGTGGCAATCTCAGGGTGGTGAGATGGAGCCCGGTGCTAGGCGTGAAGCCTGCTTAGGATTCTCTCTGTCCTCCCTCTGCCCCTGCCTCCCCCTCTTTAAAAAAAAAAAAAAAAAAAAAAAAAAAGATTAGCACCACTAGAACTAATCATTTCTATAACTAAACCATATATATGAAACTTTTTTTCCAAATTACCGTAGTATGATAAAAGTTGAATCACAGTTAGGGTTATGGTAAGGATGTGGACACAGCCATAAGCTAAGGAAAAAATTCATCCAATCTGGGAATGGACCTTCAGATTCTTGCTGCTGTGTCTTTTAAGGTCATTACTCAATTAAAATGCCTTCAGAACCCTAGGATATTTGGAGTGGGGGCAGTTGTTTTTCTAAATTATGGTATTATAGTGGGTGGGAAGGAATGCTGGATGCTGAGAATGAATTTTTCAGGAATGCCTAGGTGTTTCTTGACTGCTAAAGGTCTCACATTACTTTGTAAAAATCTTGTTTATTTTAATTTCAGTATAGTTATCATACAATGTTATATTAGTTTTGGTACAGTATGTAATATAGTGATTCACCAGTTCTATACATTACTCATTGCTCATCATGATAAGTGTACTCTAATCTTCTTCACCTATTTCACCCAGTCTTCTACCCGCCTCCTCTCTAGTACCTTCAGTTTGCTCTCTGTAGTTAAGAGTTATTTCTTGGTTTATCTTCTTTCTCCCTTATTTTTCTTCGCTTTTCTGTTTTTGTTTTGTTTCTTAAATTCCACACATGAGTGAAATCATATGGTATGTCTCTAACTGGCTTATTTCACTGAGCATTAGACACTCTCACTCTCACTCGTTGCAAATGGCAAGATACCATTCTTTTTTTTTTTTTTTTTACGGCTGAATATTCCCTTCTTTATTCTTTCACTTATCAGTAGACACTTGGGCTGCTTTCATAACTTAGCTATTGTAAATAATGCTGCAATAAACAGAGGGGTGCATGTATCCTTTTGAATGAGTGTTTTTGTATTTTTTGGGGTATATATCCAGTAGTGTGACTACTGGATCATAAAAGGTAGTTCTATTTTTAACTTTTTGAGGAAATTCCATACTGTCCAGAGTAGCTGCCCTAGTTTGCACTCCAGCAACAGTGCAGTATGGTTCCTATTTCTCCACATCCCCTCGACCATCTGTTTGTTTCTTTTATTTTGATTTTAGCTGTTCTGGTAGGTGTGAGGTGATATTCCATTGTATTTTGCTTTGCATTTCCCTGATGATTACTGATGTTGAGCATCTTTTTGTGTGTCTGTTGGCCATCTGTATTTCTTCTTTGGAAAAATGTTCATATTTTCTGCTCATTTTTAATAGGATTATTTGGTTTTTGGTGTTGAGTTATATAAGTTATATAAATTCTTTATAAAATATTTTGGATACTAACCCTTTTTATAGGAAATGTCATTGCAGATATTTTTTCCCATTCTGTAGGTTATCTTTTGTTGATTGTTTCCTTTGCTGTGTAGAAGCTTTCTATTTTTATGTAGTCCCAATAGCTTAGTTTTGCTTTTGTTTCTCTTGCTTCTAGAAAAAAGTTGCTATGTGGGATGTTGGAGAAATTACTGCCTGTGTTTCTCCTCTATGATTTTTATGGTTTCAGGTCTCACATTTAGGTCTTTAATTCATTTTGTGAGTATATCTTTGTTTTGTATGGTTTAAGTCAGTTGTCATTATTTTGCATGTAGCTGTCCAGTCTCCCAACACCATTTGTTGAATAGGCTTTTTCCCATTGCATATTCTCTGAGACTAATGGGATCTTAGATACAATGCATCAGTTTAATTGGGAACATTATGTAAGTTGAGTACTTGATTTTTTACCAACTAATACTTCTTTAGCTGCTATGCTAGGGGAATACAAATACTGGACAACTTTTTTTTTTTTTTTTTTTAAGATTTTATTTATTCATGAGAGACAGAGGCAGGCAGAGACATAGGCAGAGGGAGAAGTCTGCTCCCCATGGGGAGCCTGATGAGGGACTTGATTCTAGGACCCTGGGATCACGACCTGAGCCAAACGCAGACTTAGCCACCCACCTATAAAAAGGCATGTATAAATAAGTTAAAGTATAGTGTCACTAAAGTATAGTGACATATGTATCAATCACATATCTTACATACAGGGTTAGAGAAGGAATGCTTAATGCTGTTTTCTGGGAAGGACTGACAGTTCATGGTAGAAATAGGTCTGAAGCTGGGTTTTAAAAAATGAATAGTTAGAGCTCAATAGGCAGATGGGATAGGAGAAGCCAGCGGTCCAGTCAGAGGAATGTATAAAGGCAGAAGCTGTTAATAGTCTGGTATGGGAAGTAGTGTGGTAGGAGCTGGGGCTAGACAGGTGGGCAGTTTATGTATGAAAGGCTTTAGCCTAGTACTAAATGAGATGAATTTATCCCCTAGGACCTAGTGAAACAAATTAATGTAGAGTTAGTATTTAGAAAGACCACTTTGATGGAAGTATAGGGAATATATAAGAATAGGATGAAATGAGGAAGCAAGGAGAATAGTGAGAAGTCTGTTACAATAATTTAATCAAGAAATATTTGATGAGGTTAGCAAGGCTGAAATAGGGATAGGCACTCAAGTAAATTAGGAGGTAAAATCAGTGAGAATTGGTGAATTTTATTAAGAGACAAAACAACTTAGTGGTTAAGTCTTTGACATCATATACAGAACTAAATTCAGGGGCAGCTTTGTTTTTTTTAAATCAATTTTATGACTTTGTGTCAGTTTTAATAAGTTCTCTTTCCTCATCTGTAAAATGAGTAGTTAAAAAATAGTTTAGCTGAAGCTTTAAGCAGCCTTCGTTTTGTTTTCAAAGATTTTATTTATTTATTCATGAGAGAGACAGAGGCAGAGGGAGAAGCAGGCTCCCCGTGGGGAGGCTGATGCAGGACTGAGCCAAAGGCAGATGCTCAACCACTGAGCCACCCAGGTGCACCTAAGCAGCTTTCATTTAACGGATTTCCAGACTAATTGTTCCTCTCCATTCCCTCAGTAGTCAGATTTATTTGATGTCCGTGGCAGGCTACATCAGGTAGTTGACCTTCCTAGATAAGCAAAAGTAAATAACAAAAGCCTCATACCTTATGGTGCCACTTAAAAAAAAATATTTTAGGGGTAGCCCGGGTGGCTCAGCGGTTTACGCCACCTTCAGCCCCGGGGTGTGATACTGGAGACCCGGGATCGAGTCCCACGTTGGGCTCCCTGCATGGAGCCTGCTTCTCCCTCTGCCTGTGTCTCTGCCCCCCCCCCCCCCCCCCGTCTCTCGTGAATAAATAAATGGAATCTTAAAAATATATATTTTAAAGATTAAAACATTTAATTTTTTTAATTTTTTAAGATTAAAGATTGTACTTTTATTTATTTAGAGAGAGTGTGCTGTGCTTGCACCAGTGGAGGGAGGAGGGGCAGAAGGAGAGGGTGAGAGAGGGAATCTCTAGCCGACTCCTCACTGAGCACAGAGCCTGACTCAGGGCTTGACTCCACAACCCTAGATAACGTACTGAACTGAAATCAAGAGTTGGGCCCTTAACTGACTGAGCCACCCATGCATCCTGATGCTACTTTTATGAAATGTCCAAAATAGGTAAATCCACAGAGACAAAAAGATGATTGTTTGTCAGCAGCTGGGTAGGGAAAGGGAGAATGGGGAATGGCCGCTAATGGGGAATGGCCGCTATGAGGTTTCTTTTTGGGCTGATGAAATGTTCTAAAATTAACGGTTGACAGATCTGTGTGTCACAGCTTTGAATATAATCAAAACTACTAAATTATACACTTTGAAAGTGAATTTTATGGTATGTGAATTTTGTCTGAATAATGTTATTGTAAATACTAATACACATGCCACGTTCACATTTCTGCATTGTTCAGAATGTCATTTTATAATTTTTCTTCTTCTAGTTTAGGGTTCCATCCAGGATCATGCATTACATTTGATTACCATGTCTAATTACCTGCTGAAGTTTTTGAGAGGATACAGTAAGAAATGTATAAGTGGTTAGATCCCTTGGAAATGAAAGGGGAAATGTTTTTCCTCAGTCTTCCTTAAACATGGGGAATGAATCTACATTATTTTATATGCACGCAAAAATAAAATGTTTGATTAGATTAAAAATGGCTTTTTTTTTTTTTTACAGCTTAAGCAAGGTAGCATTTTGAGATATTAAGGTTATGTTTTAAAACTAACTTTTAGAAATTCCTTGAAGTGTTAATTGTTTGAATGGATTTGAAGTAACAGGAGGGGCTCTATATAAATTTTAAAGATACTGTTGCTAATTTTGTGTATGTTTTACTATATCTTGGTAATTGACCTAAATGACACAATTATACATTCCTTTAAGCCTCGAAAGTTATCTAGATGTGGTGCTAGCAACCATTTTTACATAGAAAGGGAAATGTAGAATGGTAAAATGCTGATAGATACTTTACTTTGTGATCCCAAGTTTACTTGAATCACGTAGGCCTTGGTATTACAGAAGCTTTCTGTGTGTAATGATTGCCTTAATAATTTTGGCATAGAGTCTTTGGATGTGAAAAATAATTTTGAATTTTTTTTTTAAGGATTTTATTTACTCATGAGGACAGAGAGAGAGAGAAAGAGAGACAGAGACACAGGTAGAGGGAGAAGCAGGCCCCGTGCAGGGAGCCTGATGTGGGACTCCATCCCAGGACTCCAGGATCATGCCCTGGGCCAAAGGCAGGCGCCAAACCGTTGAGCCACCCAGGGATCCTCATAATTTTGTATTAAAGAATAACTACTTCTAAAGAAATTGTGTGGCATGGTTACAGAAATGTCTGCTCTGTAACTGTTGATGGTATTAAAAATACTGATTATTTTGCCTATTGCAGTGTTACTATTTCTACTTGAAATAAAGGAATAATAGGGAAATCAAAAATAGTTTGAGTATGTGTATGGGAAGATTGTAGACCTGAAGTTCAGCTATTTTGCTTAGAGAATATAGGTAGATATGTTCTCTTCTGGTTTTCCCCTTCCCTTTATATACCTTGATTTTAATTTTTATCAAGTCTGTCTATCTGGCCTTTGCCGCTGTGGCCCATTCATCTGTCCATCTGTCTGTTACAGTGCATATTGGGTACTTCCAGAAGTATGAATTCAGTGATGCAAAGGACAGGCGGGCTGCAGCAGCAAAGGTAGGACAGAATCATTCCAAAGACAAGTCATTAAAGGACCATTAAACACATATATGTGCAAGCACATTTTGGCAGCAAGTACCTCATTATTTAAGGGCACACCGATTATCCTGTAAATCTTGATGACAAGCCAATTCTGACATGACAAACAATTCTGATATATCCATTTATAAAGGGCACAGTTTTATTATTATTTTTAAACCAGAAGCTGATTTGGCACTTAGGCAAACAGAATAAATTAGTGTTTGCTACTACCTTTAAAAAAAAAAAAAAAAAAAAAAAAAAGCTGAATAATAGAGGAAATAGTTAAATGGAGGATAGTATTGTTATTTGCTTGATTCAAGGACCTGGTTGATTTTCAGAAACTATGACAAAGGACCTATTTGTAAAACTGGAAGGAAAAGGAGGAGGAAAGTAAATTGATCTGGCTATGCATGTATATTTTATATATTAATATTTATTTGTATGTCCGAGTCTTGAATATTCTGATGGAAATAATCTAAATTTTCCAGGTTGTTTAACTTCTTTAAGGAAGTTTAAGGATTTCTATTTAAATATTTGTACCATTTGCTTAGATATTTGTATCCATTTGCCTGCAAAATGATAGCAATTATGACACCAATACCTAGCTGCTCTTTTTTTAAATGCTATATTACAATGAGAGAGCAACAGCATTTTTTATATCGAATTCTAGCACTAAATCAGAGGCAAGTGTTAAGAACTCAGGCAACACAATGCAAATGTTTGAAGAAAAAGAAATGGAAAGCTTACATATAAGGTAAAGTATGAGGTTGCTTACTTTTATTATTCTAGTGTTGGGTGACGGAGTGAGATTCTAGGGATAGCTGAATGATACAGATATTTGCATCATTTTATTTATTAATATGCTTCTAAAAGGAAGGGGCTGTGTTTTTCTACATAGGTTAATATGGTGCTTTTCAGGTATTCCCAAATGAAAAGACAGATACAAGTTTGTATTTGATTTTCAGTGAAGACTGCTGGGTTTTCAAAATGACTATAAAACCTAAGATCTTAAGTAGCTACTGCCCAAATTCTGGCCCAAAAGACTGAGGTTAGTAGTTAATACTATAATAAACTGTATACTATATGGAGAAGAACTAGTCTGTATTCTCTTAAATGTGGAAATGTATTTTGTTTTTGTTTTTTTCTTTGTTTTTTGGAAATGTATTTTGAAGTTTCATACTATACCATAGTAGAAGTTTTTTAAATCAGTTGTGTTTGAAACAAGATGTTTTGGTGTTTGAGATGGCCCTTTTTTTGGTCTTTTGAAAACCTTTTTATTTTTTTGGAAACCTTTTTGATTAACTTTTTTACCTTCCTATTTTCATGTTTAGCTCCTTTTTCCAAATATATTTTATTTATTTCATGTTCTTAATAGATCATAAATAATTAACCTATTGTAGTATGGCATATTAAAATGAATATTGGTTACTAATTCTGAATTTTAGGGACCTGGATTCCTTCTAATTCTGCCACTTTTGACATTTCAAAAGTAACTTCTACTTTTCAGGTTTTTTTCCCTTTTAAAATGCATTTGGTGGTGGTACCTTTACAAAATTTGGTTAATGTCTTTTTGAAAAGGGATTCTTAGTAATGGTGTGAAAATGGGAACTATTTAACTGGATCTAGATCATTGCTAAGATTAGTTTTTTTTTTTTTTAAAGATTTTTTTTTTTTTTTAATTTACTCATGAGAGATACAGAATGAGAGAGAGAGGTAGACACACAGGCAGAGGGAGAAGCAGGCTCCATGCAGGGAGCCTGACATGGGACTCGATTCCGGGTCTCCAGAATCATGCCGTGGGCTGCAGGCGGCGCTAAACCGCTGCACCACCCGGGCTGCCCCTAAGATTAGTTTTTTAAAAAATAGTGTTCTTAGGTCAACATATGTCAATCTACAGTTGAAATGTTTTATTTTAGAAGAAAAATGAGTTGTATTGGTGCTTTTTTCCTGTTTCCTATTTTTTTCCTTCAGTATTATTGTGGATTTAAAAATTGTACAGTATTTTCTAATATGAACATATCGCTCTGTCATTTTCCCTATTGTTGGCCATTTTTTCCACTCTGTATTGTGTGTCTCCTTCCTATTGTCCCCTTCCTTTTCCTTTCTTGACCCAAAACCTAACCTTGGAAGTGGCCTTGCTGGACGTGGGTATAGACATTTACAGTTTTTATAATTAAGATGGAATGTTTTTTCTTTTGTTTTCTCTTTTATGATTTTTTTTGTATTTTTTTATTGGCGTTCGATTTGCCAACATATACACCCAGTGCTCATCCCGTCAAGTGCCCCCCTCAGTGGCAAGGTGGAGTGTTTTCAAAGGTTGTTGAGTTTATAACAATAGTATGTGAACTGTCTTTTTTTTTTTTTTTTTGCACCTCTGCTGGCAGTATTAAGAATCTTGAAATTTTTATTACACTGATAAAATATTACTTGGTTTAATTTATCATTTCTCTAAACTATCTTTTCATATCCTTTGCACCTTTTCTTAAGGAGTTCTTAATGTATGATTGTTACTGTAGCTCTTTTCTCCAACTTGTTACTTGTTTTAAAAAAATAGTGTACACGCGTGTGGTAACAAATGAAAAAGTTATTATCATCTCTGAATGATTACATTTATAATTTTAATATACCTCTGTCTTTTCCATTACCTTTTGATATTTTCTTTCCTCTTTCTTCTCTCACCTTTGACAATCCCCTCTATGCCACCTATATTTTTATGTTATTAAAGTCCTTTTGATTTGTGATCATAGCCAAGTCTTAATTTGCTCATAGCTTGATTTTTTTTTAAGTGACACTATTGAACAATGTTCGTGTTTATGACAGTTCAACGAGTATATTAGGGTTATTACTTTGTTTTTTAAAGATTTTATTTATTCATGAGAGACACAGAGAGAGACAGAGACATAAGGTAGAGGGAGAAGCAGGCTCCTCGCAGGGACCACCATGCGGGACTTGATCCTGGATCCCGGGATCATGCACTGAGCCTAAGGCAGACACTCAACCCTGAGCCACCCAGGCATCCTACTTTATGTGTATATATATGTATGTATGTATGTATGTATTTACTTACTTACTTTACTTACTTGGTATCAAGGTCATTTAGATTGTATTTACTCTTCTCTTGGAGCCCTCCATCCGATTCTTCTCATTAGGATGCCCTTCCCACTAAGTTTCTTATTGTCCTCTTGAGTTGGAGCCTTTGCTTCTCAGATCTGTGTCTTTTTCTTGCTTTAATCTCACTTGGCGGGCTACATCCTTAATTTAACTCCCATGTAACTTTTCTTAAGATGTTACTGGATGTGGCACTGAGTCTTTAACTTTCTAATTTGGTTGCTAGATAGGCTAGCTGAGAAAGTCTAGATTGTACTTTTTTTGAAAGATAATTGCCATCTGCACTTGCTGTTGCTAGTAAGTCCATTACTAGGACTTGATGGTTCTCATTTCTTGATGACTTTTTAATGTTTTAGCCTTATCTCTTTATCCTTGGTTGTCTGAAAAGATGGGTTAAGTGTGCATTTTCTCATTGTGTTGGGCCTTGGTAGACACTTTCAACTGGAAAATTTGTGTCCTTTTAAAGCTTTGGGAAATGAATGTATAATACTGCTTTGGTAATTTTCCTCTCTCTTCTCTTTCTGGAATTCCTGTTAGATGATTGTTAAAAAACAATGGATAGTGGCTTAAATAAAAATGATGATAAAATTATATTAGAAAGATTGGAGGGAAGGTGAATGTAAGAGTGTTGAATCTTCATCATTTTCAAGGATGGTGATAAATAACATCTAAAATAGAAATATAACAACTATCTGACAAAAGTATATTATTTAGGATAAAAGTAAATACCAGAAGAAACAGTGAAAAGAATTTATTTTTTATTTTATTATTATTATTTTTAAAGATTTTATTTATTCATGACAGACACGGTGTGGGGGGGAGTACACAGGCAGAGGGAGAAGCAGGCTCCATGCAGGAAACCCGACCTGTGACTCAATCCCGGGTCTCCAGGATCACACCCCGGGCCGAAGGCGGCACTAAACTGCTGATCCACCGGGGCTGCCGGTGAAAAGAATTTAAAATGCTGTGTCAGAGGACTAGAAATCAGTAGTGACTGAGATGTGGAAGAGAGGATTGTTAAACCTTGAGGTTATAACTAACTTCTAAAACTATGAATATACCCTAAATTTAAAAAATGTGTAAACGGGCGCTTGGGTGGCTCACTTGGTTTAAGTGGCTGCCTTCAGCTCAGGTCATGATCTTAGGGTCCTGGGATCGATTCCTATGTCTGGCTCCCTGCTCAGTGGAAAGTCTGCTTCTCCCTCCCCCTCTGCCCTTCCCCCTGCTCCTATTCTCTTCTCTCTCAAATAAATAAATAAAATCTTAAATGTTTTTTATTTTTTATTTTTAAAAAAGATTTTATTTATTTATTCATGAGAGTCACAGAGAGAGAGAGAGAGAGAGACAAAGACAGAGGGAGAAGCAGGCCCCATGCAGGGAGCCCGTGGGAATTGATTCCGGGACTCCAGGATCATGCCCTGGGCCAAAAGGCAGCATGCCCTGGTCTGACCACCGAGCCACCCAGGGATCCCAATCTTAAATGTTTAAATGGTGATTCAGTGCAACCCCATTATCAAAGGTTCACATTTAGTGATATCATCCTTCTTCCTTTTTATTCCTTTACTTTTTTGTTTTTATTATGCACTATGTAATATACTGAGTAAACTTCTAGCAGGGATAGATGAGCATTACCAAGTCATTTTTTATCAGTCAGGAATACTCTTCCTTAATTGATGTTCTCCATACTCTTTGACACAAAAATATGGAACACTTCCTGAATTTGCATGTCATCCTTGCAACAGAGGCCATGCAAATCTTTTCTGTATTGTTTCGGTTTTTGTATATGTGCTGCTGAAGTGAGCATTGCTATCTTCATTCTTTAAAATCCTCTCAGCAAATATATGTAGAAGTGTTCTTAGTCCCAGTATTCATTATAGACTTTCTGAAGGGAGGAAGGTTCCAATTATACATGCCACGTGTTCCTTTTTCATGATTCTTAGTCATCGAGCCTGTATATTTTGAGAATAATTGGCAGGAGAACATACTGCAGACATACATGGCCTATTACAGCTTGGTTATGAAACTTTATTTAAATGATACAGGAGTATATTTGTATCTATTTCAAGATCATTTAGATTTATGGCTACTTTTTGACCTTTAAAGAAATTTACAGTGGCTTTTTTTGATAGGATCTGAGATACAAATTAAAACCTCTACTCCTTTAAATAAGCACTGTGATTTTTTGAAGAATCTCAGGTTTATATTGTACACATTTTTGTGTACCATACACATAGAAGTAGTGAATGCTAACCAGAATGTCTATCAATAAGTGTTTTGATTTGCTAGGATGAAAAAGGAAGAAGTACTAGTTCAAATACGATGCTGTGTTAAAATTTATTATTAAAAAGTAGCTGGGAATGTGTATTTATCTTTTTTTTTAAGTGCTTCCAGAGGAAGAGATAACTATATATATAACACTTAACAATATTCATTTCACTTTGCAGAACTAATTCAATTTGGTATGCCATTTTTAGGTAGTTTAGGGATGGCTAGTGGTTGTGTTAAGTGAAGTGTGGTACTGTGAGGTCACTCAGATGTTTTGGTTGTATTTGTGGAACATTTAAGTATGTGCCACAATAGCTATGTATAGAACATTAATACTTTGGGCTTGACAATTGGAACCTAGAGGTGAGCTTGTGAGTAGATAACTAAAAAGATTATTAAATAATTCTCCAACAGTTCTGAATTACTGCAAAAATAGTAAAGTAACATAAGATGGTCTATATGGAATCTTCATTTATAGTTTGAATTAGCTCCTTTATCCCAAGGTAATTTGGAATTTGTAGTTACCTGGTTCTTGGTCTTTCCTTTTGGTTCTTACCCTTTTAACCGTAGGATTTTTTTTTTCCCCTCAAAAGAGTATGGGGGATTTTCTTTCCCCCTCAAGAGACTGAAACCCAAGAAAATTGCCTTGAATGGGGTCTCATGTAGTAGTAAATGTTTAAAACTATAGGGCTGTGTTTGTTGGAGGTGACTTGGCTCTTGATCAACTAGATGCTGAAGTATATAATGCTATGTTAAGATGACATTTTCTCCCCTGATGTAAAAACAGAAGTTTTACCTGACATTTTGTTTTCACCATTTGTATAAATATATCCCTTCCATCACACGCTCCTGTTTGGTTTGCAGTTGAATTTTTACAGAATAAATCAAATGATTACACACAGTGATAGTATCTTTTCTTTTTCTTTTTTTTTTCTTTTTTAATAGAAACATTTTACTTAAATTATTAAATTCTGATTAAACTCTTGAAATTCTTCTAGAGGTGAAATCTTAACTCCAAATTTGAGATGACGTAGAAGAAAATAATTGCCCTCATAAAATGTATATACAAGGGCAAGGAAAGAATAGCAGAGCCAAATTTGAGATATTACTGGAGGTAGTTCGCTAAATCCATTCATTAACGAGTTTTGGTACATCAGAATTATATTTGTAGTTCAAACACATGCTTCAGCACAATTTCAAGTTAAGTATCATGGATCTCCAGAATTTTATTTGGTCAAAGCTTGTCAGTGTTAAATTTTTACTAATCTCCAAGAGATAGAGAGTTAAACTGTGAAATAATTTGCTACAGTAATCTTCCAAGAAGCATCTCTAGGGGGAAAGTCTCTGAACAACATAAGCTTCAACAATTCCCCTTCTCTTCTACCTTCCTTCTCAAAGGAAGGGTAGCTTAGAAGTTCTTATTTGAAACTCGAAACTTTTGAGTATTTATGTTGTTTAGTTGTAAATTTGTTTTAAATACATATAGTTTTTAAGCTGTTTGGCAATTCTGTGATTATCTTCCTCAGTACCTCAGTACCTCCAAGTACCTTTCTGTGCTGCGTTGGTTTAGAAAGCTGAAAACTTTCTCCATCTTTCTGCATTATCAAGAGGTATTTGTGGCAAAGGCAGCAGCTAGACTTGTGTATATCACCTGGCTTTCTGGGTATCTAGAGGGGCAGTTGTGGCAGTGGTTGAATCATCATCAGTGATGACTTCCTGATTCCTGCTTTCTATTCTTTGGATCACAATTGTCTGCCATTCTTGAATTTAGTGCTTCCATTGCTGGCTTAAGTAGGGAGAGCTCCTTGTTATTCAGTCTGTTGTGTTCTGGTGTCATTCTTTTTTTTTTTTTTCCTGGTGTCATTCTTGTAGAAATAACCTTACAGCCCCACTCCTCCAGTCCTTCTACCAATTAATCATGGTCCTTCTACCAATTAAGCACGAATTCCTTTTATTAACTCCTCCTTTGCTCAAGATATCTTAAGAGTTTTTATACCCTTCACCAAGCCTTGAATGATCAAAGTCAAGAGCAATCTTTTAGTGACAAATACTACTCTTTCATTTTGTATATGGTATTGTATGAACTTTGGATACATAAAGAATTTATTTTTGTATGTCATTGACTAAGTATTGATAGTGACTCTTAATATAAAGCTGTCAACATACTTATACACCTTTTACGAGAAGAAAAATTATGCTTGAATTATACATGATAATTTCTTAAAAGGAAATCAAGTATTTAATTAAATCTAAGGAGAATTTGGAAATGAAATCTTTTATAGTTAATATAACCAACTCTCAGAACTTTCTGTAGCTTTTATCACTGTACTACACATCACCTTAAGAACTTTGAGAATCTGGTTGAAATGATTCAGTAGATGTGGATTGGGATTCTGTATTTCTAACATAGTCCGGTGATTGTAATTTTGTGAACCACAGTTTAAGAAGCATAGCCTTTACTGTTTATAGTTGATTATTATGAAAGTAATACTCTAAGTTTCTCTTCATATCATTATACAGAAAAAAATTCACTTCTTTTCACCCCATTCCCAGACTAGCCCCCAGGGATGGTAACTCTCCAGAATAGCTTTAATATAAATCCTCTAAACATTTTATTACATATTGAGTAATCATAGATCTTTACAAAGGGCCACTGGGTGGCTTAGTCTGTTAAGTGCCTGCCTTTGGCATGGGTTACGATCTCAGGGTTCCTGCACAGCAGTGAGTCTGCTTCTCCCTCACCTTCTTCCTCTGCCCCTCCTGTCCTCTCATGTTCTCTCTTTCTCTCTCTCAGATAAATAAATCTTTAAAAAAAGAACTTCACTTTCTTTTTTTAACTAA
The DNA here is from genome assembly GCF_053574225.1 of Canis aureus. Lineage (NCBI taxonomy): Eukaryota > Metazoa > Chordata > Mammalia > Carnivora > Canidae > Canis > Canis aureus. The sequence goes on from NC_135642.1 coordinate 40,762,832, forward strand.
AATATTGTACGTTGCTCAGTAACTTGCTTTTTTTTTCACTCAATGATGTTTAATAGATAACCTTCCATGTCAGTGCATGCAGATATTTTTTTCCTGTTTTTTTATTGTTGCATAATATTCTAAGTATGGATATGGCATAGTTTATAGGCAGTCACCCATTGGAAAAATGTGTTTATCTTTACTTTATTGCTTTTCCAAATAATGTGCATGTGAAATTTCTTATTCTTCCCCTTCTACACTTAACGTATTTCTGCAGAATAGGTTTCTGAAAGTGGAATTTCTAGATCCTGTGCATTTTTAATGTGCATTTTTAATTTTGATCAGTTCTGCCAAATTACTCTTAAAAGTTGCATTTCACTAACATGGAATATTTCCTCTCCTTTGTCCCTGTATATAATAAATTTTTAAGATTTTAGCCATCATGGTAGATAAAAAACACTCATTGTAATTAAGGAGATTGAATATTTTCTTGTTTTTCAGCCAATTGTATTAGAATTCATAAATTATCCATGTGTTGGATTGTTTTTTATGGACTTCTATGTTTGCCTATTTACTGTTTAGTGTAGATATTGCAAATATTTCTGTACAGAAGTTTTTTACATTTAATGGCTTTTGGGTTTCTATTCTGAAGGCATTACAAAGCAAGATTCTGTAAAATTTGGATCATCAGCAGCTCACAGAATAAGTTAGAAATGTACTATAAAAATGAGGCCAGGGTGCCTGAGTGGCTCAGTTGGTTGAGGGTCTGCTTTGGGCTCAGGCCATGATCCTGGGGTCCTGGGATCAAGCCCAGTATCCAGCTCCCTACTCAACAGGATAGTCACCTTCTGCTTCTCCCTCTGCCCCTCCCCCCACTCGTGTTTTCTCTTGCTTGCTCTCTCTCAAATAAAAAGCATCTTAAAAATAAGTAAATAAATAAAAATAAGGCCATTCTTTTTTTTTAAGTTTTGTTTAAATTCCAGTATAGTTAACATCGTGTTATATTAGTTCCAGGTGTACAATATAGTGATTCAGTACTTTGATACATCACTTGGTACTCATCCCAAGTGCCCTCCTTAATCTCTATCACCTATTTAACCCATCCCCCCCACTTTCCCTCTGATAACCATCAGTTTGTTCTCTGTAGCTGAGTCTGTTTCCTAGTTTTGCCTTTCTCCCTTTTTATTCTTTTTGCTCATTTGTTCCTTAAATTCCACATATGAGTGAAGTCATACGGTGTCCTTCTCTGACCTATTTTGCTTACCATAGTACTCTAGCTCCATTCATGTCACTGCAAATGGCAAGATTTCGTTTTTTTTTTTTTTTTTATGAACCCATTTATGTGTAGGAAAACTGTCAAACTGAGTTTTGAGATGGGATCTATAACCTGTTTAATTCCATTTCAGACCAATCTGAGATAAATGAAAAGCTGGCCTCTGAGGCCTTTCTGTGTATGTTAATTGGGTTAAAAGTGTTTTTTTTTTTTTTTTTTTTTTTTTGCTGTTTGATCTTAGACTCCCCTTTTATATTATGAATCCCATTCATTTAATATTGAGCTTTCTCCTGAAATATGAAGGTTGTGTCTTGAGAATTTCCAAAAAATAGTTGCCTCCCCCCAATACTGATCATAGGAATGTCATTCAAATAACTTAATTCTACCAGGAGATTCTCTTTTAAATGTGGGCATCTGCATATATGTGTGCATCTAGAATTGTAATTCTTCACTTTGGCTATGTAATGGAATTGCCAGGGAGCTTTCAAAAAATGCTAATGCCCAGGTTCTTCCCTCCACTTTATCCCCTGGTGTATTTGCTGTGGGATGTGGCCTGTACGTTGGTTTTTTAAGAATGCCTCAGACGAATCTAATGTGCTACCAAAGTTGAGAACCACTTGATTAAAGAATGGAGGATGATAGTGCGTTGATATTAAGGCCTCAGCTCGGGCAATCGGCATATTCACACCCACTTTTTAAAACAGAACTTTGTAAATAGTTTCAAACCATACACTGCTAGGGCACCTGGGTGACTCAGTTGGTTAAATGTCTGCCTTTGGCTCAGGTCATGAACTCAAGGTCCTAGAATCGAACCCTGCATTGGGCTTTCCACTCAGCAAGGAGTCTGTTTCTTCCTCTCCCTCTCCTTCTGTGCTCTCTTTCTCTCTCAAATAAAGTGTTTTTTTTTTTTTAAACACATACTGCTGCCATAACCTTAGAATGTAATTTTCTTCAAATTACTACAGTATTACACTGCTATATTCATATTGGAGATCTATACATATACTTTTCTTTTTCACAGCTCTCATAGTTGGAAACTAGAGCAGTAGTTCCTAATTCTGGCTGCGTATTACTATCATCTGGGGGAAATTTAGGTAAAAACTTTGGGTGGGGGCGCCCGGCTAAGTTTCTGACTTGTGATTTTGCCTCAGGTGGTGATCATATAGAGTAGTGCCGTTGAGCCAGATTTTGGGCTCCACACTCGGTGAAGAGTCAGCTTGAGATTCTCTTTCTCCCTCTCCCTCTGTCTTTCCCCCAACATGTGTGTGTGCTCTCTCTCTCTTAAAAATAAATACAGGGATCCCTGGGTGGCGCAGCGGTTTAGCGCCTGCTTTTGGCCCAGGGCGCGATCCTGGAGACCCGGGATCGATTCCCACGTCGGGCTCCTGGTGCATGGAGCCTGCTTCTCCCTCTGCCTATGTCTCTGCCTCTCTCTCTCTGTGACTATCATAAATAAATAAAAATTAAAAAAAAATAAATAAATACATTCTTGGGGATCCCTGGGTGGCTCAGTGGTTTGGCGCCTGCCTTTGGCCCAGGGCGTGATCCTGGAGTCCCGGGATTGAGCCCCATGTCGGCCTCCCGTCATGGAACCTGCTTCTCCCTCCTCCTCTCTCTCTCTCTCTCTAATGAATAAATAAATCTTTAAAAAAATACTAACAAAATACATTCTTAAAAACATAAAACCTTGGGTGAGAAGTTCACATACCTATGTCCCACTCTAGACAATTGAATCAGAATTGCTGTGGCAAAGTCCAAGTTTTTTTTTTTTTTTTTTTTAAGATTTTATTTATTCATGAGAGACAGAGAGAGAGAGAGGCAGAGACATAGGCAGAGAGAGAAGCAGGCTCCATGCAGGGAGCCTGATGTGGGACTTGATCCTGGGACTCCAGGATCATGCCCTGGACTGAAGGCAGACACTTAACCGCTGAGCCACCCAGGCGTCCCTAAGTATTGATATTTTTTAAATTCCTCGGAAGATTTTAATATGTAGCCCAAGTGAGAGACCATTGTTTTAGAGTTTACAGCTAGAGAATAGATTGTTTTATTGCCCTAAAAGTTAAATGTGTTGCTGCGAGTACTCATTTTCTAATTATTATTATTTTTTTTAAAGATTTTATTTATTTATTCATAGACACAGAGAAAGAGAGGCAGAGACACAGACAGAGGGAGAAGCAGGCTCCATGCAGGGAGCCCGATGTGGGACTCGATCCTGGGTCTCCAGGATCACACCCCAAGCTGCAGGCAGCGCCAAACCGCTGCAGCACCGGAGCTGCCCTCATTTTCTAATTATTGATTTTGCTCCTTAACTTTTTATTCTTTTTTTTTTTTTTAAGATTTTATCTATTTATTCATGAGAGGCAGAGACGTAGGCAGAGAGAGAAGTAGGCTCCCCATGGGGAGCCCAATGCAGGACTCGATGCCAGCATCACGACCTGAGCCAAAGGCAGATGCTTAACCATTGAGCTACCCAGGTGCCCTGCACATTAACTATTTAAATCTTTTTGTTTGTATCTTCAAAAAGTGAGGACTGCCAGTAAGAATAGGATGAAGAGTTATTTCTTTTTTTTTTTTTTAATTTTTATTTATTTATGATAGTCACAGAGAGAGAGAGAGAGAGAGAGAGAGAGAGGCAGAGACACAGGCAGAGGAAGAAGCAGGCTCCATGCACCGGGAACCCGACGTGGGATTCGATCCCGGGTCTCCAGGATCGCGCGCCCTGGGCCAAAGGCAGGCGCCAAACCGCTGCGCCACCCAGGGATCCCAGGATGAAGAGTTATTTCAACTGAGAGATTGAATTGTCTTTCTACTCAATTAATCAAGAATTTTGGTAACATGCATAGGTGATTTCTCTCTTTTGATCAGACCCCAGCCTAAAGCTATTAAGTCAAAATCTTTAAGGGTGGTGCTACAACATAAATTTTTATAGAATTTTCCTAGCATTCAGATCCTATTAATCTGTTTCATTGGAAGTCAAATGATTTACTCTCTCAATCTTATCTGTAAAATGTAAATAATACCTAACTTGTAATAAGTATTGATGTGAAGATTAAATGAAATACAATGTATATAAAATCCCAGGCACTGAATAATTTCATGTCTGTGTTCTTCTATTTAGCATCATTTAACATTTATTGTACTTTTTAAAAATTGTTTTATTTTTTTAAAGATTTTATTTATTTATTTGAGAAAGAAAACACAAGCAGGAGGAGTGGCAGAGGCAGAGAGAGAAGCAGGGAGCCCCATGCAGGGGTTGGATCCCAGAGCCCTGAGATCATGACCTGAGCTGGAGGCAGTTGCTTAACTGACTGAGCCACCCAGGCTCCTCAACACTTACTGTACTTTAAACAGAACTTTATTATAAATGCTCCAGTGTAGATTAAATTATTTTTATAACTTAATATTTTAAATTTATATAAAATTTATACTTTTGGGTGTACAATTTCATGAATTTTGATTGGGGCCTGGAGTTGTGGATCTGCTACCACAATCAACATACGGAGCAGTTCCATAATGGCCCTCTTAATAATTCCCTCCTCCTACCCCATTTGTTCAAAGCTTCGTCCACCCATAATTCCTGGCAACCAGAGATTTATACACAATCCCTGTAGTTTTGCTTATTCCATGGTGTCTTATAAATGGAATCATACAATATGTAGCCTCTTGAATCTGGCTTCTTTCACTTAGAATTTGCATTTGAGATTCATATTGTTGTATGTATCAGTTTTTTCTGTTGCTGAGTAGTATTCCATTGTGGATGCACACAGTTTGTTTATCCACTCCCCAGTTGTGGAATATTTGGGCTGTTTCCAGATTTTGCCAGGTACGAATAAAGCTGTTATAAACTTAGTTATTTAGATTTTTGAGTGAAGATAAGTTTTTAGGGCAACTTCCTAATAGTGAGATTTGAGGCTTGTAGTAAGTATGTGTTTAACTTTCTAAGAAACTGCCATTTTTTCCCCCTGTGGGCTGTATTACTATGCATTCTCACCAACAGTTCCAGTTACATCACATACTCTGCAGCCCTGGGGGGATTGTCTGATAGATTCCTAGATTCCCTTTCCCCCCCACACACATTCTAGTAGGCTTGTTAGTGGTAACATTGTGGCTTCAATTCTTTCTTCAAATAACTAAGAATGTTGAGCCTCTTTTCTTGTTCTTTTTCATGTCTCTGTGTAGATTTTGTTTGCTGAAGTGCCCAAAGCTTTTGCCTATTTTTAAAATTGGATTTTTGTTTTCTTATTAGGGTTCAAGAGATTCTAAAAATATGTAATCTAAATACAAGTCCTTTGTAAGATATAATTTGCATATGTTTTCTGCCATTCTCTGGCTCTTCATTTCTTTTTTTAAAGATTTTATTTATTTATTCATGAGACAGAGAGAGGCAGAGGCATAGGCAAAAGAAGAAGCAGACTCCCTTCTGGGAGCCGGATGCAGGACTTGATCCTAGGACTCTGGGTTCATGCCCTGAGCCAAAGGCAGATGCTCATCCACTGAGCCACCCAGGTGTCCTTCTTTCCATTTTCTTAAGTGTCCTTTTCATTTTGGTGAATTCCAATTTGTCAGTTTTTCTTATGGCTTGTGCTTTTGTTATCTAAGAACTCTTTGCCCAAACCGAGGCCGCATATATTTTCCCCTAGAAGTTTTATGGTCCTGTGTTTTACATTTAGGTCTGATCCATTATTAATTTTGTGTAAAGTCTAAGGTTTAGGGTAAAGTTGATTTAAAAAAAAAATATATAGATATCTTGATTATTCTAGCAGTGTTTTTAGAAAAAGCTGTCAGTGTCTCTCCCTCCACCCCCGAATTGTAGCACCTTTGTAAAAAGTCACTTTGGCATATTTGTGTGGATCTATTTCTGGCTTTTATTTCTTTGATTGGTATATCTATTCTTTTGCCAGCCCTGTAGCTTTATAATATATTTTGATAATAACATTTTGTTTATTTTTCATGTTTTTAATTTCAATTAGTTAATATACAGTTTACCGTTAGTTTCAGTTTTAGAATCTGGTGATTCGTCACTTCCATCCAACACCCAGTGCTCATCACAAGTCCACTCCTTAATACCCATCACCCATTTAACCTGTCCCCCCACCCATCTCCCCTCCAGCAACCCTCAGTTTTTTCTCTGCAGTTGAGTCGGTTTTCTGCTTTGCCCCCCTACACTGTCCATTTGTTTCTTAAATTCCATATATGAATGAAATCATTGGTATTTGTCTTTCTCCGACTTAGCATAATACTCTCTAGCTCTGCGGAGGTAGTTGCAAATGGTAAGATTTCAATCCTTTTAATGGTTGAGTAATGTTTGTATGTGTGTGTATCTGTACACATGCTATGTTTCTTTATCCATCCATCAGTCATTGGACATTTGGGTTCTTTGTGTAATTTGGCTATTGTTAATAATGCTGCAATATATCCCTTCGAATCATTATTTTTGTATCCTTTAGGTAAGTACCTAGTAGTATAATTGCTGGATCTTAGGGGTAGTTTTCCTTTTAATTTTCTTTTTTAAAGATTTTATTTATTTATTCATTTATTTATTTATTTACGAGCAGAGTGAGTGAGAACACAATGGGAGTGGGGAAGATCAGAGGGAGAGGGAGAGGTACGCTCCCCTTGATGTGGGACTTGATCCCAGGACTGTAGGATTACAACCTGAGCTGAAGACAGATAACCTAACCGACTGAGCCACCCAGGCACCCTACTTTTAACTTTTTGAGGAACCTCCATATTATTTTTCAGGGTGGCTGTACCAGTTTGTATTCCCATAAACACCACAAGAGGGTTCCCCTTTCTCTGCATCCTTGCCAACACCTGTTGTTTCCTGTGTTATTAATTTTAGCCATTCTGACCGTTGTGAGGTGATACCTTATTGTAGTTTTGATTTGTATTTACCTGATGATGAGTGATGTGGAGCATCTTTTCCTGTGTCTCTTAACCATCTGTGCTTCTCCTTTGGAAAAATATCATGTCTTCTGTCCATTTTTTTATTGGATTATTTGTTTTTTGAGTATTGAGTTTGATAAGCATTTTATAGATTTTTGGATACTAACCCTTTATCAGATATGTCATTTGCAAATAGCTTTTCCCAATCTGTAGGTTGTTTTTTAGTTTTGTTGATTGTTTCCTTTGCTGTGTAGAAGCTTTTTATCTTGATAAAGTCCCAGTGGTTCATTTTTGCTTTTATTTCCCTTGCCTTAGGAGACATATCTAGTAAGAACTTGCTGTGACTGATGTCAAAAGGTTGCTGCCTGTGTTCTCTTCCAGGATTTTGATGTTTTCTTAATCTCATGTTTAGGTTTTTCATCCATTTTGAATTTACTTTTCTGTATGATCTAAGAAGGTGGTCCAGTTTCATTCTTCTGCATATTGCTCTCCAGTTTTCTCAACATCATTTGTTGAAGAAACTATCTTTTTTTCCACTGGATATTCTTTCTTGATTTATTGAAGATTAGTTGACCATATAGTTGTGGATCCATTTCTGGATTTTCTATTCTGTTCCATTGATTTGTTTGTTTTTGTACCAGTACCATACTATCTTGATCCATTTGGTGTTCTTTTCAAAATTATTTTGGTCATGCTAGTTTCCTTGCTATTCCGTATAAGCTTTAGAATCATTTTGTTGATACCTACTGGGATTTTGATTGTTATTGAATTGAATCTATAGATCAATTTGAGAAGAAATAATATTTTAATTATATTGAGTCTCCCAAGCCCGGAAAGATAGTGTATCTATCCATGTATCTAGGTCTTCTTTTTATTTCCTTCATCAGTATTTTGCAGTTTTCAGCATACAGATACTTTACATATGTTAATAAATTTATACCTGAATATGTCAAATTTTGGTGCTGTTGTAAATGATTCTTCAAAATTTTAAATTTCTAGTTATTCATTGGTTGTCCTAGGGATTATAATATAGATACTTTAACTCTTCACATTTTACTTAGAGTTCATATTCTGCCATTCCAAGGAAACCCACAGAAGCCTCACACCTGTATGGTTTGCTTCTCTCCCAGTCCCTTTATATTGTAGTTGTCATATGTCACTTCCTATACATTTTAACCCTTTCTCCCACCATTGCCTGTTATAATTTTTAATTTCAGCATTTTAATGTATTTTCAAGGACATAAGAGGAGAGAAAAATAGTCCCTAATACTTACCATTTACCCTTTCTCTTGCTCTTTCCCCCCCACATTCCAAGTTCCCTTCTGGAATCATTTCCTTTGCACCTAAAGAACTTCTTTTTAGCGTTTTCATTTAGAGCAGGCCTGCTGGCAATGTTTTCTCTTGTCTGAGAATATCTTTGTCATCATTCCTAAACTATACTTTCACTGAATATAGGATTCTAGGCTGACAGCTTTTGGTATTTACCCCACAGGGCCCTGAGAGATTGTTTCTTTTTTAAAAAAAGTTTTTTTATTATTAAATTTGGATAATTTTTAATTGATATGTCTTCAGGTTCATTGACTTCTCTGTAATCTCCTTTCTGCTATTGAGCCTACCCAGTAAACTTTGTTTTCAGTTCTAAAATTTGCATTTAGGGACACCTGGGTTGCTCAATAGTTGAGCATCTCCCTTTGGCTCAGGGCATGATCCCTGTCGGGGGATCAAGTCCAGCATCAGGCTCCCTGGGCAGGGGTTTGGGGGGGTAATCTGTTTCTCTCTGTCTGTGTCTCTGCCTCTCTCTTTCTCTGTCTCTCATGAATAAATAAATAAAATCTGCTGCCCAGTAAAATAAAATCTAAAAAATAAAATAAATAAATAAATGCCAAATAAAATCTTAAAAAAATATAAAATAGGGGCACCTGGATGGCTCAGCAGTTGAGCTTCTACCTTTGTCTCAGGTCGTGATCCCGGGGTCCTGGGATCGAGTTCTACATTTGGCTCCCCACAGGGAACCTACTTCTCCCTCTGACTGTGTCTCTGCCTCTTTCTCTGTATCTCTAATGAATAAATAAATAAAATGTTAAAAAAATAAAAATAAAATTTCCATTTGACTCTTTTTTGTAACTTGTTTCTTTCCTAAGAATTTGTTTCATCCACCTTAAGGTGTCCATTTTCACCTACTGGATCATGTTTTTAATAGTTGCCTTAAAAGTCTTTGATGTTTTAATATCTGAGTCACCTTGGGGTCAGCATCTATTAATTGTCTTCTCCTTTGAGAATTGGTCAGATTTTTGTTGTTCTTGTGTGTTGATTTTTGTATTCTATCCTGGACATTTTGAATATTGTGTTCTGAGTTTCTGCATCCTGTTAAATCCTTTAGAGAGGTGAGGATTATTTGTTTGAGTAAACAAGTCAATTCAGTTAGGTTATAACTGCATATTTTTTCTCACTTTGTATAGAGAGTAGTTCCATTATCTGTTCAGTTTTCAAAGCCTCTGCTGTGTTGAGTTGCCCTTCCATCCCCACTTAGGTTGATCTAGGATTTGGGCAGTCATTTATATTATAGTTCTATTCTAAAAGCCTCTCCTATACTTTAGCTGCATTCCAAATGGGCATAGCTTGAAGGTGCAAACCCAGGACTTGGTTCATACGCAGGATTAGGGGTCTACTTCTCCATCTTTATTTTTTTAGTGAATTACCTTATCCTCTCTGAGTCTCAGAGAGGGTACTTCATTCTTTTACCCAGAAGCGTGGTGCTCTCTAGGTTTTAGTTTCTTACCTGCCTGTGTGCCTTGAGGTGAGGTGGCAAGAGAAAAAAGAAAAGAATAGGGATCCCCCCCAACTTTTTTTTCACAACAGGGCCCCTCTTCCTGATTCTTCTATTCAGAGCAATAGATTTTCTCTTGTCTTCCTGCAGCAGTGTAGTTTCATGGCTGTGGCTGGCCTCAAGGCAGTACCTAGAGAAACAGGAGAGAAAAAAAAAGTATTTTCCCTACATTGTTAGGAGCCTTTTGCCATAATCCTCTAGCAAAAAAAGATGCTCTCCTCTCAGTATTAGCTGCTCATGCCTGCTACAACAGTTTCCCCATTTGACCCACTTGTGAGTCAAAGCCAGGAAATAAAAGATAAAAAGATATTCAGCATCACCTTATTTGTTGTTCTTCAATTCCCTCCCCAACCTGCCTGCTGTTGTTTAATTTTAAGAATATTTTGTTCAAATAATCAGTGGGAGAGAGCCACTGCAGTGAGCTTATTACTCTACTCCATCTTGGCCAGCACCAGAAGTCAGATCGTTTTGTTTTTAAATAAATTAACATTAACTATATTACTAAACATACCCATTTTTAAGTGTATAGTTTGTTTTGGAAAATGTTTTCTCTCATATAACCATCACTTTCAAGAAATAGAAGTAGAACATTCTCAGAAAGCTCCCTTGTGTCTCTTAGCTTTCTGCCATCCTCTCCTCATCCTGTCCTGATTATACCCTTTGGTGGAAGATGTAAAGGATATTTAGACATGACTAGTAGTTAAATGAGAGCTTTCATATTCCCTTAGGTTTTACTACGTGGAATAATTGAAAAAATATTAGATCCAGATTGTCTTAGGCTAAAATTCACAAGTATTCCCCTTAATTAACTGGATAATATTGTGTAACTTTTAGAACTTCCATAGAGTCTAGTCATGGTTTTCTCATACTTAAAATGGCAGGTAAGTAGTTTACCTTACAGAAAGCTTTGAGAATTAAATGGGAAATCTAAAGTACCTTGTACAGGGCCTGGCATACAAGTAGATTCACATTATGTGTTATTCCCCGATTACCTTTCCTTATATGCAGCGCACATAAATGACCTGAGCCAGCTACACTGAAATAGTGACCCAAATATAGTTATTTAGTTAGTATGTGAAATATCTCCTGCCCAATAACATAGACTCTAGCAAAATATAGATATTTGAGCATTATTTTTTTTTAAATTTTTATTTATTTATGATAGTCACAGAGAGAGAGAGAGAGAGAGAGAGAGAGAGAGGCAGAGACATAGGCAGAGGAAGAAGCAGGCTCCATGCACCGGGAGCCCGATGTGGGATTCGATCCCGGGTCTCCAATATCGTGCCCTGGGCCAAAGGCAGGCGCCAAACCTCTGCGCCACCCAGGGATCCCCGATATTTGAGCATTATTATGCCACTGTGGTTTAACGAATTTTTTCAAACTTTTGAGCATGTACTTTTGATATAATATGTACATCAGGTACATACACCTACCAACACAGGAATTTTTGAAGGATGAGCTAAAAAATAGAAAAACTGTTGTGTTTTCTTCACCTGGGAGACTGCTGGTCTAATTTTCTGAATCCCTTGGGTCATGAACATATTTAAGGACACCCTACTCCAGACCTGTTAAGTAGAACTATGAGAGTGGAACTAGTAATCTGTGCTTTAACTGAACTTTCCATAATAATTTTTGGTAAATGAGTAATGGGTTTGGGAACTTCTGGATAGCACCAGTTTTTGATACTGGAAAAGACACTAGAGTACAGCAACATCAAAGGGCATCAGAGGGCATTTGTCCTCTTCTTCCTCTTTTCTCTTTGTAAACTTGAGACTCAACTCCTGAAACATTTTTTCCCCAAGCACTCTGTCTAGCAGCAGAGAACAGTGTATTTGGATGCCACACAATTCTCATAGGTACTACTGAACTTCATTCTACCAATTGATAGGCTTATTGCCTTTATTTTACATACAACTAAACCTAAATGAATAACTCTTTTCAATTGCAGGCAAGTCTTATTGTGAAAACCTGTTTCCAAACAGAGTTGGGTAGGGTTGGGTGGGTTGGGGTGTGAATAAATTGTTGAATCACATTTCTGAGAAAAAGCTAGACAAAACAGTGTATAGTCTGTATAAATAAATATAAAATAGGATCAGTTAATAGGGTGGGTGGTTTTTCCTCCTACATACTAACTCTTGTTAAGTGGTGGTGTTTGTTGAATGCTATGTTAAAGGAGGATTCTTAATGGAGTCTGGGCACAAGAAGCAAAGAGTACCTAAATAGATTAGCAAAATGTACCTAGAGTGGTCAAATGAGAGTTACCATATCTACATCTTTGGATTTGGGGGTGGAGGGCATTGAATGTATGTGAATTTTTCTGTGACAAATGGTATTATTGAGAATACTTGATAGAGATTTTTTCCATGACATTATTTATATACAAGGTTACTTTTTTAGTTAAGTCACTTGCTAACTAATACTTTAACTATGGTGACACAAAAGTAGTTTTATGCAGAGATCCTTTTTGAAATGTTATTTGATGTAATAAAATTATACATGACCTATAAATTAAGATTCAGGTTTGAATTCTACCTCTGACATTGTAACTCACATTTTAAGTTAAAATTCTGTACCCAGATAGTAACCTGATTAGTTGGGAAATGGAAATAAATATTAGTGAAAATAAACGACAGCATTAAACAGACAGTAAATTTGGGTGTTTTTTTTTTTTTTTTTTTTTTTGATGCTGTTAGCTTGTCCCTCTAGAAATGAAACAGCAACCTCAGATTATGCTCTCTAAATTATTACCCAGTACAGATATTTTGTGTTTTCACTAAATATCTCTGATGGACCTTCTGACTTATAAATATGGCTTAGACTCATTTGAACTATTCAGTATGATATAAAGTATTAGAAATTTTATTGATTAGAAATTTTGATTTTGTTGATTAACAGTATGACAGTATGCTAAATCTTAAATGCAAAGGAGTTACTTTTAACTAGTGCTTGATTTAATACAGCAAGTTTTCGTTTAATCTCTTTTTGACTTATTTTGAATTCTGCTTTGGAATCCTATAGAAGCCTAACAAATTAGTATGGCAAACTATTTTTAAATCATCTTTATCTTACAGCTAAATTTTGTATTTTCTTTGTAGAATAAAGAAATATCTTAGGAAAGGAAATTTGGGTGGGATGAAATTAAATTCAACCTAAAAATTCACAAAGTGTCAATGAAGTACTGTTACCTTAAAATAACTTTTTCTCCCCCCTTCTTTAGAATCCAGCAACTATCACAAGAATACTCCTTAGCCACTTCAATTGGGATAAAGAGAAGCTAATGGAAAGGTAAGGAACTATATTGTCAGCTTTGTACTTAGAAGTAACACAGAAAGCCTGTTTAACTGAATTTATAAGAAGCAAATAAGGAATTGATTTATATACCAGTATGGGAAAAAAACCAATGTGCATGTTGTATGTGCTTTAATTTCTTGTATTCCTCATCTGTAAATTCTGCAATAATCTTAGTGTTAAGGGAATTTAGGCTTAATGTTCCTTTTGTGTTTTGGAGCTAAGGTGGGGACTCTCCTTCAGTATCTTCAAAATTGAATCTTCTTGAATACTGAGAACTAAAAGTGGATTTTGAAAAAGTGTTCAAGGGGCACTTGGCTGGCTCAGTTGGTAGAGAATGCAGCTCTTAATCTCAGGGTCCTGAGTTCAAGTCCCACGTTGGGCATGGAGCCTACTTAAAATAAGATAAAATACATTTTAAAAAGTGCTTGAAAAAAAAAAGTGCTTGATACAGTCTTCAAACATAGGAATAATATCTTCCATTAGTTAAATAAAGATTTCTTACCCACAACCTTAAATCTGTGTTGGGCATATTAATGACATTTATTCAATAAAAATAAAGAAGTTGCTCAGGGTATCCTGATAATCAAAGCAGCTGTTTGGACAAGTTATCTGGTTTCAGGCAAGATTATATTCCATTGAGATTATTTATTTTTTCTCCCTGAAAGCCTTTCTAGTTCTGAAAGGGAAGAAATTACAGGACTAGAGGAGGACAATATTAAAGCCATTCTTAATTTTTTTCCCCTTAGATTGGAAATTAGGAATATTTGGTTTTATTTTGTTTTTGTTTTTGTTTTAGAATTTATTTATTTATTTATTCATGAGAGACACACACAGAGAGAGGCAGAGACATAGGCAGAGGGAAAAGCAGGCTCCCTGCAGGGAGCCTGATGTGGTACTTGATCACACCCTGGGCCGAAGGGAGGAGCTCAACTGCTGAGCCACCCTGGTGACCCAGGAATACTTGTTAAGGTGGTAGGGTGACTGCCTATATTTATTCTATCAGCCATTCTTCAGTCTAAAATTAGCAATCTTTATTAAAATCAAGAGTTAACACTAGTTGTTGGGAATTGAAACCCAAATATTAATGAGAAAATAAATGGAAAATACTTCCCATTTGATTTTAAACTTGAAAGAACTTTGCAAAACAGATACTAAATAATACCAAGAACATTGCTCAATTTCTCACACCTTGCACCCCAACTACAATTTAATAGTAACAAGTAATAATCAATTATTGGGCCCGTTGTGCCACAATTATTTCACCTTATCCTCCTTATAGCTTCATGGAGTTAGGAACTATTATCCCCACCTAACTGATACGGAAACTAAGGCTTAGAGTTTATCTCAGTTTTGTAACACAAGAAGTTAGCACTCAGGTTTGTTGGACTCCCAAGCTTATGTTCTGAAGCATATGTAGTTTTCCTAGGGTTTATGAAGAATAAAATACTGCTAAGTGTGATCGCCTCCACCACCACCTGTGTTCTGAAGTCAGTGGTATTTCTTAATTTTGGTAACATTTATTTTCTGGCTTATTTTGTGACACTTCTATTAGGAAAAGGAGTTTTATTTATATCTGATATTTTGTAGTGAGCTAGACTGAACAGTTTGTGTTAATAATATTTCTCCAAAGACATTCTGAATTTTCTCATGTAACACTGTTGACACTGCTAAAAGCATTTTTCAGTTAAATACTGTACTTAAATGTAAGTATGAATTAAAAAGTAGGTAGCACCTTGGAAACTTCTGTGTGTGTGTGTGTGTGTGTGTGTGTGTGTGAATTTTTCAGTGTCTTTTTTGTAATTTCAATTTTTCATATATTCTGAAATATATTATTGGGTGCCTTTTAAATCTTTAGTGTTTCTGAAATCAATATGCAATATCTTTTTGCCTCATTTAATGAGTTGCACATTATATTCTGTGTTTGATATTAACACTGCCAGACTTTATGCTTACTAATATGTTTAGATTTAATTACTGCCATTGTAAGTTGGGCCCTGTATTTATAATGTTGGCTATTTAGTTATTTTGTTGGCTTGATCAAGTTTTTTTCTTTTTTCCCCCCTAATAATTTCAGTTATATGTTTTATTTCAGTTTTTCTAGTGGTTACCTTCACAAGCATTTTTACTAGTATATATTTAACTTTTTGTTTTTCTTTTGGTTGGTCTCTTGCATTTCACTGTTTTCTCCAAATTTACCTTTTTCTCTCCACAGATTATATCTTTAGTCATTTAAATCATTTCATATGTACTAGATTTTTAAGGGCTCTAAGAGAAATCCTTAATATTTTGAAATTTTGAGTAGCTTTTGAAAGTATATCCAGTTGGGCCCTTTAAGTCTGAAGACCAATATTTTTGATTTGGGGAAATTCTTAGCTATTATTTCTTCAGTATTTTCTCAATTCTCCTAATGCTTTCCTGAATCCCTGTTAGTCACTTACTGAAATTTTTGGATCCCTTTTGGAAGTTAATTTTAATTTTTTTTCAAAATATTTCTTCTGTACTTGTGTCTTTATCTTTCTCCTTTGGTCTGTGAAGTTACCTGGTTTATGTTTAATTCACTCACTTGGTTTCGTTTTTCACCCATTCTACTATTTAGCCATCTTGAATTGTTTAGTTCAACAGTATCTGTTTTATTTATTTTAATAACTTGATTCTTGTTTTGTGGATGCTCTTTTTATCTTACTTCTGTTTGCACATAAGTCTTCTTACACTAATGTGTTTTCTTCTAGACTGTTTATCAGTAAGCAGAGAGGATTTAAAATATGTATTGGTATTTGGTACCTTTCAGAGTATGTTATTTTCAAATTGGTCAAATTTAGGCTATGATGAATTCTAGTGAAAATCTATTTGCATTCTATTTTTATACTTTGAGATAACTCTTACTATCTAAAAATGATTGTAACTAAACAGTGACAGTACAAATGTAGAATATGGCTTAGGAGATACAGGGGAATTTGCAGGCTTAGTATCTTTATAAGAGAAAGAGAAAAAGGTAGAAAACAAAGCTTTTGAAATAGGAACTTAGAAAAACACAAACAAAGGAAAAACACACACACACACAAATCCTCCAAACAGTAGAATAGGTATTTAAGATAAAGCAACATAAGTGAAATAGAGAACAAAAATTCATGAAACAAAAAACATCTTTGAAAAGGATTTTTTTTAAAGGAAAAATATTAAGAGAATGAGTAACAAGCCACAGACGTGGAGAAAATATTTGCAGAAGACATCTGATAAAGACTGACTGTTATCCAAAATACACAAAGAACTCCTAAAACTCACTAGTAAAGAAAAAAATCCAGTGGGCAAAAATCTGAATAGACACTGCATTAAAGAAGATATGCAGGTGTTAAATAAATATATGAAGAGAAACTCAACATCATATATTATTAGGGCATTGCTAAGTAAAATGAGATACCACTGCATATCTATTAGAATGGGTAAAGTCACAAACACTGACACTACTAGGTACTGATAAGGATGCAGAGCAACAAAAACTCTCATTGCTGGTGGGGATGCAAAATGGCATAGGTGCTTTGCTTACAGTTTGACAGTTTCTTACAGAACTACACATGCTCTTACATAGGATCCATCAGTCATACTTTTCGGTATTTACCCAAATGAGTTGAAAACTTGCGTCCACAGAAAAACTTGAACATGAATATTCATAGCAATTTTATTCATAATTGCTAAAACTTGGGAAGCAATCAAGATGTCCTTCAGTTGGTGGGTGGATGAATAAACTGTGGTACATCCAGACACTCGAATATTATTTAGTGGTAAAAAGAAATGAGCTATGAAGTCATGAAAAGATATGGAGAAACCTTAAATGCATATTTCTAAGTGAAAGAAGCGAAACTGAAAAGGCCACATACTGTATGGATTCAACTATATGACATTTTGGAAAAGGCAGAACTATAGAGGCTATGCATCCAGGAAAAGTGCCCAAATCACAGTGTCAAGCTATTTTAGTAAACGTGCCTTTTAGGTTGCCATTGGGCGCACAGACCTTACAGCGCATAACATCAATATTGGGCATGTGACTGACCTCTCTGTCTCAACTAGTATTTCTGCTGTTTGGGCCTCTGAAAGCTGGGTGTATCCTTATCCCTTTGACAGAATGAATTCTTCATCCAATCTTCTTCAAGTACTGTACTTTTCATAAACAATAGGTCACCCTGCTCCTGCTGGGCCTGAATCCTGTCAGCAGGAGAGACTGAGAAAGTGAGTTGTCCTTTTTTCCCTTTCTTTTATGGCAAGACTTTTTTATTTAAAAATTTTTAATTTTACTTTTGTAATATAGTTGACGTACAACGTTATATTAATTTCAGTTGTACAACATAACGATTCAGCAATTCTATACATTACTCATTGCTTACCATGATAAATGTAGTTACCCTCTGTCACCATATAATGTTACTACAATAGTACTATGTTCCTTGTGCTGTACTTTTTTATCTCCATAACTTACTGGCTTTGTAATTGGAAGTTTGTATCTATTTTGCCCATTCTTCTCACTCACCTCCCCTGACAAGACATTTACAAATTCTGCTTCTGGAGTGCTAGTACATAACACAACTCCTAATATGTAATTTCAGTTGGTTAAGCCTCTGACTCGATTTTGGCTTAGGTTATGATCTCAGGGTCATGAGATAGAGCCCCCACGTCAGACTCAGAGGCGAGTCTACTTCTCTCCTTTTCCTTCTCCCACTGCCTCTCCCCCTGCTCTCACTCTCTCCTTCAAATAAGTGAATGAATCTTTAAAAATCCAGCTCCTGTCTGCCTATTATCTTCTCTTTATTTCGATATCTTTATTTCTGTTCTCATATTATACTTTAGTAGTGCACAACTTTTAAGATGTCATCAAATTCATTTTTGTATTGACTGAACTTTGCAACTCTTTCCTTTGTCTATATGGGGCTTCTCTGGATATCTATGTAGGCTGTTAACTACAAAGCCGTAGGGAGCACTTTTGGAATTGTACTGTCCTTGGCCCATGCCTAGCATGCCTTCCATAATGCCCTTTTTCCTAATTTTTTTTTTTAAACCCAACATAAGCTTTGTTTCTAAGATGGCTATTCTTATTTCTCAAGACAGTTAATCACTTCTTCATTGGCACTTTTATATCTATTTGATTTAATATTTCAAAACTTCTGTTAGAATTGTTTGTGTATAAAACTGTCTTATTCATCTTTCATTGCTAGTACATAATTCCTAATATGTAGTCAGTGTTTAGTAAATATTTTAGTTCAACCGTTTCTAGGTTTTATTTTTTAAATATGTAATTTCTGTAAATGATGACATGGATGTAAATCAGATTTCAGTATATCAGGAATAGAAACAAAACCCACCAAATAATGCTTCTTTAGAATTGATCATAAGTTAAAAAAAAAAACAACACAAAAAACCCAGTACTTCTCTATACGGTGGGTGTTAATGAGTTAACTGGCATATTTGAGGTGAGGAAATATATAAGCGATCGATGACTCACAGCTTTTCATGGACAGGTATAATCAAAGAATCTTGAAAATTGATTTCAATGCAGGCTATGTTGCAAATAGGTATTCAGTTTTCATTCTGAAGCATTAACACCATTGAGTGAATAGTTACTAGAACTGGCACTTATGTGTTGTTATGATGGTATGGAACTTTTCTTAGCCACATCACTACTAATATATTGTTTCACAGTTAACTTCTGGGATGTAAGAATAAGTTTGGTTTGTCAGAAACCAGGCTTTTGTGATGGCATTTATCACCCTTCTATAGTATGGTGGGTTTTTACTGTTTAAAAAGTTTGGTGTAGGGACACCTGGGTGGCTCAGCGGTTGAGCATCTGCCTTCGGCTCAGGACATGATCCTAGGATCCGGGATCGGGATCGAGTCCCACGTCAGGCTCCCTGCAGGGAGCCTGCTTCTCTCTCTATGTCTCTGCCTTTCTCTGTGTCTCTCATGAATAAATAAATCTTAAAAAAAAAAAAAAGTTTGGTGTTACTGGGGAGCATGTATGGAAAGCAGCAAATGTATACTCTTACTATACTCTAGTGGTTAAGGACATGGGATCTCTGCTCCACCACCTCCTAGGTGTATGAACTCGGAGCAGTTTTCTCCATTAGTTATTTCATCTGAAGTTTTTCTCTTGTCTATCTCCCTGCTATCTTCCTACTATATAAATTTCAAGAATGTTTTTTAATATCAGCTGTGTAAAAGACATTGAGTAGAGGTTTGGTGATGAAGAGGTGCACAGAACAATGTATCATATGTCATTTATCTAAGGTACTTAGAGGTAAAATTTTAAGGGAATATTTAAAAGGTTATTTCTGGCTCAGGTAGGAAAGGGATTTATTGATGTGATGGCATTTAATTCGGTCTGGAAGGGCAGGCAAAGTGGGAACCTGAGCATTTCAAGTTCAGGAAATGAGTTGGGAGAAGGGGGGGTAGTTTAAGGGACACACATTGAATGGTAATGAGATTTCATGGAGTACATGAAAGATAGAGGGGAAATGATAGGGCATGTTTAATAGGAAGCACACTGTGGAGGACCTTGAATTCTAAGCAAGTGAATTTGGCTTTTTTTTTTTTCTATTAAGTGGAAAGGTTTGAAGGTTTTTTAATGGAGAAATGTGATATAAGGGGATTATTGCAGAAAAAAATTAGTGACAATATGAGTTGATTCTCCATCAGCAGGATGACCCATTGGAAATCTATTTTAATAACTCAGGTAGAAGGATAATGTTGACTTAGGATGATGATGGTTAATTGAAAACAGAGTGTAGGTGGAAGAGACGTTAAACTATGACCAAGAAAATATGAGACCCTGGGAAACTTCTGGTAATTTGGACCATTCTATCCACTAAATACAGTAGAGAAATCTTCATGAAATTGAGGCATTTTAAAAATGAAGAATATCAAAGAATTAGTAAAACAGGAATTAGAAGGTTAAGGCCTGAAAGAATATGGAAGTCTAGAGTGAGGAGCCAAGCATTCCAGGTTGCTTTGCATTGGAAGTATTCTCTGATCTGAGAGGGAGCTAAGAGACTGAGCTGTGATTTTTATTGGCCCTCTGGTTAGTGGGGGAAAAAGTTGGAGTCTTAGGCCTACAAAGAATGAGGATTAGGTAAACCAGCTCTTATAAAGATAAAGATAGTATTCCTGTCATCTGGGTGGCCCAGAAAACCTTAAGTCTTTTATGTGAACTAAGATGGTCCCAGACTATTAATGTACCCAGGCACTTGACAACAAACAAATATAAATCTCTTCTAGAGAAAGAACATTAAGGCCTCAAACTGCTTCCCCAAATTATTTTTTTAATTAAAATATGACAGCTATTAGACAGATATTGACAGATATTAGAATTGTCAGAACTGGATCAGATGGTATGCCATCAGCAGGGAACTGGAAAGTATGAGCTCTCTTAGAGATGTGAGAAAGAATTTTTCTCTTATTATTAATTTATTTTTATTATAATTTATTGTAGTTATCTTATTTTTTTTTGATTCATAGTTCCATTTATGTGCAGTTCTATGGGTATGGAACCAGTGTCAAACATTGAACACAGCTATTGAAATAAGTCAAGTGTGTTAGGAGGCACAATCTAGTTCTAGCAGGGTTAGGAAAACAACTCAAAAAAGACAATTTTTATAACCAAAATAAGCAAAATTAACTCAGTGAATTAATTTAACAGCAGATTGGACAAAGCTAAAGAGAGGTTTAGTGTATTAGAAGATCAGACCAAACCACTATTTTAATAAAGTACATACTCTAAAAGATGGAAAATGCAGAGGAGAAGTTAAGAAATGTAAAGGATCTAATGAGAAGGTCTCATTGAGTTTTAGGAGAGAATGGGCCAAAGGCAGTATTTGAAGATATAATGACTGAAAATTTCCCAGATTGGTGAAAGAAAAAAAAAAAAAGTCAAACAATTTAAGAAGCCTAACAGTTTCCATGCATAATAAATACTACTTATTGATTCTAAGATATTTTAATGTGCTTAAAATTTGAATGCATCTTTCAATTGATGGCACCTTGTAGTCCAACAAGATTGAAATGCTGACATGAAAAGTTTCCTATTTCACTTTCTGGTAAGATCATGAAATTTCAGTACCAAAGTATTTTAGATTTCATGAAATACAATAAAAAGAAATCCACTTTTTTTTTTTTTAAATTCACATTTTAAAACATCATAGGACAACTACAGAAACAACAGCAAAAATAATCATAAAAGCAATAAGATACAAGGAAGAGGGACGCTAAGGTGGCTCAGCGGTTGAGCGTCTGCCTTTGGCTCAGGGCATGATCCTGGAGTCCTGGGATCGGGTTCCGCATTGGGCTCCTTCATGGAGGCTGCTTCTCCCTCTGCCTGTGTCTGTGCCTCTCTCTCTGTGTCTCTAATGAACAAATAAATAAAATCTAAAAAAAAAAAAGATACAAGGAAGATTACTTTCAAAGAGTAAAAATTTGTGTATATATTATATATATATAGAAAAATATATAGAAAGTATATATTACACATATATTTTTAGAGAACAGCTGACTTAACAGCAACAGTGGAAATGATAGTAAGTTGATTACCTCTGTAGGTTGAAAGACATGCCAATTTAGAATACTGTGTTCATAGAAAATGTTTTCATAAACAGTGCCATCTTTTAATTAATAAAAACACCTTTATGTTGTAACTAGCCTTTGCATTCTTTGAAGTGTTTTAAGTTCTGTCAATTTTGTTGAAGTTTCAAATATTTATACTGTTATTTAAGCAACTATTTGAATATTAAGGGGGAAAATTGTGGAATGCAGCTTAAGTTGTGCTTAAGTAGTAGAGTTTATAACCTTACATGCATATATAAGGAAAGTAATGAACTAAGCTTTCATCTTAAGTCTCAAGTAATGAGCTAGATGTGTCATGATAGAAAATGAGCAACAAGAGCACCTGGGTGGATCAGTTGGTTAAGTGTCTGCCTTTGGCTTAGGTCAAGATCCTGGAGTCCCAGGATTGAGTTCTGCATTGGGCTCCCTGCTCACTGGAGAGCCTGCTTCTCCCTCTCCTTCTGCCCCTACCCCGCCTTGTGCACATGCTCTTCCTCTCTGTCTCTTTTGTTCACTCTCTCAAATAAATAAAATCTTAAAAAAAAACAAAAACGAGCAACAGAATAATTTCAGAGAAATTACAAGAAATAACAGAAGAATTTAATAAAACAGAAAAGAAATATAGAATGGCTAAAGAGCCAAAAGATTTTTTTCCCCCTAGACTGATAACGTTGATACCCTGGTGAGATTAATCAAGAAAAAAGAAGGCACAAATAATTAATATCAGGACTGAAAAAGAATGTCACTTTGAATCCTGCAATATGTTAAAAACAAAAAGCAAAAAACCTCCTAAGGGGCACCTGGGTGGCTCAGCGGTTGTGCATCTGCCTTCAGCTCAGGGCGTGATCCGAGGGGTCTGGAATCAAGTCCTGCATTGATTGGGGATTGGACTCCCTGTGGGGAGCCTGCTTTTCCCTCTGCCAATGTCTCTGTCTCTCTCTGTGTGTCTCTTATGATTAAATAAACAAAATCTTTTTTTTTTTTAAACCTCCTAAGATATTGTGGATAACTATCAAAATTGGAAATTTTACATGTAATGAATAAACATTTAGAAATTTGCAACTTACTGAAATTGATTTGAGAAATAAATAAGAAATAAATAGAAATAAATAGAAAATTTATAAATAGAAATAAATAGAAAACCTATAAGGACTATCTGTAAAGTGAAATTTTTTTGTAAAGAAAAGTCTAAGTCCAGATGGATATACTGGAAAGTTCTACCAACATTTAATGAGATAATAACTCCAACCTTATCTTCTCTAACCATGGATTCTTTTAGAAAAACAAAATCCCCCACCTTCATAACGCTATCACCTTTGATTCCAGAACCCAAAGAAACATTACTTGTCAATTTCTCTCATACATAGATGCAAAAAATAAACTCAGAATATTTGCAAATTTTGTTCAGTAATACATAAAGAGGACAGTAACTCAGCCGGGGCGATTTTGATTTATCCCAGAAATCCTAGGTAGGTTTAACCTGGAAGCAATTCAGTATGGTCACCTGAACAAATTTTAATGAGAAAAACATTTCAAGAGATATAGAGGAGCAGTTTCTAAAAATCAGTCATCATTCATGATTTTAAAAAGAAGGCATTAGCAAGCGAGGCACAAAAGGGAACTTTCTTAGTCTTAAGTAAATCTATAAAAACACCGGTAGGAGGTAACATAGTTTATGCTGAAATGTTGAAAAATTTCCCTTTTAGATAGAGTTCAAGACATGGATATCTGTTATTTTCACTTCTTTTCAGCATAATACTGAAGATGATCCTAGCCAGTAGAATAAATTATCATAGTTGTAAGGGAGAAGATAAATAGTTAACATTCACTGATATTAGTTGTGTACATAGAAAATCCAAAGGAGTCTATAGATAAGTTAAAATAAATGATTCTAAAAAGACATGTAGAACTGTTTTATAATTTTTTTCTTGGTATTTACACACATATGGTTAACTCAGTATTCCACTCCCAGGCATATACCCAGTAAAAAGACATATGCACATCTCAATTGAAAGTCGTAAGTGTGCTCATACCAGCATTATTCTTAATAATTCCAACCTACAAACGGCCCAAATGTCTGTAGATAAGTGGATAATTATGGTATATTTACATAATAACATCAACAAAAAACAAATTAGAGGTGCAGTTGACTACATAGATGAATCTTAAAAATCATCATATGGAATGACCTCTAAATACTTATGTCCTATGTGATTTTGTTTATATGCAACTCAAAAAACAGGTAAAACTAAGCTATATTGTTTGAGAATGCATATTTTGGTGGTAAAATTATAAAGAAAAATAGAATAGTGATTATGTCCCGGAGGAAAAGGAGTTTGTTATTGAGAAAGGAATGTTTGGAGTATTTCTGAAGTACTAGCAGTATTCTAATTCTTGTCTGGGTTGGTTATACACAAGTGTTTGCTTTATAACAATTCATTAAGCTGCCCATTGATATTTATGTACTTTTCTAAAATTATGTTATATCACAATAAAAATAACTTTAAAAACATACATGTGCACATAGGAAAAGGAACAACCTTAAAAGGGGAGGTCCAGTTTGTTTTCTGGATTGTTTTAGAATTAATAGTACCTTTGGTTACCTACAAGTAAATCAACATATTGCCAAGACAGTTTCCTCACTGTCTTCTGGGTTCTAGGATCACATCCATCCTAAACTTACTTTTGACCATGTCAATTCATTTTATCACCACTACCTTTCTGGTTCTTATCACATCAAAGCTGTACCATTTGACTTTTTGAAAACCATCCATACTTTGACTCTTTTCTGTATGTCCTGTGCAATATGGTCACTTGAACAGATTTTAATGAGATCTACACTCTGTGAGGATGTCCTTGACTATTCAGGCCCCAATCTCCTCAACAGCTATATTTTATAGAAGTTCAGAGAGCTTTTTATTTCATTCTGGGGTTCTAAGAGATGTTGTGTACAGTTCTGTACATCATATACAACTCATCTGATGCCCCTAGGATCACGTTAATCTCTGAATTTTTAACACATTTACTGTTAAGTCATTTTAACTTCTTGAAGTCAGTTTCTATTTTTTGTACCTTCCTAGCATTCTCCTTCCACCTTTTGTTACTTGGCATGTCATATTGAAATAGCCGTCTCCATCTCTTTCCTTCACAGCCGTTAAACACTGCCATTGACCAGCACAATTCCTACATATAGTTGCTTAATATGTGAGGGAACTAACATGAAAATGGATGGTTTGATTCCTTATTCTTAATTTTAGCATAGTTAGATTTTAATTATATATATTTTTTGTTTATAGGCTCTCAACATTTATAACCTAAGGACTTCCATTGAATATATTGAAACAGGGGATCCCTGGGTGGCTCAGAGGTTTGGCGCCTGCCTTCGGCCCAGGGCGTGATCCTGGATCGGCCCAGGGCGTGATCCTGGAGTCCCGGGATCGAGTCCCATGTTGGGCTCCTTGCATGGGGCCTGCCTTCTGCCTGTGTCTCTGCCTCTCTCTTGAATAAATGAATAAAATCTTTAAAAAAAAAAAAAAATATATATATATAGAAACATTCTTATCAAAATAATAAAATACCATTTTTAAATACTTTCTGTAAACTTTTAATAATTCTCTTCAGTTGGAATCAGATCCACTATTGCATGAATCATAAGTACTTAGTTTCATTTTACTTATTACTAAATTATGCTGCTCGTGTAGCAGGAAGAAAAAGACCAGCAGAGCAGAGGGTATAAATAAACACTTCCCTTGCATGCACATATTTGGACAGAGGGCACAGAAGCCACTGTCTTTGTTTTCTTTGAAGTAAAAAATCATTTTAGAAAATAATACTGGTTTTTGTCATTATGTGGGCCATAGTCTTTTTTGAGAAAATGATAAAAGGTTTGAAGCTTTTCCTCAGATTGAGACATGTGTTTAGGGGGAATAGACATGTGTAAAGAAGTTATAAGGTTTTGTATACTGTGATGTTCTTGAAGTTTCAGAGGCTTTAGGTTAGAATTTGGTAAATTGAAATAATCCTAATCAAGCCAGGGAATGTGGACAACTACCTATGAGGGGAATAGTCATTAGCTTCTTCTTAAAATGTCTGCCATAATTTCAGACCTACCTTAAAAGTTCATCTGAGAAAAAAAAAAAGTTCATATGAGAATAAAATTGTGTTTCTCAGAAAATCTTTTTGATTAGCAAAATGTTGATAATGGTTAAAGCTGGGTGATGGGTATGTGGGAGTTCAATGTACTGTTCTGTTGACTTGTATGCTTAAATTTTTTTGTAATGGAGTGGGAGCCTTTTGGGAAGATGACATAGATTATTGTGTTTCTTTTAAAATTGTGCTAATTCAGACCTAGAAGGAGTTACTTACATCTGTTTCACTGAGATTCGTTTCTTAATATATTTGCTTTCATCACAGCTCAGAACTAGAAAGGATAAAATACGAGGAACAGTTGGCAGAACTTTCAAATAGTGACCAGGTAAACAACAGGTATGGGAGTCAAGAATCCACCCGTATTCTTGAGCCTAGTAGTCCTTAATAAAATATCATAATTTGAAAGAAAAAGCTGCTTTGTTCTCTTAAGGAGATTAAAATAAATGTAGACTCTGTGAGCTGAGGGAATCAAAGATGAATTGATAAAAAAACAGAACAAGATAAAAAGGAAGCTGATGAAACTAAGAAAAAAGGGGCAAGTAATAATCTCGCACAGCTCAAAACCACATTAGCAACAGCAAGTTACAGAGGAGATACTATGGAAAATAGAGATATACAAGACAGAAAAAGGACAAAGAAGGAATTAGCAGATGGTAAACATGGAGGACAAATGAACAAAGACTGGGTACAAATCCAGCAGGGCACAGACTTAATTACTAAAAAGGATCTTGAAGTAATTAAGACCTGAATGGCATTTTTTTTTAAAGATTTATTTATTTATTCAGAGACAGAGAGAGAAAGGCAGAGACACAGGCAGAGGGAGAAGCAGACTCGATCCCAGGTATCCAGGATCACACCCCAGGCGGCAGGAGGCACCAAACCGCTGCGCCACCGGGGCTACCCTTGAATGGCATTTTTAAAGAGAAAGTTGAATGCTGAGATAAAGCCTACTAGAGCTAGCCTTAAACTACTAAATCTCAAGAATGAAGAAAGAAAACAAAATTATATATATATGCCACTTGAAAAAGGATTTGAATTATAAAATGAGAAAAATTATTTTGATCACAAACCTCCATAACAACAGGTACTGGAAGGAAATGGATACTGTCACTATAAAGAATATTGGGGGTTGGAGGGTCCGATATTTGGCCAAAGTAATCAACTAGGAAAACTCTAAAAACTAGAGGGTTTAGTGTAGGATCACATAACATAAAGACACTCAATACATTTAAAGTCAACAACTTAAGAAATAGACTTAAGTATTAATTTTAAGTTAGGTTAGTGAAAATAAATTAGATTTCAATATTTCCAAGTAACTATTGTAGAATTGTTGGTAATTAATAACAAAACCAAATTTTAAAATGATTTCTTATAAAATGGAACTTAATAAAATAAAAAGATTTCTAGGCCCACTGTCTCAAACCGTATGAGAGGATTCTTAAGCTCCCCATTCTGTTTACCTGAGCAGTATTTGAAAGTTCTCTGAAAGCTTCTAGAATGGCTCAAAAAGTGGATAAACCCATTGCAGTGTGAAATATGCCAAAAGCAAAGGAATTCAGATTTGTTACCGTGGATTATCTTTAAGAAGTTCCTCTTAAATCAGTTACTCTTTTAAAAACAAACTGAATGATTTTAAGATTCTTCTAGACACTGGGCTACAGCAATAAGAAAATAGTTCTCATGGGGTTTACACCCTAGCAGAGAAGACATAAATGATTATGGAGTTGATTGTGCAGATAAGTGTTGTGCACAGTACAAAGTACCATGAGAAGGTTATACAGGGAAATTGACCTAATTTGAGCGCTGCAGTAGGGGAGGAACTGAGGGTTAAGTTGAGACCTAAGGGTAGGAGGAAGTGTTTGGGGTAGTTGAAAAACCCTTAGGCAAATGGTTAGCTATTTAGATTAAAATGAAATGGGATCCCAGCTTTGTTTTGTACTTCACAAAAGTAATTTCCTTGTGAATCAACAGTTTAATGGAAACACTTTAAACCTAAAGTCATGGATGAATTTTTTATAATCTTCAGGTATAGAGATCTTGTAAAGCTTGATACGAAATCCAGAACTCAAAAAAAAAAAAAAAAAAAGGGAGACCCAGAACTCAAAACATGATCTGTATGCCTATAGGAAGATTAAAAGTGGCAATTAAACTCCACTAAACAAGGTTGAGGGCAAGTTAGAAACTGGGGGGATAAAGTAGGCCACGAGACAAAGGGTTACCCGTTCTATTGATGTATGGAACTCATAAATTAATAGTAGGAATTTCATAGAAAAGCGTGTTCACCCTCACTAGTGAAGAAATGCAAATTAAGTCCAGATATTCCCCCCTACAATCAGTTGGGCCAAGATTTTAATCTAGGATTACTTATATGTGGACATCAAATGTCCCTTAGTATAAGGCTGGTTAGGTAAATTAAAGTACATACCTACAGTAGAATATTATGCAGTGATGAGAACTAATGTTCATTGACAAAGATGTCTTAACGTGTTGTTTACTGAAAGTTATAAATTTGGAGTAAGTGCTTTTATATGAAATTATAGACACATGTCTATCTGGCTGTGTAAGCGTAGAATGGTATCTAGAATGATCGCTAAAGTATTAGGAGTTACTAATTTTATGTAGTCAAGTTTGGATGCTAGAAGTTTGTCTCTTCTTATGAGCATGGATGTTGTTTCTAAAAACAAGGTGTTTTTAATTGCTTTACCTGTTCATATTCAGTGTTAGCTTCATACTTTTCTTCCCCCCCCCCCCCCCTTTTTTAAAGATTTGATTTATTTATTCGTGAGAGACACAGGGAGAGAGACCCAGGCAGAGGGAGAAGCAGGGTCCCTACAGGGAGCCCGAAGTGGGACTGGATCCCCGGGTCTCCAGGATCACACCCTGGGGTTAAGGCGGCGCTAGACTGCTGAGCCACCTGGGCTGCCCACTTTCTACTTTTCAAATGAAGTAGACATTCAAATAAACCTAGACATCTTAGATTTTCTCAGAGATAATAAGTAGGAAAGCATTTGATTTTCTGCTCTGTATATTTTGATTAGTTGAATCATCAGTGACAACTTTTAACCTTATAGGAGTTCTTCTTTTGTAATGTATTGACATTTTGGTTAATAATTCTGTCATTTGATTGAAACATTCTGTAGTCAAAATATTTATAAATAGATATTTATTAGTCTTAGGGGAGTAATGTGATTTGTTCTTATTTGAGTGATTTTCCTGGAGATAAAGTAAGTGCTTGACACAAAGCCTGAACAAGTCCTGCATTAAAAATAATTGGAAATCTCTTTGAGTATCACTTGTTTTTTAACTTCAGAACCTCCTGATTGTATGTAAAGAACATTGAATTTGTTGAAACCTAGGCTTCATATGCTAAAAAGTAATTGACCAGATTTTTCATTAATATTTTACTAGTTATATTGATTCACAAATTGAAAAATTTAAATCTGTTACTTTTTCCTCTGGGATATTAAGGTGTTTGGGAAGCCAGCAATCCTGTCTCATCTGGATTAATGGGAAATAGTGGGCTAAGTATTTGCCACTGTCTTCTGTCAAGAAATTTATAGTTCAGTTGAGACTGGTAGTTGGCATACCATGCTCGTGATATCTTAGTGAACTACTTCTGTATATTTAGAAATGTATTTTATGAAAAGCTAAGTATATGGAGTTTTTGATAGAAAAACATTATAAGATACATTTTTGTTTCCTCTTTCCCTTTGCTAGTAAATGAAAAATTATTTTAAAAGAATATTTAGAAATGATATCTGTTTTGTAAAATGAGACATATAAGTGATTTGTGGGGTAAGATATGCTGTGTAGGTAGTTTACTTGCTAATATATTTAAGCTGGTGTAACTAAAATAATTAATAAGTCATTTATATGAAGTATTAGCCTAGGCTTTTAAAATACCATTACTCTTCATTAAGGTACAACTTAAGATAGTTGTAAGAATAGTACAATCTTTATTCTTAAGTTTTAGTTATAGTACTGTTAAAATATTAATAGCTTAACTTCCTAGGATAAAAACAAAGTTAAAAATACCAAAATGGCAAAAAAATAAAAAACAAAACCCTCCATCAGCTTTCATATGTGTGTGTGTATGTATGTATATATACATTTAACTATATATGTATATATGTATTTATACATACACAGGCACACACACACATACACACCTCTATTTTGCTACAATTTGTAGCCATACACCTCTGTTCCTCTGAGCAAAAAAGGTTATGATCTGGGTTTATTTTAATTCAGTTCATTGCTGTTCCCTATAGAAAATCAGGTTTTTGGAGAGCTCTAACAGTGTGCTATTGCTGGGCTCTCATCCTTTCTGTTTAAATAATGCAGGTACTTTGATGGAAACCTGGAGAAGCTCTTTGCTGAGTGTCATGTAATTAATCCAAGTAAAAAGTCTCGAACACGCCAGATGAATACAAGGTCATCAGCACAGGATATGCCTTGTCAGATCTGCTACTTGAACTACCCTAACTCGGTGAGTATCTGGTAGTTTAAGGCTAGCACTGACTCTCTGTTTCAGAGGATAAATCAACTTAAATTACTTTTAAATTACTTAAACAAAGGAAGATCTGGGAGTCTGGAATTGTACCGTAGTAAAACAGTAACCTATCAGAATATTGAGGATAAAGGAAAGGAAGACAAAGAATGGAACTTGTTCTTTCCCTCTCCACCACTGTTTGCTTTTTTAAAGCAGCAACTTGTCATTACAACCTAAATTTATTCTGAGTTTATTTCACTATCATGGGAGGATTGTTTAATAGGTGGGCAGTCAGTAGAATTATTTTTCATCAAAATAAAATAGATTTAAAATTAGCATTTTAAAATAAATACCCAATACATCAATAAAATGTCTTTAATAGTATTTTACTAGGCAGCTTTTGCATAACAGAAGCGTTTCATTTATAGAGATCCATTCTAATGGAGATTCTTAAATATAGCAAGTGGTGACAGAGTTGGAGCAGACACTGGGACCAGTTAATTGGTATTTCTTTTAAGTAAAAGTATCCCTCTTAAAACCTACTAAATTTGGATGATTTACTTTGATTTGTCTAGTAAGGAATTTTAGGCTTAAACATAATCATCTTATGAAGGCCTTACTTTATTAGTAACCACAAAAAAATAATATTTGTGACATAAATGTATTTAGTCACTTGGAATTCACCCCTAAGATATTTCAAGATACCTAAGAAAAAGCTTAATTCTATAATAATAACTATCTTACTCATATTCTCTGCTTTAATTAACTTTCTAATAATTATTATATAGAAAGTGTTTGTCATCAAGTGACAGACACCAAGTGTTTATATATTTTAACATATTGAAGATTTTTCATTATTTTTCTTAGAGGTTTATATATGTTTCTCTGTAGAGGACCATTTGAAGGGGACTAATTTGTTCACATGTGCTTCAAGTGCCTAGAAAAGAGATTTTAAAAGAAAGTTACTTAAGTACTCTTAGAGAAATAGAACAATGAGTTAACATAACTTTGTAGATGAAGTGTTGAGTTGAATTTCCATATTCTCAAGTTTTGATTACAGCACTAATGCTAACTACTTGGCTTTGTGTAATTATTAAACCTTACTGGATTTAAGTTCTTTTTATCTTTCAAATGAGTTGAGTAAGATATTCTTTCAAATCTCTACTGTTCTGAGAATTGTATAATTTCCCTTTCCTTTATTTTGTTTCTTTCCTTTATTTTTTAAAAAATTTTTCCCTCTCCTTTAAATCACAATCTTGAGTATTTAAAAAAAAAACATTACTATTAAAAATACATTAAATTTATCTTTTGACCATTTTATTGTCTGTCTTTAACAAAAGTTCTCTTTGCCAGGTGACGTTTGTATAGTTTGTAAAAGTTTCTGTTAGGTAATACTGAGCCCCAAAGAATTTGTCCCAGATTATACAGGGTTTCCTTATTCCTTGGCATTTCTCCTCCTGCTCTATTATAACTAGCTCCTCCTTTGTTTAAATTTTAAATGTAATATGAGTACTGAAGCTAGCTACTTACAAATATCCCCTATAACTTTCTCAGTGTCCTTGGTATTGTCTAACAGTCTTAACAAAGTAGAATTAAAAATCACCTGGAGATTCACATTGTAAATTTTGCTTGCACGTGTAACTGATGATAGAGAACCTACTATTATTCAGTGCACCAGGCACTATTCTAAGTGTTAGAAACACAATGGAGAAAAAAAGGCCTTATGCCTGCTTCAGAAAATTTACAGGTTAGCTGGGTAGATAAGTAAGATGACATATTCAGAAAGAAAGGTAAGCACTTTGATGATACTATAGGAACATGTTGGAGAGAGACATCTAACCCAGTTTTAGGTCAGAGAGAATTTCCCACAGAAATTGACCTGTGAAATAACCTCTGAAAGTGTGGTAGTTCGGTGAATCAGGAAAACAGAGCAGTATAGAAGCCAGAGGAAGAGTATATACCTCCAAGAATGATAAAAATATTGCTAAAAACTTCAAAGAAAATAATTGAAAAGTGAATTTGGAATTAACAACATGAAGTTTACTGATGATATTGGAAAGTTAAAGTAAGTAGTATGGTAAAATGAGAAACCACACTGCATGGGCTGAAGGGTTATTGACCTAAAGATTAGAAAAGAAACGTAGGCAATAAATACAAACAAATTATTCTTTAAAGGAAGCTTGGCTGTGTCAGTGACAGGACAAGAAAGCAAACAGCAATATGGGTTGGAAAGTAAGTTTGAGAGTTACGGAAACCATGCCAAGTGTTATGAAAAATAATAGTGTGATAAAACTAGGACTTTTTTCATAGTTTTTAGACTAATAGAGAAAGATAATTTTAACCTCTTCAGTTCTGCAAATGTCATCTCAGACTCCATTAACGCTTTGATTGGATTAGTGATTTTTTTTTTAACCTCTGCTGTATAATTCCCATGTTTCAGTTTCCACCACTTTCTTCAAACACTGATACTTGCCTTTTATTAATGTCTATCTTCAATACCTTTATCCTTCCAGAAAGCAGCTTTAGCTTTATACAGTGACATGTGCAAACAACTTTTTAAAATAAATGCTTTAGTAGCTTAGTATATAGCACTTTGGAGATAACTATCTTGGGTGAGATCTCTTCTTTAAAAACAATATCCTGAGACTTTGGGGCACTTTTAAATTCTCTACCCCCATCTCCTTGTTTGTGGCCAATTCAGGGGTTTCTTAGCCCTGGCAACTGTTTATAGCGTGGGCTGTGATATCTCATTTTTATGAAGTAAATAATTTGTATATTTTAAGAATCAGGTATGTTACATAAAGGCAACTTTGGAGATTGTGACTATAGTCACCTTCCCATCCCCTCACCTCTTAAGCACCTCCAAATCTTTCTGCTGGGAACACAAAACATCTGCTCTAAGTCTGATACTATATCCTTTTTAATTTATTCCATTTTATGGATGAGGGAACTGTTGTCCTAATTATTCAGTTTTTATAAACAATGGCTTTAACTTTAGAGATTATATGAGGAGTTTCTGATGGAAGAAAGATATTTATTCCTGTTCTTACTGCTATTTGCCATTAGTTGCTGTGTATGTAAAATGGCAGTAATAAATGTACCTTTGAAGAGTGTTTATTCTTTCAGTTCTTTTTTTAAAGGATCATTAATTTCTGTTTTAGGTAATATTTCATATATTTTTAGTGTATTCTGTGTCAGATTTATTTATGATATTAGCAAGGATAAATTTGTTGATAAGTAATCCTATCTTTGAGTTAGGGACCCAAGTAGGTACGCACAAGGTTGTAAGGGAACAGATATGTGAAAGGAGGAAGAGAGGAAGGGAAATGGGACAGGATGGTGATACCCAGGTATATCTGTGACAATGACACATCTCTTGAGCACAGTAAACGTGTTTATACCACAGGTTAGTTTTTGCTCTATTTTTAGACGTGTTTATGTGATTTATATTTCTATTTTTCCTTGTTTTGTATTGTTATCTATCAAATTAGAAGAATTATTGAAAAGAAGCCTTTAAAGAATAAAAAACTTTGTTTTTTTCCTTATATAATGATTGATGGTCCAGAAGTTCCAAAGGTAGAGATGTTACTTGCAATGATCACTTAGTAACCATTGTAACCTTTAATCTCACAATCTCAAGGGTTCTGATTTGGAAAAAGAAAAGAAAGCACATGAGGATGCATATGTGTTTTTTAAGTTGTGAATAAAACATTTTAGAATTGGTGATCTTTTACCCTGTTATAATTGTCCTTTACAGAATGCTCCTTCCTCTTATAGCCTTGAAAATCAGATGCTCTTCATTAGTGATCTGACAAGTTAGTGCCAAATGTCCTTTACCAGTCAGGAGTAATGAGAATAGATTCTTTTGTTTGTTTCCTAGATTTTTTTTTAATGGATAAAAATATTGATTTCCACAATATTTACCTTTACTTGTCCTATAAATGAGTTACAATTCTTGTCAATCTGAATAGCATCATATTTTAAACTGGATATTTACCATGTCATTTGGTCTGTAGGACAAGTCTCAGGACTCTGATACATTTTTTCCCCCATGTCTGCTTCTGGGCATTCTTTATATAGTTTATGTGCTATAGTATAGAATTTTGTATCCTATTTGTATCTGAATGTCATAAGCAACATCAGAAATTTCATGAGCATTTTTCAAGTAACAGCTCGTTAGAAAATGGAATAAAAAGTACCACTTATGTGAGCCACGGAAAGAATAAAAGAGCTAGAAATAAATTTGGCAAGAAATGTGAAAGATCTGTTATGAAGAAAACTTGAAATACTAAAGTAGTTAAAAAGATGACTTGAGTATTTGGAGAGCTAGAATAATAGTAAAATATTGAAAAAGATATTCAACTACTGAGCCACCCAGGGGCCCCTAGAAGGCAGAAATTTTAAAACCAGTACACTTTGGTGTATTTTTTTGTTGCTTCTTCATGGCAACAAAATGTGAGCACTCAGATTTGAATCTGAGAAAATATTTTCCATACTTACAAATGGCCAGTTTTCTAAATAGGTAGAAATCCCCACTAAATCATTAAGGAAATGATGGGCAAAATAGATGAAGAGAGTGCACCGAAAAAATACATAGTTTTTAATCTTTTTTTAGTGTTTAAAACTTCACTCAAAATAAAATCAAAACTAATGAAGTGGGGCACTTGGGTGGCTCAGTGGTTGAGCATCTGTCTGCCTTCAGCTCAGGTCGTGATCCCAGAGTCCTGGAATTGAGTCCCACATCCGGCACTCCATAGGGAGCCTGCTTCTCCCTCTGCCTGTGTCTCTGCATCTGTCTCGTGTCTCTCATGAATAAATAAATAAAATCTTAAAAAAAAGAAACTAATTCACATTCATACCTGTTAGATTGGCAAAGATCAAGGAGTTCGATAATATACTATTGTTGACATAGGTTTTGGGAAACCCGAATTCTCTTTAACAGTATAAATTGCTACAACCTCTTTGAACTTAAAGCTTGGTGTAATACTCTATTAAAGTGTAAATGTATACCTGTTATAATATCACTTTATCCCGGGGATCCCTGGGTGGCGCAGCGGTTTGGCGCCTGCCTTTGGCCCAGGGCGCGATCCTGGAGACCCGGGATCGAATCCCACATCGGGCTCCCGGTGCATGGAGCCTGCTTCTCCCTCTGCCTGTGTCTCTGCCTCTCCCTCTCTCTGTGTGACTATCATAAATTTAAAAAAAAAAAAAAAATATATATATATATATATATCACTTTATCCCAAGATGCATCGGCACGATCACCATGATATATAAATAGCCAGTGCAGTAGCATAGTGGCAAAAAAAAAAAAAAAGTCTAAATGTTCGTTAATGGTGGACTATTTAAATAAATCATGGTGCCTTCATACAGACTGTAAAAAGGGGTGGACCCATGTGTACTAATGTAGGACCACCTCAGAAATGTATTAAATAATAACCAAAACGATAATGTGTGCTACTCTTATTGTGTATGTGCCTGTGTATGTCAGAACATCTCTGGCAGATTATGTCAGATTTTGAAATAGTGTTACTTTTGGATAGAGAAATAGAGGACAAGTGTTGGAATAAGGGAGACTTACTTTTCAACATAAACTCGTACTAGTAAATAATTGTTTTTAACCATGAGCCTGTATTACCTTACTTGTTTAAAAATAATTTAGAGTAAATATTGTAAAATATTCTTAGTTGAAACTGATGACCATTATTTGCATATTATAGAATATAATATACTTCAATTAACTATCCCTCAAATTAGTAGTATTTCAAGTCATATAAGTAGTAGAAGATTAGACCAAATGTTAGTATTGTTCTTAGCAATCTGAATGAATCTTTTGGTTTCCATAAGATTTTATTATCTAGGTAAGCTATATTCTGTGCAACTCTAGAAGTCCTATATTTGCATGACATTTTTTAATACAGCTTTGAGATAAAATTCACATACACTAATAAGACGATATAGTTCACTTATTTTCAGTGGTTTTAGTTTACCACTCTACTGCCACAGTAAATTTTAGAACATTTCATGACCCCAAAAAGAAACCTCATCTCCTTTTACACTCACTACTACCTCTTACCCCTCAAGCCATCCTATCCTTGGCAACCACTAATCTACTTTCTCTATGATTTTGCCTGTTCTGGACCTTTCGTATACATGGAAATCAAACAATATGTGGTGTTTTGTGGCTGGATCCTTTCATTGAGCATAGTGTTTTCAAGGCTCATCTGCATTACAGTATGTATCAGTACTTCAATCCTTTTTATGCGTGAATAATATTCTTTCATATGTATATTCCACATTTTTATCCATTCGTCACTGGACATTTAGGTTGTGTCTGTTTTGGGACTAGTATGGATAATGCTGCTATGAATATTTGTATACAAGTTTTTGTGTGGAGCTATGTTTTCATTTCTTTTGGGTATATACCTAGAAGTGGAATTGCTGGATCATGAGTAACTCTGTGTTTAATTATATGAGAAACTGCCACAGTGTTTTCCAAAGCTCCTGTACTATTGTACATTCGCACCAGAAGTGTATGAGGGTTCTAATTTCTCTACATCCTTACCAACACTTGTTGTTATCTGTCTTTTTGAATATAGCTGTCCTAGTGGGTGTCAAGTCGTGTCTTACTGTGGTTTTGATTCACGTTTCTCTGATAGCTAAGGATTTTGAGCGTCTTTTCATATGCTTATTGGTACATGACATTCTTATATTTTGTACAAACTTGTCTGTCTTTCCTAAAAATATAAATACTCTAAATGCATTTCTCATTAGTTAGGTAATTTGTATTAAATGTATTTGCATGTCTAAGTTTTACCACTGAGAAGTTTATTTTAGAAGCCCAGCTAGCCTTGTCAAATTGGACATTTTAACTACTTATGAGAATTGTGACCTAATAGAGCCTTCTTGAGTCACTATGTATAATGATTTTTCTCATAATGTCTTTTAAAAGTCCATGTATTATTTTTGTTGCAGTATTTCACTGGCCTTGAATGTGGACATAAATTTTGTATGCAGTGCTGGAGCGAATATTTAACTACCAAAATAATGGAGGAAGGCATGGGACAGGTAAAGATACCAATTTGATTTTTTAGTTTTTGTTGAATTTCCTACAATGTTTAGACCCTTGCAGAAATATAAACAGGTAAAGCATTCTGGATTATAAATTGCATGGGACCTTTTTCCATTTTGAGATTAAAAGATAATTAAGACATTTTTCTATTTACAATGTGACAATCCAGTCAAAGATAACAGTTCAGGTAATGTTTTCTTAGTGGCATTAAGATGTGTATAAATCAGGCTAAACTTGTTGAGCAGTTTTGTCAGGTGTCTTGCTTGTGCCTTTCGAGTTTTATTCAGGTCAGTCAGTGGTTTTAGTTACCTTATGGTATTAAACACACACATACATTTCCTTTAATAGAAAGGGAACGATTAAGATCCTGTAAATGTCAAGGTATTCTCAACCTACTGAAGTGCCTGGCGATGGTAAGCATCCAGTAAATATTTGTTGAATGAAGACATAGTTTAAATTTCAATCTTTTTCAGACTATTTCGTGTCCTGCTCATGGTTGTGATATCTTAGTGGATGACAACACAGTTATGTAAGTATTTTTGATAGATTCTGCATGTTGAATATTGGTTAGTTGGTTAAACTAAATTTGTGCTTAAACCTCAGAGGAGGTGGAATTTTTAGTCTAAAAAGACTTTCTAACCTATATTCCTTCGTAGTACAAAAGTTCATTTCTAACTTGATTTAAATGCCCAGACACTAGTCTTACAAATATATGGCAAAATCTGGGCAATATATGATAGCTAGATTTCAATAAACCTTAGAATTGGAGAGTAGGGTATGATGGTATCTCAGTTGAGGTCCTGTGGGAAGGAGATTTGTTGTGGGATAGCATCTGTGCAGGTTAAAGAGAAAGGAGTAGATACGCTTTGATGCAGGTATGAGTCCTGTTAAAAGAGACAAGAAGGATTCAGTAGGAAGAGACTCCAGCCATGGAGCAGCAGCGAGTCTCTGGCAGCTCTGTGGGGAACTCCACTGCAGATTGCCTATAGATGAATGCCTCAGTAAGCGGAAATGACTGGGCCCTAGTGCCCTTCCATGTTCCATCATTCACTGGGAGCTACCCAGGGGAATGTGGCCTCATTTGGAGCATAGCTCCCAAAGGCACTACATCTGGAAGTTGTTGGCTAACTGCTCTTCTTGTGAAAGGTTCTCTTATGAAGGGAGAAGGAAACTTGAAGAAACAAGCATAGATTTTAGTCCTGAACTGGGGTAATATCCCAGGCTGTTTAATTCCTTGAGTTAGTGCTGTTTCATAGCCTCGGGCTACTTAATTGACTTCATTCTAGGAAGATAAACAGATTGAAGGCTTGAACTATCTGCAAACAAATTATGTAGTTAGGTAATTGCCTATACAGAAAGGTTTAGTTTGTGTTTAAGCACAGGGATTTGAAGGTAATAAAACTAAAAACAGCTATGGACTTTAATGAGCAAATAAATTTCCTAAGCTACCTAATAAAGCCTTAAATTGACTTAACCAGCACAGTTTATAAAGATCACTGATTCCAATTTGTTAACCTTAACCTACTTTGGATTACTAAAACATACTGATGCTTGTTGTTAGCTCTGTGTTAATACTGTTTCTATCTTTCAGTGAATCTTTTTTCCATTATTGCTTTAAGCTAGCAGAAATAAGTTATGCAACAAACATCTTGAAGTACCATCATCCTTCCAGTTGTCTTTATCTTGTTCCTTGATACTTTCTGATTCCTTGTATTTTCATCAATACATCAGTTTCATCAATAGAATTCATCAGATCACTGAATCTTTTTATCCATTCCATATTTACTTGGGAACATTAAGATATATTTCCTTCCCCCAAGAAGTTCATAATACTAAAATGCAGAGTTTAAGAGTTATATATAGAGACATGTATAAAGTACAGGCAAATTATTCCACACGAAGAGTTTAAGGAATAATATAAATGGGGGTAAAAATTTGGATTGAGGGAGTGGAGAGTAACACTTTTAAAGAAAGAATACCAGTATTTTTTTTTTTTTAATAGTTCATGAGCTTTTCTCTATTAAGTATTCTGTGGTGGCTAGAGAATAGCAGGTTATTAGAGATTAGGATAAAAGGACCCTGACAGTGTATGGATTTCATCACAGAAGGTTGTTAGACTGTGATAATAAGATTTACATTTTGAGAAGCCTATTTGGGGGTAGGGGGCGCCTGGCTGACTCTCTCAGAAGAGCATGTGATTCGTAATGGGGTCAAGACCCATGTTGTGTGTAGAGATTACTAAAAATAAACTTTAAAAAAAAGAAATACAACTTTAGCGGAGGGAGGGTCGTTTAGAGTTGGGGAGGCATTTGGATAGATGTGGCTACACATTTACAAAAACTGAAGATTTTTTTTTTTTTTGAGGGGAAATGGAGTAAATATTTTCAACACATAAAACCAAAGTGGCTAATATCAAAAGGGCTCTTACAAATCAAGAAGGTAATCCTATGGAAAGCATTTCACAGTGAAAGAAATTTGATGCTCATAAACATTAGCTAATAAACATTATATAAACTAGTTACTTAAATGTAAATCAGAATTTGGTACTCCAGTTTTTTAAAATTGTGTTTTTTGTTTTGTTTGCATTTGGATTGGTAAGGATTAAACAATTTGGTAATGTGTAGTGTGAGAATATAGTACGGTAGAGAATACAAACTGTTGCAACCTTTTTGTAACAGTTTGACAATTTCTACAAATTAAAATGCTCTTTGGCCTTTCATGCAATAGTATCACTTTGAATATGTCATTCTGTTGCCTTCATTGTTTCTGATCAGTCAACTGTTAATCATGTTGTTCCCTATTTGCTCCTTTTTAAGATTTGCTGTGTCTTTAGCTTAAGACAATTCAACTGTGATGTATCTAGATGGGTTCTCTTTATGTGTATCCTCTCAGGTTTCTTGTGCTCTTTGGCTATGCATCCAAGCACATGCACAGAAAATTTGGAGAATATAAAACCATTTTAATGATATCAGCTGGGGCTTGGGGATTAGGAGGAGGGACTTTTATATTTCACCTTATATAGTTGTACACTGTTAGTATACAGCTTCCATTTTATTTCTTATAAATAAATAATTTTAGAATTTAAGAGTTTAGTTAATTAAATGACATTTTTAAAGTGTTTAGTCTTAAATAATAACTGAAATATGCCTAACAATTTTTTCTTAGTGTGAAAGAAATAGAATCCTTCACAGTCATGGTATTACCATTTTTAAGTTTTTAATTTGATGCATTAAAAAATAGTTTCTTGTTTTAATTTGGCTTTTTTTTTTTTGAAGATTTCATTTATGTGAAAGAGAGCGAGTGCGTGTGCACAGGCCGAGGGAGCAGTAGAAGGAGGAGAAGCAGGCTTCCCACACAATCAGGGAGACTGACATGGGGCTCTATCCCAGGACCCTGGGATCATGACCTAAGCCAAAGGCAGATGCTCGACTGACTGAGCCACCCAGGCATCCCTTCTCGTTTTATTTTGACTTCAACTCATTTGGAACTTGAACCTGAAACCAGATTCTTTCATGAAGACACTTTGTCCTATAACCTTCTCAAGTTGAAGCTAGGTCTCCCTGCCCCCTACCCTATATACCTCATGGTCAGGAAGCAATGTCATTGTCTCCCTTGGTTTCAAATGTTATATTCAGAATGTTTCTCTACTTCAGTTTAAAATCCATGTAGATCCTTTTTATTTATTTTTTAATGATTTTATTTATTGGAGAGAGAGCATGTGCACAAGCAGGAGGAGCAACAGGCAGAGGGAGAAGCAAGCTCCTGGCTGAGCAGAGAGCCCCAGTGGTACTTGATCCCAGGACTCCCTGGATCAGACCCGAGCTGAAGGCAGACCCTTAACCAATTGAGCCACCCAGGAGCCTGCATGTAGATCCTTGAGTCTTGTGTTATCTGTTTATCCTATAGTCCTTTCTGCTTTTATTTGCCTGATTTCTTGGTCACTCCCACTTAATTATAGTGTTAACACCTCACTCACTGTCTTTCTTCCAAGGTTTACTGTCATCCGGTGTGATCTCAGTATCCATATATACAGTCTGTTATTCTATACTCTAACCCTGTGATTTTTCAGAGTGCAATCCCCCAACCAGCGGCATTAAAATGCCCATTCTCAGTCCCAAATCCAGACTTACTGAATCAGAAAGTCTGGGGATGGGGCTCAGCAATCTGAACAAAACTATCCTATGATTCTGATGTATGCTTAAGTTGGAGAACCAATGCCATAGTGTTTCATTTTCCTAATGTATTCATTTTCAGTAAAATCCCTTTTATCTGGACACCAGTTCCTGA
Organism: Canis aureus; assembly: GCF_053574225.1. NCBI lineage: Eukaryota > Metazoa > Chordata > Mammalia > Carnivora > Canidae > Canis > Canis aureus. The sequence goes on from NC_135642.1 coordinate 40,804,668, forward strand.
GGCCACCACCCTAGGCTTACTCCAGATCTACTCTAATTGACTTTGCAAAATCATCTTTTTTTTGCCTCTTCCTAAAATATTACTCCTTGGGGTTCTAATGGGTTTCTACTCATTTTATATCCTCCTTAGTCATAAATTTGACCCAGATTTGTGTGTATTTTCAGGTCAACTGTCTCTCTTGAACTTGGGACCTATATATCCCACTGCTTATCAGGCATCTTCATATGTATATTTTATCCTCAGGCTTTGTCTTGTCCAACTCTTCTGTCACTACCACCAAACTCCTTCTGGCTGCTCAGTGTCAAGGAATGGTACCACTAGGTGTTAAAGACTTGCCTAAATTAGAAACATGATGATACCCCTGATTGTTTTTTCTCCTCTATTTCCTGGAGTGATCCTTATACCGCTGTCATTTTCACATCCTAATTAGTCTTAAATCTATCCATTTCCCTCTGTTCCTGCTGCCATTAACCTGATCCAAGTTGTCATCTTCTCTTAGCTGGCAATCTATGACTGGTTTCTAAATGATTCATTTAAATTGTTTTGTCACCTTTCAGTTCTTTCATTTCCATTCTATATTGCTTACCTATACAGCTTCATCTCAACTTTTTCACATTCTCTTTTCTAGCAGTGTGAAACTTGCTAGATTTTACTTATTTATGAGAGAGAGGGAGATAGCAATAGAGAACATCAGCGAGGGGAGGGGCAGAGGGAGAAGTAGGCTCCCCTTCTGATCAGGGAACCCCACACAGAGCTCAATCCCAGAACCCTGGGATCATGACCTGAGCTTACCCGACTGAGCCAAAAGCAGACACTCAACCCTGAGCCACCCAGGCGTCCTATAAATAAATGGACAGGGCAGAAATTTTCTTTTGAAAAATAAATTTTTATTTTTCATTTAATTAAAGTTTTTTTTACAAGCACTCTTATATCTATCTTTTTTATGTATGATTTGAAACACTTCTTTACATTCAATACAAAATAGATATCACATCCATTCCCTGAAATGACTCTTCGCAAAGTAGAATGCAAGTAGCACTCTTAGAGTCATTGTTATTACATTTGGTTTTAAATTATCTTTTAAGTGCATCACAGAATGGATATTATTACATCCATGCAAAAATAAATTGTTTTAAATTAGATAATATAATTTAAATGCTATTTAATAGTTATTTTCTGTACCATTAACTGTAAGCAGTACATCTTCTCTCCTTACTATGAAAAGTGAAGAAATTAATGCTTCTGCATTGTCATTCACCTTTATATCTCTTTCACCTCTTAATTTCTGTTGGATACATGATTACTTTATGTTGTCAACTCTATATTTTTTTCTATTCTGGAACAGATTCTTTCATGTTTTGTCAATAAGTTTATTCACAAAATTGTAAATCAGTACTTTTGTAATATTATAACTATGTAAATATCACATAAAATCAAATAGTTGAATGGATCCAGAAAGAACTAAATGTAGTCCTCTAAGCTCCTCTAAGAATATTCATAACATCGTAATCGGATGGTTTTTTATTTTTACAGTTTCTTAACAGTCACAAATACATTTATGAAGCTGCTTAGACCCTTAAGTCAGTCATACAGTTTGTGCCATCTGAGGCAAGAGACAGACTAAATATTGATACATGTTAATCTCAGTTCGGTAAGGATCTCATTTTTTACAGAGGAAAATCCTCATTCTTAAGTACAATAGACTGAGTTTGCTTGTGTGTTGATTTTATTTTACTTTTTTAATAAATTCTAAAATATATTAACTAAAGTATGTAAATACATTAACTTTAAAACTATATTTTATTAACCACCTAGGTCAAGGTATAGAACTTTTCCAGTACCCAGAATGTTCATCCTTTTGCCCCTTACCTGACAGTATCCATTTCACCCTTGTTCCCTGTCATGATTTCTGTCATCAGTTAGTTTTGCCTATTCTTGAGCCTCATTTAAATGATACTATGTATTCTTTTTATGAGTGTGTATCTCTTCAGTTAATGGCTTTGAGATATGTGCACATCTTAAATATATCTGTATGTTTTTAAGTTTCCTTAGATTTTTTTGTTGTTATGTCTAATGTATTTCATTCTCCTGATAGTAGACATTTAGAGTTTTTTGGTTTGTTTACTTGGTTTTGACCACTATGGAGAAGCTACAAAGAATATTCTTATATGTGTCTTTTAGTAAACATGCACTGATTTCTTTTGAGTATATATTTAGGACTGAGTCAGTAGATACTGCCAGGTGGTTTTCCAAAATGGTTGTACCTATGTTCCCCTAGTTAGCTGTGAGTGCTCTACTCCTTGCCTGTATTTGTAAACATTAGTCTTTTAAATTGTATCCATTCTGGTGGGTATGTAAGGATATCTCTTTATGGTTTTAACTTGTAATTCCCTGATGAATAATGATTTCAAACACCTTTCCATTAGCTTCTTGGATATCTTTTTATGAAATACCCATTTAGATCACTTAAAATATTACTTTGTTGCTTTATAAGAATTCGTTAAATTTTCTGGTAGTCTTTTGTTAGATATATACATATTACAACTACTTTCCCTTATACGTAGCTTCCTTTTTCTCTCAATGATTTTTGATGAACAAGTTTTCATTTTAATAGCATCTAATACATCATTTCCCCCCATTTACAATTATTACTACTTAAATTTTTTTCAAGTAGAAAATTTTGTATTTTTAAAAATATTTTTTTTACTGACTTCATATTTAATAGATATCCTTATGATTTTTTGAATTTTTAAAGATTTATTTATTTATTCATGAGAGAGAGAGAGAGAGAGAGAGAGAGGGGCAGGCAGAGGCAGAGGGAGAAGCAGGCTCCATGCTGGGAGCTCAACTCGGGACTCGATCCTGGGACTCCAGGATCATGCCCTGGGCCAAAGGCAGGCGTGAAACCGCTGAGCCACCCAGGGATCCCCAAAATTTTGTATTTTACAAATACACAATTTTTTTGTATATTTGTATACAAAAAATATACAATTTTTTTTTAAAGAGCAGGAGAGATGAGAGGGGGGAGGGGAGGACAAGGGGAGGAAGAGAGAGAAGTCCAAAGCAGGGCTCAGTCTTATAGTCCTTATAACCGTGAGATCATGACTTGAGCCGAAATGAAGTCAACCACCCAGGCACCCCAAGATTGTATGTTTTTAAGATAGTTTATGGAGACATTATGGAGAATGCTTTGATAACACGTGACTTTAGAGTGGAATAAACTGAATGCCTCTCCATTATTTCTCCAGTGAAACAGAAAGCACTACTTAGCATTCTAAAGTAGAAAATTTAGTACAAACGCTGTAGAATATGGGACACTTGGGTGGCTCAGCTGTTGAGCATCTGGCTTTCGGCTCAGGTGTGATCCTGGTCTGGGATCGAGTCCCACATCGGGCTCCCTGCAAGAAGCCTGCTTCTCCCTCTGCCTATATCTCTGCCTCTCTCTCTGTGTGTCTCATGAATAAATAAATGAAATCTTAAAAAAAAAAAAAAGCTGTAGAATACTATTTTAAAATACATGCTTAAGGGATTGGAGCTCAAGTTTATACTGAAATAATTTTCTAGTCTCATTGACATGCAAAATGAAATAATTTGTCAAATTGCAGTAGTTCATAAAGCAAAGTATATAGATAGTAAATTATTGATAGTGGTGATTTAAACTTCTGAAGAAAATATATATTTTAAAAATAATTTTTGAGCTATAAATGTAAGCTTAATAGGTTGAAGAGAAGCAGAGGAAGAGTATGGGAAGGGTGCACGAAGCTGATTCTATATGGCCTTATGGACCATTTTAAGATCTTTGGCTTTTTTTTGAAGTAGAGCCATGAGAAGATTTTTTTGAGAAGAGTGACATGGTTAGAGAGAGTTGCTCTGACTACTGGCATTAGAAGGAGACTAAGAAGGAGCAGGGAAATGGGAGACTCTTAGAGTAGTGTGGGTGAAAGGTGTTGGCAGTTTAATCCAGGTTGGTAACAGAGGAAGTAATGAGAAATGGTTGGATTTTGAATGTATTTTCAAGGTAAAGTCAGAATTAGATGATGTAGTATAAGAAAGAGATGAGCCAGAGATGATAGTAAATGTTATATTTATTTTTAATGATCAGCAATTGAGCAGATTTATTATAAAGATGTTAACCACGTTATCATAAACCTACTACCCAAATGTCCAACAGGTAAACGAAGATGGAATGTAACACAGCCATTAAAAATAGGTTTGGATTTGGGGAGGGTTACTTTATTTCAAATTAAAAAAAAATTTGTGAGTTATTTTAATGCATTGGAAAATGCCTATAATAATTTTAGTGAAGAAGCTAAGATATAAAAATAGATGTAGTACGTTCTCTATTTAAAATTATGTATCGGGGGATCCCTGGGTGGCGCAGCGGTTTGGCGCCTGCCTTTGGCCCAGGGCGCGATCCTGGAGACCCGGGATCGAATCCCACATCGGGCTCCCGGTGCATGGAGCCTGCTTCTCCCTCTGCCTGTGTCTCTCTCTCTCTCTCTCTCTCTGTGACTATCATGAATAAATAAATAAAATCTTAAAAAAAAAAAAAAAAAAAAAAAAAAAATAAAATTATGTATCGGGCAGCCCAGGTGGCTCAGTGGTTTAGCGCCGCCTTCAACCCAGAGCCTGATCCTGGAGACCGGGATCGAGTCCCATGTTGGGCTCCCTGTGTGGAGTCTGCTTCTTCCTCTGCCTGTGTGTCTGCCTCTCTCTCTCTCTGTGTCTCTTATGAATGAATAAATAAAATCTTAAAAAATAAAATAAAATAAAATTATGTATCTGCGCCTGGGTGGCGCAGTTGGTTAAGCATCCAACTCTTGGTTTTGGCTCGGTTGTGATCTTGGGGTCATGAGATCGAGCCCTACATCAGGCTCTGCACTCAGCACACAGTCTGCTTAGGACTCTCTCTCCCTCTTCCTCTACCACCACGCACTCATTCTCTCTCTCAAATAAATGAAAACAAATCTGTTTTTTTAAATTACATATCCTGTGTTTACCAAAAAAGACGAGAAATATCCAGATTATAAAAATGTTACGTGGTTATTCTTCCTGAGTGATAGAGATGCAGATGATATTTATTTCTTCCTTTATACTTGTCTGTAATTGGTATGTAAAACAAACAAACAAAAAAACCAAACTCTTTTTATAGAAAAAAATAATTTATCATTAGTCCTAAATTGAAGCATACTATTGATTTACTCAGGGTGCTGTATTAGCATAAGATGTGGTTTACTACCTGGCATACTGAAAAAAAAATCCTGTGTTTAACACCACCTGGTTTAAAATAGCTCTCCAATTACCTCATGTATAAAAGCAGAATTATCCCAGAACTCAAGGGTACTTAAATGCATCTGAGGGGCACCTGGGTGTCTGAGTTGGTTAAGCATCACCTTCAGTCATGATCTCAAGGTCCTGGGATCAAGCCCTGCATCAGGCTCCCTGCTCAGCGGGGAGTCTGCTTCTCCTTCTCCCACTCCCCTTGCTTGTGCGTATGTGCACATGTGTGTGCGCTCGCTCTCTCTCTCTCAGATAAATAAAATCTTAGAAAAAATGCACCTGACACTGTGCTCAGAATGTATAGTAGACTATCAGTAGAAGTCATTATGTTTACCTTCTAAAGGAGCTGCCTTCTGTTGTGAGATTTGGTATAATAACTATTTTCAATGTAGGTGGTGGCAACAGGTCTTTGTCAAGAGAAGTAGTTTATCAATAGCCAGGATGGCACTTGTCTTCTTGAGAGTGCTTATTCTCAAGAGTAAGAGATCACTTTCTTGTTTTTCTCTATCATGTACTACATCTATTTTTAATAGATCTCTATTTAAAATTATATATCCATGGTGCCTGGGTGGCACAATTGGTTAAGCATAGATAAACTATGACCTAATAACTGAGACTTAATAACCTTGGTCTAGTAACTATAACTAGCCTTTGTTATCACTAGGTAGACTAGATCAGTTATAAGAAATCATTGGGTTTTGTCACACCAGAGAAGCATTATGGATAATAGAAATAAATACTGTTTGGGAAATCAGGGCATCTGACTTAAAGTTTAGTGGCTTTTCATAATATTGTACAACCATCACCACTATCTAATTCCGGAACATTGTCATCACCCCTAAAAGAGTTCCCGTATTCATTTAACAATCACTTGCCATTCCCTCTTTCCCCTAGACCCTGACAAGCACATATTTATTTTCTGTCTGTATGGATTTGCTTATTCTGGACATTTAATTTAAATATCATTCAGGGGGATCTCTGGGTGGCTCAGCGGTTTAGCTACTGCCTTTGGCCTGGGGATTGAGTCCTGCATTGGGCTCCCTGCATGGAGCCTGCTTCTCCCTCTGCCTCTCTCTCTCTCTCTGTGTCTCTCATGAATAAATAAATAAATTCTTTAAATAAACAAATATTCAGCATGTGATCCTTGTGTCTGGCTTCTTAAACTTAAGAAAATGTTTTCAAGGTTTATCCATGTTGTAGCATGTGTCAGTACTTGATTCCTTTCTGTGGCTAAATGATATTCCGCTGTATGGATATTTCATATTTTATTTCTTCATTCCTCAGTTCTTGGACATTTAGGTTATTTCCATTTTTTATGGAAACAGTTGGGTTTTTGAACATTTATGTGCAAGTTTTTTATTTGAACACCTGTTTTTAATTATCTAAGTAGAGGTGCTGGGTCATATGGTAATTCTGTGTTTAACCTTTTTTCTTTTTTAAGATTTATTTATTTATTTTAGAGAGAGAATGCAGACTAGGAAGTGCACGGGGGTGGGAAGTAGTACAGAGGGTAAGAGAAAACCTCCAACAGACTTCTTGCTGAGCATAGAGCTTGCTCCCACAACCCTAGGACCATGACCTAAGCTGAAATTGAGTCAGATGTCCAACAGACCAGGCACCCCCTGTGTTTAAACTTCTGAGGAATCACCAAATATGCTAATTATTTTTAGACTTCAGTTCCAGCATCCCTGAAATGTGGAGGTTTGCTCATTTAAAAGGTGTTTACTGAACACTTCCTATAAGTCAAGCAGTGTGCTAGACATAAGGGGTCCTTTCATGGAGCTTATTGTTTGGGGATAAGGAATCAGGAAGGCAGATGTTAAACAAATGATTATACAGATAACTTAAATTTTTTTAAATTTAAATTCAGTTTGGAGGGGGCGCCTGGGTGGCTCAGTGGTTAAGCATCTGCCTTTGGCTCAGGTCATGATCCTGGAGTCCTGGGATCAAGTCCCATGTTGGGCTGCCCATGCAGAGCCTATTTCTCACTCTGCCTATGTCTCTGCCTCTCTCTCTCTCTGTCTCTCTCATGAATAAATAAATACAATATTTTAAAAAATAAATTCAATTTAGGTAATTATTAATAATCTATATTATATTTAAAAACTGTATTTATTAATAATATACTGCATTATTAGTTTCAAGAGAATTTAGTGATTGATCACTTGCATAGAACACCCAGTGCTTGGGATCCCTGGGTGGCGCAGCGATTTGGCGCCTGCCTTTGGCCCAGGGCGCGATCCTGGAGACCCGGGATCGAATCCCACGTCGGGCTCCCGGTGCATGGAGCCTGCTTCTCCCTCTGCCTGTGTCTCTGCCTCATTCTCTCTCTCTCTCTGTGACTATCACAAATAAATAAAAATTTAAAAAAAAAAAAAAAAAAAAAAAAGAACACCCAGTGCTTATTATATCACATGCCCTCCTTAATGCCCTTTAACCAATTAACCCATCCCCCCACCTAGCTCCCCTCCAGCAACCCTCAGTTTGTTTACTATAGTTAAGAGTCTCTTATGGGTTGCCCCTGTATTTTCATCTTATTTTATGAATATAATCTGTTTTGTTTATTAAATTCCACATATGAGTGAAATCATAATGATACTTGTTTTTTTCTGACTTACTTCACTCAGCATAATTCCCTCTAGTCCCATCCAGCTCATTGCATATGGCAAGATTTCATTCTTTTTGATGGCTGAGTAGTATTCCTGTGTGTGTGTGTGTGTGTGTGTGTGTGTGTAGACATATATATCTGTACACATATAAACATCACATCTTTGTTATCCATTATCTGTTGATGGACATCTGGGCTTTTTTCGTAGTTTGGCTATTTGTGGACATTCTTGCTATAATCATTGGGGTGCAGGCACCCCCCCCTTTGAATCACTATGTTTGTATCCTTTGGATAAATACCTAGTAGTGCAATTTCTGGGCTGCAGAGTAGCTCTGTTTTTAACTTTTTGAGGAACCTCCATACTGTTTTCCAGAATGGCTGCACTAATTTTCATTGCCACCAACAGTGTAAGAGGGTTCTGCTTTCTCTGCATCCTCACCAGCATTTGTTATTTCCTGACTTGTTAATTTTAGCCATTCTGACTGGTGTGAGGCAGTAACTCATTGTGGTTTTGATTTGTATTTCCATGATGCTGAGTGATGTTGAGCATTTTTTCACGTGTGTCCATTAGACATATGTATATCTTTAGAGAAATATCTACTCATGTCTTCTGCCCATTTCTCGACTGGATCATTTGGATTTTTGGGGGAGTGTTGAGTTTGATTTGATAAGTTCTTTATAGATTTTTGGATACCAGCCCTTTATTTGATAAGTCATTTGCAAATACTTTCTCCCATTCTATGGATTGTCTTTTGGTTGTTGTTGCTGTTGTTTTAAAGATTTATTTTATTTTACATTAATTAATTAATTAATTAATTAATTAATTAATTAATTAATTAATTTAAGAGAGCGACAGAGAGCTATCAGAGACACACACAGGGAGAAGCAGGCTCCTGGCTGAGCAAAAAGCCTGATGCAGGACTTAATCTCAGGACCCTGGGATGATGACTTGAGCCAAAGGCCAGACACTTAACCAGCTGAGCCACCCAGGCACCCCAGTTGCTTTTAGTTTTGTCAGCTGTTTCCTGTGCAAAATGCTTTTTATCCTGATAAAGTCCCAATATTTCAATTTTGCTTTTGCTTTCCTTGCCTCTGGAGATGTGTCTAGCGGGAAGTTGCCGCAGCCAAGGTCAAAGAAGTTGTTGCCTGTATTCCCCTCTAGGATTTAGATAGATCCTGTCTCACATTTAAGTCTTTTATTCATTTTGAGTTTGTTTTTGTGTATGGTGCAAAAAAGTGGTCCAGTTTCATTCTTCTGCATGTGGCTGTTCAATTTTCCCAGTACCACTTGTTGAAGAGACTTTTTTCCATTGCTTATTCTTTCCTGCTTTGTGAAAGATTAGTTGACCATAAAATTTAGGGTCCATTTTTGGGTTCTCTTTTCTGTTCCATTGATCTATGTGTCTGTTTTTCTGCCAGTACGTAGTGTCTTGATCACTACAGCTTTGTAATACAGCTTAAAGCGTGGAATTGTAATGCCTCCAGTTTTGGTTCTCTTTTTCAACATTTCTTTGGCTATTCTGATTCCATACAAATTTTAGGATTGTTCCATCTCTACACAGGTAACTTTCTAAATAAAATTGTGACAGATTTTATGGTGGGAGATGTATATGATGCTGTGAGAACTGAGTGGAAACTGCTATGGGTGGTTGTCAGAAAAGGCCTCCTTCAGTGAGTAACTGTATTTTAGCTGAGTAAAATAAAATAATATAGCAACATCTAATATTTATTGAGTGTTTACTATTTGCCAGGCACTGATTCATAACTCTTATTTCTGCTATCCATTTTACAGATGAGTAAACTGAATAATTTAGAGGTCAGTGAACTTATCCTTAGTTCATAACTAGTTAAGTGTGAATCCAGTTCAAAGCTAGGCTATCCCATCGGAACCTAGCATGATATTCTTCTCTTTCCTTTTCAAGAGAGGTAGCCCTTTTGCAGAAGCCTCTGAAGAAGGACTATACCCACTATTTTTGAAAGAATACAGATGTGACAGGAGTACACTGAAAGTAGCACAGGACAGGGTGGGGACTTGTGGAAGGCAAGCAGTGCCATAAGAAGCTCAGGAATTCAATGGGGCCAGATTATACAAAACTTGCTTAAAAGATTTGTTTTAAAAGATTTTAATGTTTTAAAAGATTTGTTTAAAAGATTTTAATGAGGTTGGACTATGTTCATGTTTGATCATTTTTACTGGTTTTGTCAGGGGTTAATTCTTTCTGCTTTAACCATTTTCTTGAAACACTCACAGGAGTGCTTACCATTAAAACTAATAAAACTTAGGCTTCAGGATTCTTTACTTTCACGGGTTCCTATGAATTCTAGAAATTGTTAAGAACATATAGAATGTTCTAGGTGGATAAGGGAAGCTAGGTTGTAGTCAGTAAACATGGTAATGGTAATGTTTACTTACAGATCTCAAGGTGGCCCTCAAATTTATGTATAACAAAACCTGGATCCATTTCTTAACATTCCTGTCAATATCTTTTATTTCACACACTGATTTTTGAGAGGGCATCTGAGGGAAGTTGATTGAGAATTGCTGTCTGAAGTCAGAGTAAGAAGACTCTGAAAGGGGCCTAAACTCCACAATAGTTAAGTCATTAGACTGTAATGACACAGTGGGTAAAAATGGATTATTTTGTGTATAAGAAACTCAAAGATGGGAACTCTACCAAAATAAAACTACAAAAACTTTTAAATTGTTGTCTTGATTTCTACAGTTACATTTGTTGATAGTCTGTATGCATTTTAGTATTTTCAACTTGAAATTGAAATTTTATTTTATAAATGTGGAAAAATACTCTTGGCTAATAACTTCTAATAAACTACTTTTATTCTTACTCTCAGGCGCCTGATCACAGATTCGAAAGTTAAGTTAAAGTATCAGCATTTAATAACAAATAGCTTTGTAGAGGTAAGTGATTTCTCTTAACTTTTCCTTTCTTAAGTAAGAGTAATTGTTTATCACTCTCGATAATAAGAAAGACCCGGGATCCCTGGGTGGCGCAGTGGTTTAGCGCCTGCCTTTGGCCCAGGGCGCGATCCTGGAGACCCGGGATCGAATCCCACGTCGGGCTCCCGGTGCATGGAGCCTGCTTCTCCCTCTGCCTGTGTCTCTGCCCCTCTCTCTCTCTCTCACTGTGTGCCTATCATAAATAAATAAAATAAAAAAAAAATTTATAAAAAAAAAAAAAAGAAAGACCCAAAGGTCTTGGTTTATGACATAAACATAGTTTATGGACTTTATTCATGAGGCATACCAAACACTCTTATTCTCAAAGGAATGTGCCAAATCAATAAGTAGATGTCTCTTCATAGATCTAGAACTTTGGGTGATAAAATTATTTTTACAGTATTCTTCTATTATCCCTAGCAAAAAATTATAGCTGATTTTTTTTTTTTAAGATTTTATTTATTTATTCATGATAGAGAGAGAGAGAGGCAGAGACACAGGCAGAGGGAGAAGCAGGCTCCATGCACCGGGAGCCCGATGTTGGATTCGATCCCGGGACTCCAGGATCGCGCCCTGGGCCAAAGGCAGGCGCCAGACCGCTGCGCCACCCAGGGATCCCTATAGCTGATTTTAATGATGTGATGTTTAAGCATGTTTGGCAATTTAACCTTGCTAATATAATATCTCTGCTTGTTTTATTAGCTTCCATTACCAGTAAACTCTGTTAATAAAAAGAGCTATATTTATTTGTTTTTATCAGTTGTTTTTCTTTTATACAGAGGTCAGCAAACTATGACCTGTTTTCCAAATATTTACTTGAATGTGCCCATTTTTTCTATGACTTCTTTTGTGCTATAGTGGCATAGTTGAGTAGTTGTGGCCCTCAAAAACAAAAATCTTTACTCTCTGGCTCTCTCTCTCTCTCTCTCTCTCTTTTTCTTCCAACTAGCTCCCTCCCCCCCCCCCCCTTTTTAAATTTCTTTTTATTGGAGTTCAATTTGCCAACATATAATATAACACCCAGTAACTCTCTGGCTCTCTACAGAAAATGTTTGCCAGCCTCTGTATAAGATCATCAATGTAAATTGATATTTTAATTCGACAAAGTAATTCTTATTTCTATTAGAAGATTAAACTGAAAGTCAGACCAGATATTCTAGAGAACAGCATATTTTAGGAATACTATATTTTTAAAATGGTCAATAAACTTGAATTCTGGTGCAGAATACTTGAGCCATATTTTGTCTCATAATAATACCTCAAAAATTTTACTTTTTCTAAGAACTAAATTACGATCATTGCTATGTTTTAAAAACTGACTTTTGTTCTTAGAAGACATTTTTATGATCAAAAAGAGAAATTGCATATGTATTCTATAGCATCTAAACACCTTCCCTAAGTAGCAGTGTTCTTGATTTCTCACATCTTTGAAAATTGCCCTGAAGAACCATAAACAAATTGATACTTTTTAATGATCACAAATGGGTAATTATTTTAAAGCTTGTCATTAGGATTTTGAAGGTAGAACCAAGACACGGTTCGTGTACTTATAAAACCAGATTTTCAAGGTATCTGTAATCTTGGAAAAACTGCATCTAAAAGCATTACTTGGCAGCACGGATGGCTCAGTGGTTTAGAGCTGCCTTCAGCCCAGGGCATGATCCTGGAAACGAAGGATCGAGTTCCACATCAGGCTCCCTGCATGGAGCCTGCTTCTCCCTCTGCCTGTGTCTCTGCCTCCCCCACCCCCACCCCTGTCTCTATGGATAAATAAATAAAATTAAAATAAAAGCATTACTTTAGAAGACTACTAAATATTGGGGACAGTCTTTTATATGCTTGTGTCTCTGTCTTTGGCCCTTACACTGGGGAAGCAATGTAAATAATTGCTTATTGTAGTAGGAAATATTGCATCATGATATAATTTGCTGTCGGTATTTATTTTCTAATTTGGGTTTCAGTGCAATCGACTGTTAAAGTGGTGTCCTGCCCCAGATTGCCACCATGTTGTTAAAGTCCAATATCCTGATGCTAAACCTGTTCGCTGCAAATGTGGGCGCCAGTTTTGGTAAGCATGTGATTTCCTAAATTGAAATAGTACATAGAAGAATGCAGCTGTAATCACATTTTCTTGTGTGCTCCGTTGGAACTAATATGGGAGCAAACTTACAGATATGGGACAAGAGTTTAGTTCTCATTTCTGATGGAGTGCTTATTATGTTTAGTTCCTCTATGGCTCTTGCTCTGTTTTCTTTTTTTTTTTTTTTTCTTTTTTTTTTCTTTTTTTTTTTTGCTCTGTTTTCAAGTTATCTCTTAGGAAACAAAATACAGAGGATTATTTTTCCTTTGTTCTGAAAAGTTTAATCTTACTCCTAGAAGGAAAATGTGTGGATAAATTTGTAAAGATATAACATGGTTGATTAGATATACTTTTCAACCAATATTTTCCCTGTGGCTTTACTGGCCCAGCTTTCCTGGTGACCTCCATTGTGGAGTTTATAACATACTATTCAGTCTTTGAATTCTAGATTTGACTTAATAGAGAATTTCTAGTACTAGAGAATTTCCAGTACCACGTATTTGTATTAGTTAAAATGATTTTCCATTTTCCCTGTGGATCTTTTAGGAATGAGAAACCAATCAAACCAAGTAGCTCTAAGAACTAGCAAACAGACATATTGGTATTTCATATCATTCTTTTTTTCCTCTACAAGCAACTGTAGAATTAGACTTACACATCATTAATACTAAATATTTCCAAAAAGGAGCAGATAACCTTACAGAGATGAAATATGTGTGAAATACATGCTATTTTGGTAAAGATTAAATATACATTACTATTTTAGAGTTTATCCTATGGACAGGAGGTAAAGTCTGATTCTGTATCTACTTTAAAACATTTTTGTATGAAATATCTTGATACAGACCAAAATATAGAAAATAACAGCAGTGAATACTTATATAGCTACAAACCCACCCAGCTAAGACAATGTTAGTATCTTGTTTTCGTTAAGAAATAAAACATGACACATTCATTTGAAGCTCCTTTGTTCCCTTTTCCATCCCACTCCCTATCTTCTTTTCCAGAAGTAACCATTATCCTTGACTTCACTTAATTTGATAGTACTTTGTTCCCCTCATTTGCAAAGGATTTTTGCCATTCTTGAATTACTTAGCTAATCAGCCATTCAGCAATTATTTTTTTCATAAACATTTGTATTTATTCTTAATTTATACTTTCTTAAATGTATATAGCATGCTTCTAGAATACAGAAAGGAATTAACAATTAATATATTCTTAGGAAATATTTAGTCACACTCTTGTTTTATACCTTGCTTGGTACAATTTATAGGACTGAGGTTAATTTGTTTGGATCATGCAAATGTGACCTGTTTGCTTCTCAAATATTGCTCACTGTGCATTAGCATTAAATTATGTAATTACAAAGTCAGACCTTTTCTCTTCATTTGGGGTGTTAAATAAGAGATTTAATATATTCTAATAAAGCATTGATTGAAATTTAAGTTCAAATTAGTGAAAATTATTTGGTTTCAATTAATGAATGTTTATAGCACAAAACTATACATATGTAAAATGATCAGAAAAATACAGATCTGGGGATCCCTGGGTGGTGCAGCGGTTTAGTGCCTGCCTTTGGCCCAGGGCGCGATCCTGGAGACCGGGGATCGAATCCCACGTCAGGCTCCCTGCGTGGAGCCTGCTTCTCCCTCTGCCTATGTCTCTGCCCCTCTCTCTCTCTCTCTCTCTCTCTGTGACTATCATGAATAAATAAATAAAATCTTAAAAAAAAAAAATACAGATCTGATTAAACTGAATTTTTTGTCTTAACAGTTTGGTGGCTATTTAGAGAGTCTTTATAAAATTATCATCATAGCATGTCTTCATGCCTATAATCATTTCTTCATTTCACACAGACACACAACGATACATGGTATCCTAACACTAAATTCTAAATAATCTGTGGTGGAATAATAAAAACTTGGCTCCTGCCCTTGTATTTGCCAGTCACTAGAAACTATGAAACCACTGAGAAACTATAAAACATGAAATGATTTGTTTACTGCGTACAGTAGGTAGGACTTAATTCTTTTAACTCTTGTGTTACTTAACAGCTTTAACTGTGGAGAAAATTGGCACGATCCTGTTAAATGTAAGGTGAGTTTATCTGGCATTTTCTTTTTTAAATAACGTAATAAAACACTTCTGAGACTTGATGATTGAAAACCAGGGCCCACAGTTTTGTTATCCACTTGTAGATAGAAGATTGTGTTTTTCCTTTTTATTTCAGATGATCATTTGAATTTTTGAAATTTTTGAAATTTCATTCCATAGGAATAAGTCCGATCCTAATGATTATCAGGATAACAGTGGTTAAGGAACCTCTCTGGGCAGGCTTTGTAATTAGCTCAGGGGAAATGGCACATCTTGGAGCTCTGGGTTCCCACTTGGCTCCAGAGAAAGTCTTCCTTTGGTTGATTTTATATATACTGGATATGAGAACTATAGGGTCCCCTTGGTTTATAAGGAAGTAAATCCAGTGATAATCTTGTCCTTTGCCTTTTACATTTAAGCTTGACTGTATTTAAATGTTGAAGTAATTTACTATCCTTATGTTGAAGTAATTTACTATCCTTTTTCTTAAGTCTTTTGTTGTACCCTAACAGTTGTTGTTTTCAAACAGTGGTTAAAGAAGTGGATTAAAAAGTGTGATGATGATAGTGAAACCTCTAATTGGATTGCAGCCAACACAAAGGTTGGTATTTTCCTTCAGTAAACTCTTTCCTTTTTTAGGGAAACTGTGATAAGAATAGGTGCATCAGCATTAGCAAAACAAGTAAGCTTACATAGTTAAGGACTTTGTTTTACCTTTACCTCAGTTAACATTTGGGGGGGTTTGGGTTGTTTGGGGAGTTTGGAGTTTTCTTTGTTTTGCTCCCCCTGAATGCCTTTTTTTAATTTTTTTTTATTTTTTAGTGTTCAAGTTTATTTTATTGAGCACTACTGCAACAGGCATAGTACTCTTCTTTAGAAGTTTTTGTATGCTAGGAAAATAGAGTTTCCTGTAGAAGAAAAAGCTGACAATTTTTCTACCCAGGGGTTTGATAATGTTTTTTCATATCATTCTTGCCTGCCTTTTAGTATAGAAATACAGAGTTTACTCCACCTAGCTTGGTTTTATCAGACAAATTTACATTTCTGCCTTTAAAAATCTCAAGAGTTTGGGGTGCCTGGCTGGCTCAGCTGGTAGAGCATGCAACTCTTGATCTCAGGGTTGTGAGTTTGAGTCCCACACTGGGTATAGAAATTACTAACATAAAATAAAGAAACTTAAAAAAAGAATCCCCAGGGTTTAACTTTTAAGGAGTCTTTCTTTTTTTCTTTTCCTTCAAAATTTAATTTTAAGTAATCTTCCACCAAGTATGGAACTTGAACTCACAACCCTGAGATCAAGAGTTACATACTACAGACTGAGCTAGCCCAGCAGCCCCTACTTAAGAAGCCATTCTTCAGAGCAGTATTGAGAGTAACTGTTTATATTATGTAACTGCACTGGGCTTAACATGTTTGGCATCTTTAACATATTAAACTTATAAAATATGATTTAAGAGACTTGACTTTTGAGAACTAGAGGTTTTGAGGGTAGTAATCGATATCCCTTGTTTTTTGTTTTTACTTTTGAAGTACATTACTGTTTATGATACTAGTTTTAAGATTCAGTCTGTTTATGACCATGGACCACTTCTTAAACTCTAGACAGATGTTTTGTTCTGCAAATGGATGTATTCTTTAGCGCCCTTTTTTTTTTCTATCACTAAATAATTTCACTAAATCACCATATGTTTGAATCCCAACTGTGTAGTAGAAAATTGTGTAAATAGCCAATCTTTATTTAATTCAATCTTACGTCTTGTCTTTATTGGAAGTGACTAGGTGATGGAACAGTAGTGTTATTCATAGACTATTCATTCTTAGTATTGCCTTTCACATGTGAAGATGATACTTAAAGAATACTGAGTTGTTTGACCAGTGTTAGAGCTTTCTATCACTCAGTTACAGGACAATGATAATAAGGAATGTTTAAACTATGGAGACCAAAACACACCATTTTATGCCATTCGTCCCCTGTTCTACCCAAAAAGATTAAAATGGGAAAATATTTCTATTTCCCAGAAAGCCTTAGTGAAATAGTCTTGTTTCATAAAACAAATGGTGAAATGGGTGGTTGAAATCAGTACTTTTGTGCTCTCTAAAATTATCATGGTAAAGCTAATTCATGTCACTTAAGAAAACCTTTCTGTGTTGTTAGGAAGTGATTACTTTAGTTGTTTAAAAATATCCTGGACAGGCATACTTTCTTGAAAATTGATTTCCCACCAGATATGTTAATTAAAGTCCCAGAATCCTTGAATATGCTCTGTAAAGCTAGTATTTAGAATAGAGCAGTTGTATTTTCACTAAGTAGTTTGATTAAACTATAGCCCACTTTCTGCATCTAGAAAAACCTTCCCGATACTTTAAACCTCCAAGATGTTTAAAATAGGTAATACAGGGCACCTGGGTGGCTTAGTCCATTAAGCATCAGACTCTTGGTTTCAGCTCAGGTCATGATCTCAGGGTCCTGGGATGGAGCCCATCCTCAAATTGGGCTCCTAGCTCTGTGGGGGATCTGCTTTACCCCCACTTGCTGCTCCTGCACATCCCCTCTTTAAAACAAACAAACAAACAAACAAACAAATCTTTAAAGTAAAAAAATAGGGAGTACAGGTTTGAATATGTTTGACGTTGTTTAGAAAGTAGATTATTGAGGAGGAATGACAGTTAGTAATAGTTATCTGCTTGGTATTTTTGAGAAAAACCTAAAGAGTTTTTTTCTTGAGAGGTTTCAGAAGCTTTTATGTTTGGTATTAGCTCCTTAAACAGACTTGCAAATTATCGGTGGTATCCTGACATATTATGAGAGCTTAATATTATTTGGTTAATTATAACCTAGAAATGTAGAATAAAACAGATACTTTAGACCTGTAATTTGCTTTCTTGGGAAAATGTAGAATACGTTAATTGATTTCAAAGATTTGATTTAAATGTATAATTAGAAATTGCCATATTGGCCTATTTAAAATGACTATAGTTCACAATCAGGGTAGTCTGTTTCACAACGACCAAATTGTATAAGTAATATAATGGGTGATACTCCCCCCTTGTGGGAGTTACAGGCATCAAACAAATGCAGCAAAAATATAAGCTTTACATCTTATAGTATGATTTACATTTTAGTAAGTTTGATTTTCTAGATTTTCCAAAAGAAAAAGAAAACCATAGACCTGTAGAGTAATAACTTTGGCTTACTAGCAACCAAGAATATGACACAGATCGGAAAAAGCCATGATCTCTGTAGCACAGTTGTGAAGGGATCACAATGAGAAGAATTTAAAACACAAGGGTATTTGAGGGTGCCTGGCTGGCTCAGTCAGTAGAGCATGCACCTCTTGATCTTGGAGTTGTGAGAGTTCAAGCCAGGTTGGGGGTAGAGTTTATTTAACTAAAACAACAACAATAAAGATAAATAAAACCAAGGGTATTTAACAGAAGAAAGTTGGGAAATTCGGTAGCTACATAAAGAATTTACCAGTCTTACCAGTCCCACTTATCTGATTCTTAAGACTCAATTGCATAGTCTTCAATCCTGAATCTACCATTTGCTACCTATGTGACCTCAGACTAGTGTTTTTATTATTTTTCTCTCCCTTAGTTTATTCATTTGACAAATGAAAATAGGATCACTATAAGGATTATTATTATTTTTTTATAAGGATTATAAATTAACGCATATAAAACACTGAGAACAATTAGTGCTATACAGGAATTACTCAATAATTATTTCTAGATGACACTCGAGAGTTAACTATATTTACATGAACAATATGTTTTACCTCCCGTAAAACTATTATTACCACGTGTATGGTTAAAAGTACTTAAAATGTTTTTGTCCCCCAACCCCACTAAAACAGATCTTTTAATTGTGTATCCTAAAAGCCAGTAATAATAATAGGTAATTTCTAGTAGTACTTAATGTATTCCACATTGTTCTAAGTGCTTTACATGTATTAATAACAATAAATGTGGTATTTAAAAATAAACCAAATCTAGAACTGGCTTCTTTTCGGTGGTAGTAATACAACCTAGTGTGTAGCATTGACACCAACTTTATAGTTTCTCTTCATAGGAATGTCCCAAATGCCATGTCACAATTGAGAAGGATGGCGGTTGTAATCACATGGTCTGTCGTAACCAGAACTGTAAAGCAGAGTTTTGCTGGGTGTGTCTTGGCCCTTGGGAACCACATGGATCTGCCTGGTAGGTTGGGGAAATGAAGGGGAGAAAATCTTCATATAAGTATGTAATACATGCCATGTAATTACAAATAAAGTTTCTGCCCCATGGAAGTCACTAACTTGAGAGCTAGATAAATTAATACAGTGTGTGGTCATTGTTAAAAATATATGCAAGATGTCTGGAGCAGGGATAAATTAGGCATATTTCACAGAGGAGATAACAATTGGGATGAATTTTAAGGGAGATTAAGAAAGAGGTCATTAGTTGAAAGTGGTAGGAAAAGCGTTTAGGGCAAAAGGAGCAGCATGAACAAAGCTAGAATGATGTGAAAATACATGACTTATTTAGAGAAGACTTGCATTGTCTAATATGTCTGTCTAGGCAGTAGTTGAAATCTAAGAGCTTATTGGTAAAACCCAACCCTCAATTGTGTTTTACTTATCCTTGTATGCTATGTGTCCCTAACTTTAAAAGTTGGAAAATTGGGCAGCCCCGGTGGCGCAGCGGTTTAGCGCCGCCTGCAGCCCGTGGTGTGATCCTGGAGACCTAGGATCGAGTCCCATGTTGGGCTCCCTGCACGGAGCCTGCTTCTCCCTCTGCGTGTCTCTGTCTCTCTCTCTCTGAATAAATAAATCTTTTAAAAAAAAGTTGGAAAATTGCCTAAGCAATCCAGATTTTTAGCCTCTCTTTGAAACATAGTCCTCCTTGGCAACATTTGTTTGGAACTGATTAGTAGCCCCAAAGATGGAGCCTTTACTTTCTAGTTTGATGTATTCCCCTAAGACTGAATCTTAAAGGCATTTGCATGTATCATCATGACAGTATATTTAGAAGATGCCATTATATTTAGGAGAGATAATATCTTTGTTCTGTGCGTATTTCTTAGCAGTTTAGGAAAATGCAAGTTAGACTTGTGATGCCTTGAGTTTTAAGAAAAAAAGGCAGCTAGCACATCTCCTGGTAAAAATGAAAGTATTTCTGAGTGTTGTAATATGCAAATGACCCATTCCACGTATTTGTGTTACCCACTTTATTGGCGTTTCAGCTTGTGGCCCCTCTGAAGTTGTGGGGCATGGAAAAAGAGTTAGAAAGTAGACTGGGACCTAAAGCAGTTTGGACATTATCAGAAGGATTTTAAATTGGGAGTGATCTGATTAGATCTGTAATTTAGATGAGACGGCTCTGTATTATGTGCTTTACATACATTACCTCAGAATTGTGGCTGCTTTCTAGAGACTGAATGGGAGGGGAAGAAATTGCAGGTTTGGGACAGGAAGAGGATCTCATCTTTTTTTTTTTTTTTTAAAGATTTTATTTATTCATCAGAGACACAGAGAGAGACAGACAGAGGCAGAGGGAGAAGCAGGCTCCCTGTGGGGAGCCCCATGTGGGACTCGATCCTGGGTCTCCAGATCAGGCCCTGGGCTGAAGGTGGCGCTAAACCGCTGAGCCACCCGGGCTGTCTAGAGGATCTCATCTTAAGACAATGGCAAGTGTTTTAGTTTCATTGGAACTTTTATTAGTTTCATTCAAGGAATAGTGAGAGAGCTTACTTGCCTGAAATTAATTTTGAATTAGGTAAAAACTAGTTGGTTATGTGGAAATAAAGAAAGTGATTTTGCTACTGCTAATGCCTAGGAGAAGGGTGTTTGGGGGTTAGCCCAACAGGTACTCTGGATTTTAAAAGCAAACGGGGATTAGACTATTCCCAGAAACTAAATATTTAAACCAACAAGCCTAATGAATGGAGAAGAGTTATTAAAAGATACGTTTCTTGCTAAAGATACTTCTTTTATATGTAAGAAAATCTCTGATCATAACTCAAATTTTAAAGAAGCTGTTTTGAAAACTCAACAAAAACAAAACTAATGTTGAATACAGGAGAATGAAGAATGGCCTGGACCAGGGTTGTCAGAAATGTTTCCTGTGCCTTGCCTTTACCCCTAGCTAACATGGCAAATGAATCATGCTGTGCTTCCTTATTTAAATCTGAAAATGCCTCAGAATCCTCAAAATAGCATTCTAAGTAGCTCTGTCCATCATCTGAATTAGAAGTATAAATTAATTCTCTCTGCTTTCCTGGCCTTTAAGTCCTTAACAATTTTGGCTGAGTAAAGTCCAGAAGGAGTTGAAGCAGATAAATATCTTAAAAATATCAAAAGGAAAATTTTAAAGATATATTAGATAGGAAGAAGAGTTGACAGTTAATAATTGACCAGTAATAGGCAAGGAGAACTGATCTTTGGGCTAAATTGAGTAAAGCAGTTTTTGTAAGAGAGGATCATAACCCAAGCTGGGGGGGAATGAATAAATCTGACTCAAGTGAATTATGGTTTGGATTACTTTAAAAACTGAAAGAGGAGATCAGGAAGCCATTGTTGGTTATTTTACTGAGTAGTTAAGGAAAATGGAGAAATCCCGAATTTCTAAAGTTTGTGCTTGATTCCATATAACTTTTCTGTCAAATCCCAGAATCAAATAGTATTATTAGGATAATGGGTTAAGGAGTGTCTTGTAGATCTCAGCAAGGTATTGCAGTATGAGCTGAGATGTTTGTGGCCTAAACTATGAATACACACAGGGATGTTTGAGAGTAATTGAATGACCATTTCCTGGGAGTTAGAGGTAACGCATTTGGGTCTTCCTAATGGAATACTTTCAAGGTTTGCTGAAAGGTTTTGTGCTTATCTGTTTTATTCACGTAAACTGTGCTGCTTCTCTGGTCCGTTTTATCGATGACTTTCTTGTACTAGAGAATCTTGCATACATTTTGGATAACATCATAGAAGGATATTAAATATGTAGATCATTAAAATCCTGGAAAACTTGACAAGCTGGAACAATGGTTCCCGTTTAACAAGATTTAAATTAAATTCAGAATTCTTCCTTTTGATCTAAAAGGATTACTGTTTAAATCTGAAGACATGACTACAGCATGTGAACAATATAGTCCATTGTTAAGGAAGGGTATGGCCCTCAGTTGTCAGACAGGCATGTTTAATGCTTAGCTCTGAAACTCTAGTAGTTATGTGACCTTTAAGTATGTTACTTATCTACTCAAAATTTAATTCTTCGTCTACTCAATGAGGATAATAATACACATTTCATAAGGTCGTTCAGGAAATTAAATGTGATAGTATATTTAAAAGCCTTAGTAGTAAGTGGGTGATATGTAGTAAGCACTCAAGTATCAGCTGTTCCCATAATGTAGGCTCCCAGAAAAGCAGAGGTAGAGTAATCAGGACAAGGGAAGTGCCAGTCTTGTTCATCTCTACTCTAAGCTGACTTTTAGGCACGTTTCCCCTGCCTCTCATTTTGTGTGTCATTCAGTTTTCAGTGACTCTTGTAAATTATAATAGCAGGTAAGGCATATAGTATAGCAACTGTTACATAGTAATCTTATCAATTATTGGTTCTCTTTGGTTTTAAAGATAAAAAGGTGAGTAACTGGAAAAATTGGGAATATTTGGCTTAAATGACAGACAACCTAGGAAATAAGACCTCTTTCTTCAAAAACTGAGTTAGAAGTACAAATGTCAGGAATGGAAGTTGTACAGTGACAGTGTTTTCTAATGATTACAAATGAGCTGTTTTGGAATAAAGTACTTCAGAAGATAGGGAATCCCAACAATGCTTTGAGTTCCTTTCAGCTTATAATTCTGCCATAATGGTAGAACCCAGGGCATTTCAAACACTTCAGTTTACCTGTATAAAGGAGAATATTGCTTCTAGATAATCTCTGAATCCAAACTAAAATTCTGTAATTTGTTCCCTTTTCATTGATTTTTGGCCTTATGAATCTTCTTAACTTACTTTAAGGTACAACTGTAACCGCTATAATGAGGATGATGCAAAGGCAGCAAGAGATGCACAGGAGGTAAGTACATTTTTTTCAGGTTACAGTTGGACAGGAATGTGCATTACATGTTTATTAGGGAATAATTTAGCAGAAGTTTCCAATTCTGAAAGAGTTGTGGAAAGACACTCCAATAAATACCAGGTATCTATGTACATTTAGAAAGGGAATCTTATCTAAAATGCATATCAGTAACACTCCTGTTTATAGGTTTGTTTGCTTTCTTTTAATTAATCTAGTCGTGTAGTGCTGTTCCAGGTTTTAGTGTCAAGATTTTCTCATCCTAGCAAGGAGTCGAGAGAACAGTATTTGTTAAATAGCTTTACTGCTGTTTATATGCATTCTTGCTTCTTTTTAATTTTTTAACCTCCTTATTCGTCAAGAAGATGAACTGATTTAGAATGAACTGCCTCAAGAAGGGGGAGTTCACTCCCTATTACTGGTTAGCAGTATAACTCACTATTATAGAAGGATTTACTTTTTTTTTTTTTTAAGATTTTATTTATTTATTCACGAAGAGACACAGAGAGAGGCAGAGACACAGGCAGAGGGAGAAGCGGGCTCCCTGGGAGGGGCCTGACATGGGACTCGATCCCAGGGTCTCTAGGATTACACCCTGGGCCGAAGGCGGCGCTAAACCACTGAGCCACCCAGGGATCTCCCAATTTTCTTTCTCCCTTCCCTTCCCTTCCCTTCCCTTCCCTTCCCTTCCCTTCCCTTCCCTTCCCTTCCCTTCCCTTCCCTTCCCTTCCCTTCCCTTCCCTTCCCTTCCCTTCCCTCCCCTTCCCTTCCCTTCCCTCCCCTCCCCTCCCCTCCCCTCCCCTCCCCTCCCCTCCCCTCCCCTCCCCTCCCCTCCCCTCCCCTCCCCTCCCCTCCCCTCCCCTCCCCTCCCCTCCCCTCCCCTCCCCTCCCCTCCCCTCCCCTCCCCTCCCCTCCCCTCCCCTCCCCTCCCCTCCCCTCCCCTCCCCTCCCCTCCCCTCCCCTCCCCTCCCCTCCCCTCCCCTCCCCTCCCCTCCCCTCCCCTCCCCTCCCCTCCCCTCCCCTCCCCTCCCCCCCTCCCCTTTCTCTCTTTCTCTCTCTTCTCCCCTCTCCCTTCTCTCCTCTCCCCTCTCCTTTCTCTTTTTTCTGATTTAAACAGTAAGTGTAAGGACACTTGAGTGGCTCAGCAGTTAAGTGTCTGCCTTCAGCTCAGGGTGTGATCCTAGGGTCCTGGGAATTGGGCTTCCTGCATGGAGCCTGCTTCTCCCTCTGCCTTTGTCTCTGTCTCTGTCTCTCTCATGAATAAATAAATAAAATCTTTAAAAAAATAAAATTAAAAAGTAAGTGTGGATTATGATCATCAACATTTTTGAGTTCTTTCAGCCTGGTAATTCTTTCATAGTGTAGAATCCTGGAATTTATTCCTTATATTCATCTATTCCATATTGAAATTCCCCAGTTGTCCCAAAAATATTATTTTCAAATGGTTTTCCTTGCTATCATTCACAACTTCTGTTGCTTATTATTATTATTATTTTTACTTTTTAAATGTTCTTTTAAAATATATTTCTAATTAAGAATACCATAAACACAAAAGAATATATATAACTTAGTCTATCATATTGTTAGAGATGAGAGTTTTGTGTCTCACTATTTTAAAAAGCTGGAAAATGGTGTTTTGTATTTATAAATGATGGGTGGTGTTTCACAGATGCTCACAATATCTGTGATCCTTTTAAAGGAAAAAAAATCCAAAAATTCCAATGTTGATTTAAATATTACTTAAATACGTTTCAACATAAAACCACCTGTGTAAACTCTTATGCTCATATACAACTATATAACCAAACTAAGAAAACAAAATCTGTGAGACTCAAGTTAAAATTAGTTTGACAGGTAAGTTGTTTGTTGGAATTAAATTACTACTGATAAACTGCTGGGTGGCCCAAGTTTTTTTAAATGAATGTTACTATGCTACTAAGTGCCATGTGGCAACTTGTTTTCCCACTGACTTTCTAGATGTCAGTAATTGCAAATCTTTAATCCTATGGTGCATCATGATTTGATTTGATCAGAATTTATTGATTTATTCGTTTTCATATGTTTTCCTCATTAGCTCAGTACAATTAAAGTTAATGTTGCTTAAGGCCAATTTTAGCCATTTCACAAATGTAACACCTGAAATAAAACTTCAGTTCTTTGCTATAAGTTCATTGAGAGGATCCCAGAGTGTGTTTTCTTTAGGTTGTTGTCAGATTTTAAAATATGTTTAAATCCTATGGTCTATTTAGACCAGATCATTTGGCTTCCCTACCCCACTCCCATCGAGTATACACAGACTTCAATTTGAGATGCATCATTTCATGCAGTTTTTTTAATTTCATGTAGTTTTAATATAAAAGTTCTATATTGACAGTCATGCTTTTCCAGCCTCCTATTTGGACTTGATTCCACCGTTATATTCTTTTTTTTAGCTCAGTTTTTCATTGCATCTCCTTCTGTTGTTGTTTTTTTAATCTTAGCCTTTTTCCCTTAAGGCTTTCTCCTCCTGTTTTAAATAGTCATGATTGTCTTAAATCCTGTTGAAGAAACCATAAATTTCTCCAAAGTTGATTCTGACAATAGTTATCCTGAGTCTACAGAGAAATGTTCTTTTTTCTTAAGCTACATTGTATTTCCTAATTACTGTGGTATAGGCTTTTCATTTTTACCATTGAATGAAGAGTAATCTAGCTAGATCTAGCCAGATATGGTATTTACCAGTAGAGAAAAGTATATGGGTTATCCTTGGCCTCATTTGGGTGCTGGTAGACTCTCTTTCAGAGATCCACAGGGAGGGTGTATTACTATGCATAGCTTCTAAGCTAGTTTCTCACATGTAGATTCTAGAGGCTGGAACACGTTATTTTTCTAGTTTGCATCTTTTGGACTAAACTAGAATCTTTGATTCTGTGAGTGTACAGAGAAAGATTTTATAGGAATGGTTTTGTTTGTTTATTTAGTGGGCACTGTTCCTCCCAGAATGGAACACACCCTTACCTACCCATCTGGCCTCTTCCTTCCTCACTTTCCCTACTCCCATACTCTGGCATAGTATTCACTGGGAATTGTAGCCTTAAAAAGTACTAGAAGATTGGCACACAGTCCATAAAGAAGAGAGATGGTAGTTGAGTACCCTGGAAAGATGGTATACCTGTGTTGTAGAAAGTTATTGACTCAATATACTACGCCACAGTGCTAATCTTGGTGGACATTTGGATTTTCTTATTTTCTAGACCAGGAGAGTCAATACGATTTTTCTGTGAAGGGCCAGATAGTAAATATTTTCAGCTTTACACACTGTATGGTTTCTTGACAACTATTCAACTCTGCCTCTGCTCTTGTAATGCTAAATCATCTGTAGACTCAGATGAGTAGGCATGACAGTTATGGACAGAAGCTGGACAAAGTTCCAAGTTAACTCTATTTACAAAACCAGGCAGCAGCTGGACCTGGCTTACAAGCCAGAGTTTGCTTACCCCTGTTCTAGGCAGTCAGGTTTGTTGTTTTGGATTTTTTTCCAAAGTGCTTTCAGGTTATCACTCACTGCATTCTCAATCCAGATTCTGGCATTTGATTTAAAAGTTGGTCTTACTTGCAATGGTGGTATGGGTTTTCTTTCATGTTGAATTTTAGAAGTGTTTTAGTGAGAAGCTATTTTAGAATTATTAAATCAAGTCCTCTAACATATCATGCATTTTAATATGGTAGTTTTGTTTTTCCATTTAATCTTGGAAATCTGACAGGCTTGAAAATATTAATGCTTTGAGGGGGAGATAAAATGCCAAGCAGATTATTTTCTACATATTATATTTGATTAACATAATTTTAGATTAACACATATTTATTAACATTAGTATTAATCTTTAATATTAAAGATTACTGTTGAATGAATATTAAAGATTACCATTTAATATTAAAGATATTAAAGCTAATATTTAATCTGCTTTTTAATCTAATAACAATTATATATAATTGGCATAATTTTCCATTGTGTAAGCTTTGATTTGATACCTGTCTGATTCTTGAATAGTAATATTAGATTTTTTGAGATGTTTTGGTATTGTATGATAGAAGAACCTCATGGTTGACTAATTATGTGGTTCAGATTAGTATTTGAAAGCTGGAGCCCAACCTCAGGGCCTGCTAGTGTCTGTGCTATTTGTAGTCTCTCAGGCCTAAAGAGAGGAGGAGGAAATGATAGTAAAAAGAAATATGCATGTGTGATAAGAAACCTTTTCATAGTGGTTTCATTTAACAAACATTTATTAATTATTTTCTGCATATTAGGCACTAGAGATAACAGTATTACTTGTTACCTACCTTGGGGTGCCTGGGTGGCTCACTTGGTTAAGTGTCTGCCTTTGGCTCAGGTTGTGATCCTAAGGGTCCTGGGGTCCTGGGGAGGTCTACTTCTCCCTTTCCCTCTGCCCCTCCTCCCTGTTTGTGTGTTCTCTCTCTCTCTCTTTCAAATAAATAAAATATTTTTAAACATAAGTAATAAATAAAAACAAAAGGTCGCATCTCTAGAGATTGACAGTATACTGGGAGAGACCAAGGTGAATTATTATTGCAGCCTGATAAATAAAACAAATCTAGATCAGATAATACTTCATGTATCTTTAAAACACTTTTAATATAACTGCAATACCATTATTATCTTTGTATATATATTTATTATGTTTTTAAAGCAAAACTTTAATATTAACTATCCAGTGTTCAGATGTCTCCATTTATTTCATAAGTTTTCTTTTATAGTTGGTTCAAATCAGGATCCACACAGGGAGTTAGATTTGATTGACATCTCTTGAGTATTCCCTATTCTATAGGTCTTCCATTCCTATTTTCCCTCCACATTGCCATTTATTTGTTGAGGAAGCTAAGTCATTTTGTCCCAGAGAATTTTTCATATTCTGGATTTTGTTGATTGTAATTTCCTGGTATCATTTAATAGGCTCTTTTATCGCTGTTTTTCCTGAAACTGGTGGTTAATTCTAGATACTTGAATTCAGACTCCATTGGGGAGTATCACCTACCTGGTGATACTGTATACTTTCTTTCGTATTATATGAGGAGTTATATGATGTCTGGCTGCCTCTCTGTTGTTTTCTACTTTAAAATGTTGATACTTCTTACTTGTTTACTTACTGCATACTGCAGAACAGTGCTATCCAGTAGAGCTTTCTATGATGGAAATGTTCTTTATCACCACTGACCAAACATGCGTGTTGAGCACTGGGGAACTGAAATTTTTTTAATTTAAATAGTGACAGGTGGCCGATGGCTGCCATACTGGAAGTATAGCTATCAGATATTCATAGCAGTATTAAATAGCAAAAGATGGCAAGAGATGTGTTTGCTCCTGATTTTAGCCTAAATCCCTGTACTGTTTCATCAGTAAATATGGTATCAGCTTTTGTGTGTATTTGATACATTTGTTATAATTACATTTCCTTAATTTTTCTTAATGGGACAGCGATCTAGGGCAGCCCTGCAGAGGTACCTGTTCTACTGTAATCGCTATATGAACCACATGCAGAGTCTACGCTTTGAGCACAAACTCTATGCTCAGGTGAAGCAGAAAATGGAGGAGATGCAACAGCACAACATGTCCTGGATTGAGGTGCAATTCCTGAAGAAAGCAGTTGATGTCCTCTGCCAGTGTCGTGCCACACTCATGTACACTTATGTCTTCGCTTTCTACCTCAAAAAGAATAACCAGTCCATTATCTTTGAGGTAGGAATAGCTACTGAGTGGGGAAGAAAAACCCCCATGTCATAGGACTACTTGGTCTTTCATAGATAAGATATATAGAGTTTTAAAAGCTTCTATCTGCTCAGAATTTAGATATCTTGTCCTAAACTGCATTCAAATTAATGTGGTTTAACCAGCTAATGATTAAGTGTGCAGACTCTAGAGTCAGCCCTGAATTTGAAACTGGACTTAATCAGTTTTTAGCTCTATTGACTTGGAGCAAATTACTAACATCATTTATATTTTTATTTTAAAATGGAGATGATACTGGGTCGTCTGAGTGGCTCAGTTGGTTAAGCATCTGCCTTCAGTTCAGGTCATGATCCTAGGACCCTGGGATTGAGCCCTAAGTCAGGGTCCCTCCTCAGCAGGGAACCCACTTCTCCCTCTCCCTCTGCTTGCCATTCCCCCTACTTGTGTTCTCTTTCTCTGCTCCCCCCACCCAAAAAAAAAATCTTTAAAATGTTAACAAGCTTTAAGTGAAATAATACATGTATATTGCTTATATAGCAACTGGCACATCATAAGTTCTCAGTAAAAGCCTTTATTCAGGCAAAACTAATATAAGATATTAGAAGTTAATATGGTGGTTACTATTCGTGGAAACGTAGTGACTAACGAGGGCTTTTAGCAGTAATGGTTTTTCAAATAGAGTGGTCATTTGAAATTGATGCACGATAATGAAAAGAATGAGGTCTTAACATTTGCTACATGGATAGACCTAGAGAGAATAATTCTGAGTAAATTAAGTCAGAGAAGACAAGTAACCATATGATTTCACTTATATGTGGACTTTAAGAAACACTAATGATCAAACAAAGAAGAAAAGGGGAAAAAAAACCACTCTTAAATACAGAGAGCAAACTGGTGGTTGCCAGAGAGGAGGTGGGTGGGATGGATGGGTGAAATAGATAAAAGGGATTAAGAGGTATATACTTCCACTCACAAAATAAATAAATCATAGAGATGAAAAATATAGCATAGGGAATATAGTCAGTAAGATGGTATTAACATTATTTGGTGACAGATGGTGAATACACTTATTGTGATGAGCACTGAGTAATGTACAGAATTGTTTAAATCACTATATTGCACACTTGAAACTAACATAACACTGCATGTTAAAAATTGATGCATAAAACATTGATGCCTGTAAATGGCAAGAGATACGGTGATTTAGATGGATAAATGTATAGGACTAGCCATAGTACTAAAGGATAACGATTTTAATCTTCCATGGGTTGTTGCAAGAAGTAGGTGCAGCCAGCTATAAACAGGAATGGGTTTATGTTTTTTCCGTAAGTTCCCTCCTTTTTTTGAATTTCAGCAGACAGCAGTTTGCAGAAGTAGAATATTCCAAAAGACTTTTCCTGATTGTTTTTAGGACTTTCTCTTAATATTCTTCCAGAGGTAATGGATGAATCTTTTGTTCTTTTACCATGTAAAAAATTATACTAGGAAAGAGAGAACAGGTTGTTAGAGGTGAAAGTGATAAAGAGCTGACGGGTAGAGAAACCACCTGTGAAAATTACAGTCACTGTTAAGAGCATTCTCTAGGCGAGGAAGCCAACGAGATGGTACGTCTTTCAGCTTTCATCTAAGCCAGAATTACTCTGTATTCCTCCTCCTCTCTTGCAGAATAACCAAGCAGATCTAGAGAATGCCACAGAGGTGCTTTCGGGCTACCTCGAACGAGATATTTCCCAAGATTCTCTGCAGGACATAAAGCAGAAAGTACAAGATAAGTACAGGTGAGATTTCTTGACCAGTTGTTGAGCTAAAATTGCTGCCCGTGTGCCACTAAGTGGGGAAATTTGATGATAGTGAAACTTGGATTTAACGTACCCAATAATCCCGTTGCTGCCACAGATTTCTTCTGTCTTTTGGGCAACACATTGCAGATGGTGGTGCTAGTCAAGCATTTATCCCACTGGTTCTGCTTCCATTTAGCTTTATTTGCTTAGTTGCCACATTGTGAGGAAGAAAGAACCTAAGAAAGGGCAAGTGGTTATTAGGAGGAGGGGTGAGATTAGGGTGCTTGTGCTAGCCTGGGGCTTTAGAGCTTTTATTAGATTTGTTTTTTTCCTAAGGAGAGGATTACTATGTCCTAGGGGTAGAGGTTACTTCAAAGCGTGCTACCTCTTAAGCTAAAGATGCAGAATGTTTGCTTTCTCAACGTGGAGCTGTTCTCCCAAAGTTGTTTCCTTACCAAAACTAGTATCTTTTTTTATAGTAGTAGAAACCTTTGGGCATTTGGAAAACTTGGAGATGTAGTCCCAAGTAATATTTTCACTTCCCTTAGTCAACTGTAGCTACTGCATTGCGTTTATAGTCACTTTCACAGTTAACAAAGATTTTATAGATGTGAGTGAGTAACCCTTAAAATTACTTTTTTCTGAAACTGTTACTTATCTGTAGAATGACAGGATATGCTTAGGAATTTCTAACATTTTGTTTCTCTAAAATTAATCTCCAAAACTGGGATTCACAACTTTTGAAGAATACCTTTTTAAAATTAGAAAATGATTTGTTGTGTACATCTAGACCTGAAAATGTACCTATTAAAAAAAAAAAAACAAGTGCTTGTTCCCAGTCTGGATAAACTGTAGGAGTGCCTTAAAAGAATAAGTTAATGCCTCTTTTTTTTATTACTGGAGGCTGACAAGTGTTTTGTTTTGTTTTGTTTTGTTTCCTCTGATTGCAGATACTGTGAGAGTCGACGAAGGGTTTTGTTACAGCATGTGCATGAAGGCTATGAAAAAGATCTGTGGGAGTACATTGAGGACTGAGAATGGCCCTGCATAAAATGAACTCTGAAAACTTTACCATCTAGAGTGCTCATGCAATTAAAACAAAACAAACACAAACAAGGAGGCACTAAGCCTGTTCTGACACCTCTGGTCTGTAGTACCAGAATTCTGTTTTGTTAACGGAAAGTTTAAGTAAATTATATTGTAATAAAAAAAGGTAGATAAACCATTGTACAACAGTATTCTAGGCCGCCAACAAAAGTGTGACAGACACACTAAAAGCCCTCCAACTTTAACTTGTAACGTAGCTTCATTCTCAAAGCTGACTCCTTTTTTTCTTTTTCTTTTTCCTGAGTATAGTGCAGTTAAAATTTAAAACAGCTCCTTGACACTGCTTTTCATGTCCAAACCAGCCATTTTGTTGTACTTTGGTAAAGGACCTCTTCCCCTTCCTCCCCTACACATACAGATACACCCACACACGCAGACTGACTCTCTTTCTCTCATACCCCAAGGTCATGAGTGAATTAGTGAATTAGTTCCTTGTAAAGAAAATTCTTGGGGCAGGGAAGGGGGTAGGCAGCAAGAGGAATTAAACAAAAAAACAAAAAAACTTTGTATATGACTTTTAAAACAAGAGGACAACACAGTATTTTTCAAAATTGTATATAGCGCATATGCATGGACAAAGCAAGCGTGGCACGTGTTTGCATAATGTTTAATTACAAAAAATATTTATTCTTTAAAAATCTTCAAGATTATGTCTATTTGCTGTGCATTTTCTTTCAGTTTGCTTTATCTTTCCAGGGTTGAGGGTTGGGATAAAGGTGTGTTGGTTTAGCACCTCCGGAAGACCTAACTAGAGCTCTTTGATTTTACTTTCCTGAGATGACTTTGCCCTTTTTCCTTTTGATGTGTCCGTTAGTGGCCATGGGCCTCATGCCTTGAATTCCGGCTCTTGATCAGGGACAGGGAGCTCAAGCCCCGCCCCATGCCATGGCCTGACAAGGGCTATAACAGGGAGCTTTGTGCTGTCTTTCAAGAATGACCCAGTCCCCAGCCTCCTCCCCCTCCACGGCCTCTTTCATCTACCTAAGCCTTTGTGTGCCCGTGTCTTGCACACACCTGAAGGCTTCCTATGCTCCCTCTCACATCCAGAGGAAACATTTCAACTTTTTTCCCTTTTTTTTTCCTTAATTGCTGCTTTTGAGCCTCTTACGATTTTAGTTATGGCTCTTCTCTCACCCCTTCTTTACATTAGGGTGTCAAATAGAATGTTTTTGCTTTAAATATGAATATAAATAAATAGCCATTCACTTAGTTTCAGATTGTGAATTTAAAATGGCAGATACTGAAATTGCTTGTGTGTGTTGCTGTGGGTTCAGTTTGAAGGCAAACACCCCCTAGAACATAATATTCCCATCTAGTGCATTTAAATAGAAATCACTGAGTTTGCTTCTTTTCTATTGTCAGCAGATAGGAGAATTAATAATGCATTTTAGCTGTGATGTCCATTTTTATGAAATTTCTACTAAGAGCTATGTTAAAAGTAAAGGATGGTGGTGGTTTTATTAACTATATACCTGTTTAGGCCATTCTGGCTGTGGTATTTTTCAACAGGTCAGCATCCCTAAATCTGTCAGTTTTATACAGGAGTGCAGAGTGAACTAGGCAACTAGATCAAGAGGTCTTAATATCAAATACCAGTTTTCGCGACCTCTTTGTCTTCCTTTAAATGTCTTGCGCCTAGGGAGTGTTTACCATTTGTGAGGCAGCTTTGTCTGCTCTTGCATTGTACATCTTATTACTCCATTGGGAAGTAGATTCACTTTCCTCTGGCCTTTTGCCTAAGTTAGGCTTTGCTGAATCAACCCTACTTTTCCTTTTAGAAAAAGGTTGTTACATGAGATGTACTTGCAACTGTTCTTTTCCCATCAAAAATCAGTGAATGTTTGCTGAGTATATTATGCTGCTTCCTTAAACCACTTGTCGCTTTAGGATCAACTTCAACCCTACCTTTTATCCTCCCTTCCCTTGCCACTTCAGATGCAAATCTGAACTCAGTGTCTGCTTCTTTCATAGTCTCTTCTCCCCTGTCCCCTATCATTCATTTGACTTTATTTTAAATGACTGCATCAATCTTAAAAGACATTTATCAAAACTAAGGAGATTGTTGGTTTTGTTTTTGTTTTTTTTTTTTTAACAGAAAGCTTGAATGAGTTCCTTTCCCTGGTAACTTTGAAAAGCAGCCAGAGTTGCTATCTAGATATATGTGGCTCCCTTAAAATGTTTTGTGTATGTGTGGTGTTTTTAAAAATCTTACCGGTTAACTGCAGTATCTAGGTTTCAGTGTCATAAATCCTCTTTACATGCCCCCCTTGCAACAAGTATCCAAAAACAATGTGTGTACTTCATAATATCAGCCCCACCTGTGCTTTTTAGAGATGCTTTTTAGTTTCAGTGTTGGCATATTACCTAAGGGTATTGCAGTTGTGGGTGCATTCCCTAATTTGTATGGATCAAGGTGAACTGGCCTTTTCTGAACTTCCAAGCTTTTAACAGCTATCTCCATATTTGACAGAATTCCCTGAGTTAATTGCTTTCATTGTTAGTAGCTTCAGTGACCCCAGCTGGGATAGGCAAGCCATATTGTATGACAGCTTCCCTATTTCACCAACCTAAGTCTTTTTGTCAGAGGGCTCTATTCACGGTAAGCACCAGGGTCTCCTAGTTTTCTTGAGGGCAGTTACATTGTCTTTTGAAAGTGCATGCTTCATTTGAACAATTCATTGAGCAGTAGATGGACTTTAAATGATTTTCAATAAAATTTTGATCCAAAGCTCAGGATACACACAGTGGTAAAATTGAGTAGCATATGATATCATCAAACTCTAAATTCTGTGTAATTTGCTGCGACCCAGATTGTATGTGTTTTATGTGTGTTTAAATAAATATATTAAATACACATGTGTATACATACACACATATATAACAGATCCAAGACTGGCTGACTTGATTTGAAATGGTTGAATCTGCAGTGTGAAATGTGGTTCAGCCACAATTAGGAACTGAAATTTAGTACAAGAGAGAAAAGGACTTGATGTAACAAAATCCTTTAGCTACAAATCCCGGTATAGAGCACTTGGGGGATGGGAGGGGGCGGGTTGGTGAGACAATCAGATCGGTAAATTGATTAAATGCTCCTAACCCTGTAATTTTGTGCATAGAGCACCCTGTGCTGTGGAAATAACTGTTCTTAGATTTTCATTGTAACTGGACTGTTCAGGTTGCCCAGAGGGAAAGAACATTCCTAATTCTAATAAAATAAACTTTTATTTTGTTATTCCATTAGTTACTTATGTTTATTTTTATAGTTAAAAAAAGATATATTGGTGGCCCAAGTCACCTATATTATGTGCCTTATTCACTGTTCCTACTTAATATAAAATGACAAGATTTGGTTCAGTTTCTTTGCAGGGAACTGTGAATGAGACCATCCCCAACAATTAACTTGGTTAAATGAAGCCTTCAGAGCATTTTCTGAAAGCTTTGCAATTTCTGTCTTGAACACTGAATTTAAATTGCTCTTTGTGTTGTAACAGTGATATTATTAGATGTTCAGATTTTTGTCAATTTTTTTAACATAAAATATTTTAAAAGTCATTTAAACTCCCTCACATTGCTTCCATTTAGCTTACCCTTAAAAGCTACTAAGTATCTCCTAGAGGGATGGAGGGAGAGTTTTATCTTAAAGTCCCCATAAGTTGGAGATCCCCGTCATTGATATTCTAGCCAAGTCCAGATTTCAGGACAATTTAATTTGGTTTTATTTGGATCTGTTCATGTATCACTTTTGTCTTCAAAGCACTTTAACTTCTATTACTGTCTACAGAGGTGTAGAAATTGCTCTGTTTTACAAAAGAAGAAAATGAGGCTCAGCGAGGTTAAGTGACTTGCCCGAGATTTCAGTTTCTTCTATCTGAGGCTCAATCAATATTGTACTACCTCTTTGTATATTAATTGGATCTCAGAATGACCTAGCATTCAGTACTCTGAAAGGTGGATCTTAACTACAGTGTTGTGCTTTCAAACCACATAAAAGACTACATTAATGCCTGTTTGAGGAATGTTATATACTATCCCTGATCTTTAATTTGTTGATGCAGGGTTTCAACTAATGTGGCTCTGTGTTTTGCCCAATCAAATCAAACTAGCCATGAGAGAAGAATAGCCCTTCCCACTTTGCTGATTAGGACAGTCCTCATGGGAAGACTATCACATGTGATAGTTGAGAGTAAATGGTTCAGCATTATTTGATTTGATCTAGTGGCCAAGCAATTTGCAGTTAATTGGTCTAGTTATTTGCTCAAGTGAATTTTTAATATAAAGAATTTTGGATAGCCAACTGGAACTTGTTACAGAATCTGTTTTATAGGTGATAACTGAAAATGGACAAAACAGCCAATATCTACTTGTTCTCAGCATTTCTCCTTGGAACTGGAAGGCATATGGGGCTTTAAGAAGATATGTAGTGAGCGTGAGCATTATGGGAAAATCTTGGCTCCTTCAGGAATAGGAAAAAGTGTGGGCCCCTTTGACTTTGTCAAGTTTCTTTGGGGGTGTGTTTCTGGTTCATTTTAAGGAATTTCCTTCTTAATACCCCAAGATGAAATCGCCAACTTGGAAATGCTCAACTGGAAATAAATAGTGCCTATTGTAGGAGTAAACAGACAACTTCAGAGTTTTAATTTTTTGGTTTTTGTGGAATTAAATCCATTTTTAAGGCAACTCTTGGTCTTTCTCTAGGCAATAGCAGGATGGGAAAAATAACTTTTTTTTTTTTGAAAAGCAGTTTTTGGACTATGATTAAACCACACATATGCTTGTTTGGAGCCATTTTTGGAGCAAGAGCCAATTAGTATATAAAAAATCACACATTGATGTGTAGCAGCTCTGACAATACCAAAAACATGTTATTACAGTAATCCAGGGGTCTTGAGTAATACAGGAATCTCAAATCATATCTACAAGAGCCAGGTAAATATTTTAATAGACTACTGTGGGCTAAGTGGGCTCTGAGAGGAGCATGTGAAATACACATTACGTGAATTCTCAACTTTGAGATGTTGGTAATTTACAATATTCTTAAATGTAGGTCAAAGAAAAATTACACTTGGGCCATATTGGTTTTTAATTTGTATTAATCTTGTGTTGCTACTGATTGCCACTGTCCGTCTGACACACTGGAATCACTAAGAAGCTTCAAAAGAACAAAAACTAATGCCTAGGTTGCATGCCGTAGAGATTATTATTTAATTGCTTTGGGTTGTGTCCTGGGCATCAATAGTTTTTAAAATCTATCCTTTCCCGTCCCTGATGATTATGGAACACAGTTTGTAGACAACGTTGGGACAGTTGATCCACACGTGTATAGTTCCATGGAGGGAATACAGGTGAGCACTCGAGGTCATAAAGGACAGTGGATTTGTGGCAAATTCACAAGTTCAGGAAGGGGTTTTACTGTAGGTGGGCCCTAGCTGAGTGGGTTTTGTGGATTGGTGTCTTCTAAGGGTCTAGTGCGAAGTGCCCAACTTTTTTGTCAGTTTTCTGGTATGTGGTCCACCTTGGTGAAAATCATTTCACAAAACCCCAAAGCGGTAGAACTGACCAGCAGAGTAGAATGTTCAAGTCAGTTGGCAAGATATTCTCTTCCCAAGGGAGAGAAATCTATCTGGGAAGCCAGTTAGTGCAAAGCCTCAACAAGGGTAGTTGGTTATAAGCAAAGCTCTCATTAAGCTATTTGTGTAAAGTCAATGTACAATTCCACTTAATCACTGAGAGTTAAATTCAGAGCACTTAAGAGTTTCAAGTTTCTCACTGTTGCTTCATTCTTATGTTACAACTGTGGATTTTCGTGTTTTTATTCCCAGTGCGGTATAGTGGGAAAAAAAATCCGTATTTCTCAGCCATAGTTTCTTATGGATTTTTCTTTTGTAACATGGGGATACTAAGTATATAACTTGTTGAGTGCTTCTTGCCAGATGCCTTATATTCTCTGTATCTTATAAGCAGTCCTAAAACAAAGTAGACATTGCTATCCTATTTTATAAATGAGAAAAGAGGTTCATAGATGATTAACTTACTGAAAAATTAGAGTTTATGGTAGGGTCATGCTTGTCTAATTCCATGTGTTCATCTCATCATGCTCTGTTGTCTGTATTATAGGGATATTGTGAGGATCAAAGGAGATTAGTTGGAAAACAAAGCCTAGTTACAAATAAGCATACTAATACTAATTTAGGGGAGGAAAAAAAGATTCAGAGCTGTCTCATAGACTCCCAAAGGCAGGGTGAGATTGGATCCAGGAACTGAATTGGCATTGTGTGTCTGTACATCCATGTCATTCTAATAGCTTCTGCTTTTCCTGTCATCTACCCTGTAGCCCTGGGTGTTACATATTAACTGTGCCAGACAAATGAGACAGAACCAAACAATTGTGGGACAGGATCATTAATACAAATGTGGCTCAGAGCTTACTTCTGGATCGGGAGGCAGATCTTGGGACGTCTTGCTTTGCTAGACACACAAAAGGTGTCCGACAAAATCAAAATGCCCTGAAGTTTTTCTTTCTTAAATAAATGTAAGGAATTAGTATGTAATAAACAATTATGCTAACTTAGTGTTTACCAACTGCTTCAGGTCCATATGTTTTAAACTCACAATCCCAATTGGCTCAATTGGAAGAGTGTGTGACTCTTGATCTGGGTTGTGAGTGTGAGTCCCACGTAGGGTGTAGAGAGAGAGAACTTAAAAAACAAATCAATCCTGTGAAATAGTTACCATATCCATTTTATAAGAGAATAGAAGCTTAGAAAAGGTGGGTAATTTTCCTGAGGTAATCCTTTTGTATATGGCAAAATGAAAATTCAAACCTGGAATTCTTCAGTCCAGGCACTGTTCACTGGATGTGCAGCAGTGATGCTGGTTTGTCTGAAGCTATTAACCCTGATTCTACATAAAGACTCAATAGATTGCCCAAGGTCACCCAGACAGTGGCAGAGCTGAAGACACATTTTGACCACTACACTCCATTTCATCACGCTAGATACTTCTCAGACAGCCTGGCCAAAAGTACCTGCTAAATTATATGGACTGGCTAAGGGATTTCCAGCTTTAGATTGCCTTGGAGACTCAATGACCAGTTCTTATTTTTGGTTCCTCTTTATTCAAAACGTTTCCTTTGTTGTTAACCTCAGATACTCTACTAAGAAGGACCCAAAGTATGCTTTGTTCTGTCTCACATTTGAGAACCAACCTAGTGTTTTAATGAGAGTTAAGGAGCAAGCTTCATATTCTCAAACCTTTTTCAGAAGTCCAGTCTTGCCTATTATGAGCTGATGACTTGGTTTCTTATACACAGAGTAACATTTCTTGGCTTGGTGTCTTCTTTGGCACCTGTATGAGAGTTTGGTATTTGCTTTTCAAGCTGCCTGCTTTTTGCCATGGAGTATTCAAGTTTCTTGAAGGTGATCACAGGGACCTAACTCTTGTTCTGTATAGTAGACAGTTCTCTGGACAGCTCTCTAGGCTGAAATCTTGCTTCATAGATTTTTAGATTGCCTTCCCATGACTAAAGTTGGTTTCTCTTTGTGTAAGAACAAAGCTGTGCCCTAGAAGCCATTTAAGTGCGCATTAAATGGTGATTTCTTAGAATTGTGAATCTGGGGGTTGTAGAGTGAGGATTCGGTTCTCTCGAATCAATGGGCCATGGTGGGATTCCTGAAGAGTGAGCAAACACACAAAGTAGGATTTCATCCTAAGTTTTCTGAGGGACACAATCTAAAAACACACTTACTGAATTGCCCAGCTTACTCTTGCAGGGAGACCCCCTATGTATTCTCCCTCTGCAGGTCACATCATTTGCTCAGAGGGAGTACAGCATAAAGTGATAGCCAGGATTATGGAGCACCTCTTGTGGGCCTACTTGGGCAGTAGACAATGCTCTAAAATTGTAAGTTTTTGCACATGCTCTCGTCATTTATAACCTAATTGCTGGTCTTCCTGGTATGAACAAAGTTGTTTGCTCATTAATAAATTCCTACTATATGACCCTGCCTTGTGGTTCATTTTTACATAACTAGGGCAAATACTAAAGTGTTTTTGTCTAATAAAAGAGGAAGCATGACCTGAGTGTCCAACAGCTACCCAAAACTCCTGCAACTAGCTTGGAGCATTGTAAAGGTCACGGCTGCAAATATCAGAGAATGGGCTTAATGAAGAGTGACAGCATTCTACATGCCTTTGAAGAATTTTCACTTTTTTTTTTTTTTTTAACTAGCTTTCAGTAGAGTAAGTTAATTATTGTACTATTTATTCATGTTAAAATCACATTAGCACAAGTCAGTGCCTTACAATGGTCAAATGATTAGTGGACAACAATGGAAATACACTATTGTCTTAACAAAATTATTTCACAGATTCTAAATGCTGTTTCTTTGGGACACTCAATTGTGTGTTCTTTAAGATAAATTCTATAATCAAGGGCCTAGCCCTTAACAGACCCTGAGGAGAGCAAATAGGATAGGTCAGTCAGTAAAGGTTTGGAGACATGCTCCTGGAATAGGAATCGTCCATTCACCTTTATTTTAAATTGATACATAGAATCAATATAAAATGCATACATTTTACATGTTAAGTTTGATGTTTTGGCAACTGTATACACCTGTGTGATAATCCAAAAGAAGGTATAGAACATTACCATTAACCCAGAAAGTTCTTTTGTGCATCTTTCAAATAATCTCTGCTCCCCTCCCTACTCCAATGACTATTTGCTTATTTTTATCATTAATGATTTATTTTGCCTGCTTTTGGACTTTATATAAATGGAATCATGTAGTATGTATTCTCTTACATCTTGCTCTTCTTTCACTTACAATGCTTTAAAGATTCAACAATATCGTGTCTATTGATAAAAGTATTCTTTATTGCTAAGTAGCTTTCATTTTATAAATATAACATAGTTTGTTTAATCCATTCTCCTATTGATGAACCTTTAGGTTCTTTCCAGCTTGGGGGAATTATGAATAAGGCTGCTATGTATATTATTATGTAATTTTTTAAATTTTATTTTGTGGATACATGTTTTCATTTCTCTTGGATAAATGCCTAAGAGTAGAAAATTACTGAGTCATATGGTAAGTGTATGTTTAACTTTTTAAGGAACTGCCTTCCTGTTTTTCAAAGTGGTTTACCATTTTGTACTCCCATCAGTGATGTATGAGAGTTCTAGTTGCTCCATATCCTTGTCAGCATTTACTGTTGTTAGTGTTTTTTTATTAGCCATTTTAGTTG
This sequence comes from Canis aureus, assembly GCF_053574225.1. Classification (NCBI taxonomy): domain Eukaryota; kingdom Metazoa; phylum Chordata; class Mammalia; order Carnivora; family Canidae; genus Canis; species Canis aureus. The sequence continues at coordinate 40,845,598 of NC_135642.1, forward strand.
GTATAAAATAACTGTGATTTTAATTTACATTTCTCTGATAATTAATGATGTTGAGCACTTTTCATATACTTACCTTACATTTTGTATCTCTTTCATGAAGCATCTTTCATGTCTTTTCCCATTGGATTGTCTTTTTGTGATTATTACTCTATGATTTCTGGATACAAGTCCTTTAACGGATATATGTGCTGTGATTTTTGTTGTTTGGTTATAGATAATGGCTTATCCACTTTCTTACTGGGATACTTTGATGAGCAGGAATTTTTATTTTGATAAAGCCTGTCTTAATCAATTTTTTCTTTTATAGTTTTATGACCTCCAGGTCACAAAGAACTTATTTTCTTCTAAAAGTTTTATGGTTTGGGGTATTATGTCTGAAATGGATCACAGATGGTCTAGGATCCATCTCAGTGGTTTTAAGCTTTACATCTATAGTTCGGAGTTTTATATTTAGGTATATGGTCCATCTCAAATTAATTTTTGTGTTCAAAATTAGGTTTATTTCAACTTGGATATCTAGTTTCAGTAACATTTATTTAAGAAGATTTTTCTTCACCCATTAGACAGACTTGGCATCTTGTTTAAAAATCAATTGATTGTGTGTGTGGTTATTTCTAGACTCTATTTAATCTGAAGAACTTCTTTTAGCATTTCTTTTATTGTTTCTCTAGAGATAAATTATCTCAGGTTTTATCTGTCATGTTATTATTTTACTTTTGTTTTTTGAGGGGTATTTTAGTTGGATATAGAATTCTATGTTGACCTTTTCTTCTTTCAGTAAAACATTTATCCTCCGGTCTCATTTGTTTCTGGTCAGAAGTCATCTATAATTTTTATTTTTTTACTTGTGCATAATGTAGGTTCACCCCTCTCCCCCATGATTACATCTGCTCTTTATCTTTGGTCTTCAGCAGATTACTAGGTATGTTTATCCTTATATGGAGTTTACTTAATCTCTTGGATCTGTGTTGATGTTTTTCACTAATACTGGATATTTCTTGTCCACTATCTCTTCAAATATTTCTTTTGTTCCATATTCTCTCACCTCTCTTCTCCTCTGGAACTCCACCTATACATATATTAGATGGTTTTATATTCCCTACAGATCTTAGAGGATCTTTTCTCTATTCTCTTGTTCTCAGTTTGGATACTTTCCAATTAGCTGTTCCCAAATTCTCTAATGCTTTCTTTTAACTCCACCTAATGAATTCTGGGTGAACTCTACATCCAGCATGGGGCTTGATCTCATGATCCTGAGATCATGCTTCACAGACTGAGCCAGGCAGGCACCCCTAATATTGTACTTTTCATTTCCAGCATTTCATTATGTTTATATAGTTACCACATGTCTGCTAAAACTTCCCATTTCTTCATGAATGTTGTCCACATTTCCACTAGATTTTTTTAAGCATATTTATTATAGCAATTTCAAAAACCCTATCTATCGATTCCAGTATTTGACTTCCACTAGATTTTTTAGCATTTTAATCAGAGTTGTTTTAAAGATCCTAACTGATAATTCAGCATCTGGGGTGTCTCTCTAGTTCTGCTCCTATTGATCCTTTCCTGTTACCATGGATCTCATTTTCTTGCTTTTGCACATGCCTTTGATTTGATTGTATGCTGGACGCTTTGCATAAAAAAAAAAAAGAAGTATTACCCTCAAATTGAGGCATGCCCATTTTTCTTTAAGCCAACTTGGGTAGTGGTTCAGTTAATCTAATGTATATCTGACCTAGATCTGGGCTTTATTGTGGCTTTAAGTTGCCACTAGTTTTAAATATTTTGAAGGCAGAATCAGCACTTTCCCTTCAGTAAGTCCTGGGTTTGGGGCATTGGCAATATTCTAGAGATCTGACTTTGCTTCACAGCCAAGTCATCAATCAGTCTTTGGAAATGTGAGAGATCTCCTCTTTCTAGTGGAAAATGTGGACAAACTGAGCTAGCTGCCAGGTTTTTTGGTCACTGGAATGGGGCATGGGGGAGGTATTGGTCTCATTCCCTGTATGTGCCCTACCCTAGTCTTTTGAGGAATAATGCCCACAGAACTTTGGGTGTGGATCTCCCAGCTCTCCCACCCCACTCTTAACCTTCAAGAGTGCCTCTGATGGATTTTTCAGTGTCCTTCCTTTGCTCCCTTATTTTTAAAGGGTATCTTGTATTTGGGACAGGCTCTACTTACCTCAAAGGCAGGACTAATCTGTCTCAACTCTTCTATTACCCACTCCATTCCCACTTTATTATGTCCCTGTGCTTGGTTAAGATACAAGAGAGAAGATTGGTGAGTGGGTGCAGGCTTTCTCTGTGGACCTGGGTCCTCTCAATGCTAATATCATGCCAGTCTCCATAGGCCTATTAAAATTTTGTTAAATTTCAAGTGGTTTCTCTTATTCCCCTATGGTGGATTCCTCTTCCCAGAATAGTTCAGGAATATTAGCAGCCATGGGTCTGTCTTTTCTATGAAGGACTGAGCACTTTCTGGAGGTTGGTTCATTTATGTTTCTTTACGTCCTTATCTTTCTGATGAGTTTTAAAAGATTTTTGATCTTCTAGCTAATCTGACCTTTGTTTGCTAGGATGGGAGCCATATCCTCTTATGATTTTCAACATCCAAATAAGACATGAATTCCAGGAATGAGAATTTTCAAAGTGGTTTCATTTACATATTAACTAATTTTTAAAATTAAAAGTAAATGGATAATAAAAAGTCAAATTTTATTCAGTGGTAAACAGTGAAAAACAAGTCCTCTTCCCATTCTATTTCCCCTGGCCCTCTTCATTCCCTATACAGAGACAAACATCATTACCAGTGTCTTGCAATTTCTTCTCAAAATTCTATTTAGAAAATGTGAATATACCCCTCCCAACTTAAGAAACAGAAGCACACTAAATGTTTTATGCTTTACCTTTTTTCATAGAATGGTTTCACCATCTTGAAGTCTTTTATAGGCTATGTGTTAGTATGGATATACTTTGGTTTATGTGAACAGTTCCTGGTGATGGACATTTGAGTTGTGTCTTTTTTTCCCACAATGTAGTGTATATTCCTTTGCCCACATTTGCTGTTGAGTGTATCTCTAGAATCAGGAATGGGTATGTTTAAAATGCTTCATGAAGGTCCCTGGAGCTTCATATTTTATAGTGTTTTCCTAGGTGTTGGCTGGGCCCTTAGGAGTTAGTGGTATGCATTTTGGGAGGATCGGTACCACTCGAGGCAGAAGGTGCCAGAGAGTTGCCTAGCAGGTGGCATTAGAACAAAGCTGGCTGTTAAGATCCTATTAGTGTAGCTTTCTTTCCTTTTTTCCACTCTTTTTTTTTTGGGGGGGGTAACTCTTTATACGTATATTGGGGATGTTAAAAGTTGCTGATGCTTGATTCCTCTCCTGCATCCTCAAGTACTACTATGGGGGAAAAAGATGAATGTCATTTTGTCTGGAATGCCTTAACCAGCGGTATGACTGAAATGATTCTGATAAGCAAAATTACATCCCAGGACGATTTCTAAGGGAAATGGAGACTCATTTGTTATATAAGAAACAGTATCTGTGTGATTCTAGGATCTTCCTATGAAGATGCTATGTTTTTTGAGGAATTTGTTTCTAATTACCTTTCTAATTAAAGCACATTCAACTTAGTTATTGCAATTTAAGAAACCCAACATGCTTTCTTATTTGAAAAAGGCTCTTGCACAGAAGTGCTCCATCTTTCTCCGAAGATCTGGGATCCAAGGAGAGATATGTAAACATATTATAATAACAACACCTATTTATTTAATAACATAGGCATAAAGAATGTCATATAGTCCTCATAGGACCCCTTTCAGGGAGATTTTAAATATTATGAAGTGTGTTTACGAGCTTGCCACCAACATCTGCTTCTCTAAGACTCCCCATTTAGTAATTGTACTATTCATCCAGTTGCTTTTATAAAGTTGGAAACCTGATTATTTTCCTGTGATATCTATCGCCCCTCATTCTCCCATATACAATTCTACAGCACAGGAAATTCGTGCTAATATCCTTGAGAATCCATTCACTCTAGTCCAAGTGAACTGTTTCATCATCTTTTGTTTTCAGTATCCTTTAGTCTCTCCTAGATTATCAATTCTTGTCCGCCTCTTGATTCATTTTCCACTCATTAGCTAATATGAACTCTTTACTTTTTTAAGTTTATTATTTTTGGAGTGTCTCTACACCCAATGTGGGGCCAAGATCAAGAGTCACATGCTCTTCTCAGCTAGCCAGATGCACCTAACACGAACTCTTTAAATGTTAAGTCTGACCATGTCACTCTTTGCTCAGAACTCTCTAGTGCCTTCCCACTGCCCTTAGAATAAAATCCCTCACATGAGCTCTGTGGATCTGCACCACTAGTCTTTCCTACCTCTCCACTCTTGCAACCAACTCCCTTTCCCTTTCTTCTTTCCAGCCACATTGGTCTTTTTGTGCTGCAAACTGGCCAAATTTCTTCCATCCTCAGGGCCTTTGCACAAACTCTTCCTTTGCCTTAGGATTCTTCCCAGGCCTGCCCACTTCCTCATCCCTGTTCCACAAGCTAATGCCTTATCCCCTAGATTTCATTTTAAAAATCTCTTACCCAGGGAAACTTCTCTGCCCAAACAAGTCTATATTGGATCTCCCTGTTATTTGCTCTTTTCCTCTGTATTTTTCCTTATTAGCATTTACCACAATTCTATAGTTACGTAGTTTTCATTTAATTTTATTTTTTTTCTAATTGAAATAGATAATACATCTGCTTGGTAAAAAATTCAAATTGTACACAAGGTATAGAATAAAAAGTCTCTTCTCTTCCCTGCCCCTCTGCTCTGCTACCCAGTTGTTCTCCTTACTAGTAACCACTTCTAGCATTTTGAATCTACTTCCAGAGATATTTTCTGAGTACACGAGCAATTATGTACATAATACTCATTTTTTGCCTTCTCTTTATTAACACAGATATATACATTTTTCTGCACTTTGTTTTTACCTGTTAATAATGTATCTTGGCAATTCTTCTGTCAATATGTAAATAGTTGCCTCTTTTCATGTATCAGATAGTAAGTACGGGCTTACCATAAATTTTTAACCTCAATGATTAGGCAATGAGGTTGTTTTCAGGCTTTGGTTATAACACACAATGCTGCATTGAATAACTTTGTATGTAAAGTCATTTCTCGCAAATGTACCTATAGAATAAATTCCTAGAATTCAAATAAGGGAATTAAAGATGATGTGCATTTTGAATTTTGGTAGTTATTGCCAAACTGCTGTCAATGGAGGTTGTATCCATTCATATCCCCACTAGCCACAGATGAAAAATGCATGTTTCCTCACAACTATGTTAGTGAAAGATTTTTTTTTTTTCCTTTGCCATGTAAGAGGGGGAAGGTATCTCTTGGAAACTTTAATTTGCATGTTTTTTCTTTTCCTTCCTTGCAAAGTTATACTTTGATGTCTAAACAGCCATTTGTACTTATTTGGTGAACGGTTTCTTCATAAATTTTGCTTCTGTTATTAACGTCTGACTTCCTCTCTCTGCTTTTAAGGTCGGTGCTGTGGGTGCAAGGGCTCCTCTTGGCGGTTTTCCTTCCTTCCATAGTTTCAGGTCCTAGAATGAATGAAGTTCAGGAAGCGACGAGCTCGCGTCTGACGGACTCCAGAGCCCACGTGTTCCTTCCACGAGAACTCCCCCCCACGCCAGGGCCCAGAGGGGTCACGTCACGTCACGTAACCTGTGCCGGGGAGCGGGTTGTGCCCAAACCGCGGACGTCTGTCCAGTCGCAGCGTCTTTCGGCCGTTTCACTGACTTTTGAGGGACGGAGGCCGCGAGGCCGCGTTTCCGGCTTTCCCGGGAAATCTCCCGGGTTTTTCCCCAGTATTTCCGATCCCATCGAGACTGCGCTCGTCGGCAGCCCGCCTGCAGCGCATCCGCAAACTCTGGCGCCAAGGGGAGCGGGGGCCCGAGGCGGCGAAGCCGAGGCTGGAGGTGGCGGCTGAGCAGCGAGCAGGTTTCCGGCGGCCGAGAACGGGCTTCGGTACCTCAGGGCGCGGGGCCAGGCCTCGCGGGGGAGCTGGAGGGCGCGCGGCGGCGGCGGCGGCGGGGCGGGCGGGGCCGCGCGGCTTCTCTGACTCTCCGGGGCGCCCAGGGGCTGTCCGGCAGCACGCGCGCTGCCTCCCGGGTCCCTCTCGGCGCCCAGCCGCGGGCGAAGCCGCCCCCGACTCGCGCCGCACCTCCCGAAGACCCTCCCAGGCGGAGGCCGCCACCTCGACCTCTTCCCGCGCGGTCCGGCCGCTCCCGGCTTCCCCCGCACCACGACTTCCGTTCGCCCGACGTCTGCGAACCGCCCACTTCCGCCCACGCAGCGGTGGGCGGAGCCAAGATGGCTGAGGAGAGGCTGGCGACGGTGAGCGCCGACTTGCCGCTCGGTGTCCCGGCCGCCGGGATGGGTGGGCCGCCCCGAGCGGAGCGGAGAGGCGAGGCGAGGCAGGCTGGCGGGCAGCTGTGCCCCACGCAGCTGTCCCCGGGGGAGGGCGGAGCCGGCCCTGGAGCCGCTGGGGGTGCGCGGGGCGGCGCGGCCCGGCTCCTGGGAGCGGGTCTCCCCGGGCGACGCGGACTTTGCCGCGCTGGGCCGGTCCGGGCGCTGGGGTCGGTCTCGTCCAGTCCGATCTCGGTCTCGTGAGATTTGGGAAGGAAGCGCTGCCGGCCGGGCCGCCGTCGGGGTTAATCTCCCGGACTGGGCTCGGGGCCGGACGGAGCCCGGGACTGTCGGCGTCCGCGCCGCCTGCTGGTGGACGGGCCGGCCCTTCCCCGCGGACCTCTCCGTCTTTTCTCTTTTTCTTTACTTTTTTCTTTTTTTCTCTTTTCTTTTTCCTCCCTCTTCCATCCTCCCGCTCCATCCTCCCCTTCCCTCCATCCTCCTCCTCCCTCCCCATCTCCATCGCTCCTCCCCGTCCCTCCCCCTCCTCCATCCCCCTCCCCCTCCCTCCCCCCTCCCCCTCCCCCTCCCTCCACCCTCCCCCTCTCCCCCTCCCTCCACCCTCCCTCTTCCCTCTCCCTCCCTCCCTCGCTCCTCCTCCTTCCTCCCCCCTCCCCTTCCCCCCTCCCCCTCCCTTCCCCCCCTCGCTCTTCCCTCCCCCCTCCTTTTCCTTCTCTCCTCCCCCCTCCCTCTCTCCTCCCCCCTCCCTTCCTCCTCCCCCCTCCTTCTCCTCTCTCCCTCTCCCCTTCCTTTCCTTCCTCTTATCAGTTTACCAGCATCTAGTATAACACCCAGTGCTCGTCCCATCAAGTGCCCCCCTGACTGCCCATCGCCCGGTCCCCCTGTCCCCCCACCTTACCCCCCTTCCACAACCCTTTTATTTTTTCTCCGTTGTAATTTAGTTAGGAAAGTGCTTTGTTGCGATTCAGCGGGAGCCTGAGGTAGGCATTAATTAAAGCCCACGGAGACGGTAATAGAGTAGCCCAGAACTAACTCAGGGTGACCCTGTGGCAGTTTGTGAAGTGTCTAGAATTGGATCTAATTTCTGCAAAGATCTAAGTGCAAAACCTTGTCTACTTCTGGTGTTTAGTTTCAAAGCATCTTGTGCCCTTTTGTTAGAATGGCTTTAGTTATTTATTTGGAATGTATTGCCCTTTGAAAACCGGCCTGGAAAACATAGGAGATAACATAGCACTTTTTGGCTGTTTTACAACTTACTTTTGGGCCATTAAGGAGCAAGGCCAGTGCTATTTGGGGGTGGGGGGTGGGCTTGTTTTCTATTCCCTTTTCATACCCAGAGAAGTCAAATTATTTTTAGTGTCATCATACAACCCTGAATACAGGGACAGAGGCCCAAATCAAAGACTTTTGTTAAACTACAAATTAAAAAAAAAAATTTAAATAGCATGGTTAGTGTTACAAGGTTTTAGATATTAGAAATATGGCAAAGAAAATACTTCACCTCCATAAATGTAAGGTATAATGGTACATTGCTATAAATACAGCTTATAAATACAGCTTATTTCTCCAGTGCTCATTGCCCATAGAGATAGGTGTTTATAAATAGAATATGAACGTGATTTCTGTGATGCCGGATTGTCCTGACCTTTCCAATCTAATAGTATCTTACAGAGAAAGGCTGTTTTGTTTCAATATGGCTTTAGCTCTTGAGCCTAAAGTTAACTGGTTATTTTCATTACTGTCAAGTTTATTGCTAGCAGGGTTGTATGTATTTGTAGGAATTTCATCTTTTCACATTACCAGTGCATGGAGATTTGAATTTTGCCCTTTTTGGAAGTGATCTGGTCTTGTAATAAAATGAAAAGCCCCCCCCCCCCCCAGTCTCATTCACTCAGACAACTGACCTGTATCTCCCTGAAATAAAAGCAAAAGAAAGCACAGAGTGCAAGGGTATTCATTTACAGAATTGTTGATAGTGGCAAAATGCTGGAAGCAAGGTGAATAGGGGAAGAGATGACTTATGATACCTCCATTCTGAGGAATATTATGCAGCCATTAAAAGTGTTAGAACTATATATGTTGATGTGGATGGTATACATTTTTAAAAATCTAGATGTGCAGTGGAGTACTAAAAAACAAAATTTAACTGAGTAGACTTTAAAGATCTTACTGGCTTTATTCAGCGATTCGTGAATCAGACAGCATTCATTCTCCCAGACAGGAGCTCTGAAGAGCCGTACAAATGAAAGGCTTTCATAGGCAGAAAGGAGTGGGAACAGGGAAGTTCTACTAGACAAAAAGGTTGGTAATTGCAAGGTCACTTTCCTCTAGGTGATGGTAGGGGTCTTCAGGCACATTACCTCACTTAAACTGATTAGATGGTTTCTGATTGCCTGGTTTAAGATTCTGTTCCTGGGAGGTAGAAATTCAGTCTTGGTTTGTTGACATGGGACTTAGCATAAATAACTCCATTTGGGGCTTTTTTTTTTTTTTTTTTTTCTAAAGTGGGCTCCACTCCCAGCGTGGAACACACAACACAGGGCTTGAACTCACAACTCTGAGATGAAGACCTGAGCTGAGATCAGGAGTTGGACACTTAACCAACTGAGCCATCCAGACACCCCCCCCCCTTTTTCTTTTTCTTTTTATTGGGGTATATTGTGTGATCTTAATTTTGTGGCATAAAAAACCCCCACATAGATCTGTGGATATGGATATACAGATGTGGAGGAAAGAATACTAAGAGACTTAAAACAGAGACTTTTAAATGCATAAGTAAAAAATCTAAGACTGCTGCTTTACAGGCCTTGAAGCCAGGAGACATCCCAATAAAATGGAGTAAAACTAGGCTAATATGAGACACACAGAAATTGTAATACACTACCCAAACTACCAAGGATTATTACCAGTTAGTTCCTTGGGAAAACTGGGGACTGATTTATATATTTTTAAAGAATATATAGTATTGATATTTATATATTTTTAAAGAATATATAGTAAATGATTTAGAGATCTTAAAAATAAAAGCAAATAATACTGCTTTCTATGATTTATGCTTACAAATTTTTTATAACTCCCTGATTCCCATTATTCAATGTATTTGTATAAATACCTGTTTTTCTTCCTGTAAGTTTAAAGATTAAACCTTTCAGAATGGAAAGTAAAAATTACTATTGTATTAGTTGACTTGGCTCATATATAGTGCCTAGCACATACCAAATATTACATGAATATTTGTTAGATGAAGAAAAGATCACAGAGTACATAAAAATGAAAAACCAGAAGAACAAAATGGATTCACCATATATCCCAGCTGTAAAGATCAAGTGGGCTAATAGAATCCTTTCTATCTGAATGTTGTGAAAGATACTTTGAAAAGGAGACTAAAAAATTATAATTTATTTTAATTCTCCTTTTGCAGAAAGGTTGCTGGCTCATGAAGATGCTTTTTGAGCCTTTAAGATTTTTATTTTTATTTATCTTTTAGTATTCTCTCTGCCCACTGTGGGGTTGGAACTCACACCCCCAAGATCAAGAGTTGCGTGCCTTGCTGACTGAGCCAGCCAGGCAACCTGAGCCTTTAAGATTCTTAATATGTTCCCCAAAGTTTAAAAAAATTCCAATCAGGGGCACCTGGATGGCTCAGTCAGTTAAGCATCTGATTCTTGATATCCGCTCAGGTCATGATCTCAGGGTTGTGGGATTGAGCCCTGCATTGGGCAAGGAGTGTGCTTGAGATTCTCTCCTTCTGCCCCTTCTCTGCTTATGTGTATGCTCTCCCTCTCTCTAAATAAAACCTTAAAAAAAAAAAAAAATCCCAGTTAGAAAAAAATAGAGTTCTTCAGCATTTTAAAAACCAGCTATGTTGAGGTATAATACACATACCATAAAATTTACCCATTTTAGGTGTACAGTTGGATCAATTTTAGTAAATTTATATATTTGCAAAACTGTTACCACAATCCTCTTACCTCCATCACTCCAAAAAGTTCCCTTGGGTCCATTTGCAGCCACTCTCTACTCCTAACCACTGATCAGTGGCTGACCACTGATCTTTCTCCATTGTTTGCTTTTTCTACAATTTCATGTAATCACACAATATAGTCTTATGTGTCTGAATTTCACTTAGCATGTTTTTTGAGGTTCATTTATATTGTACATAGCAGTATTTTGTTCCTTTTTTTTGTTCCTTTTTATTTCTAAGCAATATTCCATTGTATGAATATATACATTTTGTTTATGCACCAAGTGATGGACATGAAGACTGGTTTCCTGTTTTTGGCTATTATGAATAATGTTGCTGTGAATCTTTGTACGGATATGCTTTTATTTATTCAGGAGTGAAATTGCTGGGTTATATGGTTAGTGTGTGTTAACAACAAAACAAAACTGCCAAAATTCTTTGTAAAGATTTTATTTATTTATTTTAGAGATAGAATGAGTGGGAGGAGGAGCAAAGGGAGAGGGATAAGTGGACGCTGAGGTCAGGAGCCCAGTGTGGGTCTTGATCTCAGGGCCCTGAGATCATCAACTGAGCAGAAATCAAGATTTGGATGCTTAATTGATGGAGTCACCCAGGTGCCCCATGCCAAGCTTTGCTAAAGTGGCTATATATACCATTTTACATTCCCACGAGCAGTATGTGAGGGTTTCAGTTTTCCACATCCCTGCTTTGTTAATACTTCATATATTGTCAGTCTTTTAATTTGTCATTCTAATGTATGTATATTGGTTATTGTGGTTTTAATTTATATTTCCCCAACGAATAATGGTATTATCTTTATGTGCTTATTCATCCATTTCTCTTTAGTGAAGTGTCTCTACAGATATTTTGCCCATTTAAAATGGGTTATTTGATTTAGTAAGATTTCTGTATTTGTTAAGTCAAAATAATAAAATAGCTAATAGAACAAGTATGTATTTGAGAATCTTGTTTTCTGAGAATCAATTTTTTTGTTGTTGTTGTGAAGTGTATCTTAGCTCTAAAAGAATGAATAAAAGGTTATATGCAAATTTTAAAGAACAGGGTAATGGAAAGTTGTGTTTCTACCTCACAGGTTAAGAAATGGGTCATTAACAATAACTTTGAATTCTAAATGTTTCTTCCCTTACTGCATTTTCCTCCTACTCTGTCAGGAGTATCTCTTTCCTCAATTTTGTTACTCGTCTGCTTTTCTTTATAGTTTTACCGTATTTAATACCTCTAGATAATATATTGGATTTCAGAAATTGTGTAGTTTATTCATTTTTCAGTGCTGTATATTATCCCATTATATGAAAATACTATAATTAATTTATCCATTCTACTAGACAGAGATTTGAGTTCTAATTTCTTCAGCTTTATTGAGATACAGTTGACAAAGTTGTAAGATATTTAAAGTATACAATGTGATCATTTGGTATACATTGTGGAAGGATTCCCACCATCAAATCATTCATCACTCCACATATATACCTTTTTTTTTTTTTTTTTTTTTTCCTGGTGAGGACATTTAAGTTCCACTTTCTTAGCAAATTTTTTTTTAAGATTTATTTTTTTATTTGAGAGTGGTGGGAGGGATACCTGCAGACCCCCCACTGAGTGGGAAGCCAGATGTGGGGTTCGATCCCAGGATCCTGAGATCACCACCCAAGCCAAACTTGAGAATTGGACGCTCAACCGATAGAACCACCCAGGCACCTTAGCAAATTTCAAATTATACAGTACAAATTTAAATTACACAATATAATGTCAACTATAGTCACCTTATATTCATCTTAAAAGCTTGTACACTTTTACTAACCTCTTCCTATTTCTCCTACTTCCCAACCCTGGCAATCACTTTTTTAATTCAGTTTTAGTTTTTTGTTTGTTTGTTTTTTAAGTAAGTTCCGTACTCAGTATGAAGCTTGAACTCATGACCCTGAAATCAAGAGTCACATGCCCTACTGCCTGAGCCAACCAGGAGCCCCTGACTTTAAGGTATTAAAAGTAATATTATTAACAGGGCTAGGGCCAGGGTAGGGCAAGTGAGGTGCTTAGGGTGCAAAAAGTAAGAAGTAAGAATGTCTCAGGCCTGGCTGTAAACATTCTTTTTTTATTTTTTTTTTAAGATTTTATTTATTTATTAATGAGAGAGGGGGATGGGGTGCAAAGAGGCAGAGATACAGGCAGGACAGAGAAGCAGGCTCCATGCAGGGAGCCTGACATGAGACTCGATCCCGGGTCTCCAGGACCAGGCCCTGGGTGGAAGGCGGTGCTAAACCGCTGAGCCACCCGGGCTGCCCTGTAAACATTCTTATACATGTCTCTTAATCTAAGAGTTTCTCTAGGGTATTTTGAGAAATGGATTTTTCATTCATGGAGTAGGTACATCTTCAACCTCATTACTTGTGGGAAACTTTAAGGTGGTTGTAACCATTTATGCTTCTATCATCAGTTCATATTGCTTACATCTTCGATGTCATGGTTTTAAATTCTCTTAATATAGTTGATGTGAAATGAAGTCTTAATGTGATATTAACTGATTATTAATGAGGTGGAGCAGCAGTGGTTCGTTGTCTTTTACTTTTCTGTGCAATGCCTGGCTCATGTTTTTCTTTTATAAAATATTATTTATTTATTAGCACAGTGAATGAGAGAGAACACAAGTGATGGGGAGAAGCGGGAGGAGAAGCTGACTCCCCACTGAGCAGGGAGCCCGATGCAGGGCTCTATCCCAGGGCCCTGGGATCATGACCTGAGCTGAAGGCAGATGCTTAACCAACTGAGCCATCCAGGCACCCCATGTTTTGCTTATTTTTCTACTTAACTGTTTTTCTTCTTGCTTTCTTTTTACTGTTTGTTTTGTAGTTAGTTATAGTTTCTAGCTGTTAATCCTTTATCATTTTTTGGGGGGGATTTTTTGTTTTTTGTATTGCAAATATCTTCTTAGTTTTCTGTCTTCACCTCATTTTTGGGTTAGAAGTTCTTAATTTTAATGTAGTTGAATACTAGATGTTTTCTCAATTGGTTTGTGCTTTTATATCTTACTGAAGTAATCCTTTCCTATATTTTTTTCTAAAGGCTTTAAATTTGCCTTGTTCATTTTTAGTCTTTGATCTATATCAATTCATTTTCATTTCCCTGATAAAGCTTTCTTTCTGTCTGGAAGTCTGTTTTGTTTCATGTTAATATTGCTACTTTAGTTTTTCTTTTTGTTTCTATTTTCCTGGTGTATCTTTTTCCATCTTTTTACTTTGTTTTTCTTTGCCTTTCTGCTTTGGGTATTTTTTTTTTAATTTTATTTATTTATGATAGTCACAGAGAGAGAGAGAGAGAGAGAGAGAGAAAGGCAGAGACACAGGCAGAGGGAGAAGCAGGCTCCATGCAGGGAGCCGACGTGGGATTCGATCCCGGTTCTCCAGGATTGCGCCCTGGGCCAAAGGCAGGCGCTAAACCGCTGCGCCACCCAGGGATCCCCTTTGGGTATGTTTTTATATAAATAGCGTACATCTAGATTTTTAAATCCATCCTGATAATTTAACTGGAGAATTTCATTTTTTCTTTCTTTTCTTGCCTCTCTCTCTCTTTTTCTTTTTTTTTTTTTTGGCTGAATTTCTTCTTTCTCTCTCCTTCTCTCATTTCATTACTTGGAAGTTGTATACTCTGTTCTTTAGTCTTCCTTTAGTGATTACCCAATTTCTTTTTATAATACATATTTAACTGAAAGTTCAAATTTAAAACTTGGTAATGTAGGGATTATCAAATGCTTTATTACCCATTGCCATGCCACAACATTGCCATGCTACTGTTGTTCAGTTTTGTAGTTTTTGTGTTTCTCAGCACCACAAATTATACTTTGTTTTATTCAGTAAGTGGATGTTTAGAATACTTCCATATTTTACTAGTTCCTTTGCTCATTTGTCTCCTTCATTCTGGGATTCTTTTCCTTTTTCCTAATTTATATCCTTTAGAAGTTTATTTAAACAAAATTTTTGTAGTTTGGTGGTGGTTTTTTTTTTTTTAAGTAATCTCTATACCCAGCATCGGGCTCAGACTTAGAAGAGTTGCATGCTCTTCCAACTGAGCCAGCCAGGCACTCTGAAAATTAGTTTTGGAAGACATAAGAGTTTAGATTTGAGGTTGGCAGACTATTTTTTGGTAATAAATATTTTGGGCTTTGTGGGCTAGTCTCTGTTGCAAGCAATTCAACTATGCAGTTGTAGTGTGGAAGCAACCATAGACAACATATAAACATGTGTGTGACTGTGGTTTGATAAAATTTTAGACACTTAAATTTGAATTTTATAGAATTTTCAGGGCTTACAAAATATGAAAAAAATGTAAAAACTATTAAAAATGTAAAAAGCAAGGATGCTTGGGTGGCTCAGTTGATTGAGCATAACCTCTTTGTTTTGGTTCAGGTCATATCTGATGGTTGTGGGATTAAGCCCCACATCAGGCTCCCCACTCTTGTGTGAAATAAGCTTCAGATTCTCTTTTTCCCTCTGCCTTCTCCCGCTCACATGAGCGCGCGCGTTCTCTCTCTCTCTCTCTCTCAAATAAATAAATAAATGGGCTGGATTTGTTTGGCCTGCGGGGCATAGTTTGTTGACTTTGTGTTTAGATTACTTTTATTTTACTTAGCACCTGAGACGTGAGAGTGATTTTTCTTATAATCTCTTTATGTGATATTATTTTCCATTTTTAATTGTTGAGACATCAGGTGTCAGTCTAATTGTTCTTTCTGTATAGGTTAGCTAGTGATACTTTTTTCCTTTGGTTACTTCTTTTAATATAAGATTTTATTTATTTGAGAAAGAGAGAGCAAGCTCCAGCGGGCCAGCAAGGGCAGAGGGACAGAGAAAACAGGTTCCCTGTCGCGGAGGGAGCCCCCTCCGAGGGAGCCCTACATGGAGCTCCACCGCAGGACCCCAGAATCAAGACATGAGCCAAAGGCAAATGCTTAACTGACTGAGCCACCGAAGCACCCTCTTTGGTTGCTTTTAGGAACTTCTTATTGTCTCTGGTGCAGGACCTTTTGATGAACACAAATGGGGATTTATTTTCATTTAACCTGGTCAAGATTGATTTAGCATTCTGAATCTAAAGATTAGTGTCCAGGGCAGCCCGGCTGGCTCAGCGGTTTAGCACCGCCTTCAGCCCAGGGCCTGATCCTGGAGTCCTGGGATCGAGTCCTGCTTCAGGCTCCCTGCAGGGAGCCGGCTTCTCCCTCTGCCTGTGTCTCTGCCTCTCTCTCTGGCTCTCATGAATAAAGAGATATAATCTTTAAATTAAAAAAATAAATAAATAGGGAATCCCTGGGTGGCTCAGCAGTTTAGCGCCTGCCTTTGGCCCAGGGCCCGATCCTGGAGTCCTGGGATTGAGTCCCACATCGGGCTCCCGGCATGGAGCCTGCTTCTCCCTCCTCCTGTGTCTCTGCCTCTCTCTCTCTATGTCTATCATAAATAACTAAATAAATCTTAAAAAAAAAAAAAAAATATATATATATATATATATATATATATATATATATAAAGATTAGTGTCTCATTACTTCTGGAAAATTTCAGCCATTATTTTTGCTTATATCTTACTATATCCTATATAACAGAAGGTAGTATAAGAAAACTCCATTTGAAGATTTTCTGCAAAGATCTTATGTGTAAGATAGTATTTATTATATTGAATAATGTCCCTTAAAAAATAACCCTCCTAGGGGTGCCTGGGTGACTTAGTTGATTAAGCGTCCAACTTTTGATTTTGGCTAAGATCATGATTGCAAGATTGTGGGATCAAGCCCCAGGTCAGGGTCTGTGCTCAGCAGGGAGTGTTCTTAAGGATTTTTCTCTCCCTCTCTGCCTCCCCCTACTAGTGCGTGTTCTGTCTCTCTCTCAAATAAATAAATCCTTAAAAAAAGAAAAAGAGAAACTCCTGGAATTGAGTGCTAGGCAGTTTCTATATAGATGACCTCATAAAATTCTTTTTATCAAAATGACTACTTTTTGGTTTGGCTGCTAAATGTATAGCATTAAGTATAATACTAATATGTAGTATTTAAGAGCTTAGTACATTTATTTGTGCACATTTTATGCATTATAATTATATATTACACAGGGCACCTGGGTGGCTCAGTTGGTTAAGTGTCTGACTCTTGGTTTCAGCTTGGGTCATGATCTCAAGGTCATGGGATTGAGCCCCACATTGGATTCCTCACTGTCCAGAATCTGCTTAAGATTCCCCCTTCTCATGCTTTCTCTGTCTTTTA
Source organism: Canis aureus (assembly GCF_053574225.1). Lineage (NCBI taxonomy): Eukaryota > Metazoa > Chordata > Mammalia > Carnivora > Canidae > Canis > Canis aureus. The sequence continues at coordinate 40,862,262 of NC_135642.1, forward strand.
AATAAATAGAATCTTTAATATATATATAATCATATATTAAACATAAGACTATATTATAAATATGCATTATACATTATTAATAGTTTGGATAGCCAAAGTATGACTTGACATTTGATTTTTAAACCATATTAAAAATAAATCTTTGTGCCCACATGTATTGCATGATTGGAGAGCTACTGATTATTATTGTTTGAATGCTTTTTCAAGTTAGCAAGATACATGGGTGTTGCTTTCACATAGACTACTTTTTTTTTTTTTTTTTCCCAGAGAACTCAGTTTCCTGCATCTGCTGAATCTCAAAAACCCCGGCTGAAAAAAGGTCAGTACACAATTTTATTGTATGTGTGTATTTGCACAGATTTTCTATTGATTCTTTGTTCTATATGCATTAGAGCTTTTAAAAGTGTGAGTTTTGGGGGAAAGCAGTAATAGTTTAAATATTCCTCTGTAGCTTTTATTTTATGGAGTTTTTATTTTATTTTATTTTATTTTTTAAAGATTTTACTTATTTATTCGAGAGAGAGAGAAAGAAAAGCAGAGGGAGAAGCAGGCTTTGTGCAGGAAACCTGATGTGGGACTCGATCCTGGGTCTCCAGGAGCACACCTCGGGCTGAAGGCAGCTCTAAACTGCTGGGCCACTGGGGCTGCCCTATTTTATGGAGTTTTTATTTTTTTATTATTATTATTTTTTATTTTTTAAAAATTTTTATTTATTTATGATAGTCACACACAGAGAGAGAGAGAGAGAGAGAGAGGCAGAGACACAGGCAGAGGGAGAAGCAGGCTCCATGCACCGGGAGCCCGATGTGGGATTCGATCCCGGGTCTCCAGGATCATGCCCTGGGCCAAAGGCAGGCGCTAAACCGCTGCGCCACCCAGGGATCCCTATGGATTTTTTAGATATGGGATTGATTTTACCTGTAAATGTCTTTAAATGGGGCTTTGTTATTATGCAAGTGTGTATTTTCTACTTGTGGACAAAACACTCTGAAGTTACCATGGCACACATCAGGCCCCACATAATCTCATGTCTGTTAAATAAGTGTGAGGTTTTATGAGAATTGAGTCTGTGAAGACTAGGTAAAGGCATATACTATAAAGAGCTGCATTAAAAATCTGATACAGATATGTTATATTTTATTTAGAAGAATAGGATTCCTTCATTTGTTAACTTCTAAAGCCTTAGGAAGGTTTGCAGATTGTAGTTAACTATATTGGATTTTCTGTTGGTGTCCAATAAACATGTCTAATACCTCACAAACTCATCAGGCATTAGAAAATACCCAGACTTTTTATTTAGCAGAAGAGACCATCTATTTTATTATTTACCCATTTATTTATTATTTTCCAGTTGAGGAAACCAAGGCTGAGGGGAAGCAGCATGACTTACCCAGGGTCGTGGGGGTATTTCTTGTCTGCATTATGAGTGATGATTAACAAACAGGTCATACACCCTTTAGCAGCACGTGTTTTTCCTGTTGTCTGCTAAGATTTTTAAATTTCATTTTGCCAGTAAATTATTTAGTTTACTTGGGGCATTTCTATTCCACTTTGAAATTATAATACAAGTTGTTGGAAAATATGATTGCCTTCAGAATTTGTTTTCAGAGTTTTTCAGGAATATATCTTTCACTGAAAGAGCAGTACATCTATAATTCAGATTACTTACGAAGTTGAGGTGTTTCTTCTAATATCTAACATAGTTGCAGTTACTTTTTACATCATTTCTGGACATGCAAATCATCTTGCTGTGATGTCTATCACTTCATTTAATTGCTGGGGTGATTTGGCTAGTTAGGTGGGGCTAGTGAGTATTGTAAGTATCTCTTCTGTGCTTCCTCCGGAGTCAAACTCTGTGGCTCAATAGACTTGGGTGTCTGAGGTCCAGGAGAGCAGGAATTAGCATATATACCAATCAAAATTTGGCACATGAGCAATTGAGGCTAGTGAGATACAAAGCTGATAGCTATGGGATGGAGGGTCACATTTGGCATGTTATGTTATGAGAAGTAACAGTGCTGTAGTGCCCTTTCCAATCTTTTCTTGCTACTTTCTGATTTCAGTTATTAAAGTTTAGTTTTTCCTGTTCTTGAACCCCCTCATACACGAGTACTTACCCAGTTCCGGGATCAGTAATAGATATTTGGAATACAAAGATAAATAGGGCATGGGTTCTGCCCTCAGGAATTAATAGTTTTCAGGGCATATAAAATATAAGCAAATTATTGAAACGTAGTGTACGCCTTCCAATTTTTCTAGCTCTTTTTCTATGAAATGTCTAGAACTCTTTTGCCATTATTGCTTTAGTCCTCTGATGAAATTCATTGTTCTCATTGGAAGTATAGAGTTCAGAATTAAACAGAATATTTCAGATGTGAACAGGACCAAGTGGAATGTCTGAAAGGTAAAAATCTCTTCATCTGGATCTTTTATTTATTTCAGTCCAGCACAAAGTTGCATTGCCTTTTGGTTAACCATTTTACACATTTTAAATACCACTATATTTTACAATTCCTGGGGTGTCATTCATGTCAAATACAATGGAGTTGTACAAAGTGGTGACACAAGGACCTAAACTATCAAAGGTATAACTTCTCTTAACCTGCCCTTAATTTCTGGCTTCCACAGCCCCAAATTTTATGTCACTATGGTGAATTACATTGATTAAATTTTGGAATGTTGTAACAACCTTTGAATTCCTGGGTTAAACCCCACATGGTATGATGTATTAACCTTTTTATATGTTACTAGATTCAATTTGTTTCTGTTCATGAGGGATGTTGGTCTGCAGTTACTATTATTTTTCCACTGCTTTTGTCTTTTTTTTTTTTATTTTAATTTTTATTTATGATAGTCACAGAGAGAGAGAGAGGCAGAGACATAGGCAGAGGGAGAAGCAGGCTCCATGCACCGGGAGCCTGATGTGGGATTCGATCCCGGGTCTCCAGGATCGCGCCCCGGGCCAAAGGCAGGCGCCAAACCGCTGCGCCACCCAGGGATCCCTTTTTTTTTTTTTTTGTATCAAGGTTATACTGGCCTTAAAACAAGTTGGGAGCTATTCCATACTTGTCTTTTCTGGAAGATTTTGTATAGAATTGGTGTTATGTCTTTCTTAAATGTTTGCTGGAGTGTGACAGTGAAGCAGTCTAGGTCTGGATTTCTCTTTGGAAGGCATTTCAGTGCAAACTCAATTTCTTTAATAGATATGGGGTTATTCTAGTGATACATATTTCTTTAGGGAGAGCTTTAGTAATGTTTTTCTTTCAAAGAAATTTGTCCATTTCACCTCAGTTATCAAATTTATTGGCATAAAGGTCCTGATACTCCTGTATCTTCCTTTCAATGTGTAGTGATATTCCCTCTGTTCCTGATTTTGATGATTTATGTCTATTATCGTTTTTTTCTTGATCAATCTGGCTAGAGGTTTATTCATGTTATTGATTTTTTCCAAAGGACCAGCTTTTGATTTTATTTTTTCTTTTCTATTGCTTTTCTGTTTTGATTTCACCTCTTATCTAATATTGTGTTTAATTTGCAGTTTCTTGTTTCTTTTTGCAATTTCTTACAGTAGAAAATTAGGTAATTGGTTTGATATCTTTCTTCTCTTCTGTTTTAAGCATTTAGTACTTTGTTTCCCTCTAAATACTGTTTAACTGGTTCATAAACATTTCAAATGTTGTTTTAACTTTTATATAATTCTAAATATTTTAAAATTTCCTTTGTGTTCCCTTTTAACCTGTGCACAATTAAGAAAGGTATTCATTAATTTCCCTGTATTTGGAAATTTTTCCAGATTTTTTTTGGTTATTGGTTTCTAGTTTAATTCTAATTATACGTAGAGAACATACTTTATATGGTTTGTTTTATGACCCATAATGTGATCTATGTTGATGCATATTTTATGTACCTTGAAAAGAACATGTATTTTTCTGTTGGATGGAGTAATCTACAAATGTCAGTTAGGTCAAGTTCTTTGATAATGTTCTATGTACTCACCGATACAGATATTAATATCCTTACCAGGAAGGTACTGATGCCTGTAATGAGACAAGAATGTTGAAGTATACACATGTAATTATGGGTTTGTCTGTTTCTTCCTAAAGATCTGTCGATTTTTACTTTGTGTATTTTGAAGATCTGTTGTTGGATGGATATGCATTTAAGATTGTTTGACTTATTGGTGAACTGACTCTTATCATTATGTAATGTCTCTCTTCTATTACTGATTATATTCCTTCTTTGAAGTCAACTTTGATGATAATAGAGCTATTCCAGTTTTGCTTTGATTAGTCTTTGTATGATAATGTATAGTTTACATACAGTCAGATTCACCTTTTTTTAAAGTATGAAGTTTTGGGAATTTTGACAAATGAGAATAGTTCTGTGACCACCACCATCACCACAATCAAGATGTAGAACAGCTTAATCACCCTCAAAAATTCATCTTTACTTTGTAGTAAATCACTTCTTCCACTTTCAGTTGTTGGCAATCATTGATTTTTTTTCTTCCTATAGTTTTATCTCTTTGAGAATAACATTTGAATAAAGCATACATTATGTAACCTTTTTAGTGGTATTTTTCACCAAGTGTAATGTTTTTGAGATTTATCCATGTTGTGTATTTGAATTTTTTTTTTTTTATTGATGAGTAGTATTCAGTTATATGTTTATGCTGCAGTTCATTTATCCATCTGTTCATCAAAGGACATTTGGGTTTTGGGCTATTACAAATACAGCTGCTATATAAACATTTGCTTCAAGGGTTTTGTGTGAACATATTTTTATTTCGTTTGTGAAGTGTTTTGGAGTGGAATTGCTGGATGGTATTTTGAATATATATTTATTTTTACTGGAAATTGCCAAACTGTTTTCCAAAGTAGTTACACTGTTTTGTATTTCCTTCTTCAAAGTATGAGTGTTCCTTATACCTCATGAATGATTTGGGAAATAGTTTCTTCTTTTTAATTTTCTGGAAGAGTTATGGAGAATTGACCAACTTCATACTTAAATATTTGCTGGAATGTTTCTGTGAAGCCATTTGGGCCTTGAGTTTTCTTTGTAGAAATGTTTTCAAGAACAAATTCAATTTATTTAATAGAGATAAGGCTAAACAGGTTACCTAGTTCTTTTTATTTATTTACTCATGAGAGACACACAAAGAGAGGCAGAGACACAGGCAGAGGGAGAAGCAGGCTCCATGCAGGGAAGCCAATGTGGGACTCAATCCCGGCACTCCGGGATCAAGCCCTGAGCCAAAGGCAGGCGCTAAACTGCTGAGCCACCCAGGCATCACCCTAGTTCTTAATTGAGCTTTGGTAGTTTGTGTCTTGCAAGGAATTATTTTCACTTCATCTAAATTGTCAAATATATTGGCATGAAGTTCACAATTTTCCCTAATGGATATTAAAAACACTATGAAGCCTCTATAATTAAAATAGTATGGTATTGGTACACATTTAAAAGATAGGCCATGGAGGGGTGCCTTGGTGGTGCAGTCAGTTGAGTGACTGACTCCTGGTTTCAGCTCAAGTCCTGATCTCAGGGCCAGTACAAAAGAGGAGTTGCCATATGCTACATTTTTATAAGAAAGAAGGGGAAGTAAAAAAATATGTATGTACTTATTTTCACAAAAAAGAAACACCAGAAGGATTTTGGCTATTTCCAGGGTTTTGTAGGGAAATGCTGTGGGAAGGATGGGGGATGTGACACTTCTTTAGGTATGACTTTCAGTGTAGTTTTGACTTTTAGAACCATGAATTATTTCATTAAAATTTTGGAAAGCAAATATCTTAAAAATAAAATGCAAGCAGAAGCAAATATACTATGGTATGATTGGAGTCAAGTTTTCTTACTGTTGGAGAAGGGAGTTACATAATATAGAAAGGGGAGAGGTGAGATAAAACCCTAAGGTATTGGTTAATAATTGGAGGTATCCGTATTGAGCACATGGCTTTTAATACAGATACATAGTTATAGAATATATTTTTTCCTTGCCTGTGTCAGGGAAGGGTTAGCAGCAATGACCCCCTGGTAGCCAGGAGCACAGTTAGCTCCCAGATCTTAGTTTCTATTGTTCTCAAGTAAAAGGAACCAGGATTCCTTAGGGAAATGCCTAATTCCATGATTAAGGCTAGGAGATCTTGTACCAGAAAATAAAGAATGGCTTACAGAGTGTGATGGGGATTTGTCATAAAGGCACAGAAGTGGGTTTGAAGGGCTTTCTCTGGCCACTGGCCAGTTCTGGAGCCTCTACTAATATAGCAGTGAATATAACACATAGGATAAAATAAGAATACACCAGTGCATACTGATAAAAGTATACAAATAAGGAAAAGGTCTTAGAAAATAGAATGTTAACTAGTAGAATGAATGATAAAAATTACTGTTTGACAACCATCATAGTAATAATTGATTCATGCAAGACTCCTCAATGGATGCTAAAACTAGTGGGTAAAAGTTTGATGGGAAACAGGATATTTACATAAGTCTCTAAATATCCCTCTATAAGTATGATACTTTTAAATTATAAGGTAGTAGTAACTTCATAGTGGAAAAATTTACCAAACACTACTTTGACCAAGTGATAGAAGGTAAACATCACAGTAATGGAGCAAACCAGCATCCTGTGCTTCCTAAATCACTTCTATTGTATTCTTGCCAAAAATAATACCTTCAGTCTAATCTCGAAGAGATATTAGATGAACCCAAATTGAGAGACAGTCTACAAAATACTAGTCTGCATTTAAAAAAAAAAGAAAGAAAAAACTATCAAGGGACCCCTGGGTGGCTCAGTGGTTGAGCGTCTGCCTTTGGCTCAGGGAGTGATCCCAGAGTCTTAGGATCCAGTCCTGCATCAGGCTTCCTGTTGGGAACCTGTTTCTTCTTCTGCCTGTGTCTCTGCCTCTCTTTGTGTCGCTCATGAAAAAATAAAATCTTAAAAAAGACAAAAACAAAAACAAAAAAAACCTGTCAGGGTCATGGAAGACAAAAATTAAAGAATACTAAAGAGACATAACAGCTAACTATAATATTTGTTTCTAGATTTGATTTAGAGCAAAAAAACCCATCTTTTTAAAAAAGGTTATTTATTTTTAGTAATCTCTATACCCAATATGGGTCTCGAACTCACAACCCTGGGATCAAGAGTTGCATGTTTTTCCAACTGAGCCAGCCAGGTGTTCCCAGAAAAACATCTTTTTTTTTTTTTTTTTTTTTTTTTAAGATTTTATTTATTTATTCATGAGAGACACAGAGAGAGAGAGAGAAAAACATCTTTTAAAATGTTTTAAAATAAGGGCACGTGGGTGACACAGTTAAGTGCCTGACTCTTGGTTTTGGCTCAGGTCATGATCTCAGGGTCATGAGGTTGAGCCCCATTGCAGAGTCTGCTTAAGATTCTCTCTCCCTTTCCTTCTGTGCCTCCCCCTGTACTCTCTCTTTCTAAAAAAATTTTAAAAAATGTTTTAAAATCAAAGACTCTTCTTTTGCCATAAAGGAAATTATTAAGACATTTGTTAAAATTTGAAAAAGAATGGTAGGGTAGATAATAGTGTTGTATAGATGTTAGGTTTTTTTTTTTTGATTGATTGATTGATTGATTGATTGATTTATGAGAGTGTGTGTTGAGTATTACGGGGTGTGGGGGCAAAAGGAAAGGGAGAGAAGATCCCAAGTAGACTCCCTGGTGAATGCAGAACCTGACTGGGATAAATAGGTGAAGGTTTTGCAGAGATTCTGTGTTTGTTTGTTTTTTTTTTCAGCTTTTCTCCAGCTGAAAGTATTTGCAATACAGTTTTTTATTTTTATTTATTATTATTTAAAAATTTTAAAAAAATATATTTACTTACTTGAGAGAGAATGAGAGCATGAGCTGGGGAGAGAGGCAGAGGGAGAGGGAGAGGGAGGAGCAGACTCTCTGGCTGAGCAGGGAGTCTGCTGCAGCACTCAGTCCCCTGAGCAGAAGGCACACACTTAACCAACTGAGTCATCCAGACACCCCTACAGTACAGTTTTAAAAAAGGAGTTCCTGTGAAGAAAAGCCATTCTCACTCTGATAAAGCTGCTTAAGGTAGAGCCTGATGGGGGGCTGGGTCTTAGGACCCTGAGGTCATGACCTGAGCTGAAATCAAAGGTTGGATGCTTAAACCAAATGAACCACCCAGGTGCTTGTGACGTCCTTTTTTTTGTTTTTTAAATATATATTTATTTATTTATTTAACTTAATTTTTAAATACTTTATTTATTTATTTACTTTAGAGAGAGAAAGCGGGAGCACACACAAGCAGGGATAGCAGCAGAGGGGAGAGGATAGAAGCAGGTTCCCCACTGAGCAGGGAGCCTGATGTGGGGCTCCATCCCAGGACCTGGGATCATGACCTGAGCCAAAGACAGCCACTTAAATGACTGAGCCACCCAGGCACCCCTATTTATTTATTCTGGAGTGAGAAAGCGTGGGAATGAGTGGGGAGACTGGCAGTGGGAGAGGGAATCCTAAAGCAGGCTCCCTGCTAAGTGCAGAGACTGATGTTCATCTCCTTCTCAGGACCCTGAGATCATGACGGGAGCTGAATTTAAGAGTTGGCTGCTTAACCAAATGAGCCACCCTGGCATTCCCTCCCCATCTTTTTTTCCTTTGACTATACAACTCATCCATTTAAAGTATACAATTTAGGGATTCTTGGCTGGCTCAGTTGGTGGACCATGCGACTCTTGATTTTAGGGTCGTGAGTTTGAGCTCCACATTGGGTGTAGAGTTTACTTAAAAAGATAATTAGGGGGTACCTGGGTGGCTCAGTCATTTGAGTGTCTGACTCTTGGTTTTGGCTCAGGTCATGATCTCAGGGTTGTGAGATCGAGCCCTGCTTTGGGCTTGGTGCTCAGTGAGGGAATCTTCCTCTTCTTCCTCTGCATCTCCCCCTGCTCATGCTCACACTCTCGTGCTCTCTATAAAGAAAATAAATAAACCTTAAAAAATAATAAAGTATACAATTCAGTGGTTTTGGTACATTATTATTTTTGAAATGGTAGTAAAATGCATATAATATAAAATTTAAACATTTTTAAGCATATAATCCAGTGGCATTACTTACAATGTTTTACAACACTCATCACTATTTCCAAAACTTTCATATCCCAAACAGAAACTCTGTATCCTTAAGCAATAATTTTCCATTGCCCCTTTCCCCCTAGTCCCTAGTAACTTCTCTTTGACTTTCTGTCTTTATGAAATTTGCCTATTCTAGATATTTCGTATACTCAGAATCGTACACTATTTATCCTTTTGTGTCTGGCTTATTACATTTAGCATAATTTTTGAAAGTTCATCTATGCTGGAACATGTTATACAGAATTTCATTCTTTTTAAAGGCTGAATGATATTCCGTTGTATACATATGTCACATTTTGTTTATGCATTTGTTAATGGACAGGGATGGTTTCCAACTTGGGGCTATTGTGAATAATGCTGCAGTAGAAATGATGCACAAATTTGTTTGAGTCGCTGCTTTCATTCCTTTTGGGTATATATCTAGGAATGGAATTACTGAACCATACGGTAATTCTATGTTTAGTTTTTTGAGGAAATGCCAAGCTGTCTTCTACAGCAGCTGCATGTGTAAGGGCTCCAATTTCTCTACATCCTTGCCAATACTGTTATTTTCTGCCTTTTTTTTTTTTTAAATAGCTATCCTAGTAGGTGTGAAGTGGTATCTCATTGTGATTACCATTTACATTTCCATAATGATGAAGAATACTGGGCATCTTTTCTCCTGTTCTTATTGGCCTTTTGTATATGTTCTTTATAGAACTGTCTGTGCAAAGGCTTTACCCATTTCTACATTGGGTTGTCTTTGTCATTGAAGTTAGGCCTATTTTAATAGTGATTGATTCGTGTCTTTTTTTTTTTTTTTCCCTTGGGAAATGTATGCTTCAGTTATTTCAGGATTTTATTTTAAAAATTTTGTTCTAAGGACCTTACACAGTATCATTTAGTTAAAAAAAAAAAGCCAACATTCTTTTCTCTCTTTTTAGGCTGAAAAGAAAGACAGATTTAAAGGAATTAAAAGTCTAGTCTTGATTTAATTTTTTTTTTTTTTAAAGATTTTATTTATTTATTCATGATAGTCAGAGAGAGAGAGAGAGAGAGAGGCAGAGACACAGGCAGAGGGAGAAGCAGGCTCCATGCACCGGGAGCCCGACGTGGGATTCGATCCCGGGTCTCCAGGATCGCGCCCTGGGCCAAAGGCAGGCGCCAAACCACTGCACCATCCAGGGATCCCCTTGATTTAATTTTGGAAGTAAAAGTTTATTAGCTAAGCATCATCCTCTTTTTCCTCTTAAATAGCATGGAGAACTACAGTGAGGAGTAAGTTATTTATATTTAAAAATTATCAAGGTACCGGGGATCCCTGGGTGGCGCAGCGGTTTGGCGCCTGCCTTTGGCCCAGGGCGCGATCCTGGAGACCCAGGATCGAATCCCACATCAGGCTCCCGGTGCATGGAGCCTGCTTCTCCCTCTGCCTGTGTCTCTGCCTCTCCCTCTCTCTCTCTGTGACTATCATAAATAAATAAAAAAATTAAAAAAAAATATTAAAAAAAAATTATCAAGGTACCTGTGTATGCAGAGAAATATGCAAGTCTGAATTGCCATAATACTTCTGAGTAAAAGTTTGTCAGTAAGTGTCAGGGACTGTAAAAGTTCATATTATGTAAGTTAGTACTTCCTGTTATAAGAATCTATTCTAATAAAGTATCCTCAACACATATGATATTTTCTTAAGGGAACATATTCATTACATTATTATTAATAGTAGTAATTTATTGGAAACAATCTACACATTCAGCAATAAGACAAGGCCAGGTGATTATTTGTTCATGCAAATAAATACTAAGTAGCTACTTAAAATAATGTTTAGGGACGCCTGGGTAGCTCAGCAGTTGAAGGTCTGCCTTGGGCTTGGGGCGTGATCCCAGGATCTGGGATCGAGTCCCATATCAGGCTCCTTGCTGGAAGCCTGCTTCTCCCTCTGCCTGTGTCTCTGCCTCTCTCTCTCTTTCTTTCTCTCATGAATAAATAAAAATCTTTAAAAAAATGTTTAGTTTTTAAAAGCAGGCTTTACAACTGTCTACAGGTAAATATTTTTCTTAAAATGCACATATAAAAAGATTAGGAAGAAATAAAATAGATAACCATAATTATCTGTGACTAGTGGTAACATGTAAGGTTTTAATTTTTTTGTTGTTCCTTTCTGTATTTTCAAAACTTCTACAGTAGTATGTATTTTTTCTAAGTTTAGATATTTTTATTTATTTTTAAGTAAGCACTACACCCAACATGGAGCTTAAACTCACAATCCCAAGATCAAGATTGTGTGCTCTACTGGTTGAGCCAACCACACCCCCCCTAGATTTTATTTTGAAACTACCTATGTATTTTAAATACATCAGGCATATATGAATCTATTCTTATTCTAAAAACTTTGAACAACTTCAAGGAAGCTAAAATACTCCTTAAATCATCATCCAGTCCAGAGGAAATCATTATTACCAGTTAATGTGCTTTATTTAGACATTTATACTGTTTTTGTGTATATGTATATAGCAATATAAATATATAGTTTACTGTTGTGTGTGTTTTATATAAATGGCAACTATGATGTTTTTTGCTAGGTTGGTATATCTTGGAGGGCTTTCCATGTCACTAGGTCAAAATCACTTCATTTTTTTTTTTTTTAAGATTTTATTTATTTATTCATGAGAAACACAGACAGAGGCAGAGACACAGGCAGAGTGAAGAGAAGCAGGCTCCATGCGTGAGCCCGATGTGGGATTCGATCCTGGAACATTGGGATCACATCCTGAGCCGAAGGCAGACACTCAGCTGCAGAGTTACCCAGGCGTCCCCATTATTTTTTTTTTTCAAGATTTTATTTATTTGAGAGAGAGAAAGAACAAGTATGAGCAGGGGGAGGGGCCGAGGGAGGAGCAGACTCCTTGCTGAGCAGGGAGCCTGACTAGAGGCTGGATCCTAGGACCCTGAGATCATGACCTGAGCTGAAGGCAGATGCTTAACTGAACCACCCAGGTGCCCCTACTTCATTATTTTTTAGAAATATGAGTTCATACTATAGATATGTTATAGTTTCTCCTCCTTTTCATAACATTTAAATTTCTTGTAATTTTTCACTCTTTGTCATAGTGGACATCTGGGAAGAAAAGTATGCGCATGTAAAATTTTAATAATTCTGCCAAATTACTCTCCAAAATGGCCATTTATATTTTTACTATGAATTTTTACAGGAGTACCTGTAACATATCTCTCTTTATTGTTTTTTATGATGTTCACAAAATAATAGCAGTAAGCAAAAAAAAAAAAAATAGCAGTAAGCAATGTGGAATACAGGGTTGTAAGAGGGATCTGTTCATCTTTTTCAGACCTTGTTTTACATGAGTTGCTTTCAGTAGTAAATAATAGAAAGTGGCTTGTAAACAATAAGGAATTTTTCCAGTTAATATAAGAGGAAGTCCAGAATTAAACTAGGATTGGTCAAGTGATTCAGTGATCTGTGAAGCCCTAAGATCTTTCTGCCTTGCCACTGTGCTGTGCAGTGCCTGCTTTTTCCTGAATCAAAGCTGCCAGTAGCATTTAGCATCCATTTTTCCAATGCCAGAGATATGGTCTGGCTTCCTAATGGCTTTCTTTTAAAATAGGAAAGGCCTTTTTTCCCCCAGAACCTCTTAAGAATACTCTTTTCGTTGAATCAGATTAATACATCTGCCAGTCATGGACAAGAGAGATAAAATTACCATTGATTAATTTAATTTAATTAACTGATAGGGAGTGAATTTTGAGGAGTCAAGGGTAATCATTGCTGGTTGCAGAGCACAGACAGATAAGTATATGGATACACAAATGAGGATGCACAGGAGGCTGTCATACTGTCCTCTCTCTGGCATAGTGTGGTTTGAGGAATCGCCAGCACTGAACTTGCTTCTGTTTCTATCATGTGCTTCATCTGTTTTTATTCTGAGACTCTGCTTGTAGTGCTACTATGATTACTTCTTTTACTTTCCTTTGCCTTTTATGATAAAAACATTTCAAATAGTGTAAATATCCGGATCACACATTTTATATTGTACAGGTTTGTAAAATGATGGACTCTGAAGAATAGAATATCAGAAAATTGTTTTGTATAAAACTTGGTTTAAGTATTACTCAGTAGTTTCTCTTGAACTCAGATGTCAAATTGGGTTTCCAGTTAAGATGGTGCAGTAAACACAAGTTTTGGTCACTCCTACTCCAGATACAGAGCAGCAATAAAGAATAAAATGTCAGTAGAAAAAATACACACAGTCGACCTGAAGGAAAATTGTCTTTAGGCAAATAGACTATTACAGAAAAAGGAAAGGATAAGGGTTTCTATTTTAAAACATAAGATTGTGATTTTCTGATGTAAAAATCAATATAAGTTCATCATAGAAATTTGGAAAATATGAGGAATATAAAGAAAACAGGATATCAGCCTTAAGAATTAATGAACTTTAATTGATGGATTAAAAATTAAAGTAGTATTTTGAACAAAAAGCTCTTATATTTCACTGTGAACTCTTTAGGTGTCTTATTAATCTGTAGTTCAGATTTTCTCAACCTTGGCAGTATTGATTTGGGCATGATAATTCTTTATTGTGGGAGAGGCCCTATATATTGCAGAATGTTAACAACACCCCTAGCCTCTACCTAGTATGAGTTAGTAGTACCCAGTTATGACAACCAAACATTTCTAGATATTGTCGTATGTTTCTAGGGTACAAAATTGTTCCTAGTTGAGAACCACTGCTCTGGTTAAACAGTATGATACTTGAAAGCCTAAGACAGGAAGCTGATAAATTTAACATGAAGAATGCACACAGAAGTTGCATTAGCAAGCAGAAAGACTTCCATCTGAACAAGCAGTAGTCAAGGACATTTTTTTAAAAGATTTTATTTATTTATTTGACAGAGAGAGTGAGCAAGTGAACATGAGTAGAGGGAGGAGCCGAGAAGGGGCAGAGGGAGAAGCTGACTCCCCACTGAGCAGGGAGCCCAGCATGGGGGCTTGATTCCAGAACCTGGGATCATGACTTGAGCTGAAGTCAGATGCTTAACTGACTGAGCTACCCAGGTACCCTGGTCGAGGGCATTGTGACTGAGAAGCTCTGAGTCTGGATTTGGGTGCTGTCCCCCAACACACCCACCCCTTAGCCTGAGAGGCTCATAATCCTCACTTGACTCTGTTCTTGAGGACGGTGAGTGCCAACTGTGGAAGGGGTAAATGACTTCCTATTTGGAGTTTTTGTCTAAATATATCTGGACTTTTTCAAGAACAAGGAACTTCTTATTTGGAATTGTTTATCAAAATTACTTGATAGTTCTGGAAAATAATATCCTACATGGGGCTACTTAAGTCCTCTTCATTTTTCCCCATGGTATGACCTCAAGTGACTTTTCTTCTGACTTTCAGTTGAGGACCCTATCCATCATTGAGGTGAGTGAATTGATTTCCTTCATGGGTATATTTCCTTTCTTTAGGGAGTCTCCACTGGAGACCTCTTCCATTTTGGGTTGGCTATAACCCAGGATGAGTTTTGTCTATAACCCGAGACAATATATTTACTTGTGAGAAACTTGATCTCAGCTTGAGGCTTGCTTTCAGAGTATTTTTGCAATAGAAGAAATTTTTTTTTTCATATTGTGGCAAAATATATGTCCCATAAGATTTACCTCTTTAACCATTTTTAAATGTACACTTAAGCAGCATTAATTACATTCACTGTGTTGTACAACTGTCACCACTATTTCAAAAGCTGTTTCATCACTCCAGAAACTATGTACCTATTAAATGATAAATCTATTTCCTCCTAACCTTTAACCCGTGATATCCTCTGTTCTACTTCTATTCCACTGAATTTGCCTCTACATTCTAGTTATTCATATAAGCAAAATCATACAATATTTGCCTTTTTGTGTCTTGCTTATATGCTATTTAGCATAATGTTTTCAAGGTTCACCTTTGTTGTAGCATGTTGTACAGAATTGCATTCCCTTTTAAGGCTGAATAATATTCCATTTTATATATATAGACCACGTTTTGTTTATCAGTTTATTTGTTGTTGGACATTTGGGTTGCTTCCTTAGAGTTTTTTAAATTTTAATTTTAATTTTTATTTTTTTATAATAAATTTATTTTTTATTGGTGTACAATTTGCCAACATACAGAATAACACCCAGTGCTCATCGTGTCAAGTGCCCCCCTCAGTGTCTGTCACCCATTCACCCCCACCCCTCGCCCTCCTCCCCTTCCATCACCCCTAGTTTGTTTCCCAGAGTTAGGAGTCTTTATGTTCTGTCTCCCTTTCTGATATTTCCCACACATTTCTTCTCCCTTCCCTTATATTCCTTTTTTTTTCTTTTTAATTAAAAATTTTTTTTTTTAAATTTTAGGTAGGCTTCATGCCCAACTTGGGGCTTGAAATCTCGACCCTGAGATTAAGTCACGGGACTGAGCTAGCCATACACCCCTCCAAAGAGTATTTTTAATGTGTCAGTAGTTCGTTTCTTTCTTTCTTTCTTTCTTTCTTTCTTTCTTTCTTTCTTTCTTTCTTTCTTTCTTTCTTTCTTTCTTTTTCTTTCTTTCTTCTTTCTTTCTTTCTTTCTTTCATCTTTCTTTCTTTCTTTCTTTCTTTCTTTCTTTCTTTCTTTCTTTCTTTCTTTTCTTTCTTTCTCTCTCTCTCTCTCTCTCTTTCTCTTTCTCTCTCTCTTTCTCTCTTTCTTTCTTTCTTTCTTTCTTTCTTTCTTTCTTTCTTTCTTTCTTTCTTTCTTTCTTTCTTTCTTTCTGACTTCTTTCTTTTTTTCTTGACTTCTTTCTTGACTTCTTTCTTGACTTCTTTCTTTCTTTCTTGACTTCTTTCTTTCTTGACTTCTTTCTTGACTTCTTTATTTTAGAATTGGGAGAGGCACAGAGGAAGAGAGAATCCCAAGCAGTTCCCTGCTGAGCCCAGAGCCGGATGCAGGGCTCAATCCCACAACCCCAAGATCAGACCCAGAGCCAATGCCCAACTCACTGTGCCAGTCAGGCATCCCATAATGTGTCAGTAATTCTTAAAGAATTTAAAGGTTGTGGAGGTTGGGAATGTTACAGATATTCTGGTTACGTATCATTTTCTTTCTTTTTTTTTTTACATATCATTTTCTACACTATATATAGCAGTTTCTTCTCAGACTAATTTCTATCTATATATCTGATTCCTGTATTTCATAGGTATATGCTTTTGACTTCATTAATATCATTCCTTTTTCCTATGTTTCAGTTCTTGTGTATAGAGAACTGTAGAGGTAGAAGACTATTTATTTATTTATTTATTTATTTATTTATTTATTTTTGGTAGAAGACAATTTAGATGTTACCTAATTCAGTTTACAATTCACATGAAATTGCTCTCACAGTATCTTTGATAAACAGTTATCTCACTTCACTGTTTCTACTGTAATAGTGAATTAACTTTTATTGATTTGCTTTGGAAGGGATAGTCAATCCTAATTGTCTCCATATCTTCAACTCTTTGTGAATCTGGCATTGCCCTACTACTCCACTGATTAAATTGAGCTGAGCATTGGCATTTTTTTGTGGTAAAATATACAGAACATAAAATTTATCATTTTAACCATTTTTAAGTGTACAGTTTTGTGGTATTAAGTACATTCACATTGTTCTGCAATTGTCACCACCATCCATCTCCAAACTTTTCCATCTTTTAGAAAAAATTTTTATTTTTTATTTTTTAATTATTTTTTTGAGATTTTATTTCTTCATTTATGAGAGACACAGACACAGAGGGAGAAGCAAGGTCCCTGTGGGGAGCCTGATGCTGCAGTTGATCCTAGGACTCCGGGATCACAACCTGATCCAAAGGCAGTTGCTCAACTATGGAGCCACCCAAGTGCACTTCTTCTTCTTCTTCCTTCTTCCTTCTTCCTTCTTTCTTCTTTCTTCTTCCTTCTTCTTCATTAAAGATTTTATTTATTTATTCATAGAGACACAGGCAGAGGGAGAAGCAGGCTCCCTTTGGGGAACCTGATGTTGGACTCGGTGCCAGGACACTGGGATCCTGTGCTTCCACCTTGTGGCTATTGTCAGTAACACTGCTATGAACCTTGGTGTACAAGTGTCTGGTTGAGTCCCTGCTTTCTTTTTCATTTTTTCTTTTGTGTTTTTTAAGAGTTCGGCTTTTTATTATTTTTATGTTACAAGAAAATATGTTAAATAATTTAATATTATAATTGTATTATAATTAAATATGTTAAAAACATTTTTGGTCAAATAGACCAAAGCATATGTTAAAAACATTTTTGGTCAAATAGACCAAAGCTCCTCAGCTTCTTCTCTCTGTGCTTCACTTTCTTCTCAGCTGAGAGCAGCAGTAGTGAGCCTCCTGCTGGGGCAGGCCCATCACCCTTTGACTACAGATGAGGCTCCCATGTGGACAATGGCTAAAGCCTTTGCACACAAGCCTGGTCAGAGAGGCTCAGCATTTACTTTGGCTGTGTGAATGAGAGCATTGATCTTATCCTCTGTAACCATCCCCTCATCACTGTGCAGGAGGAGAGCCCAGGAGATGCAGGTGAAAGTGTTGGGCTGGCAGCTATAAGTGTTGGGCTACCAGGATATTCGCAGGATGAAATGAGGGGGCTTTACTGCAACATGGCCTTAGCTTCCTGGGAAAGACCAAGCACTTCAGTGGCAAATGCAGAAACGGGCTCCCTGTTTTCATTTGTTTTGGGTATATACTCAGCAGTAGAATTGCCAGATCATATGGTAATTCTGTTTGATTTTTTTGAGAAACAAAGCTGATTTTTAAGTTAAATGGAAGTGCTAGTAAGATCTATAAATCTTAAACGCCCAACTCTTCCTTTTTTTTTTTGATAGAGAAAGAAAATGTGTGCATGAGGGGTGGGGGCAGAGGGAGAGGAAGAGAGAGAATTTCAAGTAGACTCCATATCCAGTACGGAGCCTGACTCAGGGCTAGATTACACGACTCTGAGATCATGCCTTGAGCAGAAACCAAGAGTTGGATGCTTAACCAGCTAAGCCACCTAGGTGCCCCATAAGTGCCCAACTCTTGAATTTTGACAAACATATATACTCATGTAATCATTACTCAGAACAAGGTAAGCACTTTTATCACCCAGAAAGTTTCCTCATGCCTCCGTCCAATCAGTCCTCCCTTCAGTTCCCTAGGCGGAGCCCTCCTGATTTCTGTCCCCATAAATTAAATTTGTCTGTGCTTGAAGTTCATACAAGGGGAATCATATCATATGTACTACTTAGCTTTAGGTTTCTTTTCCTCAACATAAGGTTTTTGAGATTCATCCATGTTGCTATAATGTATCAGTAGCTTTTTATTTTTTAATTTTTAAGAAGTACTGTCTAATGTTCCATTTTATGACTTAATATAGTTTATCCATTCTCCTGTTGCTCAACATTTGTGTTGTTTCTAGTTTTTGACCATTATGTAAAAACTTCTGTGAACATTCATTGCCACATTTTTTTGTGTGTGGGTGGCATGTGTTTTCCTTTCTCTACAGTAAGTACCTAGGGAAAGGAATTGCTGGGTCATATATAAAGTATATGTTTTTACTTTATAAGACACTGCCAGAATGTATAATTGTACCCCCCTACCAGCAGTTATGAGATTTTGGTTGCTATAAATTTTTTGGTACTATCAGTCTTTTTCATATTAGACATGTTGGTAGATATGTTGTAGTATCTTATTGTGACTTTAATTTGCATTATCCTTATGACTGGTGAGGTTGAGCACTTTTTCATATACTAACTGGTCATTTCTTTGTGAAGGAAATATTCAAGGCTTTTGCCTATTTTTAAACTGCATCATTTGTTTTATGATGAATGTCTTTTGTGTCTTGTCTAGAGAGTTTTACTCTTAATTGCAGACTGAGCTGTGTGCCCCTCCTCTTCTATACTGGTATTGTAGAAATTAATCTTTAGGTGGAGGAGGTATTTAATTTGATTCTTGATACTGTTTTTAATAGTGTACATAAAGAACAGTGCATAAATCGTATTCGTATAGCTCAATAAATTTTCACAAGGTCCATGTATCCATCTATCCATCTATCCATCTTGATTAAGCTATAGAACATCATCAGCATCCCAGAGGCCTCCCTCATGCCCCCTACTGGTCATTACTCCTCTCAAAAGTGGTTACTTACATCCAACTTCTGTTGCGTAGATCAGTTTTGCTGTGCTTTTGAACTTAGGATCAACAATTATTCAGTATTTGCTTAAGAAATATATTTTTCGGGATCCCTGGGTGGTGCAGCGGTTTGGTGCCTGCCTTTGGCCCAGGGCGCGATTCTGGAGACCTGGGATCAAATCCCACATCAGGCTCCTGGTGCATGGAGCCTGCTTCTCCCTCTGCCTATGTCTCTGCCTCTCTCTCTCTCTCTCTGTGACTATCATAAATAAATAAAAATTAAAAAAAAAAGAAATATATTTTTCATTGTTATATAGTATCCCACTGTTAGGCTATACCCTAGTTTATTCAGTTTACTCTTTCTGTCTTCCTTTCTGTTCTTTTCTTCCTTTTTCCTGCCTTCCAAGATTTTATTTATTTATGAGAGAGAGAGAGAGAGAGAGCAAGTGCATGCAAGGATGAGCAGGGGGAGGGGCAGAGGCAGAGGGAGAGGGAGAAGCAGGTTCCTCACTGAGCAGGGAGCCAGATGTGGGGCTTGATCCCAGGACTCTGGGATCATGACCTGAGCTGAAGGCAGCCACTTAAATGACTGAGCCACCCAGGCACCTCAGTTCAATTTACTCTTTTTTTTTTTTTTAAGGTTTTATTTATTTATTCATGAGAGACACAGAGAGAGAGGCAGAGAGATAGGCAGAGAGAGAGGCAGGCTCCCTGCAGGGAGCCGGATATGGGACTTGATCCCAGGACCTTGGGATCACGCCCTGAGCCAAAGGCAGACACTTAACCACTCACCCTTAGTTTACTCTTGATGAACATAGGGAAACTTTAATTTTAAGATGTTATGCATAATGTCACCATGACATCTTGTACATGTGATTTGAGTACAATGTATGTACCTAGGAGTAGAATTGCTTGGTCACTTGGTCACAGGATATATTTAGGTTCAGTAGTTAAAAGCAAACAGTGTCCAAGTATGTTTAATAATTATATATACTTATGGAATATATCTAAGTAAATCATATAAATAAAAAATATAAATACATATAGGAGGATACATACACACTCAGGCACCCCTAAAAAGGATAAAGTGTAATTATTAAATTTTGATTTGAGGAAGTAAAATAGGATATGTAGTAAAACCATACTTGATCTTTTTGACTTTTTCATTCTTCCTCATCCTATTTAAGCTCACAAGAAGTAAGCAAGTTGGGTAGCAAACAATTTAAGAATAATAATAATAATAATTTATTTATTTATTTATTTATTTTTTTTTTTAAAGAATAATAATTTTTTAAAAGCCAGCTTCTATTTATCTTGAGGTGAATACTGACGTGGTCCAGTCTCCTCCTCTTTCATCATCATTTATGAACGGAATTGAGGTTTCTGGTGATCGTGGGCCTGGGTGCCCTCAGATCCACATTCCACACTTTTCCCTTCTTTGCTGTGTATTATGAAGAGCCTACCCTTGCAGGCTTCTTTCCTTTCCATGCCCCTGTGTCAGCAGTTTCTGTGTCAGCAGTTGTCTGGGTTAGCAAGTGGGGGGAACTGGCAGGAGATTGGAGGCCAGGAAGGAGAACCCATGGCTTTCCCCTCTCTCTGCTTGGGGAAGTTGGAGGAGTGAGGTGGTCTCTGGAAGCATCTTCTGTTGCTTCAAGCCATCTTGTTTTTAGTTTCTTCCTGATAACTTCGGTCGTGGATGCTGGTGACAACACATTTCCTCCCCTTTTCCTTCCAGGTGGTAGCTTTTTGCTCCCATGCTAACTTTTGATTTGTCTCACTGTTCCCTTTTGGGCCTCTCATTTCATTCATCACCGTTCGTGCCATTGAAATCCCTATGTTTTGGGATCCCTGGGTGGCACAGCGGTTTAGCGCCTGCCTTTGGCCCAGGGCGCCATCCTGGAGACCCAGTATTGAATCCCACATCGGGCTCCCGGTGCATGGAGCCTGCTTCTCCTTCTGCCTATGTCTCTGCCTGTCTCTCTCTCTCTCTGTGACTATCATTAAAAAAAAAAAAAAAAAAAATCCCTATGTTTTAAATTCTCAAGTGGTTTCCATCTTCCCTTGTTAGACCCCGACTAATACAGAGCTCAAACTGATAGTAATAATGTCTTACATTTATATTCGTCTATACATTTATATTCGTTTCAAGATTTGTTCTCTTTCTTTTAATTCCAGTATAGTTAGCATACAGTGTTATATTAGTTTCAGGTGTACAATATAGCTATTCAACAATTCCATATATTATTCAGTGCTCATCAAGATAAGTGTACTCTTATCCCTTTATCTACTTCCACCATCCTTCCCCCTCCACCCATACTATCAGCTTCCTTTCTGTAGTTAAGAGTCTGTCTTTGGTTTATCTTCTTTTCCCCCTTTGTTTTGTTTCTTAAATTACACATATAAGTAAAATCATATGGTATTTATCTCTTTCTGACTGATTTCACTTAGCATTATACCTTCTAGATCCATCTATGTTGTTGCAAGTGGCAAGATTTCATTCTTTTTTATGGCTGAGAAATATTCCATTACACATACACACACACGCCCCACACCCCACATCTTTATCCATTCATCTCTTGATGGACGCTTAGACTGCTACTATATCTTGGCTATTGTAAATAATGCTGCCATAAACATAGGAGTGCATATCTCTTCAAATTTGTTTTTCCATATTCTTTGGGTAAATATCCAGTAGGAGGATTGCTGGATCGAAGGTTATTTCTATTTTTAACTTCTTGAGGAACCTCCATACTGTGCCACAGTGGCTATACCAGTTTGCATTCCCACCGACAGTTCACAAGGATTCCTTTTTCTCTACATCATCACCAACACATGTTGCTTCTTTTGTGTTATTGATTCTGACAGTGTGAGGTGATCTCTCATTGTGGTTTTGATTTGCATTTCCCTGATGATGAATGAGGTTAAGCATCTTTTCATGTGTCTGTTGGCCATCTGTATGTCTTCTTTGGAGAAATGTCTGTTCTTGTCTTCTGCCCATTTTTTAATTGGATTATTTTTTGTTGTTGTTCTATAAGTTCTTTATATATTTTGGATATTAACCCCTTGTCAGATATGTCATGTGCAAGTATCTTCTCCCATTTAGTAGGTTGTCTTTTGTTGGTTTCCTTTGCTGTCCAGAAGTTTTTTATTTTGATGTAGTCCCAAAAGTTTATTTTTACTTTTGTTTTCCTTGCCTCAGTAGATTTGTCATATCTTTCAATGTCCCGAATAATATGTTGAGGCAGAAAAGTATTATAAGTCCTATTATAACATGAGGAAATTTACATTTATTGGATGACCACTTTCAGATTTTTCGTTAATTTTCCACTGAAAATTATTGAGGGAAAAATGGAGGCCCAGAGAAGCTAAATAATTTGCTATAGGTCCCGAGAAAGCTGGTACTGAATCAGGATGGGAATTCTACATAAAAACAAAACAAAACATGTGCTGTATCTCCTCATCCCAGAAGAGATCCTTTACCAAAGAAGACTTTATTTATACTTACAAAAGTCTTAGTCATTTTAGAAAATTTTTCAATAAAATTCAAAGCACAGTAATTTTTTGCTCAGCCTTCATATATCCAGGATGTCATTCCCTAGCATTAATCAAAATTTAATATAAAATGTGAGTTAGGGAGATTACTAAGAGATTTTGGCACCTAGGGCAAATTATAAGGGAGAAGAATTCTTGCAGTTGTCATGTTTATTTGGTTATGTAATTGTTTCACATAGAAGTGTTTCTTCCTTCTGGCATAGAAAAGCATATCCATACTTTCATAATTTTATCTTATAAATTCCATTGATATTCCCTGTTCTTGGGAAGGAGTAAGCAGCATTAATTATTGTGTTCTGGCACCATTGACTCTGGGTCATAGTAAACTTTTTTCCTTCCTGTCATATTATGGATCTACAAATCTTAGGTTTCCTGTTGATGTATCTCTTAAGGTTATGGGACAGAATGATGACAAATATTTAGAAATTGTTTCCACCTGTTTTCCTGCTGTATTCTTTCTTTTACATTTTTAAAAGGGAATATTTCAAATATGTATTAAAGTGTATAAAAATATGAACATCCGTGTACTCACTGGCCAGATTTAATAAGTGTAAACATTTAGTCATGTATAGTTTAGAGATCTGTGTGTGTGTGTGTGTGTAGAATTAAAACATTAAAGAGTTAAAGTCTCCTTTTTCTTTTTTTTTTTTTTTAATTTTTTATTTATTTATGATAGTCACACAGAGAGAGAGAGAGAGAGGCAGAGACACAGGCAGAGGGAGAAGCAGGCTCCATGCACCGGGAGCCTGACGTGGGATTCGATCCTGGGTCTCCAGGATCGCGCCCTGGGCCAAAGGCAGGCGCTAAACCGCTGTGCCACCCAGGGATCCCTCCTTTTTCTTTTTGAGAGAGAGAGAGAGGTGTGTGTGGAGGAGCAGAGGGAAAGAATCTTAAGCAGGCCCCACGCCTAGAACAGAGCCTGATGTGGGGCTCGATCCCAGGACCCTGAGATCATGACCTGAGCCAAAATCAGGATCAGATGCTTAACCGACTGAGCCACCCAAGTGCTCCTGAAGACTCCTTTTTAACTTTCCTCCCTCCCCCTTCCTCCCTACTTCTGTCGGTGTGAAGCCTTCTCTTTTTTTCCACAGAGGTTTTTCTTAATGTATTTTTACCCATATTTTTAAACTTTTAAATTCAAAAGGATAGTAACTCATTTTATGGTTTATCAGAAATTGTTTTCAGTGACTCAGTTAAAATTTTTTTTGGTCATTGTTGCCTTCTCATTCCTGGGCAGCAGTATAATGTTTTACTTGCTATTGCTAGGATTGTGTTTAACTATTTTACCTTTGATCTATCAGATGGGATGTTAACTGTGTTATGTTTTGTTTGTAATATTCCTGAAATATCCTTTAGAGAGTCGTCTGCTCACCTTCGATAACCAGGGAGAGAGAAAGGGAGAAGAGACAATGATTTTATTTTCTTCAGGCCAAGTTATGGTCTGAGAAACTGACAGGATAGGCTGCAAAAACCGAAGAGAAGTATATATTGAATGTATAATAGTAGGACAAGTATCTTTAGTTTAAAGATCTAGACATTTTTGATGTATGATATTTTTGTGATCAGCAGCATGAAGAATTTAATGTGCTACTGCAGTAGGATTGTAGTCACATGTGAGCACAATGCTAAAGGAGAAAACCTAATAATGACTCTGTTGTCTGTCAAAATATGCTCTCCAGCTCAAGAGTTTCCAATTTTGGAGAAACAGAACTGGTTGATACATCTCCACTATATCCGGAAGGATTATGAAGCATGCAAGGTGAGTGATTGTAAAGATAGACACCGTAAGAGGCGGGCTTTGTTAGGCAACTAACAGAATGTGTCACACAGAGTTGTGGCAGTTTAAATCCCACTAATAATGTACAAATTCCTACACTGTGTGTCTCCCCACCCTTTGTGTATCACTTAGCTTTTGCTATGATAATGCTGCTTAACAACCTCAAAATTTCAGTGGTTTCCATCAACAAACATTTAGTTATTGCCCATGGGCCTTCAGACTGGCTGTGGGTTGCCTGGGTCTGACTGTAGGCTGGGGGTCAGGTTCAGGTGTCCTCCATGTGTCTTCTCATTTCAAGATGTGGATGAAGGAGGAGCCACTGTCTGGGACTTGGTCTTTTCGTGGGGGGCAAATGCTCAACACAGCACGGTATTTACCTTTTTGATCTCTGGATAGGTTAAAAATGATATTTCATTGAGTATTATAATTCTCTTATTATGGTGAACATGATCATTATATGTATATTTAAAAAACTATGTGTATTTCCTTTTTCTCTAAACTGTATCTTTGGTAACATATATGACATAACAGTACTAAAACATGCAAGATATATCCTTCGTTTTGTCTTTTTGGCATTCAGAACTTTGCATGCTTCTGAGGTTGTAGTTTTAAATCTGTGGCATTTGTACCTGTGGCACTGGACAGAACTGGGCATGTTCAACATGAATCTCAGAAGGTTTCTTTCTCTCCTATGATATTATCTTTTTGTGGTTTCCCTTTTCCTTTTTTTGACAACTTTTTCTGTTTCCTATTTTTGGCTTCTCTTCCTCATTTATTTCTTAAGAGTTGGGGATGTTCCTAGGTCCTCTCCTTGATCCCTTTGTCTGCTCATTTCATACATTTTTTTCTGATCTTCAGACCAGTTTGAAACCTGATGCTTCACAGGCATTTCAAATTTAGCTTTTCTGTAGCTGAATTTATCTGCTTTCCTCCAACCCTGTTCCTTCTCCTGTACTCTTTCGCAGGAATAGATACCATCTTTCACCCATCTGTCTGTGTCAGAATCCCCTGATTTATTTTCCCTAGTATATTATAGATAATCAGTAAGTTCTGGAGATCCTTGTCTACTGTCTCTTGAAATTGTCCACTTTATTCTCTCTCCATGCTTTAGTTAATTCTCATCATTTTTGTTTAAATTACTGTAAGAATTCTTACACCAATCCTGCCTCCTTTCAATCTGTTTTCAGCAGTGCTCCAAAAATGACTTTTCTATAAAGCAAATAGAATTGGGTTACTTCCTGCTTACAGAGCAAATAGCACCGGGTTACTTCTTGCTTACAGAGCTTACAAACTTCTCAACTTCTTTATGGCTCTCAACTTCTTTAGCTTGGACTTGGAAGCCCTTTTCTCCCTCCTTTAGCCACCTCAGTTTCTCCTCCAACCCCTGTCAACACAGGATTTTAAAACTGTTGACTCCAGAAAGCCTTCCTTGAATCTCTAAGTTGACTCAGGTGCTTGTTCTCTGAACTCCTGTCTCATACTGAGCTTAGCCTGTCACGGGAGGAAGGTAGAGCCTGTATTTTGCCATCAGAGAGCACCTGGCATCTACGGTGATGCCTAGAAATCTTTTCACGTTTTCTTTAGCTTGCCTAGATTCTAGATAAGGGTTGGGAAACTTTTTTTGTAAGGGGCCAGATGGTAAATATTTTGGGCTTTGTAGGCCACAGTCTCTGTTTCATACTCTTCATCTTAATTCTTTTATAACCCTTTAAAAATGTGAAAACTACTCTTAGCTTGAGAGCTTTACAAAAACAGACTATGTAGCTCAGATTTGGCCCGTGCGCCATTGTTTGCTGACCCTTGTTCTATAAGCAGCCATAAGAGAGTTGAAATTTAAAAAAAATTCCAAACGAACATTATTAGTAATTATTTGTATTCTAGATTTCTTACATATGCTCCTTGACCATGTCTACTTTTTTCTTTCTTTTTTAAAAATTTTAACTTAAATTCAATTCAGTTGACATATACTGTATTATTCATTTTATTTATTAAAGAGAGGGGATCCCTGGGTGCCGCAGCGGTTTGGCGCCTGCCTTTGGCCCAGGGCGCGATCCTGGAGACCCGGGATCGAATCCCACATCGGGCTCCCGGTGCATGGAGCCTGCTTTTCCCTCTGCCTATGTCTCTGCCTCTCTCTCTCTCTCTTTCTCTCTCTCTGTGACTATCATAAATAAATAAAAATTAAAAAAAATAAAAATAAAGAGAGAACAAGCATAAGCAGGTGGGGGGAGGGGCAGAGGAGGATGGAAAAGCAGATTCCCCACTGAGCAGGAAGCCAGATGTGGATCTTAATCCTAGGACCCTGGGATCATGACCTGAGGTGACAGCAGACATCCAACCGACTGAGCCACACGGACACTGCATCTGTTTTGTTTCTTAAATTCCACAGATGAGTGAAATCATATGATAATTGTCTTTCTCTATGTAATTTTGCTTAGCATAATACTGTCTAGTTCCATCCACATCGTTGCAAATGGCAAGACCTCATTCTTTTTGAGACTACTATTCCATTGTATACAAATACCACATCTTCTTTATTCTTTGATCTGTCGATGGACATCTAGGGTCTTTCTGTAGTTTGGCTATTGTGGACATTGCTGCTATAAACATTGGGGAGCATGTGCCCCTTTGTTCTTTTTTTTTTTTTTTTAATAATGTTTTTTTTTTTTTTTTTATGATAGTCACACAGAGAGAGAGAGAGAGGCAGAGACATAGGCAGAGGGAGAAGCAGGCTCCATGCACCGGTAGCCCGACATGGGATTCGATCCCGGGTCTCCAGGATCGCGCCCTGGGCAAAGGCAGGCGCCAAACCGCTGCGCCACCCAGGGATCCCCGCATGTGCCCCCTTTGAATGACTGTATCCTTTGGATAAATACCCAGTAGTGCAATTGCTGGGCCTTAGGGTAGCTATATTTTTAACTTCCATACTGTTTTCCGGAGTGGCTGCACCAGCTTGCATTCCTACCAACAGTGTAAGAGGGTTCCCCTTCCTCCACATCCTCACCAACATCTGTTGTTTATGGAAATGTTCATTTTAGCCATTCTGACTGATTGTAAGCTGGTATCTCATTGTGGCTTTGATTTATATTTCCCTGATGCTGAATGATGTTGAGCAGTTTTTCATGTGTCTGTTGGCCATTTGTATGTCTTATTTGGAGAAATGTCTGTTCCTGTCTTCTGCAGATTTCTTAACTGGACTTTTTGTGTTTTGGGTGTTGAGTTTGATAAGTTCTTTATAGATTTGGGATACCAGCCCTTTATCTGATAAGACATTTGCAAATATCTTCTCCCATTCTGTAGGTTGCCTTTTAGTTTTTTTGACTGTTTCATTTGTTGTGCAAAAGCTTTTTATCCTGATGAAGTCCCAGTAGTTCACTTTTGCTTTTATTTCCCTTGCCTTTACACACTAGGCTAATAAGAAGTTGCTGCGGCTGAGGTCAGAGAGGTTGCTGCCTGCGTTCTCCTGTAGGATTTTGATAGATTCCTGTCTCATAGCCCACGTCTACCTTTTCTTAAAAACATTTCAAGACACTGAACTATTACTCAGAAGTATATTTCTTCCTCTTTCAGGCTGTTATCAAAGAACAACTTCAGGAGACTCAGGGCTTATGTGAATATGCTATCTATGTCCAAGGTAAGATATATATATTTCTTCTCTTGTTGCTAGAGAAATGCATACTTTGTCTAGGTTCCAAACGAACCTAGAAGAAGAACCTAAAAGAAGAACCTAAAAGAAGAGCAGACTACTTATGAAACATTTTATTTTTTTATTTTTTATTTTTTTTTTTTTATGAAACACTTTAAATTCAAATGTTCTACAAAGGTCTTATTCAGTATTACATTGTTTGAAATCAACATAATTATTGTGTGGGATTTGACCTCAGAAATGACTAGTTTTATTAAAAGTTGCTGCTGTCCTTCCCCCATTTCTCTAGTGTCTGGCTAGTGTTTTCAGAGTGAATGTTAGGGTCCCTGCTTCAGGCAGCAGCTTCAAGCCCAGAAGGGGCTTCCGGAAAGGCTCCTTGTAGTCAGGCTAAGAGAGATGAGGAAAGGCTTGAGGATTTTTTATAAGGGTGGTAGGATGAAGGGAAGAAGCCTAGAGGTATAGAGGATAAAGCAGAGAATAGATGAAATTTATCAAAAACCAAATATAGGAACCACTGACTGAAATTTTACCCTTTGGCATCTTTAGTTTTTCTAGGAATTTTCCTTTTGATTCTTTGATGTAAATGGTTTTGTTTACTATTTATTGGATTGATAGCCTTCAGATTAATATACAATTTTGTGACATAATTGGTAAGATACTGACACACCTAGGACATCATGGAAAAAAAAAAAAGTGCTCCTTTTTTGCCAATATTACAAGTTCCAGTCTTTCAGTGCCTCATAAAACTTAAACATGTCAATTCTTCTGAAAACTTAAGCCTGGGAAAAATGACCGATTTGCATTGGTTGCTATACTGAAAGCCAAGTCTGAGATATTAGTGCACTTGCAGCCAGAATCTCCTTGATTGCCTTTTCCCTGTTTGAGTGTTCTCAGGAAACAGCCAGATGGATGTCTGAATTATCATGATAAATAGAGTGTTTGATGGGGAAGCCCAGGAATATCCTTATTATGAAGAACTTGTGGGATAATTTGCAAGGCAGCTGATTATCCATGTGGTGGATGCTGGGAATGGGGAGTAGGTGGCTCTGAGATACCTTCTTAGAAAAAGTTTTAGATTGTCAACAATTTTGCTACTTGTTTCAGCCTACCTGAGGTCCTATCTGATTGTGTTAAAGATACAGTTATCCAAAGGATTCCTTTGGTATGATTTAAGTCCCTCGTCTTCAATTTTTCTGATATGAGACTGTTCTCCCCAGAACGTGATGATTTATTTCTGTGTTTTCTGTCTCTTGGCAGCATTAATATTTCGCCTGGAAGGAAATATCCAAGAGTCCCTAGAACTCTTTCAGTCGTGTGCTGTTCTCAGCCCTCAGTGTGCTGATAACCTCAAACAGGTGGCCAGATCTTTGTGAGTATTTGCTGCCTGCAAGCCCTGGGGCATTCACAGACAACCACGTAGAATGCGTTCTCAGGTGCAGTGGCTGATTCTGGCAGCCTGACCAGCCTGCGGATACAGAGAGGGAGAGTTGCTCCATAGAGATACTGGGATCCACTTTGAAGAGTGGACTACTTTTGAAATTTGAGAAAATGAGTTATCAAGTATGAAGGAACGGGAGTATTTCAAACATTGTATAGTGTAGAGGGATGAGGAAACACTGATATTGTTTATCATATAAATAGTGATATCTTGTTACCTCGATCCGCTCTCTTACTGGCAACCCATAGAATTCTTTTCATCTGCTGTTCTAACACTTACTAAAATGCTTGACATAGTTAAGTTTTAGTAAGTGTGAGTCGAGTGGATGCCCTGACACTTCCTGGATGCAGTCAACCTCCAGTCTTTATAAACTGTTAGGTACGCTGATAGTTTTTCTACTCCAGAGCCATAAAGTATCCCACGGGGTCTCCAGCCCCACTTTCTTACCTACTGTCATCCATTCTTGTGCCGTCTTTGCATAGAGCCTGGATTGCCTGTGCCTCTCTTCAGAATCAGGATCTGATATCAAGGCAAGAGATTTAGTCTTGGAAGGGAAGGGCATGTAGATAGATGGTGATGATGAATGCTTAACAGGCAAATATACTTTGGCTTGTTTCTTTTTTGTTCTACATTTGTGGTATGTTGCAGAAAATAAATCACAGAAGACTTTCACTAAAATCAGTGTAGAATGAGACCAAGACTGTGGGCCAGCTATCAGTGCAGCCCCTACCAAAAGAGCTTCTGTTGTTGATAAATACCAACCTCATTGGCCAAAGCAGTACAGCCAGCTAATAGGGAAGAGGCTTCCAGAATTTTCTCCCAGATGGAATATGGGTCAAATGAAGGACTAGTGGAGTTAGTCCTGTAAAAAGCTTTGAGTTAATAGTTACAGAAAATGTTATCTTTTCCACAGATTTCTTTTGGGAAAACATAAAGCTGCCATTGAAGTATATAATGAAGCAGCTAAACTTAACCAGAAAGATTGGGTAAGTGGAGAACTTTGTTCTTTGTTATTAGTGACCTGCTAATGGTTTCATTTGTCTTTTGTTATTGCTACTGAATTCCTATGTGACTCAAATGTCTTTATTTTATTCTCACACTTGATTGATGGTTTAGCTAAGCATAAGATCAAAAATCATGTTTCCTTATAACTTAGCAGACATTGCTGCCTGGTTTTCTGACACTCTTACCAGTCTGATTCTTGTTGATAACTCCACTTTCCTCTCTAGAAGCTTCTAGGGTTTTCTCTTTATCATTGGAGTTCTGAAATATCAATAATGGTTGCCCAGAAGTGTTTCTTTCCTCTGCATCCCCCCTCCCCCTGATCTATGGATCCTCAGATGGTTTTTCTCTGAGGATCCTGGCCCTATTTTGGGTCAGGGAAATTTTCTTTGAGTAGTTCTTTGCTTTTTTTCTTCTTGCTTCTCTTGTCTCTTTATACCAGTTAGGGTTTATAACTGCAATAAAAAATTTGACTAAACATTGGCTTTACCAATTAGGGGTTTATTTTTTCTCATGAAACAAATCCAGGTAAGTAGTTGCCAACATTGACTTGGTGGTCCAAGACGTCAAGGATGAGGCTTTTTCTTTATGGTCACAAGGTGTCTGCTGCAGCTCTAACATCACATCATCATTCCAGGCAGGGAGAAAAAGGAAACAACAAAGAGAAAAAGACAGACTGTATTAGGAAAGTATAGCTTTCCCTGAAATCCCCAATCAACTGCCACTTGTGTCATATCAACTCCCCCCCTCACCCCCCAAGCTTTAAGGAAGGCTGGGAAGTATAGTTTTTACACTGGATACATTGACATGTTAAACCAAGTTAGGGTCTGTTAGGAAGGGCAAAAAAGAGAGTGGATTAACTAGTGGCATCTGCCACAGTTTTCCATTGTCCTAAATGTGTTCTGTATTTGTTCTGCGTGTCTCTTACCTTGCATCTCACATATTCCCCCTCCCTCTCTTTTTTCTGTATATTCAGGGACATAGCCTCTCCATGTCTCTGACTCTTGAAGTTTTGTTCTACCTTCCAGAATTACGTTTTCTTTCCTCTCTTTATTTTGGTTCTTCTTTCTCAGGCTGTTGGGGCTTTTTTTCTAATAGCTGACGACTCTTGGAAAGATCTAACTGTGTGTGAGAGATTAGATTGGTTCATACGGAGAGCTGGCGTGGATTTCTCCTGCAGTTCTTACGGCACTATTATTTTTGAGAAGTTTCCGTTTGTTGGTCACTTCTGTAGGTCTGAAGACGGAGATGCCACCAAGTATTTTATACCTAAATGCCAAAATGGAGCCAAAGATAAGGGAAAATTCATTCATTCATTCGTTCATTCAGTGAACAAATGAATGTCTGCTACATGACAGGCACTGGAAATACAAAGATGGATTGATGGATTATGGGACAATCAACTAGAATAGGAAATACAGACGAGAAGAGAAGGAAGTTTTGAGAGAGGATGATAACCAGTCAGAGCTAAATCCTGTCTTTAAGATTGTGGACGTGATGTGTTTTTGCTTCTGGTAGGTTGTCTAAATTGAGGTGTGGTCAGTGCATGGCTGGATGTAGAAATCTGAAACTCAAATGTTCTGGGCTAGAGAGATTAATCCTGGAGTCAACAATATAAAGGTGATGATTAAAGACATGAAATGGGATGAGATCACTCTTCAATGAGCTGAGGGTGGAAGCCTAGAAAAAGCGTTGAAGGGCTGAGCTAAAGAGGAAAAGAGCCCTCAGAGCAAGATACGGAGCAAGTGGAGCAGGGGAGCTCAGAGTCGTTTGGGCGTATAGAGAGTATCTGCTCATCCATCCACTTGGTTGAAGGAGCTCATTCGGTATTACTGACTCCCTTGTGAGAGCCATTCCATTCCATTGGTGCTAGTCGAGGTGGTCGTGCCCCCAGCTGCCACTCTGTGTCCTACTTGCCTCTAAGTTCCTGTGGCCCACGGAAGACCTTGTAGCCCTACTTTCTTGGACTCATCATGGTACGCCATAGTGTGGCTGCAACAGGGGGATAGTCATTCCTCCTGCTGGTATCTCATTTGACTTCTGAAACCGCTCTGTTAAGTAGGGAGACTTTATCCTGTTGACCTCAGAGGGGTGAGAAGCCGAGGCTCTGGCTAGCTCGAGTGACTTGCTGAAAGAAGCACAGTGAGATGGGGGCAGAACCAGAGCTAGAATTCAGGCCTAGACTCTAAGATTCCTTACTGTGGGCCTGTGATTTTTCCACTCTCCAGCTGCCTTTTGCAGGATATCTGTTGGATTCCCTCATTCTGTGAAAGACACAATTTAACTCTTATTTTCCTTTGTCGTCAGTTTGTTTAAGGCCTGTTGCTGCTGCCTTCTCAAGTACTATCTATGACAAATGATGTTAAAGAGTTAGGGATTAGTTAGTTTTAGGGTGCTTAAAGGACAAGCATGGATACATTTCTCCTCTTTCCACCTCCATCTGTATGTTAATGGGAAAGTACATACATTTTGGAGGCAAGCTGAGTTCAAGTCCCAGTGCTTTGTAATGTGTGGACATTATTTGGATTGTGATTTAAGAAAAAAAAAAAACCTTTTATGGGGTGTGAGACATTTATGAGTTTTATGCTTCTTGAACATGACTCAGTATCTGAAATAAGCAGTTATTTTTTTTTTCAGGTCTGATAATGGTATTCTAAGTAGTTAAAAAAAAAGACCTTCCGCTTTAGAACATACTGAAACGTTTGTGGATGTTACGGTAGCTGGTATTTTTTTTTTAAAGATTTTATTTATTTATTCATGAAAGACACAGAGAGGCGCAGAGACACAGGCAGAGGGAGAAGCAGGCTCCATGCAGGGAGCCCAACATGGGACTCGATCCCTGGTTTCCAGGATCATGCCCTGGGCTGAAGGCGGTGCTAAACCGCTGAGCCACCCGGGCTGTCCCTAGCTGGTATTTTGTAAGGTAGTGGGGTAGATGGGAGTATGGATTAGATGGTTGTTGGGACAGAGTGATGAGCCCATGGTGATTCTGTCTACATTTATGTATAGTTGAAATTCTTCTGAAGATTTTGACCTCATAAATCCTTGTGCTGATACTTGGTCTAAAGTTAGGAAAACTGGGATCCCTGGGTGGCTCAGCAGTTTGGCGCCTGCCTTTGGCCCAGGGCGCGATCCTGGAGACCTGGGATCGAGTCCCACGTCGGGCTCCCGGTGCATGGAGCCTGCTTCTCCTTCTGCCTGTGTCTCTGCCTCTCTCTCTCTCTGTGTGACTATCATAAATAAATAAAAATTTATAAAAAAATAAAATAAAAAAAAATAAAGTTAGGAAAACTACTTAACCTGAGCTTCAGGTTTTTTTCTCTCTGGAGTCCAAATTGTTACACCTGTGTTTCAGATTTGCTGGGAATATTAAAGTAGTACATATATGACAACCATCTGGCATAGAGCCTGATGTGAAGTAGGTAATCAGTGAACCTTATTTTGTTATTTTAGGAGACTTGGAACACATTGAACCATTTGTTTCTGAGTCCTGGGGTCTGTGTTTCTTCAGACAGGGACACTTCTGGATCTAAATGTCCTCCTGGATCTAAATGTCCTCCCACACCTCTCCACTCCTAACAAGAAGGTCCTCACTGTTTCCCATAGAGCACTTTCCTCACTCCTGCTTCCTCTTTTCTCTTAAGCTACTGCAGATAAGGGGAGATTCAGTATAAGGAAAGAGAGATTCTTTAGAATTCAAGGTCAGGAAATGCAGACTTACGATGAACTAGAACCGGAAAGCTTTAGTAACCAAGGTGGCTACTCTGCATTGCTGCTTCATTTTTTCTTTCTGTAGGTCAGCAGTTGGCAAGCTGCTTCTGTAAAGGGCCTAGTGAATATTTTAAGCTTTGTGGTTTCATATAGTCTCTATTGTAACTACTTAACTCTAAAGTTCTAGTGTGAAAGTTCTGTAGACAACGTGTAACAAGTCATTGGCTGTGTTCCAGTAAAATTTTATTTACAACAGAGATGCCCGAGTGGCCCAGGGGTTGACCATCTACCTTCAGCCCAGGACATGATCCTGGAGTCCCAGGATCGAGTCCCACGTCGGGCTCCCTGCATGGAGCCTGCTTCTCCCTCTGCCCGTGTCTCTGCCTCTCTCTCTTTCTGTGTCTCTAATGAAAAAATAAATAAAATCTTTAAAAATTTTTTTTTATTTACAAGTAAAGCAGAGGATGGATTTGGGCCAAGGTTTGTAGACTTAAGCAGATTGGCTTTAATTCCATATATTCCGTTTCAGTGGCCTCCAGATAGTGTGGCTGGGCCTCAAGTCCACATTACCTAGTCAAGTCCTAGATTCCTAGGAGGAGGAATCTGATTTACACACCTACACACACACCTACACACACACACACATTTCCTTAGAGGTGAAGCAGGGGCTATGGGCAGTCTCTTCTGTGAGGAGGGCAGCCTTTAGAGAAGAGCAGGCCTGGGGCTGAGCTGGGTATGTACCCCCTCCAAAGACCCAGGATGATCACCTGTTTAGTTTACTCTGCTTTTTTCTCTTATAATCTGAATTTTTAATATTAAAAACCTGTTTTGTAGAATTAAATGTATTTAAGTACGAAATCTAGTAAAAAAACTACCTGTAGTGCCATTTAAAATGTAAGTTTTGCTGGACAGCAACAGTCCCTAGATGCCTGTTGTTTCATTCTGATCGTAACGGTGGAGTTTACATGTATGCTGTTTTACTTTCTTTTGTGTGTAGGAGATCTGTCACAACCTAGGAGTCTGCTACATTTATCTGAAACAGTTCGACAAGGTAATGTATGGGAATGGTGGTGGCGGTTGAGTGTTGGGCTTGGGAGCCCACTGAGGGTCCACTCGTTGCAGAGGCTACCTCGCTCGTGGCGTATTATTCCTGGGAAGTGCATGTAGAGATTTTGGAAGCAAAAATTGAAAGCGCAATACATTTATTCTCATTTTTCATCCATTTGCTTTTTTTTCTTTTCTGATTTTAGCAAGAAAATGACAAACTCTAGAAATGTTAGGAGGGAATGGCAGTAAAATCACTTCTCCCCCCTCCTCTCGTCCATCCCCAGTGTAATTTTCCAGTATAGAAACAAATGTTCAATAAAACTTAGATATCAAAAAGTGAACTCTTGGGTCTTAAAAGTGTAATCATGGCTGAGAGAGCTATCTTATGGTCTGATGGCAACTGATTTTAGTTTTTAAGGTTATTGGAAATGAATTTAAGTTTTAAGTGGATCTGATTTCTGACAGTTAAATTTATAATGTTATTTTCCATGTAAGAACTTAGATTTATTTAGCGGGTCTCCTTAAGTTTCCTGGGCAGATCTGCAGTGTGATATACTTGCTTAGGAGAGTTTTCTCCTCAGAGAATATTTCAAGCAAGTACATTTCTATTCATAGGGTTATTCTGAACCAAGGGAGAGGTGGGATTGGTCTTTGGTCAGACCTGTACTGAGGAGAAGGAGAATTATATTTAGATTTTACTGTAAAGCTAACAGAGCAAATCTAATACTGGACAGTGATGTAAATGGTTGTTGAATCAATGAATGACTTAAAGCCCTTATGGTCAACTATTAGGATAAAGCTCTTCCAGAGCAAGGAGTTTGTCAGTGAATACATGTTGGTGAATAAATGAGAACAGGGCATGCATTCATTGATCAAAATATTGGCGAGGAAAATGAGGTCCACCCCGCGGAAGGTGGTACAGCTGGGATGGAGTTCAGGGCAGTGCTGGATTCTGTACTATGGCGCTCATTTGAATTATGAAGTATGAGTCATGGGTATAAATATCAAGAAGCAGAGAATACTCAGGCTAATCATCTCGTATAAATACTCTCCCACGTGGCTCCAGAGGCAGACACCCCATGTTGCCATCTATCCTGTCAGCACGCAGTTTGGGTGTGTTTTAGTTTTTTGGGGTAGTGGGGGCTGTTGTCCGACATGTGGTGTTCCTGCATGAGTACGGCAGGAGCTCTGTTTTTACGCTGGCTACACCAGGCCACTGTCCTTTCATGCTAGTGATTTGGTTCTCTTTACTCCACGGATCTTGTTAGGCACATGACCAGCTGCACAATGCCCTACATCTTAACAGGCATGATTTGACTTACATCATGCTGGGGAAGATCCACTTGCTGCAGGGAGACTTGGACAAAGCCATCGAAATCTATAAGAAAGCAGTGGAGTAAGTATGTCTGTTTTCTTTAAGGCAATGAGAAAATAAATGGGAGTAGACATACGAACCCCCAAATTTAAGACTGATTACGGATTACCATGACTGATTACCAGCTGTGTGAGTTAGAGTAAAGCTCAAGCTAAGGTTAAAAGCTCCCAAGGGCTTGCTTACATAAGGAGGACTTGTGTTTCTCACCCTCAGTTTGGCTAGTCCGGCCTCGCAGGAGAGCTCTGCTCCACAAGACCAGTCAGGGATCCAGGTTCTTTTTCAGCTCACCATTCCTCACGTGTTGCCTTCACACGCATGGTGGGAGCTAACGTAACGTAGCATCCATGTTCCAGGCTGTGGTAAGGGGCAGTGGGTCAGGTACTGCTGAGTCAGCAGCTCGAAGGAAGGTTTTCCTGGTTCAGAACCTGCCACATTCCATGGTTTATGAGGTGAGGTGGCCACGAGCTGCAAGGGAAATGGGTACACACGTGCTCAGGAGGAAGGGGCAGATGGACTTTGGAGTCCGCTGGTAGTCTGCCATTGTGGTATTAAACTTTATAGCAGTGCTTGTTTCCAGAGACCTTGGGGTCAGAAATCTGATTCACTAAAAAACATGTGGCCTTCATTCTCATGAGACCAGTATCTTGTTTGCAAAACATCAGTAGGGTAGGCCAAACCCTTTGATAATGGAACTGACTGGCTTTCCCAGGATGGCGTTCCATGTTTCTTCTCTAGGGACACATACTATCTTATCTTTTTAATATAGGGTCTTGTTTGTTTTAAGTGGAATAGCTATAGCAAGATGTCTCGTTGGTTGTGTCACTTAACAGGATGTTTGGCCACAGAGTGTACTGTTCGTGATAATTAGTCTCTGAACTAAACTTAGATTTCTCCCAGTCACCTTTGTCTCCTACCATGGTAGTCACTTTTCTGGTTCTACCATCCACAACACTTCTTTCTGAATTTTCTTCAACCACTGAAAAGACATAAAATTCCCTTGGCTTGGGGCACCTGGGTAGCTCAGTAGTTACCTTGTGATTTTGGCTGAGGTTGTGATCTCAGGGTTGTAAGATCGAGCCCTGTGTCAGGCTCCCCATTTGAGGGGAGTCTGCTTCAGAGTTTCTCTCTCTCCCTCTGCCCCTCCCCCTTTTCTTTCTCTCCCTGCCCCAAAATAAATAAATCTTAAAAAACAAACAAAAAACCCCTTGATTTGTTAAGTTACAAAAGACTCTTGTCACCAAGAGGCTAAGTTTACAGGGACAAGTAGGAAGGAGCCCATGTAGACTATTGTAAGCTTCTGTGGGGCTGGGTGGGAGCCTGATCCCTGACTTCTGTCTTCTAAAGCAGGCTCTTTGAGATTAGCTCACAGAAATCTAGAGGGTGACATTCTTCCAGGGGCTCGTCAAGGATGTAAGTCAGTAAAATTCCCAAGGGAAAAAGGGGACAGTGAGCATCTGGAACCTCACTGAGAATGGAGACCACTGCTTAGGACCCAGCTCTGGAGATGGTAGCCATGTTTTGGTGAGAGGGTGAGGGGGATGCCACCAGAACCAGCGAAGTTACAGAATTGGTTTGTGGGTGGGAGGCGATCCAAGTGGATATAGGATTACGGCAGAAAGTGAAGGGCAGATACTCAGTGGAACGGAGTAAGCTCCGTTTGGCAGCTGGGCTTCCTCTGGCTGGGGCGCTGGCCTCTCTGGAGCTGCTCTCTCCATAGGTAACCAGTGCCCCTCATTCCTTAGAAGCAGGAGACGCTGTTCTTTGCATTTTGGCATTTTCACTGTTGAAACTGCTGATGATCCTACAGACAGAACAGCTCAGCTCAGTGTTGCTTAGATTTTTGTGACAAAGGCAAGTATCTGTGAGGGGTTGGGAAAGCAAAGAATCTATTAAGTCAGCGTTTATTCCCCAAAGCCAATGGTTAATTTTTTCCTCAAGCTGGTATGTGGCTTCCTTCTTTTTTAGTTTGGCTACTTAGTATGGCTTTTTGCTTAATATGGAGAGCAGAGCCTTAGGACCCCTGGGATCCTAAACCACGTAGAAAACTGTGGGCTCGCATTGTCAGTACCGGGAGACCAGAAAAACCACCAACCAACCAACCAACCAACCAAGCTGCGAGCGGGAACTGGCTACAACTGTGTGTTTTAGGCTGACTTGATTTATGGAGCATTGGACGTTAGTTACATCAGTAATCAGGACAGTCACACAGAATATTCCATAGGTGGTTCTTAGGACTTAGGCCTTAAGGAACAGTCCTGATAAAGGAGTCTGGATTCTATTTTTTAATTTTTTAAAGATTGATTGATTTATTCATGAGAGACACACACAGAGGGAGAAGCAGGCTCCATGCGGGGAGCCCGATGCAGGACTCGGTCCCCGGACTCCAGGATCAGGCCCTGGGCCAAAGGCAGACGCTCAAACACTGAACCACCCAGGCGTCCCATTTCTTTCTTGCTGAGCAACTCATCCTGTAGCCAGGGCTGAGATGACCTGCTTTTGAAGGAAATTCCCAAATCCCCTGCAGGACTTTTCACAGGGAGTAGGAGGCACACGTGTCTGCCAGGTGCCGCCTGCGGGCACGTCACGGCCAGGTCTTGGCGTCTCTCAGTCTCGCTTCCCTCTGAGCACTCCGCATTGACCTCTGTGTTGCAGGTTCTCGCCAGAAAACACGGAACTTCTTACGACTTTGGGACTACTGTACTTACAGGTAAGGAGGGAACCTTGACTCATTCATGCCCCAATGTTAGAAATGGTTTTGGGTTTGTGTGGATTGTGGCTTCCCTGCGATTTGATTGGACTGTAACACAACACATCTTACTCGAGCCTGTGAAGCGCAGGAACCTTCCTCTCCGCATCTGATATTCTCTGTCAGGACTGAATTCCCTGCATTAAATCAGAAGCAAACCAGTCAGTTTGAGGCTACTGCAGCTCTGATTCTTACCCACTTAAGGAAAAAGCATATATGAGAAATAACGGGGGTGGGGAGGGACCTTATGTCGTGGTGGGAGAAGCCTTGAGCCCCAGTGGGGCTTTGGGGCAGAGGCGGTTTCTGTTGCTCCTTCTTCCCAGCCAGGTCCCTGTCTGTCTGGAACAAGGAGTCTCCCTCCCCTCCATGTTTTCCTGCATGTGAATGGCATTCTTTTAGTGCCTGCAGTTCAGTTGTACCAGCCTGCGCCCGCCATATCCCTGTGCCCTCCCCACCCTGCCCCTACCGGCC
The DNA here is from genome assembly GCF_053574225.1 of Canis aureus. Taxonomy (NCBI): domain Eukaryota; kingdom Metazoa; phylum Chordata; class Mammalia; order Carnivora; family Canidae; genus Canis; species Canis aureus. The sequence goes on from NC_135642.1 coordinate 40,902,272, forward strand.
CTTCGGGGTCCCTCCTAGCTGACCCTGCAGCTCTGCCTCCAGGGCGGCCTTTCTGTCTGTTTTGTTTTTCTGGGCCTTCCTGGGCTTTGGCTTGGATGTTGGCCCCAGGGAAATGAGGCTAAGCAGCCCATTTTCTGCCAAGGAGGCATTAGTGTGGAACAGCAGAGCGTGCCAGAGGTGGTTTCTGGCAAACAGATACTTTGACCTTCAGGGGAAATCAACAAACATGGGGATTTTTAGTTTTCTTTTTTTATCTGGTATCTGTAGCTTTTTTTATCATGACAACTGGAAAGCCCAGGCATTTCAGTTCAGGGTGTGGTTGGCCAGACTCCTTAACTGCTCTCTCTCCACTGATCTAATTCTCTGGTTTGCTTTTTCTCCAAGCTCGGCATTTACCAGAAGGCATTTGAACACCTTGGAAATGCGCTGACTTACGACCCTACCAACTACAAGGTATCATGGGCTGTCAAACCCCAGGGCCTTCAAATAGGTGTTCCTGCTGTTGCCAGAGGTGATCTGGCCCTAGAAAGCATTTTGGATACCCGAGAAATCACCTTTCTCTTAGGAAAAGTATAAATAGACACGGCCCTTAGTGTTAGCGCTCTGCTTATTTTCTACAAGCACATGTTTGCTGTCACAGGCCTGTCACGCAGTGAAGTTGTCGCGCTGGTGAAGGTCCATGTGTTACTCAGGAAGTGAACAAAGCTTCCACAGCTACTGTCCGAGGAGAATCTGGTGAACGACTTCTGGGTTCTTAATGAATCTGCAGGGATAACTCTTGTCCAGATAAGACTTTGGGGCGGGGATCGTGTAGCAGATGAATGTCGTGGAGGGAGATGCAGCCAAACAAGCTTTGACAAAGGGTGCAGACCTGGTCCTGTCTCTTCTGCCGCGGAAGACGTAGGCTGACGCCGCCAGCTCCCCAACGTGGACGCCTTTCCTCAGAGAAATGAGAGGGCTGGACCACGGAGGCCTCAAGATGCCCCCCCACCCCCCGCCAGTGGTGCCAGAAGAAGCTGGACCTTAAGTGGCCAAAGACAGCAGTTTATGAGTTGTGTGGAGCACTTGGGGTACCATGTAGGGGCCGCGGGGAACAGATGAGAGGCCGCTGTTGACTGAAAGGGCTTTGACTTTCTGAAATATTGACTTCCTTGACTAGAAGTAGGAAACAGATGAGCTAGGTAAAGTCACTGACCTTTTATCTTTTCTTTTTCTGCATTGTGCAGCGAAAATGTGTGGGGACATTCCTCCTGAGAACTCGAATATGTTCTCTGTGGCCTGGAAGAAGTGTTTATTTCCTGTCCGTGTGATGGGCCTGCTGAGTGTCTACACCCAGAATGACTGCTTCACTGCTGCAGTTTTCTGGGAATGGCTTAGTTACCAGCTTTGCGTGTCCTGTGTTTTCAGGCCATCTTGGCAGCAGGCAGCATGATGCAGACCCATGGGGACTTTGATGTCGCCCTCACCAAATACAGAGTCGTAGCTTGTGCCGTTCCAGAAAGTCCTCCACTGTGGAATAACATTGGAATGTGTTTCTTCGGCAAGAAGAAATACGTGGCAGTGAGTGGCTTCCCGTCTTTCTCATTTGTGTTCGTCCACGCGGTCCCTGGGACTGCCCGGCTTGTTCCAGCCACTCGAGTGCCCCCTCTCTCCCGCAGGCTATCAGCTGCCTGAAACGAGCCAACTACTTGGCTCCCTTCGATTGGAAGATTCTGTATAATTTGGGCCTTGTCCACCTGACCATGCAGCAGTATGCGTCGGCCTTCCATTTTGTCAGTGCAGCCATCAACCTCCAGCCAAAGATGGGGGAGCTCTTCATGCTCTTGGCTGGTAAGAGACATCTGTGGGCAGAGCCCCTCTGTGGTCTTGTTGATGGAAAATGGTCTAGAACCATACGAGGCTGGTGATAAATGTCCCGTAGAAGCCGTTGCCTTGCAGATCCCAGATGAATGTCCTAGAGCTTGGAAAAGAAGAATATCTAGTTGCTTCTAGTTTGGGGGCATTTCACTCAGAGACCAGCAGGTTAAATCAAGATCATCCCTAGTTCATCTTTTACCAGTTGTTTTCCCTTGGCTTAACAATTCATTTATGTAGAGGAGAGAGAGTGGGGGGGCCCAACTAAGTTCCACATACGCTTGAGTGTGAAGAGCCTGGGCTTTAGGAGGGTCCTGCTTCCACTACGTACTGGGGGAAGGACCTCAGTGGGGTCTCTCAGTGGGGAGGGAGGATTACGTGATTAAATAACCAATGAAGATTATTGGTTTTGTTGTCATTACATAACTGGTCTATTATTATTAATGTGTTACTATAACATTAAAGTACCAATTGATATTTTTTCTGGGGGATATTTCTCCATACACTAGACTTAATAAATGTAAGCCTGAAAGCAGTTTCTACATTCTCATTGACAGTGTGGTCTTCAGGTGGGTTTTTTTAGATCATTATTGTGGGGTTCTTGTTTATAAGAGGAAGGCTGCAGAAGCACTTTGAATGGTGCTTAACTGGGGGTTGCCTGAATGCAGAGCCAGCTCCATTCTGATGGGGATGCAGGGCTAACGCCCTACTGGGAGGCAGGAGCAGCATTTCTGACTTAACAAAGTAGATTTGGCCTTCGCTACATGTTGAAGGCTTAGCTGGAATTCACTGGCACAGCGTGGCTGAAGAGCTAGGAGCAAAGGCCAGCAGCCGGGGAGCTGCACGGTGGCCGTGCAGTGAGTGGGGTGGGGGGTGGGGGTGGAGCACGGGTCGGGGAGGAATCAGGAAAGAGGGCCTGGGGTCAGCCACATCACGGAGGGCACGAGTGGAAGGGCTCTGGCCTTTATCCTAAGTCTTTTATCCTAGAGGCTGAGGTTTTCCAACTGTATTCCTGGATCTCCCCTTTTGCGTCTGATAGAAGTGAGCACGTGGCTGGCGGGGGGAGGTGGAGTGGACCCGGCTTCCGGAATGGCTCTGTTTTGCTTTGTTTTATAGAAGAGGCTTCCAGAAAACACTGATTAAAAAAGAGACCACGTTCTGTTGCTAACAGCAGTTTAAAGATCATGGTTATGGGTAATGGAGAAGCAGGGAGGACTCTTGACTCAGGTGGTGACGTGGTCAGATGGGTTTGTAAGTCAGGACAAGGCCCAGCGGCTTTGTGGCAGGTGGGGACAAAATGACACGCCTGAAACAACTTGCACCTGAACAAGAGCAGTGTCACAGGGCTCGGCCACAGCTGACCGCAGGGAGGGATCTGGGGAGGGACCGTCGGAGCAGATGACACGGGGCACCAGCTGTGGCTCCAGGAGCCGAGAGGGCAGAGGAGGACTGCAGTTTGGGGGCTGGGCGGCCGGTGGTCTTGAAACATTCCTTTTGCCTTCTACGCTGGGCTCTCCAGCCGCGGTGCCCTCTTTCTTTGTTGCAGTGGCTCTGACCAACCTGGAAGACCCGGAGAACGCCAGGAGAGCCTACGCAGAAGCGGCCCGTCTGGACAGGTAAGCCGCGGGCGGGCCACCAGGGGGCGCCGCAGCCCCGGTGTGACCCGGGCTCTTGCTGAGAGGCTTCCAGCCCGAGGTTAGGGGTCCAGAGGCCAGAGGAGGAGCCCGGGCTAGGGGAGCAGCAGGTGGGACTCTGAGCTTAACCTTCCGACAAACTGAACTCCCCGGGGATTCCTCCCCTGGTATCTGCCCGGCGGCGGGGGGCCACCCTGGTGGCCTGCTGGGGGCCAAGGCGACAGGCTTGTTCCCCTGCCCCCGGCTTTGCTGCCTGGCATGTACCTCCTGGACCCTCCTCCAGAGGTGCGCGCAGCAGGTGTTCTCAGCTCGCCGTCCTCGCGAGGAAGGAGTTTGCTCGGCCCGGGTTTGTGTTTCGGGCGTGGAAGGCCCCGAGCGAGCCCCGCCCGCGCGGCCTAAGCCCCACAGGCTCCTTCTGCCGCAGGTGTAACCCTTTGGTGAACCTGAACTATGCGGTGCTCCTGTACAACCAGGGCGAGAGGAAGGGCGCCCTGGCCCAGTTCCAGGAGATGGAGAAGAAAATCCGTCTGCTCAAGGACAGCCCCTCTCTGGAATTTGATGCAGAGGTGTGTCTTTTTATTAGTGCCCAGGAGGCTGTGCGGGGATGAATCAAGCCCAGATAATCCAAATCCAAAGTATTCTGAAGGTTCATGCCCATTCTGGCTTTGGTGTTCCTGGCGGCATGAAGTCTTCAGTAACAGCCTAAGGAAAACTCCCAGAAGAAAACAGTAAGAGGAAATTCAGGCTGAGTTAGCTTATTGATGTAGCACAGCGGAGTTGAGGCCTGGGTCCCTTTGCAGCTTCCTCCCTGTCTCGCACCCTGTGATGCGCCAGACTGGAGTCGTGGGGTTTGAGGTCCGGGTTTGAGGTCCTGTATGCGTCCCCTCGCGGCCCCTAAGGGGAGTGCGTATTCTCTGCTGCTGGAGGAGGAGCTCCTAGCAGTAGATGCTTCCTCTCTCAGATACCAGCAGACAGGATTTCAGACTCCCAGGTGAAGGCCTAGGAAGAAGGAGGTAGGCTGGTCTCTGCCGGTGGGATATGTGACCCCATTTTCTCTTCCCATGTGGGCCCAAGATGGTAGAGATGGCCCAGAAGCTGGGAGCTGCCCTGCAGGTCGGGGAGGCGCTGGTCTGGACGAAACCAGTTAAAGACACCAAGTCAAAGCACCGGAGCGCTTCAGCCAGCAAAGCTGCCAGTTTGCAGCAGCCCCTGGGCTCTAACCAGGCTCTGGGACAGGCCATGTCGTCGGCAGCTGCGTACAGGAAACTCCCATCAGGTAGGCGGCTACACGCAGCCCTGAGTCCTCGTGGGTTTGGGCCACGTGTGCCAGCAGAGGGATTGTGGCTCTTGGCGAGGCCTACACTTCTCAGACTCAGAACGCCTGTAAGCAGGGCTTCCTGGAAGGGGAAACTGCCATATGCCGGCCAGATTGGCACTTGCTTTCTTAGCCACGCTGTGCACTAGGGAGCGGCTACTGGCAGGCTTCTCGAGCGGTTGAAACACTGGGGCTTGACGATACATTCAAGTTCAGCAATACCAGTACCTTCCGTAAGAGAAGGCAGGCGACGTTGAAGCGAGACCTCGTAAGGCAGCCTCGGGCAGGTAATTCGATTTCTTTTCAGTGAGTCCTTGAAGGCAAACAACTGTTGCTTTAATTCTTAGCTCTGGTCTACTTCACAGCCGTGCAGACACAGCACCGTCCCACTGGTCCTGGAAGACACAGGGTTTCTTTTTGAGACTTGACAATAAAAAGAATGATTTCTTCTAGAATTGTGGGCCTGAGCACTCAAGCTGTTTGCTTTGTTACTAGGTGCCGGAGCAACAGCCCAGCCCACCAAGCCGCCGTCTCTGCCCCTGGAGCCAGAGCCTGCTGCAGGAGCACAGCCAACTGAAGCACCAGCCCAGATCAGAGAAACACAGGAGTAGGACGGCCCCGGGGCAGGGCCTCTCTGGTGGGGACGTGGCAGGTTAGCGAAGGGCGCAGGACACAGGCGCGCGGAGGCCAGGTGCCCCCGGCACCAGGGAACCCAGATGTGTTCCAGTGACCACGAGGAGGCTGAGGCCTGTGTGGCCTCCCGGGAGCCCCGTGGCTGGCAGACAGGTCCTATACGAATTCCGCGCGGGCTTGTGGGTCTGTGTGTGGCTCCACAAGCCAGCCGGGCACGTGACGCTGTTGGCTTTTGAGATGACTTTTACCTCCTGGATGACTGATCCTTTCCTCCGTGGAAGGAATGTCAGACCTCTGCTCAGTAGCCTGTTCTGATGAAGCCTCGGCTTAGGGGGGGTGATCCTCGGGCTGGGGGGGGCGTGTCAGCCCCGAAGGCAAATACAAATCCTAGATTAATAATCCAGCTCTTAACGGTCTAAATGTGAGGGGGGGAATGATGAAAAAACCTCTAAACATTGAGGCCCAGCCCGTTGGATATTACAGCTGCACTCGTCCAAGGGAACCCAGAACAATCCCTGTAGCTTGTTCTTGAGAGACAGCAGTGTGGGGCCAGATCATGTAAGACGAGAGTGAAGGGCTGGTCTGGTATCAGCACCAAGGATCAAAAGGGAAAAAGGAGCTTCTTAACTAATTTTTGTTAAAAACAATCAATGATGTCACTGGCCGGATGCTGTCAATACATTCTCTGTATGTCCTTTTTAGAATAAAGATTATGTATTATCGTCCCTTTGGGGAAAGTTGTTACTGAGGTGTGAAAATAAGAGATCACAATAAAACCTTTTTAAAGGAACCTATGATCGCAGTCTTCCCTGATCTACTTCCAAAACTAGTCTGAAACCAGAGAAGGCGCCGCAAGGCCACGTTCCTCTCCGTGCCAGCGTGGCTTCTGCTGCAGCCCTGAGGGCCGGTGGGCCAGCAATCTGCTCGGGGGCCGGTCCCCGCTTGGCACCTACAGTGCCCCATACTCACCATAATTTGAAGGTGAGGACAGACCTACCACCAGAGCAAACTGTGGAGTGTTTTCTGTCATGACTCGGTGTGTTTCGACCTCGAGGCAGCAGCTAAGTGAAAGGAAACTGCGCTTCTAGCTCCGAAACAGCAAGGCACCAGCAGCAGTTCCCTCCCCGGGCGGCAGGTGTGCACAAGTGGGATTTGTGCCAAGCAGCTGAGCAAGCTCACCTTCACCTCGGTGTGGACTCATGTGCCCGTGCCCGGAAGGTCTTGGTGAGAAATAGGGTATGAACTGGGAAGCGACGAAGCAGGTGCGAACGGGGCGTGGGGTGGGCGGCTGCCCCTGGGGGCACGGTTTCCCCAGAAACCAGGGAAGAGCAGCTCTGGGGGCTCGCAGTGGAGGGCCGGGAGTCCAGGTTAGCGGCGTGTGCCTCAGACACTTGAATAGCTAGGTCTCGGGTGTGAAATCGGGCTGGAGGATAAAGATGCCGGAGTAACTTGGGTGGCTCGCGGAAACCACAGATTGGAAAGGAGCCCAGAGGAGAGCTAGGAACAGGGAGACCGGAGACCAGTAGTTAAAGGGAGAAGCCGAAGAGCCCACAAAGGAGACAGAAGCAAGTGACTGTGACAGGAGACCAACGCAGGTGAGTGGTGTTGGGGGCCACGAAAGGGAGCGGTCTCCCTGAGCCCTTCCAGCAGAGCGACACCGTTAGCCCCTCTCCGTACGGAGGAAGCTGAGGTTGGGGGAGGTAAAATGAGTTTTCCAAGGAAAGTGGCAGGATCAGGATTTGAACCCAGGTCTGGATGCAAAGCTCCTCCTCTTACCATGCATTCATGACATCATCCATTTTTCTTGATTTTTTTGGCTATCTCTAGGCTATGTGGTTCATTTGCATTTTTTTCAAACTGTCACAGATCTCAACATTTCCAATGCATTTACTGAAAAATATCCGTGTAGAAGTGGGCCTGTGCAGTTGAAGGCCACATTACTTAGAGCTTGGCCCTCCTAGGTTGCACCTGCCGGTCTTCTGGGCATGTGGTTTGCGGCTTCGCATTCACTCTGATGAGAGAGGAGCAATTCTCATTTCTAGTATGGAAGTTCATGTCATCACAGGTTTTCACAGAATTAGGAAACGAGGCAGAGTACACCATCACAGATACAGGTGTGGTTTTCGATGGCTGGAACTGAGGCAGGAAAGTGCAAGTATAAACTAGCGTATGGGACCAGTGCCCTTTTACTGGGTAATAGTAGTACAGGGGATTATAATAACTTTGTGGGGCTTTTTTGGAGAAGGGTGGGAGAGAGGGGCAGAAGGAGCAGAAGAGAGCAGCTTAGGCCGGTTCCACACTCCGCATGGAGCCCAACAGGGGGTCAGTGTCCTGATGCTGAGACCATGACCTGAGCCGAAATCAACAAGAGTTGGACACTTAACTCACTGAGCCACTCAGGTGCCCCACGATCATTTTGTTTCTAAGGAAGAATCCTCATCGTCTGAGAAAGGCAGGGCGGCTCACTGGACCACCCTCCAGAGACAACACATGGAACCAGGAAGCTAAATATAAAGCACTCAGTAGGCCTAATTTTTAAAAAATGCTGTGACTGTTCCAAGCAAAGGATTGTGAGACTTAACATGTATCACTGTGACTAACAGAAGGGGGTACATGAAACTCTACGATTGGAAGGTTAAATTTTTTTAAAGTTTTTTTTTTTTTTAAGGTTTATTTGAGAGAGAGAGCTGGGGGAGGAGCAGAGGGACAGAATGTTCAAGCAGACTCCCCAGGGGGCAGAGCCCCGCAAAGGGCTCAGTCCCACAACCCAGGAGATCATGACCTGAGCTGAAACCAAGAGTCAGACAGCTGAGCCACCCAGGCGCCCCTAGGATTTTATTTTTTTAAGTAATCTCTATACCTAATATGGGGCTCGAATTCATGACTCTGAGATCAAGAGTTGTACACTCTTCCGACTGAGCCAGCCAAGCACCCCAGGAAATTAAAATTCTAAGAAATATCCCACTACTATCCTCCTCGCCTAAAGGGCAGGAAAGGAAGAACCAAGGAACAACAAAGATGGGACAAAGACAAAATAAATAGCAAAATGTTAAATGTAAATACAATCATGTCCATATATTTGTACTAAAGCATAATTAGATTTTAAAAACTGGACTGAACATTCCAATTAAAAAGTAGAGAAAGGATAAATCCACTATTGAAAGCAAAAGGATGGAAAAAGCTCTATCATTCAAGCTACAGGCCTGAGTGTGGAGGGCTAGGTTAAGGTCAGATAAAGTAGACCTCAAAACCAGGAGCATGACCAGAAATCAGGACATTTAGTAATAATAAATTCAATTTAGGAGAAGAAACATAACAGATATGCATGCCCCTCACAGCATAACTTCAAAACACGTGAAGTAAAAATCAATAGAATTAAATCTACAATTTTGGTTGGATGTTAGCACCCCCCCCCCCCTTCAGCAGTTGCTAGAACTAGATGGTAAATGTAAAAGGACATTTAAAGCCCCTCGACTTCCCTGACATTCACAGAACGCCGCGGCCAGTAAGCGCGCAGACTGGATCCTTCACCAGTGCTCCTCTGCAGCAGGACACACACGCACCGGGCCGTACGGCAGGACCCGGAGTGAAAAGACTCATATTCAGTGTGTTTTCTGACCACAGTAAAATTCTATTAGAAATTAACAAGAGGGACGCCCAGGTGGCTCCACGGTTGAGCGTCTGCCTTGGGCTCAGGGCGTGACCCTGGAGTCCCGGGATCAAGTCCCACAGCGGGCTGAGCCGAGCCTGCTTCTCCCTCTGCCTGTGTCTCTGCCTCTCTCTGGGTCTCTCATGAATAAATAAAATCTTTAAAAACAAAACAAAACAAAATAAAAAACCCTGTCTTTAAATAGAAAAAAAAGAAATTAACCAGATACGTAGAAAAACCCTATTTGGAAACTAAATACACACTTGTAGTAACTCATAAGTCAAGAAAGAAATCCAGAGAAAATATTTTGAATACTATGAAAGCAGATCACAAGTTGTAGGACTCAGCTAAAAGCAGTGTTTACAAGGAAACTTTTAGCTATAAACGCTGCTATTAGAAAAGAAAGGCAGAAAACCCGTGAGAGGTCCCCACCTTAAGCTAGAAAAAGAAGAGCAAAGTAAACCCTAAATGAGGACAGAGCTGGAAAACAAACTCTTGTTAAGAGAAAAAAAATTCTTTCCAAATAGGTCTATGGGGTCCTAGCACAAGCCCAACAGGGTCTGGGTTAGAAAGTGATGAGCTGGTTCTACGGGAGGGAATACAGCGAACTTCGCGCACGCGAGGCGATCTTGGACAAAGCGGGAGGACTTAACACGACACCTCACTTCAAGGCTTGACCAGAGAGCAATTGTGTGGTACTGGTACTGGGGTGGGCAAATAGTAAGACGATACGGTCCACGAAGGGACCCACACTTACACAGGCAGTTTTTAAAAAGATTTTTTATTTATTCGTGAGAGAGGCAGAGACCGAGGCCGAGGGAGAAGCAAGCGCCCTGTGGGGAGCCCGATGCGGGACTCGATCCTGGGACCCCGGGAGCATGACCTGAGCCGACGGCAGACGCTCAACAGCCAATGAGCCACCCAGGTGCCCACAGGCATTTTTGATAAAGGCAAGAAGGCAGTGCAATGGGAAAAGGAAAGTGAACGCCAAACTGGACAGCTGTTCACAGCTGTGGAAAGGAGTGAATCTGATCCCAACCTAACACCATCCACAAGGTCACTCCCAATGGATTATAGACCTAAATGTAAAACCTAAAATTACAAAGTTCCTAGAAGAAAATAATGAGACAACAAGCATGACAGGAACAGTTCGGTGCTTTCGACCAGCAGGCCAGGAAGAAAATGAGCACCTGTCTACAGACTGGGAATACATAAAGAACTCCTACAACTCAAGAATAGTAAGAACAGTAATAAAACTAACCCACCCAAACAATATACACAAAACAACTCAGCTGGAAAGAAAAAAGAGTAAGCAGATTTGGACACTTCACCAAGACACACAAATGGTCAATAAACATGTAAAAAAAAAAAAACAAATGCTCATTATTCATCATCAGGGGATGCATAGACTACAGCGAAATACCACTGCACACCCTTCGAGATGGCTACAAATTACACGGACGCCTCCAAGTCTTGGCAGGGAGAAGCCACCAGAACTGTCAAAACATCATTGGCAGGTGTGAAATGGGTCGGCCACTTTGGAGTGATGCGAACATTCTGTACCTCGACAGGCATTTGGGTTGGACAGGCCTATGCGTTTGTCTCAACCACCAAACGGTACACCTGAAATCTGTGGAGCTCCACTGAATGAAAATTTTTACCTAGGAGACATGAGTGACATGTTAAATTGTCATTGTGGTGGCTCTTCAAGGTTTTAAAACAGTTCTAAGGAGACCCAGGAAACTGCCTGTTCAGTTTGGTAATAGTAATGGACAGTCATTAAACTTTTAAATATGGGGGCAGCCCTGGTGGCGCAGCAGTTTAGTGCCGCCTTCAGCCCAGGGTGTGATCCCGGAGACCCCGGATCGAGTCCCACGTTGGGCTCCCTGCATGGAGCCTGCCTCTCCCTCTGCCTGTGTCTCTGCCTCTCTCTCTCTGTGTGACTATCATGAATAAATAAATAAAATCTTTAAAAAAAATAAAAATTAAAAAAAATAAATAAATAAAAATCACCATAGGGACACCTGGGTGGCTCAGTGGTTGAGTGCCTGCCTTTGGCCCAAGGCATGATCCCAGCTGGGATTCCAGGATCGAGTCCCACGTTGGGCTCCCTGCATGGAGCCTGCCTCTCCCTCTGCCTGTGTCTCTGCCTCTCTCTCTCTCTCTCTCTCTCTCTGGGTCTCTCATGAATAAATAAATAAAATCTTAAAAAAAAAAAAAAACTTAAATATGTGCCATGTACTGTGCTAAATATTTTGCAGCGCATTCTCCTTAAATCATCAGGAACCCCCGGGGAGGGGCCGCTGTGCACCCCGTTCTCTGGGTGAGCAAAGCGAGGCTCAGTAAAGGTGGCCTGGCCCTGACCTGCAGTCCCGGCCCTCTCAGCACCCTGCCCGGAACCTGAACGGACCACCCCACTACACAGAGTAAAACACAAGCTCCGTCTGCACGATGGCGGTGACTGGTTTTTGGCCAAATTCTCATCCCGATTGTGCTTCCTGTGCTGGCACCTCGCCCTTTCCGGGAGGCGGCGGGGGTGAAACCATTTCAAGGGAAGAGTGAGCGTGAGAACATTGGTAGGGAGGCCCCCGGCTCACCGGCACCCTATCCTGCTCCACGGGATTTCAACCTTCGTCGTATCACGTGGGAAGCTTTGTGGAGCAGTTTGGAGGCTGCGGCCCTGCCTGCGGGTTGTCCGGCCCTGCCAGCTCCCCTCCACGAAGCCTGTCGGCTGACATCCCGTCTTCCTTCCAAAGCCTAGCTGCCTTCTCGAGGGTGGGCCGTTCTGAGGGGCACGACGGCCTAGCTACGCACGTTCGCCAGACACACATAAAGCTTCAGGAGCAGGAAGTCACACTTGCCCCTCAGCCTGACGCGCTGACACTTCGTGTTCCCCACCACACTGATTTAGTGACTAGAAGTACTTCAAGGCCCAGCTTTTGAAAAGCACTGCTCTAAGGCCCCAGTGCTTGCCCTCACTGACGTCTGCTTTGCGAACGTGTTGGGACCCCGGGCGGGGGCAGGGCAGCCACAGCTCGAGGCAGAAGGGGGAAAAGTCCCGGAAAACACCTCCGGGCTCGCAGTCGTTGGGTTCCCAACGGTTTACGTGATGAGAAAACAGAATCTCTTCTGTCTTAAGCCCTTCTGATACAAATAGGCTAGACGCTGGGTGTTTAATTTTTAATGGAGCTTGGAGGCAGAGACTGGTGAGGGAGGGGCCAGAAATTTCCTTTATAAGCTACTTGCTTTGACTTTCGAGCTCTAGACTTACGCGGTCTTTGAAGGAGTAACGAGGCCTTTCCTTCGGCCCCACAGCCGGGCGGGCCTGCCCCGCTGCCATGTTCAGACTGCTCCTCGAACAACCGAGAAGGCTCATCCTGCTCTTTCAAACCGCGGTTTCGTACCGGCTTGGCTACTTGACACTACGGTCTTCTCATCACCTTAAACCAACAGGAGACCTTCAGCTCGGGCTCAGCGCGAGGCGAGACCAGCACCTGAGAGCAGAGCAACACACGGCCTCGTCAGGATCACAGGGATTCCTACTTCATCTGGCTCCGGAGCGGTGGTGGGAGAAACGGAATCAATCACAAGTAGACTGAGGATTCCTGAAATGTAAATTGTTTTTAATAGATTTAAAAGCACACAGAAGTCTCCTTGACTTATAAAAAAATAAATACGTAACGTGTGACCAATTTATTCATGATCCTGGGGCTCTGATGAGGTAAAACTTTTTAATGGATGTGGTGGGTCAACATCAAACAAACATGACCGGTTACACACACACAAGCATATTCCAGTTGTAAAAGCAAATTCCTTCAAGGATCAGAACGAACAAAGATCAGTCTTCCACTGTGGAAAGCACGTCCAGGGCCGGGGGATGAGGCGGCCTCGGACCAGCCACCGACCACCCCGGGAGCTGGGGCAGGAGGGCGGAGCTCAGAGGCCCCCCGAGGCCGCCCCGTAGGTGAGCCAGGCTCCCGGCCTCTGCTGTGACAGCGGAGCACAGAGCGACGGTGTTGTCCTTATGTGTGGCTCTGTCTTAAGTTTGAGAGCAGAAGACTCAGGAGTGCTCACGAAATATTTTCACTGTAACACTGAAGGGACATCACGGTCCTGCCCATGAGCGCAGAGCAGAGAGGGAACACGAGACGCTCACGCTGGGCCTCGCGGGAGACGGGGAGGACGGGTGAGTGAGCATGCGCCTCTGCACCTGGCGAAGGGGCAGGGCTTTCTCCAGCTGACGTGCTCTCCAGAGGCGGGCCTGAAGTACTTGACAACGCTGCGTAAGATGGGGATATGGGGATCAAGTTTTACCCCTCTTAACACACAACATAAAAAAAAAAAAAAAAAATCCAGTCTTGTTAGTAGATAGCTGAATTCTGATTAAAACCTGAAATGTTTCTGTGTAATTGTCAACAGGCTGGAATGTATCTGATACAGTTGAATCTGTTGTTTCTTTGGCTATCTTTCAATTAGATATAGAAACTGTTTGGACAGCCCTCCTCCTATTTTTCCTGTAACTCTTAGATCGAGTAGCTCTCCTCCAGAAAAACCACCCACAGCCACCTTCCTAGGAGTGAGGGCGGGCTTCTGAATAGAAGAGGCCTTCGGCAGAAATGGCATCTCCGAGGCCCACCGTTCGAATGGGATCCTTACACACCAGTACTGGGGTGAAGTGGAAGGAAATTCCCTCCCTGTGCCACTCTGCTACTGGCTCGTTGGGGTTTATTACGATCCTGGCGCCCGCCTCCGAACGGGAAGTCATGAACTCGGGGGGTGCCCGCAGGGACACTCGGCTGGCGTCTATGGCTTCTGTCGCGCAGGCCTGTGTCCCAGCCACACGTGCTCCCGCCGCCACGGCCGCCAGCTGGTTGGCCCAGTGTCCGTCTATGGTTGCCAGAATGTGGTAGACCAGCGTGTGGAAATGGATCCTGGTGAGGTCTGAGGCTCTGCCTTTACTCCTCCCGTGTTCCTTCAAGATCCAGAAGAGGATGTCACTGACCATGCCCACGTCGGGGACGCCGTTCCAGGAAGAGAGAGAGGAGTGAGGTCCAGACGCCGCCTGGCTGAGGAACAATAGCTCCTGTTCGTTCAGCCCCAGGGAAGTCACCGCAGGAAAGACCTGCTAACAGAAACACAACGGAAGTCTCTTTCTGATGGACACGCGGCTCTCAAGAGACCTGAGGACACAGCCAGTGACGACGGTCAGGGAAGGCAGGCACTACGGTGTCTTTTGTCCTTCCCACGAGACTCTCCACCAGGGAAGCGATGGTCACAGGTCATTGCTTTGGCTACACCTCTAATCACACCTTCACGATCACTTGGGAGACAAAGGGCAGAGGGGCACCTAGTTCCTATTTCTGTCCATGGTGCCTGGCTTTAGACTTTGCGCGCACAGCAGACCCTCTGCCCACTGGTGGGACAGGGCTCTCGGTTCCAAGGCCCTAGCAACACACAGGGTCACGTGGTGCTGTGGACACAACTCCAAGAAGCAAGGAGAGGCTTAGGGAAGACCGCATTTAGTAGTAACTACAACAGGGTCTGAACAGGAGCCACTGAGCCTGTTTTAGTCTTAAGGGGAGCCACCGCATCTACCGTTTTACAGATACGAGGACTGAGGCGCGGAAAGGTTGCACAAATACACAGAAAATGAAATTAACATGGCTTTTTTAAAAAGTGGAAAGATAACCTTAGAAGAGAAATTTAAATTAAAAACTATCCTGAGGCACGCCTGGGTGGCTCAGCGATTGAGTGTCTATCTTCGGTTCAGGTCATGACCCCGGGGTCCCAGGATTGAATCCTGCATCGGGCTCCCTGAAGGAGCCTGCTTCTCCCTCTGCCTGTGTCTCTGCCTCTCTCTGTGTGTGCCTCATGAATAAATAAATAAAATCTTTCAAAAAAAAAAAAAAAAACTACACTGGAAAACAAGTGTGAACCCTCACGTAAACCACGGACTGTGGGCAGTGACCGTGCGAGCGCAGGGTTGGGCACTCACGGCAGCAACACTGTGGGCGACACCATGGGCAGCAGGGTGCCAACAGTGGGGGAGGCGGCAGGTGTGTGTCGCAGGGTACATGGGAGCTCACCACATGCTACTCACTTTTGCCATGAACTTGAAACTGCCCTAAAAAGTAAAGTCTATTAAAACAACCCACAACTAGTCTCATATGTTTTTCACTTGTCAGACTGGTCAAAGAATGCCTGCTTCTAACCACGTCCTGGTGGCAAGGATATGAGGAAATAGCACTTGTAAAGAGTTCTAGTGGAGGTGAATGGGACAGCTCTCGCGGAGGGCTTGCTGGCGGCATTAAACTCACGAAGACCTTTTCTGCTCTCCCAGCAGCCATACTCCTGCGAATTCATCAGACATACAGACCTGCTCCCGGGGAACGTACAAGGTTCTCTGCTGCACTCCTGTTTGGTTCAGCAAAGGACAGAACCAAGATGCCCACCGAGACGGTGCAGGGGGACTAGCCTGGGGAACCCACATACTCCCTTTCACTGCCTGGCTGTGCAAAGACAGGATGTGACCCAGTGATGATGGAGAAAAGGCCTCCAAAATCCAATCAGTGAGAGAAAGCAACATGCACAACTGTCTATATGCTGTGCGCTGTGCTATCTTTTGGGATAAAAAGGGACCAAACATTAAGGAAATATTCCCATGTTTGCTTCTATTTGTACAGTGACTCTGGAGCACAAGGACGAAGCCAAGGGTACAGGTGGTAGGAGGGAGACTTCACTGTGTATCTTAGTACTACTGGGGTTTGACCATATGAATGTGTCACCCATTAGAAAAATTAAATAATAATAAAATAAAAGGTTATATAACTTGCTTTTGTTCATAAAGCCAGAGAGCGGCGAAGCTGGCATTCCAACCCCGGCTCCCAAAGCCTGTCCTCTGAAGCACTGTACTCCCAGGTCTATCTAATCACCGCGGCCGCCCGGAGGCAGGAGTCGGACACCTGGGTGCCTGGTGGTGAGGGAGTAAAGCTCCCCCAAAGTTCCTCTCCTCTGAACTTCTAGAAGTTCAATTTAAAGCAGTTGAACTGGGCTTTCGGTTTTCTCCTTTGGGTCCTACTGCAAAAACCATTCACATCCAACTTCTTTATTCCAGGAGAAACAGGACCCACAAATCCATCAGTTATGCGGACAGATTTCCAACCTAGTGGGAGATGCTATTCCAGGATGGCTCTGGTTCCTTATCTGGATTCTCCACAGACCCAGCTCTGAGCAACAGAACATCCACACCTCAGTGAGCCGGCCCCTGGGCCCCAAGAGCTGGCCCCACGGGACAAGGGCACTTCCCTGCAAGGCCTCCTGAGGGTGAGGGCTCACCCTCAGAAGGCTGCACGCGCTGCCCCTGTGCTTACCTGATGCACGATGCTCCTCATGAGCTCCCTGTTGGTCATACTGGCCAGCTCCAGGTGAACCGGAACACCAGTGGGGATGTCAGAAATGGAGGTCACGACCTGCGGAGAGAAGAGTGCAGTGGTGCCATTAGAAACAGAACTCACGCAGGAGGGAAGAAAGGGTTGAGGCCGAGACGTGGTACCTCTGGTCACTGCCTTTTTTGCATCATCATGAAAGCTCTAAGCCCCGGGGGTCACCGCAGCCTCCAGACAAGGGATGAGGGACGCCCCTCCCGACCGGCACCAAGAGCCGCCCCCGTGGGCTCAGGGAGCAGCCTATTCCCGGGGGGCCCAGGCTGAGAAACTGAGGAACCGCAGCACAGCTGGTGTGAAGAGACGACACGCACGACACGCAGGATGCAGACGACACACACCATGGCTGGAGCCACACTCCGCGTCGCACAGGGCACAGAGGCTCAGGCAGGAGGAGGTTCTGACCTGTCCTACCCGAGCTGCCGCCACCCCAGCAGGAGGCGCCGCCCCGCAGCAGGAGGCCGGCATCAGAGCGGCTGCGGTTAATCGGGGCATCGTCCCGGGGAGGCCAGGACCTAGGACCAGGCAGCATGAGCTGCAGACACCAAGAGAGGGAGAAACAGGGACAGTGCCAGCTGAGATCTGTGAAATTCTGCGACAGTGCTATTACCTCCAAGAGCCTCTTCCTCTGGAGCTCCTTGCTTTGTCCCTCCATCATGTGCAATCCAGAGAGGACCACCAGGTCTGGCTGAAACTCCTCCAGGCTAGACACAAACACTTCCAGCATATTCATGGCCCCGTTGGAGAGGTCGTGGGAGAAGATGAATCGGTTGGCATGGGGAGCTTTTAACCGGCCCCACTCCTCCCCTAGAAAAGCCCAGTTGACACAATGGGAAGAAAAGGAAGAGGCTTTAAGTCTCCTAGCTGTGGGGGCTGGACGGGGCCTCACTGGAGCCCTGGCTCTGGGCAGGCGGGCTTCTGGCTGAGTGGAGGCCAGCCACGATGGCTTAGCCAAGCACGACGCTGCAGCCAGGAGGACGGCGGTCAGTAAGGAAACCAATCAACCAAAACCCAACCCCAACCCAACAAAATACAGCATGGGCTATCTGTGCCTTTGTCAGGGGCTGGAAAAGTACTCCCAGGAAAGCTCTACTGCCCGCTGAGCTCTCAGATATAGGACGCCCGTGTCCCTTCCTGGTCACAGAACAGTAGCATGACTTCCAAATACCAGCATTCAGTGCACACTGTGCACGTCCCTATATACAGGACACACTACCTTTCTCGAAGCAACTCCCACCTCAGAGAGGGGCCCCGAGCCCCCTTCATGCAGCTGGGACCTACAGAGGCTAGAATTCCAAGAGTCTTGCTGATGGCAGCCCCTCCGCCCTACTCCTCCTCTTTGGTGGTTTCCTGGCACTTGATCCAGGAGGTAAGAGCATCTAGCTGCTGTCGTCTCCTCTGAGCGAGCTGCTCTGCAATAATGACAACTCAAGACCAAGTTCAAGTGCTACTTCCTCCCTAAGTGGCCGCTGACTGCTCCAGCCTGGTGCACTCTCACCACTTGGAGCATCCACAGAGATTTCCTTTCACATGGTTTGGTGAATATCATTTTGTTTTGCGCTCTCTCTCCTACTGTTCTGAACGAGTATTCAAACTTACACCTTTGCTTAACTTTTCACACATCACGCCACATCTCTCCAAATAGAACCCCAGCTCTTTGAAGGGAACACCGTACGCGTCTGATCCTCGCAGTACTCGTCACAGGCCCCTGCGGGAATGCCCACTCAGCATCTGCTACACTGATCCAAGCAGAGGCGGCCAGATCCACCCTTGGCTGGGTCTTCTGGTGGGGGTAGGAGTTTGGGATCTATGCCCACCCACAGGAGTGACTCTCCCTCCTAGGCTGTGCAGCAAAACCTCCTGGGGAAATGAGTTTTACATGTGCAGGGGGTGGGACGCACTGCTGGAGATCCTGATGTACGGGAGGTGGGGGGAGTGGGGGAACCACCCATAAAGACCCCATAGCTGCCAAGCATTCCAGAGGAACGCGCTATGGCTGGGGTCCTAAAGCGGGACCAGCGACAGGGGCCTTCCCCAGGCTCACTTGGTGAAGCCTTATAACCGGAGGTTTTATTAAGTGCAGTGCTCTTTCTTCTCCCAACACTCGGCAGAAAATCTTCAAACTCAGTCAGTGCAAGGGCCATCGAGGCTTTGCGACTGCTTAGGGCACTTCCTCCTGCCCCCCAGCCAGCACGGCGGTGCTTCCAGAGACTGAGGGGCAAGGATTCACGATGTGGGTTTATATAGCTTTCCCTCCAAGTAAAGGACTCAGCTCATTTACAGAGTTAGAGCTCATACACCGAAACCTAGTTTTTCACTGGTTTCTATCAGTTACTGGACATTCCTTCAGAAAGTCTGTCCCCGAGGCAGACAAACCACAGCAGAGGGTTTCCGCATATTGCAGGCTGATCGTTAACTGTGGTCAGCACAGGCCTTCCTCCTTCCTGCAACAGGCCTCTTCAAACAGAAGCCCTCCCTCTCCACAGGGAATGTGGGGGCGAGGGCAGGCCTTATTCTGGAGCAAGTGTCAAGGCTGGGAGAGCCCAAATTTCCTGTACTTTGAGTTCAGCTTTACTGAATCCATTCTTCGAAAAAACATTTTATATGTGGGTCATTTCTATAAAAATCTATGAAAGCAGAAAAAGACATTTCCTATTTACTAAACCCCAGCACAAGGGTTACGTTGGTCACAATGCCATGTTCCTTTAATCCGTGGCCCTCGTTTTATCATTTATCCAGAGAAAACACACAATCATGGTCCACACAGCTGAGGGCAACACTCCGACCCTGCTCTATCTTCAAAGACCCAAAGCCAGGACGCCTGCCCTGAGAACCCTTTCCTAACTCTGCCAACCCCATCAGACTCAGTTGCTTCCTCCCCTGGGCCCTCTCAAGGGCGAGGCACACGATTCGGTAATCACCCGCAGGGCCCGCGCCTTCCGTCACCAGCTCCCCCTGCCTTGCCCCTGCACGCAGCATGGGAACAAATGGATGAGCAAAGAATAAGCGAACGAGAGGACTGAGGACTTCCATGCCTGTGACAACAGAGAATACAGGTAGGACTCCAAATCCAACATCTCCCCCACTGACAAGACTCCACAGGAGGGGAGAAATCCACATCAGTATCCTCCTGAGGGCAAGACCGGGGCCTGCCCCTCCCGGGGTGTAGCCTCTGAGAAGCACTGCCTAACTCACCCCAGGGAACGAGAGACATGCAGCATTCAAAGTAATTGAATTTCCTCAGGGAAAAAGAGAGGCAAAATAAACAGGCCTCTGCAAAGCAGAAACATGGAGAGAAGCAGAGGGCTGCTCCCTGGCTGTTCCCACAGGACACAGGACAACCGAGCAGTCCCAGAGGCGAAATGACTGGAACGCAGACCGGGCAAGCCTGGAGCCTCAACGCCCCCCTGTTCTCAGAGCTCAGAAGGTGTTTCTCTGAGCCATCCCTTCTCTCAGTTTACCGTCCTGACCTTTGGCCACTATGTCAGCAAAACCTACATAGTGGCGTGTGGGTCCCCGGCCCGAAATCTGAAAATAGGTTTCTTTGGGCAAGTCTGGTAGAGGAAAGGGAGGAAACGATTGGGGACAAATCCCCTCTGGGAATTTAGTCATCTAAATTTGTGAGAAGCTGGGGATGGATTTCTGTTAAGACAAATGACCCGATGTTTTCTGCCACCAGACTGAGTTCCCTCTAGAGACCGGTGAAAATGTAACTTCACAGGAAGTTTAATGGGGGGCCCTGCTTTGTACTAACAAAGTTAGGCACACAACAGAAAAACTAAAGTGTGGGGTTTATAAGCCCAAGGATGGAGACAGTCTCCTTTCAGGATAAGCTGTGCCGTCTTCTTCCCTCCACATATGGCACAACTGTCACATCCAACAGGAAAATCTGGTTGAAGAGAGCAGTCTCTCCTCTTTCCCTGCAGTGACCAGGGAAAATGACAGAAACCAGGAACCAGAGAGGTCTCCGGGTCATGATGTGCGCACCTGCAGGGTGCAAGGGAAGGGAACCTGGGACTGGCAGCAGCAGCACCTGCAAGGCACATCTTTAGCTCTTCTAGACCCTTCCAGTCAACAGTCCCATTCATGCCTTTCATGAAGAAGCCCTCAGTACCTGTGAACCTTTACCACAATCTTCAGGCAGGAAGAGTTTCTGAGAAACTCAAAACTTGCATATGATTAAATGTGAACTGTCTACAGCAATCTTTTGTTCATAAAGTTCACAGCTTAGCCCTTCCTAACTTCCTGATTCCAATAAGCACCCGAAAGATAACCAGACACAATTCCTTTCTTGAACATGGAGAAAGCCTAACTTTCGAGAAGGACTCTATTTCCTATCTTACAGTAATTACTCTAGGAGGTGAGGTTCTCTTGATCGACTTGGAAGCAGTTCACTGAGCCTATTAAGCAGTGTTTTAAGGGACCAATCAGTCTGTTTAGATATTTGAGTCTTTAACTTGAGTTAATAATGTGTTGAGTCAGAATTTCAAGAGTCTGGAGTTCTAAGCAAAGGAAAGAGACAACAGCAAATACACAGAATTAGATAAACAGTTAAAATATGTTTAGGTATTTAGGGTTCTCTAAGAATCAGATCTGTAGTCTACGTAACACACAAAATCTTCTGGGAGGGACACCGGATGGGCCGGATTTGGATTGATGAACACCGGAACAGTATATAATGGGAAATAATATAAGTGTTGTTAAATACAAACTCTTCCACTTACACACCCAAGGGAAAATAAAATGCTTCAAAGGAAGTTTGCCAGGGGCTTGGAATCAATCCTGAGCAGCTTGGAACAGTTGGCCAGAAAAGCCTGGAGCAGAATCCAGCACCATGCTGAACAGATGTTACATGCCCTTCTCTTTCCTTAGTAAGAAAGAAAAACTTTGTACATGTGTGTTTAATACATTTTCATTTTGATTCAAGATGCCAGCTTTCCTATAGCCTGATATTTCCAGGGTTCAGATCAGTTCTGTCTGTAGATCTCAGAATTTTCTTCAGTGCTCAAATTCTCTCTATTCTCAAGACAATGGCCAGCATCAGCTCAGCAGAACCAGGTCAGGAAACCTTCGGTCAGGCAAGAAAAGGTCCTGCCAATTTACAAAGATAAATTTCTAGCACAGTCACACCTCAGCTGGACAACACACAGTCCCCCGCCTAGTCTCATACCGTTACTTACTCATTTCTCTTACCTGCTTGATATTCCAAAATAAGGTGGAACTCATCCATTTCCTGCAACGACTCTGGTGGAACAAATACATTATCATCAAGAAGTTCATGCAGCTTTGGACCAACTGGGCCACAAAGAAGCACCTGGAGACAAGATACAGGAAATCTGTCAGGAGACCCATCATTTTCCTACAGAATTGACAGTAACTGAAAAGGTATGTCCAGGCCACTTCTATCCATTTCAACAAGACACTAGAATTCAAATCTAATTCTGAAAGCTTTTGGTCTGGAGGTATGTCATAAAAGGGGCTTTTACCAGGGCTTGGGCCTCTGGAGAGAATGGCCACCAGAAATGAGGGGTTGACTAAAGACTCGAATCACACCTGTTAGATGCCTATGTAGCTGTGGAATCATACACTCTGCAAGTGACGGAATATTTGTCCCCCAACCCCCACATTCTTAGGTTGAAGGCTAATTGCCAATGTGACAGTATTTGGAGATAGGGCTTTTAGGAGGTAATTAAGGTCAGATGAGGTCATATAGGGGAGGAGGGTCCTAATCCAGTAGGATTGGTGGCCTCATAAGAAAAGGAAAAGGGAGAGCGAGATCTCTCTTTCCAACACACCCACTGAAGATAGGCCATGTGAGGACACACCCGAAGGTGACTGCAAGCTAGGAAAGAAGTCCTCACCAGAAACTGGACTCTGTTGGATCCCCGAAGTTGGACTTTCCAGCCTCAAAATTGTGCCAAAATAAATTTTTGTCGTTGAAGCCACCCAGCCGATGGCACTTTGTTGTTATGGCTAACCAAACAAAGACACCCCCACCCCCATTTTCTTTTCATTACTCACTCATCCTATGTAGGCAAACAGATACGGGACGTTGTCTGCTCAGAACAGTCAGATGAAAACAATTCTGTCTGAATTTTACATGGTATAGAAAAGAGCCTCACGATCACATTATGCTCCCTAATCACAGGACCTAATTTGTGGGATCAGCCTCCCCATTATACTCAGCTGTTATGCGAGCAGAAAAGTCTTCCATAGATAAGAATTAAAGAGCACCTCAATTCACCAAGCTGTGGGGAGGTACTCTCCAACTTTTCCCAAACCCTTTCTTCGACTCCAACCTGGGTCTCTCCCTGGCTGTTTCTTCTAGAAGTTATTTCACATCTGCTGCTGTTCCTCAGTTCCAAAAAGCTGCTGCTCCTGCCATGCAAACTCTGGATCCCACTCAAGCCAAGCCAACATGCTCAAAACTACCAAACAACGGGGCTTAGACAGGGGTCACTAAGGAAAGTCCTCAGAGATGATCACCACCACTGTGGATTTAATATGCTCCTCCCAGAAGCTTCAAAAGGCATTTTACTTGCTAACTGCTTTTGTACAGCTACCACTTTACTTCTTTTCTCTAATTCCTGGCCAAACTTCACCCTCCAAGATGAGAGAACATGGGCCAAATTTACCACCTGCCCAAAACAACAACAACAAACAGACAAAATATATGAAACGATGGTTTTCAAAACATCTGGACATTTAGCAACAAAAGACAGTGATCCCTAACAGGAAAGAAACCAAACTCAGTAAGACCTACAAATGCCGCATCAAATTACCCTAAAAGAGTTTCCAGATATTACAAAAATCTGAAAGAGTTCATCAGCAGCAGACTTGCACGATAAGAAATGTTAAAGGAAATCCTTCAGGCAGAAGGAAACTGATGCCAGATGGAAATAAAAATCTAAACAGAGTAATGGGGGAGCACCAGAAATAGTAACTCTGGGTAACTACATATTTAAATCTCTCTAAAAGAGAGATTTAATCAATTGTTTAAAGAGCAATATTAACAACACAGAATGAGGTTTACAATAGACACAGAAGAAAATCATATGACAATAACAATATAAAGACCAGAGAAGAGAAATGGAAGCACCTATTCATTATAAAGTACTCAAATTATAAATGAGGTACGATCCCTGACAATAGATTATGATGGCTAAACACATACATGAGAACTCTTAAAACAACCACTAAAATAACAAAGAATTATAGCTAATAAGCGAGAGAAGATAATATGAAAGCACAGAAAAATAACTCAAAAAGAGTGCAGAAAAAGGAAAAAAGGAAGAGTTGGGACAAACAGAAAACAAAGAGCAAGATGTCAGACTTAATAGTTCATGGATGGGCTATCAAATAGCCCATTTTAAGAAATCACAGGATTATTAGAAAGCACTTTGAATTGAATGAAAATAAAACTACAATGTATCAGAATCTGAAATGGCTAAAGAAGTACTTAAGGGGAAATTTATATCACTAAACACCTATATCCGAGAACAAGAAAGTCTCAAATCAATGACCTCAAGTTCTACTTTAAGCTAGAAAAAGAAGAGCAAGTTAAACAACATAAAACAAAACTAATGAAATACAAAAGAAAAAAAAAAAAACAGAAAATACAATGAAACCTAAAACTCATTATTTACTGAAAAGATCAATAAAATTGATAAACCTCTAAGCAAACTGATCGAGAAAAAAAAATCACAAAGGGAAGTTGCAGAATAGAAAAATCCTGAGCTCACCTCCTCCCACAGAGACACGGAGGCTTCAACTACATAGAGAGCATCCCTCTCTGAGAACAACCTGAGGATTTGGAGAACAACTCTTCCATGTCAAAGACACAAAAAAAAAGACTTACTGAGAAGGACAGAGGGGAGAGAGATACAATCTGGGAACCAAACCCCTGAACGCTGACCATACCTGTGATATTCTTCCTATTTATGGTCAGGTATCTTTTCAGACTACAATGGTATGATAAATGGAAATCCATTCCAAGAAAAAAAAAGTGGAAACCAAACACATGGAGGCATAACAACATGCTACTAAACAACCAGAGGGCCAACAAAGAAATAAAAGAAGAAATTAAAAAAGAATACCTTGAGATAAAACAAAAACAAAAAACACAAAACCTGAGATGAATGAAAATGGAAACAGTATTTTAACATCTTTGGGACATAGCAAAAGCAGTTCTAAGAGGGAAGTTTATAATACGGCCTATGTCAAGAAATAAGAAAAACTCAATTTAACCTTGACCTAAAGGAACTAAAAAAAGGATAACAAACAAAACCCAAAGTTAGCAGAAAGGAAATGATACCAAAGATCAGAGCAGAAATAAATGAGAGACTAAAAGATCAGTGAAACTAAGGGTTAGTTCTCTGAAAAGACAAAAATGATATACTCTTAGCCAGAATTATCAAGAAAAAAAAAAAGGCTCAAATAAAATCAGAAATGAAAAAGAGAAGGCACCACTGACACCACAGAAATACAAAGGATTATGAGACTACTAAGAAAAATTATGTGCCAAAAAACTAGAAGAAATGGACAAATTCCTAGAAACGATCTTCCAAGAGTGAAACAGGAAGAAACAGAAAGTCTAACACAACTGCACCAAAGACTGTAAGATATCTAGGAACAAATCTAACCAAAGAGGTAAAAGATCTGTACTCTGAAAACTACAGAACACCTATGAAAGAAATAGAAATGACACAGAGAAATGGAAAAACATTCCATGGTCATGAACTGGAAGAACCAAAATATTGTTACTGTTACAATGCCTATACTACCCAAAGCAGTCTACACATTTAATGAAATCTTTATCAAAATACCACCAGCATTTTTCACACAGCTAAAACAATCTAAATTTGTATGGAACCATAAAAGATCCCGAATAGCCAAAGCAACCTTGAAAAAGCAAAGTAAAGCTGGAAGCATCACAATTCTAGACTTCAAGGTATTTAACAAAGCTCTAGTGATCAAGACAATATGGTACTGGCATAAAAACAGATATGTTTTTAGATCAATGGAAGAGAACAGAAAACCCAGAAATGGACCCACAATGTACGGTCAATTAATCTTCGACATAGCAGGAAAGAATACCCAATGGGAAAAAGACAGACTCTTCATGTTGGGTAAACTGGACAGCAACATGCAAAAGAATGAAACTGGACTACTCTCTTACACCATACACAAAAATAAATTCAAGTGGATGAAAGGCTTAATTGTGACGCCTGAAATCATAAAAATCCTAGAGGAGAACAAAGGCAGCAACCTCTGACATTGGCGTAGCAACTTCTTAGATATGTCTCCTGAGGCAAGGGAAACAAAAGCAGAAATGAACTATGGAGACTTCATCAAAATAAAAAGCTTCTACAGTGAAGGAAATAATCAACAGAGCTAAAATGCAACCTATAGAATGGGAGAAGATATTTACAAATGACATATCTGATAAAGTGTTAGTATCCAAAATCTATAAAGAACTCAAACTCAACACACAAAAAACAAATAATATGGTTCAGAAATGGGCAGAAGACATGAATATTTTCCAAAGAAGACATCCAGATAATTAACAGACATGGGCAGCCGGGTGGCTCAGTGGTTTAGCGCCGCCTTCAGCCCGGGGTGTGATCCTGGAGACCCGGGATCCAGTCCTGCATCGGGCTCCCTGCACGGAGCCTGCCCCTCCCCCTGCCTGTGTCTCTGCCTCTGTCTCCATGTCTCCCATAAATAAATAAATAAAATCTTAAGGGCAGCCTGGGTGGCTCAGTGGTTTAGCGCTGCCTTTAGCCCAGGGCCGGATCCTAGAGACCGGGGATTGAGTCCCACGTCGGGCTCCTTGCATGGAGCCTGCTTCTCCCTCTGCCTGCGTCTCTGCCTCTCTCTCTGTGTCTCTCATGAATAAAATAAATAAATAAATAAATAAATAAATAAATCTTAAAAAAAAAATTAACAGACATATGAAAAGATGTTCAATAGCATTCATCAGGGAAATACAACTTAAAACTACAATGAGCTATTACCTCACAACTGTCAGGATGGCTAGAATGAACAATGCCAGGATGCAAGAGAGAAGGGAATTCTCTTACACTGTTGGTGGGAATGCAAACTGATACAGCCACTCTGGAAAACAGTATGGAGGTTCTTCACAACGTTAAAAATAGAAGTACCCTATGACCAAACAATTGCCCTACTAGGAATTTACCCAAAGGATACAAAAATACTGATTTAAAGAGACACATGCACCCTGTTTATAGCAGCATTATCAACAATATTTAAATTATGGAAAGAGCCCAAATGTCCATCGGCTGGTAAATGGACAAAGAAGTCGTGGGGGTTGTATGTATCTATACACACAATGGAATATTACTCATCCATAAAAAAAAAATGAAATCTTGCCGTTTGCAACAATGTGAACGAAGCTAGAGTATATTATACTAAGTGAAATATGTCAGAGAAAGACAAATACCATATGATTTCACTCATATGTGGAATTTAAGAAATGAAACAGATGAACATAGGGGTAAAAAAAGAGAGAGGTAAATCATAAAACAGACTCTTAACTATAGAGAACAAACAGGTTTGCTTGGAGGGAGGTGAGCAGGGGGATGGACTAAATGGGGGATGGGTATTAGGAAGACACTTCTGAGGATTTTGTATGTAAATTTTGTTTTTGTTTTATTTATTCATGAGAGACACAGAGAGAAAGAGAGAGAGAGAGAGATGCAGAGACACTGGCAGAGGGAGAAACAGGCTCCATGCAGGGAACCCAACATGGGACTCGATCCTAGGTCTCCAGGATCACGCCCTGGGCCAAAGCAGGCACTAAACCGCTGAGCCACTCGGGCTGCCTGTTAATTTTGTATGTAAGTGACAAACTCACAGAATTCTACTACTGAAACTAATATTACACCATATGTTAACTAACCGGAATTGAAAAAGAAAACAGCTAAGAATGATGGATAAAACAAGATTAAAAAAGAAAACAATAAAATTTCAAATGCGCATGTTCTGGCAAGATAGTTAGAAATCCTGACTCTGGAAAATAAGGCAAGAATCTAGACATTAGAAAAAAGAATCGTTCACCACAACCAAGTGGGATTTATTCCAGAGATGCAAGAATGGTTTAATTTCTGCAACCAATCAGAAGACAAAATTAATATAAAAACTTTCAACAAAGTGGGTACATTGGAAACATAACTCACCATAATAAAGGCCATCATATATGACAAACCCACAGCTATCATACTCAATGGATCAGGAACAAAACAAGGATGCATCTCTTGCAACTTTTATTCTAGTACTGGAAGCCCTAGCCATAGCAATCAGAGAATAAAAAGAAATAAAAGGCATGCAGACTGTAAAGGAAGAAGTAACACAGTCACTATTTGCAGATGACATAATACTACATATAGAAAACCCCAAAGACTCCACCAAATAACTGTGGGATCTAATAAATGAATTCAGTAAAGTGGCAGTACACAAATACACAAAAATCTGTTGCATTTTTAAACAGTAACTTGCAGAAAAATTAAGGAAAAAAAAATCATACTTATAATTGACTCTAAAAGAATAAAATGTCTAGGAATCAATTTAACCAAGGAGGTGAAGAACCTATACTCTGAAAACTATAAGATATTGATGAAAGAAACCAAAGAAGACATGAATAAATGCAAAGATTAATATCATTAAAATGCCCATACTACCCAAAGCAATCTACAGATTCAATTCAATCCCTATTTGCTATACCAATAACATGTTTTCACAGAACTTGAACAAATAATACTAAAATTTATATAGAACCAGAAAAGACCCGAATAGCTAAAAGCTGGAAAATCACACTCCCAGATTTCAGGCTATACTACACAATACTATAATAATCAAAACAGTATGGTACTGGCATAAAAGAGATCAATGGAACAAAATAGAGAGCCCAGAAATAAACCCACGATTACATGGTCAATTAATATATGACAAAGGAAGCAAGAATATAATACAATGGGGAGAAAACAGTTTCTTCAACAAATTAGTTGGGAAAACTGGACATTTACATGCAAAAGAATGGAACCGGGCCACTTTCTTACATCATATACAAAAGTAAACTCAAAATGGATGCTCAATATCACTAATCATCAGGGAAATGCAACACAAGTCAAAACCATAATGAGAGATCACCTCATACCTTTCAGAATAGCCAGTATCAAAAAGAAATATCAAGTATTGACAAGCATATAAAGAGACTGATGTACACCACTGACAGGAATGTAAATTAGTACAGCCACTGTGGAAAACAGTACAGTACAGTTCCTCAAAAAGTTAAAAATAGAAATACCATATGATCCAGCATATCTACTTCTGGGTATTTACCCAAAGAAAATGAAACCACTAATTCTAAAAGATATATTTATGGGGTGCCTGGGTGGCTCAGTTGGTTAAGCATCCAACTCTTGATTTTAGCTCAGGTCTTTTTTTTTTTTTAAGGTTTTATTTATTTATTTATTTATGAGAGAGACAGAGAGAAGGAGACAAACAGGCAGAGGGAGAAGCGGGCTCCATGCAGGGAGCCCGATGTGGGACTCGATCCCAGGACTCCAGAATCACACCCTGGGCCAAAGGCAGGTGTTCAACCGCTGAGCCACTTAGGTGTCCCTTAGCTCAGGTCCTGATCTCAGGGACATGAGTTCAAGCCTGGAGTTGGGCTCCATGCTGGTCATGAAGTCTACTTAAAAAAAAAAAAGAAAAAAAAAAGGTTTATGTACCCCTATGTTCACTGCAGCATTATTTACAATAGCCAAAAGATATGGAAGCAACCTAATAACCATTGATAGATGAATGGTTAAAGATTTGGGACGGACACACACCCACCCACCCACCCCCCCCCACACACACACGATAAAATACTACTCAGTCATAAAAAAGAATGATACCTTGCCATTTGCAACAACATGGATGGACCTACAGGACATTATGCTAGTGAACAAGTCAGAGGAACAAATACCACATGATTTTACTCCTATGTGGAAACTAAAAAAGCAAAACATATGAACAAACAAAAGTCCTAAATACAGAGAACAAACTCATGGGTGCCAGAAGGAAGGGTGTAGGGGATAGGTAAAATTGGTAAAGGGGATCAAAGGGTACAAACTTCCAGTTGAAAATAAGTCACAGGGATTGAAAACATAGGAAATATAGTAGAAAATATTATAATATCTTTGTATAGTGCCAGATGATTATACTTATCACGGCAATCATTCTGTAATGTATGTAAATGTCTAATCACCACCTTGTATGTCTGAAAGCAATATTGTTTGTCAACTGTCCTTCAATTAAAGAAAGAAAACCAAGATGAACTTCCCAGGAACAAAACAACCCAAATTACAAATATCAATAGTGAGCGAGTTAACATCACTACAGAGTCTACCGATCTTAAAAAGGATAAGAAAATATTACAATTAATTTTATGCCAATAAATTCAACAATTAGATGAAATGGACAAATTCCTTGAAAGATGAAACTATTAGAGCCTACTCAAAAAATACAAAATCTGAATTTCTCCAGATCTATTAAAGAAATCAAATTTGTTGTTAAAAACCTTCCCACATCAAAAACTACAGGCCTAGAGGGTTTCACTGGTGAATTCTACAAACATTTAAGAAAGGTATCATACCAATTCTACATAAACTCTTTTTAGAAAATACTGACACATTTCCCAACTCATTCTGTAAGGTATTACCCTGATACCAAAGCCAGGCAGATATACAAGAAAAATACAAACCAGCATCCCCCATGGAAACTATGCAAATTTTTAAAGCAAAATTTTAGTAAACTGAATCCACCAATATATAAAAAGGAAAATACATCAAAACCAAGTGTGGTTTATCCTAAGGATACAAGGTTAGTTTAACATTTGAAAACCAATGTAATTACAACATATCAAACTAAAAAGTGAAAACTCTTCATTTGACCAAACCCAACATCTACTCCTAATCTTGGCTAAATAACATAAAAACATTTTTTTATAGGCACTCTTTCCCCCTGAAATCTAGTTTCTAGTCCACTAAATCTGCCTTTGCTATATTCACCAGGGTCGACTTCTGAGATGCAATATAGCATGGCCATTAAAAGTGTGGACTCTGAGCTCTACTCCTTACTAGGTATATGACCTTGAACAGTTCTAACTTCTCTCGTGCCTCATTTTTCCTATCTACAAAATGAGGATAATAATAGACTTCTCTTATAGGGCATTATAAGATTAAATACATTAACATATGCAAACCACTAAAAACAGTGCCTGACGTATAGTAAGAGCTATGTAAGTGTTAACTATTATTTTTATTATAATTGGAAAATATCTAGTCCTTAATCTCTGATTGTTCTCAGATAATCACTCTGTCCATGTAGAGAAGCATTTTAGCAGATTAAACTAATAGAGCAGTATGGGGTGGCGAGGCCATGGCACAGCCGAAGTTTGAATCCTGGCTCAATCATTTCCTGGCTATGTGTCCTGGGGCACACTACTTAACCTCTCTGGACCTCTTTACTCATGTTTAAAAGGGTGATAATAGGGGCAGCCCCGGTGGCGTAGTGGTTTAGCGCCGCCTGCAGCCCAAGGCATGATTCTGGAGACCTGGGATTGAGCCCTACATTGGGCTCTCTGTGTGGTGCCTGCTTCTCCCTCTGCCTGTGTCTCTGCCTCTCTCTCTCTCTCTGTCTCTATGAATAAATAAATAAAATCTTTAAAATAAAAAAATAAAATAAAATAAAATAAAATAAAATAAAATAAAAAAGTAAAAGGGTGATAATACCTTACTTACTTCAGATTGTTGAAAGGATTGTGTAGATATCCCTTTTCTTTCCTCAAATTCCTACAAAGGCCAGACTTATTTTACCAGGATGCCTTCCAATTGAACTGGCTATAGGCCCAGCCTTTCAAGAAACCAACAGCAAATGCTGGCCTCTGAAGAGGTCAGTATTGAAAGGTAAATCTTATATTCACCTAGGACTTCTAGGGTGTTGTCCTCTCAGAGGCCAGAATTACCTCTCAGGGTCATGAGAATGGCCTTTTGGGGACCAGGATTCTGATGGCAAGAGCCTGGGCTCCAATGAGCTTCAAACTGATCTTCTTTTCTATCCATTAACCACTGGTATTTCTGAAAGTCAGCCCTGAATTTCTAATCTCTACTTGGGAGTTAATTACCACCTATAAAGACAGTGGCTGCAAAAAAAAAAAAAAAAAAATCTCTATTTTCCACCCTAATATCTCATGAAAACTTTAATTCTTATTAAAATGCCAACATTCATACTTTAATATACTTTCTACACCTATGCACATCCATCTCTTGGATGTAGTGTGGCTCCTTATGTGTTTTTTCCCTTAAACAGCTGATTATCTGTATTTCAGGGTATCTGTAGGGTTTTGATTCTGTGTCCCCGACCCGTATTTTTATTTTCAGGCTGGTTCCCTCAAACCTGAGGACCATTCATGGTTTCCCCCATCTGTTACCAGTAGCCACATCTATTCTGCAGTTCTCAAGTTTGTTTACTCTGGAATCATCTTTGTCAAGCCTATCTTCTTTGTCC
Source organism: Canis aureus (assembly GCF_053574225.1). Lineage (NCBI taxonomy): Eukaryota > Metazoa > Chordata > Mammalia > Carnivora > Canidae > Canis > Canis aureus. Next base: position 40,934,372 of record NC_135642.1, read on the forward strand.
TCACATACGGTCTAGCACCAAGTGATTTCAATTTATTTATTTATTTAGTTATTCTTTATTATTATTATTTATTTATTTATTTTGAGAGAGAGAGAGACAGCAAGAGGAGACTGCACACACACAGGAGGGAAGGGGGAGAGGGGGAGAGAGAATCTAAGCAGGCTCCACACCCAGCATGGAGCCCAACGTGGGGCTCAATCCCATAACCCTGAGATCATGATCTAAGTGGAAACTGAGTCAAAACGTTCAACCGACTGAGCCACCTAATAACACCTGAAGTGAATACATTTTTAGTAGGCTTTAGATACATGTTTCTCCCCTTCTGGCTGCTCTAATCCAAACCTTAATCATTTTACAGTTGGACTCCTTGCTGGCCTCCTCCCCTCAGACCTACTTAACTCATAGCAGAGGACCTTCTTAGTCACATGTCATTTTGAACATAGCAGTCATTTTCAATTCTGTTTAAACCAAATGATTTAAGACTTGAAGACACCGCTCTACTGACCTCTATCTAGAGGCCTTCATTTCCAACACTCTGGATTCAGGCTCATCAACACAGCCAAGTATGTTTTTTCCCATCACTGTGTGTTCCCCAGTCCTGGATACTGATTCCAGAGCCCAAAGCCTCTTAACCATCACGTGATAAAGTATTTAAGAATGTGGGCACTAGGGGATCCCTGGGTGGCGCAGCGGTTTGGCGCCTGCCTTTGGCCCAGGGCGCGATCCTGGAGACCCGGGATCGCATCCCACATCAGGCTCCCGGTGCATGGAGCCTGCTTCTCCCTCTGCCTGTGTCTCTGCCTCTCTCTCTCTCTCTGTGACTATCATAAATAAATAAAAATTAAAAAAAAAAAAAAGAATGTGGGCACTAGAGTCATAGGTTAGAATAGTTCCATTTCTGATTAGTTGTGACCCTCTATGATTCAAGCTCCACGTGGAGTACCAACCACAGCACCAACTAGCCTCAGCTGTTGCTAGAACTGAGATTATCTATGTAAAGCACCGTCCAGCACACAGTAAGCACTAAAGAAGCATTAGCTATTATTCCGGTCTCACTATTACTATACTGGCTCCTAACAAGAGACCTAAGGTCTGGAACATACTAGGTGGTCCATAAGATGAATATTCATTCTTGCTCCTGAAATTATTGAAACACTAGTGAAAGATACAGGTTTTAATTTGGGAATTTGACCTACCTTTAACTCTGAGTTGGCTGCAAATTTCTGTCCAATTAAAGCTGCATTTCCTCCTACATAGTGCTGTAAGATAGTTCAAGGTTATTAGACAGTACTTCAGCAAACCATGTTACCCAAGCTTAGCAATTTCTTAGTTTATTGAATTTATAGTCTTTTTTTTCCAAAAAAAATTGGTGGCTGGTTTACAACAATGACACATAGATGAGGTTAATAACATCGTTAACCTCCTAGGTTAACAATGAATTATAAGCAGAGGTGAAAAAAAACAAATACACGAACCATGAAAATTAGTCTAACAGTCTTAACTATAGATCAAACCTGGCCTTGAGCTTCCAGGAAGCCAGGACAGATAAAGGAAACATGAAAAACATGGGCAGATCTTATCTTCTATGCCACAGTCCTACTAAAATGAGTGTATGACTGCGTCACTGTCCTCCTAAAAATCATTCAATCGATACCACAATGAACTAAAATCCAACTCAAAAGTGAGGCACATAGGCCTTTCCTTATCTCCCCTCCCTTCTACCCTCCTCTCCTGTGCTTCCCTCCCACACCATGCTGGCAGCTCTCTGAGCCTGCCTTTCTCTTTGTGCTTTTAGCACATGCTATTCCTCTGCTCAGGATGCCTGTCTTTTCTCATGCACTGGAAAATCCCCAATTACTTCTCAAGAATCAGTTGCACTCACCTCTTCTGCCAGGCTTGCTGTCCCCTTACCTCACTGCCACCTCAGCCTCTACAGCGCCCCTCCCAGACAGGAATACAGATCCCTTGCTACCCCTATACCAAACCTCCGCTAGAGTCCTACCCACTTGGGCTACTGTCATCAGGGTGCAAGACTAGCTCCCTCAGGACAGGACCGGCTGTCTTCTTGTAGTAAATGCTCAGTTTAAATCTAGCAATGTTTGTTGCTAGATTTCGAGAAAAAGGTGTTAGAAAACATAAAGGGTTTCCTGGGAGCAAGTCTAAGGGTAAAGGGCCCTAAAATAGAATAATAGTTCCTAAATACCACCTCTCTCAGCTACAGACCTGGTCCTTGAGAGAGAGATGACTCAAGACTGGTATTCCATGTTGCTGACTAAGGATGGATCCATGTGCTCTGGACACCTGACAAGCAGGAGATAAGGCTGATGCTCTATTGTGAAAACTGAGAGGCCTAATCAAGACTCCTACCCGGATGGGATGCCAGCACCTCACCTTCCAGTCCTTGGCAGTATGGAGAGGCACAGACTAAACAATTCAGTTCTAGATTCTAGACCTTGCTTTCATCCTAAGCTTTGTGTTCACCAAAGTCCAGGTTCAGGTAAACAGTTACAGCTTTCTATAGGTAAATTTAAAGCTTTCTGTGATATATAGGCTAAAATTTGGTCTTTTCATGTTAGCATGAATTTTTTATTTGCCCATGATGGCCAGAAGAATTTACTAAAAATCTTGGGGGAAAATATTAAGATTCTATGAAGTGGATTTAAAATTTTTCATGTAATAGTTTTTTTTTTAAGATTTTATTTATTTATTCATGAGAGACACAGGGAGAGAGAGAGAGAGAAACAGAGTCACAGGTAAAGGGAGAAGCAGGCTCCATGCAGGGAGCCCCATGTGGGACTCGATCCCGGGACCCCAGGATCACACCTGGGTTGGAGGCCGCGCTAAACCATTGAGCCACCCAGGCTACCCTCATGTAATAGTTCTTAATGACTGTTTTATGAATCTGCTTATGGTTTAAGGGAGTTTGAAAAAACACCAAGTGAAGTGTCACCCTGGAGGAAGGTAAGGAAGTACATTTTAGGACTCATAATTTTAAGAAAGAACTTGGACAATCAAAAAAGCTGGGTGAAGTTTTTATACAAAAAAAAAAAACTTTTTTTTTTTTTTGCATTATGAAACAAAAGCCAGGATCAAGGCAGAAAAGAATAGAAACTGAATTAGTGGTTCAAATACTATGACCATAAAGACTTTTTGCAGCAACTAGTCATCATGTTAGAACTACCCAGATTCTTTCATAAGAGATCAGAATCTCAGTGAGCTCAGCTATAAAAATGATTGCAGCTGACATCTTAAAAGCTTGTTGTCTGCTTTACAAACTCAGCTGGGTAACGCCCGTGCCTACTTCTAATGTTCAAATGGGAAGCTTCAAAAGAAAAAAGAACTTTAAAACCTTAAATGTTCTCAAAATAAAAGTGGTCATAAAGGATGGCCTGTGAAAGGTACCAATTAAAAATAGCATTAAAAGAACTCCCTGAGTGGAATGCCTGGGTGGCTCAATGGTTGAGCACCTGCCTTCGGCCCAGGGTGTGATCCTGGAGTCCCAGGACTTGCATCCGGCTTCCCGTGGGGAACCTGCTTCTCCCTCTGCCTATGTCTCTGCCTCTTTCTCTAAGCCTCGAATGAATGAATGAATGAATGAATGAATGAATGAATAAAACCAAAAAAACCCAGGAACTCTCTAGCAAGAATCACATCCAGACTGAGAAGACTAGCCAAAGCAGGATTTAGGTGAGTAAAAAGAACTGAGGGGTAGAGGGACGCTGAAATAAACAATCAAATTCCAGCCGCAAGAGGCATGAGGGCATGCGTAGCAGTAGGTATGCTAGGGTGAGAGCCTGGGTCTGCAGGCCCAGCTCTGCCTCTTGCTTTGTGAACCTCAAGAAAGTATCTGGACCACATGGACCCCAAGGCTTTATGATCATCATGTGAGCCTGGGGACCCCTAAGTTCTGTCCATCTCTGACAGGTTCCACCCTGTAGGCGAGGAGTTCTCAAAACAGGGTTATCAGAACAAGAGCATCAAGGAAACTTCCCAGAAGGGAAGTGAATTCCTGGGTCCCAGCCTGCACCTACCGAATCAGAAACTCTAAGAGCAGTTGTTTCAATAACCTCTCCAAGTGATTCTGTGTTTCAGGTCTGAGAACCACTGATCTAGACCAGTGCTTCTCAACCAATGCGATTTTGCTTCCCTAAACTCTCCCCAACCCTGGAAACAGGTGACCATGTCTGGAGACATTTTTAACTATTTCAACTAGGGGAGGATGGGAGTGCTACTGCCTGTCATCCAGTGGGTAGATGCCAGAGATGCTGCTGAACATCTTACAACGTGCAGGAGGACAGTCCCTACAACAAAGAATTCTCCAACCCAATGCATCAGTAACACTGAGGTAAGGAACCTGGCTCTGGATCACTCAAGCAGAGGTGAGGATCCAGGCCTCCCTTGTCCATGCCAAAGTTACAACCAGTGCTGTGTGTCTGGCTTTTTTCTCTTGCTCAGGAAGGACTCCGCCATATTATGATTATACCATATTATTAGCCACAAGCAATATCCAAATAGGAGGAGGCATCTTTACCTTAAGCTTGGGTAATATGAAGAAAGAGCAATTTAATGGATAAACCAAAATTTCAGTCACTATACTTCATCAATGTTGGCTGAACTGAACTGACTAGAAACAGCAGAGTTAATGGAAGTTCAGATACACAGCTTTACAGAAAGGGAAACCAGAAAGAGAATTCCCAACAACCACCCTCCAGAAAGACTGGAGGAAAAGTTGTTTGGTTGCTTCTAGGACCCTTACAAAATGCTATCTTTCCCCACCTTATCTTAATTCACTGCTGGCGAACCAAACAGACCTGGGCTCCTGGGAGCTCGGATGCCATCTGGGCAATGTCCTGGAAAGCTTCCTTATCGCTGAAGAAGCGCTCGGCTGCAGCTCCCTTCCCCATGAAGTGAACGAAAGCTTCCTCCAGATCAGTCCGCGAATGCAGAATGCTGTGATCCTTCCCATTCCCAGGATTCAGGCCAAGCGCCTGCAAGAGCTTCACCCCTGAGAGCACTACATCCACACAGGCATTGACTCTGGAAAGAAGAAGCAAAGAGACAGTGTGAAAGAAAAAAGGAGAGGCACAAGGGCAGGTACTTTGCATCAACAACACAGAAATGTTTCCAGGAACTGTATTCAAACAGAAAAACCAACGAAGCGGATTTGAAACCTCAACTGGGAAATAAACAGCATGTGGCAGAAAGAAGATTCCTTTATCTGGACAAATGTCTTATTAGAATCAGAACACAGGAATCTTTCCAAAAGGATGGCAAACTTTTACACTAGTTGAAAAGATAGGTGCTCAGCATTTTGGAACAAAGCTATCTCAATAACACAAATACAGCATTTCTGAGAAAATGTTGGCAGAGCCAAACTGTCTGGATTCATACTGGGTTTGTGACTTGAGCAAGTCACTTTAACTTCCGGGTCTCAATGTCCTCACTTACAAAATGCTGTTACATAGGTGTCTAATCCAAAGCTGTTTTGAAAATTAAGTTAATATATGTTTAGGAACACTGCTTGGTGGAAAGCAAGCAAAACAGAAGTTTTGGTCAAAAGCCAAGTATCAGATACCTTTCCTTAGGATGGTGGTAAGATACACTAAATACCTAATATCTAAATACTCCCAGCTGAAACTCTTCAAGAGTTGTGGTGCCTTAAAACTGAGGCACACCTACAGTCTTACAACAATTCATCACTTGGCAGGTGTTCACTGGGTGAATCCATGACCTTTAAAAGTTTTGTAAGAAGCCAATGCTGCATTATCTGGATGGCTCCAAGGAACCAAATAATAAAGCACTATGGTTGTCTGGCATGGCTTCTCTATGGTCTGCACAGAAAAGTTCTGGCTTATATTTGTAATGTTACTTTGCTAAATAAAAATCATCCCTTACAAGAGAACGGTTAAATGATTTGGGTAGCTAGAAGAGGACTTCCTGCCCCCACCTCACACTCCCTTTTATTTCTGCCTCTATCTCCTGGGGATGTCATTCTTGCCAATGGGGCTAGATGACCACACAGGTAGCTCGAAGCCTCTGAGACAAGGCTCACAGCAGGCTAAAAAAAAATAGTTCCAGGTGATAAGGATGGCTGGGCTTCCAGGGTAATTTGGAGCAGTTGTAAAAGTAGACAGTATACTCATCAATAGAGAAGGCCCAAAGGACTGGATACTAGTGTCGAATATAGCTACAATGTTTCCCTTCTAATGTCTTAAAAAGAAAAAAACCCTCTTGATCTGGAAATTAACACATTAATTCATTAATGGTGGTAAACTCTAAGAGGAAGGAGACTGAGTAAAGGAGAGAAATTTTATTTTTCACTAGATATATTTCTGATTTTTATAGGCATATATTACTTTTGTCATAAAAAACAATTTTTAAGAGGTTCGAACAGAGGCTAGTCATCACTGATCTCACTCAAGCAAAGTTTATGAGGGCAAGGAAGAGACCCATCTCTCCTAATGACACATGCTGACTGCACCCCCATCATAAGGATTCTATAATTTTTCCTCTATGGATCCCATGCTTTTAAAAAGATTTTTACCTACCAAACAGCATTTAAATACTCAAATTTTCTTATTCTTTTAAAACAAAGATACATACATACTCTGGCCAACTGGAAAAGTATAACCTAAGAGTTACTATGGTTTTCTGTGAATAAAACACATTCACGTGACAGGTGCTTAATATTTAAAACATATTCCTTTCACAGCCCTACATAAACCAAGTACACCTTATAAAACTGGTCTCAATTCCACCACATACAGGGCGTTCTTTATTTCTACTGGATGCAACATTAGATGTCCAAAGGGTAGACTTTTTTTTTTTTTTTTTTTAATTTCTAGAGAGACACACACACACAGAGAGGCAGAGACACAGGCAGAGGGAGAAGCAGGCATCATACAGAGAGCCTGACGTGGGACTCGATCCAGGGTCTCCAGGATCACGCCCTGGGCCGCAGGCGGCGCCAAACCGCTGCGCCACGGGGGCTGCCCCAAAGGGTAGACTCTTAATAGAAATACTCTCCCTGGGTTCTCAGAAAGAAGTAGATTCCCTAGTTTCAGACATGTGCAAGGTTGGACAGTGAGTGATACTATTTCCACCAAACAGCCCTATCTGGAAAATGTCTCCTAGTGGATTTGGGTCCTGATTCTGGAGAGCAAAAGTTCAGACGCTGAGGGAGGGATTCCCACATTTGCAAACAGTGGCTTGCACAAACACATCACCTTCATCTCCAGTGATACACTGAGACCCTGAACAGGGTCTGATTCTTTAAAGATGAGAATGGAGAAGTTTGCAAAAGTTACAAAAAAAAAAAAAAAGGAGCAAAACCAAAAGCAGCAATGTTCAGCATATGTCGTAACACAACATAAAGCCCAACAGAACTAATTTTGAGTAAAAAATGTAACTACAATAGGAATATTTTCCACCCTTCCTTCATCACATCATGAAAAAGACTTACAAAGGAAAAAAATGTATTCAGTTGCTTTCAATAATAAAGATAATTGAACCTCTATGTGCCAGACACCAAACTAAGTACTTCTCCATGTGTTTTCTAGTTATACTTTAACCAGAGCAAGAAACTTCCTCTGCACTTACCTCAATTCAACAGCATCCAGAAATGTAAACAAGCACATTACCTACGGTGCTTTATTATCCAGGGAATTAAAAGGGAGGGAGCAAAAGAACCAGAAGACAAAATTATGCTCATTTGACTTTAGGCAGAATTTCAGAGTTGAGTAAGAAATGTATAAAGGACTATAATGTGAGTTTGGAGAAAAATAGAGACACAGATGAAATAACTGGAAAACAAAGCAAGGCAACAGATGCTGAATGTCCAAATAAGAGGAAGGGCTAGAAGGGCAGGGGAGTCTGGGCTTCCAGGTCTACTGCCAGAGGCTCTTGGGGGTGGGGGAAGGAGGCACAGTTCCCCTTCTAGACTCCAAGTTGTTGTTTTTTTTTAAAGATTTATTTATTTATTCATGAGAAGGGGGGGGGCAGACACAGGCAGAGGGAGAAGTGGGCTCCATGCAGAGAGCCTGATGTGGGACTTGATCCTGGGTCTCCAGGATCACGCCCTAGGCTGAAGCAGGCACCAAACTGCTGAGCCACATAGGCATCCCATCTTTTTTTTTTTTTTTTTTTTTTTTTAAGATTTTATTTATTTATTTGAGAGACAGGCTCCCCACTGAGCAGGGAGCCTGATTCGGGGCTCAATCCCAAAACCCCAGGATTCTGACCTGAGCTGATGGCAGACACTTAACTGACTGAGCCACCCATGTGCTCCCTAGACTGCAAGTTCTTTAAAGGCAAGGATGGTGGTTCTCATCACCTCACTTCTGTTTCATTACCTGTAAAATGTTTCCTTAGGTTCTTCCTAGCTTTAACACTATACCTGAGATACTACAACAGGTAATCATCATCACCATAAGATGCAGAACTGCAGAGAAGAGAAATCAAGACGGGTAGGGGCAGTGGTCTCTGGACTGAGCTCCGGATGCTGCTCTGGACAGAGAAAGAAGGCTGGTATATGAAGCACTGCATGTAAAGCAGGCACTTTCAGACAGACCACACCAATTTGTAAAACGTGGTAAGATAGAGAAGTGGTCACAATGCTTAGAGCTGAGAAAAGTTGAGGTTGAAGGCTGACTACCATGGCAGAGGCCACAGCTATTGGAGCCTAAAATCAAACCCAGATTTATCTGATACTGAAGCCCTCACTGGGAGCATGTACAAGCAAAGATGCAGATGAAGGGATTAACTCTGTATGGATACAATAAGAATGTTGATCTAGTTAGAATGGAGAGTTGAACAGAGGAATAGAGTGAAATAGGTGTCAAACGTCAGGGTGAAGCCAGGAATGAACACTAGGTTTATCATTTACCCAACGAGTCTTTGGCACCAGAGTCCAATTTTGAGGCCGGGGAGGTGGTACGTTTTAGAAAGATGTGGTAGTGGGCTTGCATCCTTTATTCCTCTGGGTCCTTTCCACCAGCTCCTACGCTGGTGCCTCCCAGAATTCCACCCTTGCCATTTACCTCCCTTTCTTGTTCTCTCTCGGGATAATCCCATAGAGTCTCTGACCTCAACTTAACTACTGGCATCTTCACAGCCTGCAAGACTGCTCCTCAATATGCTCCTAAGCTTCGGCCTGTCAGCTGATGGCTCAGCTTCATTTGAAATCCCATAAGCAAGTGCACTGCCCCTTCTCTGAAATCCAACCTGTTATCTTCCAACACAAACTTGTTCCTTTTTCTCAATGTCTCTTATGGCAACAATGTGGCATGAACATGGAGACAGGAACAGGCTTACCTTGTGCCTCTGGTATTTGACAGCTGGGCAATTTTGGGCCAATCAATATTTCTAAGCTCTGGTGTGCTTATCTGTAAAAACTGGATGACAATATCTGTATCTACCTACTTAAGGTTGTTAGCTGTTACTCGATGTTAAAAAACTTGCCATTTTGGACTGCCTTTCTTTTTTTTTTTTTTTTAATTTTTATTTATTTATGATAGTCACACAGAGAGAGAGAGGCAGAGACACAGGCAGAGGGAGAAGCAGGCTCCATGCACCGGGAGCCTGACGTGGGATTCGATCCTGGGTCTTCAGGATCGTGCCCTGGGCCAAAGGCAGGCGCCAAACCGCTGCGCCACCCAGGGATCCCTGGACTGCCTTTCTTTACCACATTCAACCTATTAGCAAATCTCACACTTGGCACTACTGCCAATGAAAAAAGGCTCTTTTCTCCCTTCGCCCAGATCCTAAAATGACCTCTTAACTAGGGTCAGGATCCCAAGACTTTCCTCCTTATGGACCACATTAAATTGTACACTGTGAGAGTGCAAATGAATATATGTGTGTGCGTGTTCTACCGAGAACTCAAACCACGACACCTCCTCCTCCAGATGAACTTCTGGTACAAGTACTGCAACTGCTCTCAACTACCCCTTTGCACAACCCCATCTTTAGGCTGAAAATCCCTTTGGGTAATGAAAAATGTTACCAATGTCTGTCTGGTACCCACACAAATGATGTGAAACCGTCAAACAGAACCACTACTCAAAACCCACCCTTTACATCCCCACTAGTTATTCTCAGAAAGATCTTAGCCTCATTTACCTACTTTCACTGCTTTCCCACCACCTGGTATAAAAGGTCCCTCTCTACCAGAAGTTCCTTGCCCTCAACTCAGGCTCAACTTGCTCTTTCTAAACTATGTACCTCACATTTGGTTCTCTCTGCCCAAGTGGACTTACTCCCCTACCCCTGGGTGGAGAAACCCCATTTTCTGTTTCTTCTCCCAGGACCTAAACCATGCAAATCATTATAGCAGAATATATTTTCCAGGATGGACTCAAGATATTCCATCCCACGTGTTCTCTTTACAGACAATCCTCCCATCAAGGTATGTCCTGAGTCCCATCTGCTTGAAACCATCTGCACCTGGGACAGCGGTGGAAGTGATGCTATGTGCTTTTAAGTTTAGGTCATAAAGGGCATTAAGGCTTCTGCCTGGTTGTAGGGACATTCTGTCTCCTTACCCTGCTGTGAGAAAGCTACATAGCTGTGGCGGACAACCACAATCAACGTTTAAGAGGATTCCAATCCCAGGCACAATCTGACTGAAACTGCGGGAGACCTCGAGTCAGAACTGCCTAGCAAAGCCTAACTGAGTCTCAGAATCATGAGAATACACCAAATAACCATGTTTTAAGCTACCAAGTTTTGGGGGGATTTGTAGATGTAGCAATAGTAAATGGAAAACCTCACCCTGGGAGGAATTAGCAATCCTGGGAGGAATTAGCAATCTTTTGGAACACAAGTCTACTTTTTTTTTTTTTACCACTAGTTCTGCAAAGCACTTTTCACAATTGTTGTAAACAGCACGGTGTGACCCTGTCCCCCCATCAATTCATATATTGAAGCCCTAACCACAAATGTGTGTTTTTGGAGACAGGGACTATTTAAGGAGACAACTAAGGTTAAGTGAAGCCATTATCCAAGAGGACTAATGTCCATATAATAAGAGGAAGAGACATCAGGGGTGTGCACCCAGAGAAAAGGCCATATGGTACACCTGCAAGGAAGGAAGAGGACTCCATGGAAACCAACCTTGCCAGCACCTCCCCTTGATCTGAGACTATCAGCCTCTAGAACTGTGAGAAAATTTACGTTAAGCCACCCAGTCTGTGGCACCCTGTCATGTCCGCCCCAACACTAATAGTGAATATATCTAGTTTCATCAATTGGGGTGGGGACCTTGTTTCACCCATTTCTGCATCCTCAGAACCTAGCACAGACCTGACACGTATTCCGTAGTCGCTGATAGGTGTGTAAAGCCAGGGGGAATGCTTCAGACACTGATAAGGAGGGGCGCCTGGGGGGCTCAGTCGGTTAAGCGTGTGACTCGATTTCAGCTTAGGTCATGATCCCAGAGTTTTGGGATGGAGCCCCATAGTGGGGTCGGCTGCCTGCCCCCCGCCCCATGCCCCTGTTCTTTCTCTCAAAATAAAGAAATCTTGAATGAAAGGAAGGAAGGAAGGAAGGAAGGAAGGAAGGAAGGAAGGAAGGAAGGAAGGAAGGAAGGAAAGAAAGAAAGAAAGAAAGAAAGAAAGAGAAAAGAAAGAAAGAAAGAAAGGAAGGAAGGAAGGAAGGAAGGAAGGAAGAAAAAAAGAGAAAGAAAGAAAGAAAGAAAGAAAGAAAGAAAGAAAGAAAGAAAGAAAGAAAGAAAGAAACCCTAATAAGGAAGTGAAAGGGCCTGAACTTGAAAAAAGAGGTAAAGGAGACACATCGGAAGAAACGATATGCTGATTAGGAGGAAGAAAAAAAAAAAAAGCACTATTGGGTCCCCGCCCAGCTCAGCACCTGGAGCATGCAACTCTTGATCTGGGGATCGGGTGTGAGCCTCACACTGGGTGTAGACATTACTTAAAGTATCTTAAAAAAAAAAAAAAAAAAAAAAAGGAAAAACAAAATTCCTGACATTTGCATGCTTTTTACATAAGACACCACGCAAGACTGCCGTTATCTCCCTTAATCTTCAGGGTAACTTGGCTCTTCCTTAGCCTTGCCCCAGCACTCACAAAAACTAGCAGAGTACTTCGCAGAAGGCCTGCCCCCCCCCCTTTTCTTTTTTTTTGGTACGGTGCTTCTGAGTTGATGGTTAAGTTATTTAAGTCGAAGCGAGACTGGGTTTAAAGTCGGTGCGAGGGTGACAATTACACTTCTGCAGAGGGATACAAAGAAGGGAGGCACTGGCGGTGCGGGGGTGGGGGGGGTGGGACCCTCAATATGCGGTGTCACTGAAGAGGCGGAGGAGGAAAGGGCTTTCAGGGAGAAGAGGGCATGTTTCACGCGCGGAGGGCTGGAGGGAGAGGCCAACGACGCCTAAGTCCCCAGGGAGCGCTGGGAGCGAGCGCGCTCGGCACAGTGGCGGTCCCCGAGCCACGGTGCTAAGCAAGGGGGCGGGAGGGAGATGAAGTCGGTGGCGCGCTCGAGAAGTTCAGAAGAGGGCGAGAGCCGGCAGAGCGGTGTAAGGAAGACCAAGCGTCTGACCGCAAAAGAGGCAGCTGCCCGAGGAGGAGCCGAGACAGGAATGGAGGCGGCTGGAGGGCGTCGGGCTGCGCGGGGTTCGCGGGAGGGTGTCAGGCGGGTCCCATCGAGAGGAGACGCGGCTGCGGAGAAGCCGGGCGGGAGGCGGCGGCGTCCGGGGAGTCCTCGCTGCAGTGACGGGCCGGGCCGGTCCCAGGCATCCGGCGCTTCCCGCCAAGGAGGCGGCGCGGACGCCAGCGCCGAGGGGCCTCCCCGGGGGGGCGCCCGGGAAGCCCCGTCTCCGCGCCGCTCTCCCTCCCCGTCCCCCAGCCGCCCGGGCTCCGCCGCGGCGGCCCTCGGAGCGCCCGCGCCTCCTGCAGAGACCGCGAGACGCAGGCCCCGCAGGCACTCACCCCACGGCCACGCGGCGCCAACGCCGGGCCGGCCGGACGATGAGCGCGTCCCAGGCGGCCGCCAAGCGGCCCTCAGGGGAGCCGGGTCCCGGGGGCGCGGGCGCCAGCTGCAGCGAGCTCCACAGCGAACGCAGCGCCGAGCCGGGCAGCTGCGGCTCCAGCAGGAGGACGCAGCCCACCGCCAGCGCCAGGAAGCCGGCGTACGCAGAGCCGCGCCACAGCGCCATGGGGACGGAGCAGCCGCGCCCGCGGGCCACTGCTTTCCCGGCCCGCGCCTCTTCCGTCTCGGCGTGCGCCGACGTCAGCACGCGCCACGTCACGCCGGCGCGCCGCGGCCCCCCGAGGGGCGGGGTCTGCGCGGCTCCCGGGGGCGGGGTCTGCGGGGCGCGCGTGCGCGCTCGGGGGGCGGGGCGGGGTTTCGGCAGAGGCCGGGGCGCGGCGCTGGGTCCCGGGCGGGCTCTCCGCCGTCCGCCGCGACGGTCCCCACCGGAGGGGCGAGGACACGCTCATCTTCCCAGTGCGACGAAGCGGAGCAGCCTCACGTTCCTGTCGGAGCCGGTCCGCGTCCCCTTGGGAGCAGCGCCTCCTCTTGATCCGCCGCTCGGCGTCTGCGGCCCCGCTTCGCCGCCCGCTGGCCGCTTCCTCTTTCTCCCCGGGGGAGCCCCCGGGGCACGCGGGCCGGGGCTTCTGCTCCTCCGAGGACAGCCGAGGCCTCCGGCCCCTCGAGACCTCTGCCCATCCTCCTGCAGGGTGACCGGATTCAGAGCCTTAGAATAGCCCTCTTGGGGGCGCTGCTCCCTTTGACAATAATCAGGGGGGAAATGCAGGAATGCACAGAATCTTGTGTCGCGGAGATTACGGATTTGGGTTAAGAAACGCGGGTTTCTCTTCCTTTGCGTGGGGAGCTCCAGCCCGCCCTCCTCGCTGTGCCCTTCTGTGCAGGAGCCGACGTGGAGAGCGGTGAAGCGAGGCCGGTCGCCAGCTCCTTCTCAGCGGCCACCCCGCACGGCCTGGTCTTCTTCCCTGGCCTGTTTCCTTGTGCATCTAGTCCTGCTGGCTCCTGACCTTGGCTTTGTGTCGGATTTTCCATTCTGCCCCTGACCTTTGGACTTGGCAGCGAAACCTTATTTCCCTAGCTTTAATCCTGGGTGATAGGGTTTATGCCCCTAGTCCAACAGCCTGCTCACCTCTCCATCCTGGCCGCCTGCCTTCCCCTAGGTCACCCCACCCAGCACACCTGATTATAGCCGCTCATTCAAAGGAGATATTCTTTTTTTTTTTTTTCCCAAAGATTTTATTTATTTTTTTATTAGAGTGAGTGATTAGGGAACACGAGTTGGGGAGAGGCAGAGGGAGAAGCAAACTCCTTGCTGAACAAGGAGCTTGCCTGGTGGGGGCGGGGGGGGGGGGGGGCTGGATCCTGATCCTGGGAGTCCAGGATCTTGATCTGAGCTGAGCCCCCCACCACCAAAGGAAATACTCACACAGGAGATTTGGGCTGCCAAGGAGCCAATGAGATTTGCAAGGAGCCATGAAACTGTCTTCTCTATGGAATTACCTGTCCCTTCTCCCTTCTCAGGTAGATATGTCAAATCAGTTCCTTAGAGAAACTGCCCCCTCTCATAACCCGCTGTGGGCCTGTTTCCCTACCATCCCAGGGACGACTAAACCAGCACCTAACTAAAAAGCGGGGAATCTGCTGTGCCAGAGAACACTTTTTTTTTTTTTAAGGATTTTATTTATTCATTCCCGAGAGACACAGAGAGAGAGGCAGAGACACAGGCAGAGGGAGAACCAGGCTCCCTGCGGGGAGCCCGATGTGGGACTCGATCCCGGGACTCCGGGATCACACCCTGAGCCAAAGGCAGACGCTCAACCACTGAGCCACCCAGACGTTCTGAGAACACTTTTCAGTTAGCAATAATTGTGACTTGGATAAACTATATTGGCTATGATATTGCCACTGTGCAAAGCTCAGAAAATACTTCCCTCTACTGAGAATTTGGACTAAGAGTCAGGAGTCTGTAGCTGGTCCTCCCTGCCCCCCAAGGTCACATAGGCTTGATGGTCAGATAGAGTTAAATACATTCCCAAGGTGAAGTTTTGGAGGAGCTCAGGAAGCTGAACTGTGGGACGACCACGATGCAGACAGGCCTAGAGAAACAGGGAAATACTCCACACCAGAGTGATGTGGAGAGAAAGCTGCCTGGGGCCTTCCCTTCTGGCTCCCAAGATAGCTGCTGAACTGCCAGCACTTTCTTTGAACCTAATTCTTCTGCTTCTTTCTAGGCTTGCCAGAACTACCCCCACCACTCTCTCAGTTTTATTAAGATATAATTGACATATCAATGGACATACCAGTTATAACACTGTATAGGTGTAAGGCACCCAACAAAATGATTTGATACGTGTATATATTGCACAATGATTGCCACAATAAATTTAGTTAACATCATTACATCACATAGTGACCATTTTTTTCTTATGATAAGAATATTTAAGATCGAGATGCTTGGGTGGCTCAGCAGTTGAGTGTCTGCCTTTGGCTCGGAGTGTGATCCCGGGGTCCTGGGATCGAGTCCCTCATCGGACTACCAGCAGGGAGCCTGTTTCTCCCTCTTCCTGTGTCTCTGCCTCTCTATCTCTCATGAATAAGTAAATAAAATATTTTTTTAAAAAAAGAATATTTAAGATCTACTCTTTCAGCAGCTTTAAAATATATGATACTAGGACTCTTCATGTAGCCACAGGGACAAAACAACAGCAGCGTAAACAAATGTATTTCTCATGTAAAAGTCCAAATGGGGTGCTGGTACTGCAGCAGCAAGCATGGGCCCCCATCTCTCCCATATCATCATTATCGAGGCTGCTCTGGGGTGCTTGCTGGTTAGTCACTCAGGGTAGGTTTGTGTTGAGTGGTGGCAGGGTGGAAAAAGAGCCCAGAGTCTGGACCTCAATCCCAACTGAGAACAGCAGGTGCCACAGGAAGAATAAGCTACGCTTGCCAATCGTGGCAGAAATCTGATGTGACTTCTGGTCACATACACAGTCACAGTTCCTTCTCACTCCTCATCAGGGGCTCAGGGGCAAGCATTCAGCTCTTTTGGTACCCCAGTCCCTCTTGAAATATTTCCTAAATGAAAAATAGTCATCTCAGATTCTGATCATTATCTGTTTAGACAGTCTGGAATACATTGCAAGCTAACTGTTTTTCTAGAAGTTAGATTTCTGGGGGCAATTATACAGAAGAGCCCCAAGTGGACAGCTGTGGCTCCATTCCCTAGGCTGAACAAAGGAAAAAGGTCTGGGCAGGCCTCAAGACCTCCCTCCCCCACTCAAATTGCTTCCAGACATGGCCTTTGCTGTTGGTTCTCTCTCCTAGGACTTTGATATGAGAGAGAGAGAGAAAAAAAATTCGGTTCCAGAAAATTCAGAGGCACACAGAGGCTCCAGGTGTCCTATCCAAGAACCTGACCTGGAAGGCCAAGATGCAGATTCCATATTTATACAAGGAATTAGCAGAGTCCTATCAGTTCTAATAGGGTCCTATTAGCCTGAGGCTTTGGCTTTGACATAAACACAAGTCAACACCACTCACGTGATCTGAAGGGTTTTAAGGAACAAGTTTGTTCCCACATTGGAATAGAAACTAAAGTGGTACCAAATAGTCCTTATGTAAGCCGGGCTAACCCACTTTTCCACAGGCTTCTGGGGTTTCATCCAAAGTGCTCTCCGAAGTCCACACTGTGTCAAGGCCTTTGCTGATGCCAGGGAAACTGCCCACCACAGGCCATACCCAAAGGCCAGAGTCAGAGCACAGCTTTGAAGGTTATAGAAAATTCTAAGGAGGGCTCTCTGGGTGGCTTAGTCAGTTAAGCCTCCAACACTTGGTTTTGGCTCAAGTCATGATCTCAGGATCCTGGGATCAAGGACACCCCCCCTCCCTGCCCCAAGTCCCTTAGTGGGGAGTCTGCTTCTCCCACTCCTTCAGCCTCTCTTTCCCTCTCCCACGGCCCTCCCCCTAGCTCATGCATGCTATGCATGCTCTCTCTCTCAAATAAGCAAAGCTTTTTTTTTTTTTTTTTTAAGAAAACTCGACACAAAAGAGAAGGAATAAAGGATCCCAGCATCCGAAAAGAGAAAGTTCTATATCTGTAGCCACTGCCCTGGGCAATCAGACACCCTCCTGCCTCACCTGCCATCAGGAGGGCACTAGAAGGGCTAGGAGGATGGACTGCTGATTGAGGAGAGGCAGAGGAGTTAAAGGCACAGGAGCCAGGTGGCAAGAATGTCAGCAGCAAAGCATGATAGTTTCTTGACTGTTAAAAAAAAAACAAACCTCCTACAGGGGCACCTCGGGGGCTCAGGGGTTGAGCATCTGCCTTTAGCCCAGGGTGTGATCCTGGGATCCTGGGATTGAGTCCCATATTGGGCTCTCTGTAGGAAGCCTGCTTCTCCCTCTGCCTATGTCTCTACCTCTCTCTCTGTCTCTCATAAATAAATTAAAACTCATAAAAAAAACCCTCCTACACAGATTGGGGCAGAGAACGTCTTAGTTTGTGGGGATGTAACAGTATGGTGGCTGTGGATTTATACTTTGGGATTAACTGCTTTAGGGAGGGAGGAAGTACTGAGTGTGGGAAAGTGGGAGAGGCAGAGCTGTCTGGGCTTCTATCTGGCAGGGGCCTATGATCTTTGTAGGGCAAATGAGTAAGGGGGCAGGGTGAAGCATAGGCCTGTCCCACAGTGCTTTCTTGGTTGTCCTACACTCCTGGGAACAAAGCTATCATACTGGCTGCTCTAGGCCTTTCACACTCAGGGGCCCTCTGGCTTGGAGCTCCTCTGCAGGCTGTGTAAACCAGCTCTGTTGTGGGTCCTGTTGCATGTTACAGCCATTGGATTTGGGTTCTGTAATATTTACAGTGTCCATTTGGAAGGAAATGGAAAGTTTGCCTTCTAATTGTTATTTCCTTCTTGATTCAAGAACCCTAACAACTCTAGAACCACTTAGCCCAAGAGTTGTTTTCCAAAAAATATATCAATAAAGGAAAAAATAAAAGGAAGCAACCAACTTTCAACTGGTGTGGCATGGCTGGGTTGCTCTGGAGTGGCCAGGGGCCCAGGCTCGTTCCATCTTTTGCTCTGCCATCTGGAGGGTGACAGCACAGGGGAGAGGCCATGCCGTGATAAAATCGGGGTTCCGAAAGAGAGGAGAGCTGGTGAGTAGTCGTTGCAAGGCAATCAACACCTTCTACTCCAACGGAAAGAATGTGAGATTTGATGCCTGGTTTTAAATCTCCATGCCTGCCACTCCAGTATCTGCATATCTTAGGCAAATCATTTAACCTCTCTGCCTCTCGGTTTCCTCACCTGCAAAATAATTCCTACTGTATCAAATGGTTGTGAGACGTAGCTATGTCTTAAAAGAGCCTAGCACACTGTCTACTGCATGTCGATGCATGACAAAAACACTCCCTGCCATGGCCACTGTTGGTTCCTAAGAACTCTCCTTGATTTTCTTCTTAGCCCTGCATTTTCTCACCATAAAGAGGGCAGGCGTCTCTACATAGATCGCTATGCAGTGGCCTTTTCTAGTTTTTGGCTGTTCAGCATCTATATAATTTTCCACTAGACAAAAATACTAGAATTCATTTGCTCAGCATATAGTAAGTAGAACATTTGGAATTTTCCCAGCTTTTTACTATTATGCACAATATTGCTGTGTTTAGAATGCTGATGCACGTGTATATAAGTTTCTTCAAGGTGTAAACCAAGAGTGAGATTCCTGGGTCATAGGAAACACCTGTCCTCAACTTTACAAGATGTCAGACACCCTTCCAAATTGGCATGCCAGTTCACCCACATGGAACTGCCTCTTGCTCCACATACACACCAATAGGTTCTTAACGCTTTGCCTTTCTGGGGTCTCCTGGGTGGCTCAGTCAGTTAAGCATCTGACTCTTGATTTTGACTCAGGTAATGATCAGGATCGTGGAGCCTGCTTAAAATTCTCTCTCTCTCCCTCTGCCCCTCCCTCCCTTAAAAAAAACAGCTCTGCCATTCTATAGGATGTCTGTGTAGTGGTGTCTAATTATGGTCACAACACAGTTTTTGTTAGTTGCAAATACCTTCTACCCCCGTCACTTTATCTCTTTATTCTCCTTCTACTATCTTTAGTGAATAAAGTTCTTAATTTTAATGCTATTAATCGTTTGTCCCTTTTTCTTGCTGCCTTTTCCTTTATCATCAGTACTTCTTGTTTTTTTTTTTTTTTTTTAATTATTTCCCTACTCAGGGTCATGGAGATACACTCCAATATTCCCTTCTCAGAGCTGTATGCTTTTGCATTTCATGGTTTGCAGTTTAATCCACCTTGGAATTGATTTTGGTGTATTATGGGAAGAATCATTATAGGTACCCAAGTGACCCAATGCATTTTACTGGCTATATCTCAATGGCCTGCATACCTACATCGGTCCTATACTTAGTGTTCATATATGTGCGGATCTGTTTTTGAGCTCTTTATTCTGTTTCATCAGTCTGTTTATCCTTATACCAGCACTCACTATCTTGATATCTGAAAATGTAGGTTCTTGTACCTTATTTTTCAAGACCATCTTGGCTATCCTCAGCCCTTTTTCATTCCATATACATTGTCAAGTTGACATTTAAACAATCCTAACTGAAAACCAGTTAGGATTTCAATCAGTTTCAATTTGGGGAGGATTGCCATCTTTACAATATTGAGTTGTCCAACCTGAGACTATGGTAGACGTCTTCATTTATCTAGATCCACCTAAATGTCTCACCTTTCATGTAGAGGCTTTGCACATCTTTAGCATGATTTATTTCTAGGCACAGAATATTTCTTAATACCATTATAGAGGTAAAATTGACATATAGTAACTGCACAGTATTCAGAGTGTATGATTTGATAAGTTTACCACATGGATACACCATGAACCCATCACAACAATCAGGGTAATAAACATATCCATCACCCCCAAAAGACTCCTCACGTCCCTTGGTAATCCTTCCTTCCCAAACATTCCCCCTCCCTACTCTGTACCCAGGCAATCAGTAATCCGTCCTCTGTTACTATAGATCAGTTTACACTTCCCAAAATCTCATATAAATGAAATCATACGGTATGTACTCTTTTTGATCTGGTTTCCTTCACTCAGCATAACGGTTTGGATACCCGTTTAGGCTGCAGTGTATGTCAATAGTTGCTTTTATTTATTTATTTTTTCAATAGTTGCTTTTAAAAAATTTTATTTTGATATAGTTGTATATTCGCAGGAAGTTGCAAAAATAGAGCAGAGTTTCCCTGTACCCTTTCCCCAGCTTCTCCCCCTTGATCTTTGCATGCCTGGGTGTTTCTGTCACTAATATCTCTGCTCAAATACAGTCTGCTCAGAGAGAGCTTTCCTGACCAGTCCATACAATCTCATCAGCCTGTGGTGCTCCACCACCGCTCCTGTTCTTTTCTGCCTAGAACCTACTAACAGCTGACGTTTCTCGTTTGTTCATCAAGTTATTTGTTTACTGTGATCTCATCCTATTAGAATATGAATTCAGTGAAAAGAGAGACCTTGTCTGTCCTAGTCAGTGACTAGAATAGTGCCTGGCATCAATAAATAACTGTTGTTGAGTAATAAAATCATACATCTTCTAGCTTATTGTTCTCTCTATCCTACGGATGAGAAACTGGGTTGGGAAAGATAAAGTGACTTGCCCCAAACCACACAGTTTGTGGTAGCGGTGGTGGGGATATTGGGTGCTGAGATCTGAATCTCTGATTTTGTTTTTTGTTTTTTTTTTAGATTTTGGCATTATTTACTGTTTAGGACAATAGATAATATCTTTTTAAATAAAAAGTAGAGAGTACTTCACTGGAAACATATAATTTTTTTCCGAAATAGATTTTACTTTTATACCCCAAATCTATGTATTTTTAGTTAAGGTTATATTAAAAACTTAAGTTCCAAAAGGATAAAAGCTTAAAACAGGGACGCCCCAGTGGCTCAGTGATTGAGCATCTGCCTTCAGCTCAGGACGTGATCCTGGAGACCCGGGATCGAGTCCCGCGTGGGGCTCCCTGCGTGGAACCTGCTTCTCCCTCTGCCTGTGTCTCTGCCTCTCTCTCTGTGTGTCTCTCATGAGTAAATAAATAAAATCTTTTTTTAAAAAAGCTTAAAATATCACGATGAAAGTTAGCTGGATTTTCTTGAGAAATGAAATGAGAACCAGACTGCACTGCTTACTTTTCAGCCAATTCTGCTTTGCCAAGTTTTGAAAGGAAAAAGCCTAACGTAGTTTTCAGTGTTGTCTCCTTGCCTGGAAGAATCTGGAGGATGTGCTCCTTTCTGCCAGCCACTTTGTCATCACTGCTCCCAGTCACAACTGAATCTATCAACATGATGGCTTCATGGGCTCACCATGCGTAGCCTAGAGCTGCAAACCCCTGTTGGAGTAGATAAATCCCCTGCCTCTTGGACAGAGCTGTGGATTTCAGACGTTCCTCCATGTACTCCAGTCAGTACGCGTGAAACTAGCACCAGATAGAACCACATCACTTAACATCTGAGAACTTTCTGGGACAAAAATCCGGAGCATCAGTCGGTTACCATCACAATTTGAGGGAGTATCCAGTAGCATTTTTTCTTCCAGAGCTTCTGATCTGTGGCCAAATGTATGATCCATCAGTTGGGTCCTGTTGCAAACTGTTAAAATCAACACTTTGGAAAATGTATCATCACTGTCATATTCAGAAGCGGCTCTTGGTGACCCTAATTCCTGTGGGGTCAGGGAAAAGAAATGCCCCAATAAAGCCCCTTTCCTACTGCCTTGACCCAACTTTTTAGGCTTCTTTGTCCTTCCTGAGGTGGGTAAGTGAACCCTAGGTCTTTTCTGCTTGAAAACCAAATCATAGGGACTCCTGGATAGCTCAGCGGTTAAGTTCTGCCAGGCTCAAGGTGTGATCCTGTAATTCAGGAATCGAGTCCCACTTGGGCTCCCTGCATGGAGCCTGCTTCTCCCTCTGCCTGTGTCTCTGCCTCTTTCTCTCTCTCTCTCTCTGTCTTTCATGAATAAGTAAAATCTTAAAAAAAAAAAAAAAAGAAAAAAAAGAAAAAGAAAAAAAAAAAGATGCTCCAGAGGACTCGAGCCTCCAGAGGCTTCGAGGGACCCCAGAGAGGGTGGGGAGGGAGCCCAGCAAGCCGTGGAGTCTGTGGTCCCATCTGGGCCCTCTAGGGCAAAGGAAGGGGTCCCCAGGGAAGAGAGAGGAGCCCCGGGGCGGGTGCGAGGGGGTCACCCGTCCTCCCTGCGCGGTGCGGGCCGTGACCCTCGGTTTCCCGGTCTGCGAAGCGGGGCTGGGCTCCCCGGGTGATGGGGAGGCGTGCACGTGGCATCCCCCGGGCTGCGCCGAGCCGGGTCCCGCCTGCGCGAGCGCGGGCGCCTGCGGGGAGCCGAGGACGGGAGAGCGCGGCCCGCGGGGGAAGCCGCTCGGGCGGCAGGG
Source organism: Canis aureus (assembly GCF_053574225.1). Lineage (NCBI taxonomy): Eukaryota > Metazoa > Chordata > Mammalia > Carnivora > Canidae > Canis > Canis aureus. Next base: position 40,956,836 of record NC_135642.1, read on the forward strand.
GGCGCCGCGAGCCCAGGCCCGGGCCGCGGCGGGGCGGGGGGGGGGGTGGAGGGACGAGCCGCCGGGGTTCGCGGGCGCGGGGCCTTCACGCCGGGGCTCCCCCGCGCCGCAGCGAGGCGGGCGGCTCTCCAGGTCGGCGCGCGCGGGCCGCGGCTCTGCCCCTGCGTGTTCAGGCCTCCGCGGGGACCCCGCGGCCTCTGGGGGCTCCCCCGCCGCCTCCGGGCCGCCCGGGGCGCAGCCCAGTCCCTGCGCTGGCCGCTGGGCCTCCTCGCCGGCGCTCGGCCCCGTACTGCCGCCCCGAGCGCCCCCTGCCCCCCGCTGCAGGCTTGGGGGGCCGCCTCTTGTCCCCGCGGGTGCGACCCCGGGGCTGCGGGAGGGGCCGCGCTGCACCCCCAGCCCTCGAGCCTCCTTGCTGAGGAACGCCTGTGTCCCAGTTGGGGTGTGTGTGTGTGTGTGTGTGTGCGCGCGTGTGCACGTGCATGCATGTGTGTGCGCGTGTGTGCCTGTGCGCGCGCATGTGTGTGTGCACGTGTGTGTGCCTTGCGCGCGCGCCCGTGTGCGCGTGCGTGTGTGCCTGTGTGCGGGTGCGGGTGCCTGTGTGTGCGCGTGCCTGTGTGTATGCACGTGCATGTGCGCGCGCCTCCGTGTGTGCGAGCCTGTGTGTCCGTGCGTGTGCGCGTGTGTACGTGCACATGCGTGTGTGCATGTGTGCGCGCGCATGTGTGTATGCACGTGCGTGTGTGCATGTGTGCGCGCATGTGTGTGTGTGTGCTTTCGCGGAGGGGAGTGCTGTTTCTGCATCGGTGTGGGAGTCTGGGCAGCCTGCCGGCAGGGTGTTTGTGCCTGGGTGACTGTACACGTATTTATGAAAGCATCTTCCAATTAAACTATATGCCTCCGTGGAGTAAGTTTTTAAGTCTAAAGGGAAAGGATTCTAATCCGCGTTACTTGATGCTGTGGGTAAACTAGCCCAGAAGTCTCGGGGCTGGGGATCAGGACTACATTCGCAACCGCGGGAACCTAACCTTGGGCAAACCCCTTCCTCCGCTGGTCTTCATTGCCACTTTGCTCATTGTTTAAATGGGAACGCTCTCATAAAAATATAAAATGAACACCTGTCAGATTGTTTTAAAAAAAGATTTTATTTATTCATGAGACACACACAGAGAGGCAGAGACACAGGCAGAGGGAGAAGCGGGCTCCCTGGGAGGGGCCTGATGCGGGATTCGATCCCTGGACCCCGGGGTCACGACCTGAGCCAAAGGCAGACGCTCAACCGCTGAGCCCCCAGGCGCTCCGACATGTGTCAGATTTTAACTCCTCAATTAATGAGAGAATAACATGTTAAAAATCAGTTCAAGGACAATATGAAGACCGGATACAGATACTGTCAATCAGGAATGATGAAATGGATTTGTTAAAGGACACAAAATTGGTTTCTTCCATGGTGGGGGGTGGGGATCAATTGCACCTCCACTGGGCCAAAGGGAGACTGATTCATTTGTATTATTTTCACTTTTCTACAACTCACAGACTCAAAGACAAGGAAAGGTGGAGATTACCAGGAATTGATAGCCTGGAAGGGCACACCAGCCCAGTATTCCAAGGGCACTCTTCTCTCCCCGTTTCAAAAGCCTCTCACACTTTTTCCTGGCAATTTGTACAAGAGTTGGTTTGCATAAGGATTTTTCAAAGTCTTTAGTAGTGGAACTCTTTTTCTAGGTGAAATCTTGCAGGAAATCCATATATAGAGAGATTTAATATATACATTAAATATAGAGATTTAATATATATTACATACAGAGACTTAATTTATATAGAGATAGAGAGATTTATATTTAATATATATTAAATCTCAGTTAAAATGATTTATTATACAGTTAATACATGCTCATTGTAAAAATGTCAAGTGGTACTGAAGATTACTAAATAAAAAATTAGGGGTACCTGGATGACTCAGGTGGTTGAGCATCCCAGTCTTGATTTCAGTTCAGGTCATGATCTCAGGATGGTGGAATGGAGGCCTGCCTGGGGCTTGGCATTGGACGTGGGGCCTGCTTGGGATTCTCTCTCTCCCTCTGCCCCTCCCCCTTCTCTCTCTCTCTCAAAAAAAAATTAGTCTTCCTTCTCTTTTCCCTTCTCCCTCCCCCCTTTCAGTTCTAGAGCTATAAAAGATTTTTTGATACCTCAGGGAACACTCTCTATGCAAATACAAACATATGGTTTTTAAAACACAAATGGGATAAAAACAATTTGCTCTTCTGTACTTTACTTTCTTTTTTCTGTACTTTACTTTTTTTTAACTTTTTTTTTTCAATTGAAAATATACCACGGACATATTTCGGTATCAATACATAGAGGCCTACCTTATCATCTTAAGTGGCTAAGTAGTATTCCAGGGTGTGGATATAACCTCAGCTTACCTGGCTAGTTCTCTGTTAATGGATATTCTTTAGTCCAGTTTTATGGTATTGTAAACAAATGCTGCCATGAACTAACTTAATCAGCATTTTTTGGTGGTGATACATCCATATCTATAAAATTTTAGGCGTGGAATAACTGGGTTTAAGGGCAGGTGCACTTAAACATTTGGACATGTAGTGCCAAGTTACCAGAAGTTATAATCATTTACTGTTTTTCCCTGCTAAATGGCATATCTTTGTTTCCCCACCAACAACTGGGTATTATCAAACTTTTAAATTAAAAAAATGTTAAATCTGATAGACGGAAGTGGCACCTTGTAATTTAGTAGTGAACTTTTCTGCAATTATCTCTAGCAGTTAAAAATCTTCCCCTTGGGGCACCTGGGTGGCTCAGTGGTTGAGCGTCTTTGGCTCAGGGCATGATCCTGGGGTCCCGGGATCAAGTCCCATGTCGGGCTCCCTGCATGGAGCCTGCTTCTCCCTTGGCCTATGTCTCTGCCTCTCCTTATGTCTCTCACGAATAAATAAATAAAATCTTAGAGAAAAAAAAAAGTCTTCCCCTTGGTGAGGGGAGCTGGATGGTTTAGTCAGTTAAGCTTTCAACTCTTCATTTTGGCTCAAGTCATGATCTCACGTCCTTGAGATCCAGCATCATTGTTGCAGTTGTGGTAGGGCTCCGGGCTCAGCAGGGAGTCTGCTGGAGGATTTTCCCTCTCCCACTGCCCCCCCCCCTTACTGTAGTCCTGTGTGCAAGCACACACACACACACACACACACACACACTCTCTCTCTCTCTAAAATAAAATCTTTAAAAAAATCTTTCCCTTGGTGAGAAATTGCTTCATCATTTAAGTGACTTTTCTTCTGTGGAATAGCTCACATGGCATAATGTGGCATAATCAGAAAACCCCTTAAGCCAGACTGGTCCCCTGGGATCTCACATTCCAGGAGGCAAATTCTCTGGACGTGGGTGTTTGGCTCTGCTCTGTGATGATGTGGAGCTTGTGTGTCCCCTCTGTGTTTGAGTGCCTGTGTGTTCGTGCCAGTGAGTGTGCACGTCTCCTTGGCTGTGAGGAACAGAGTCCTCGCGATGGCACAGCTCACCAGGGGATCAGTGTAGGGCACAGAGCTTTCTCCCAGTTGGGAAAGAAGAGCAGCTCGACCTCCTGGGTCCTAGAACTGTGAATGAGAAAGGGATTGAGGACAGTGGCAACCTCATGCTCCCTGTCTCTCCTGCCCTCCTCTGCTTGTGCTGGGTGCTACTCCCTTCTCTCCACACAACCATACACTTGCCTGAGCCCAAAGCAGCTGCCCTGGTCTGACTCTGCAAGCCTTTCGGTGGAAGAGGCCCTTACTGCCTGGAACAGTGACTCTGTTTCTCAGGAAATCAACCACTCGGTGTGACTGGAGAAGAGAAAGCAGCCACCAGGAGGGTCTGTTGGCAGAGGCTGAAGTAACGATGATAAATCTGCTTGGTAACATGCTCCCTTGTTTGGGAAGTGGCTGGAAACTTAATTCACTGCCCGCTGGCAGTGCCAGCAGCATGTCTGGAAGAAAGAGCAGGAGCTCAGGAGGGAGACAGACATGGGTTCCAATGCCACTGACTAGCCGTGTGGTCGAGGGCCAGTCACTTGATTTCTCTGACTCATGCCCTCATCTAGAAATCGATGTTAATGGTGCCCACCTTGTGAACTCACTGTGAGATTGAAATGAAATCATAGATGTAATGGATCTTAGGAAGGACCTCAGTCAACACTTCCCTAAGAGTGACATTTTGAATAATCACACCTTTCAGAATGAAGATCTCAAAGAACATCCCCAAACAGCAGAATCAGAGAGGGTCCTTCTTCCTTTGCCGTGCACATTCAGTTGCAGCCTTGTGTCTCTGTACCCTTGCGAGAATGGCAAGGTCTGGCTCTGCCTACCTTCCTGTGCCACTTATAAAAATTTTAAAATGCTATACAAATGTTCTATTAAAAAAGCTAAACATTTTTTTTAAAGATTGTATTTTTAAATAATCTCTACACCCAACATGGAGCTTGAATTTACAACCCCAAGATCAAGAGTAGCCTGCTCTACTGATTGAACCAGCCAGGCACCCTCACTTTTAATTTTAACCATATCATGCTACATTGTGCCTTGTGCTTTTGTTCATGCAGCTCCAATCACCCTGGAGTGCCTTCCCCACTCTATTCCACCTGGCAAATGACTAGTCACACCTCGAGAGACATCAGGGCAAAAGATATATTATTTAATCTGGCATATCTTGCTACTTGTGTGTGAAATAGAGAGTCGAAGTGGACTCCTACGTTATCATATACGAAAATAAAATCCTAGATGGATTAAGGGCTTACAATATAAACAAAATATTAAAAATCTGGCAAGACAAATCGTGATGCAGTCCTGGCACATGCCTACAAGAGTGGCTAGTGAAAGAGTCAGATGCTACCAAGTGTTGGGTGGATATAGAGCAATGAGATGTCTCTCACATTACTGACAAGAGTGTAATTGGTACCACTATTTTGGAAAACTGACAATATCTATAAAAGGTGAGCATACTCATACCCTGTGACCCCTAAATTACACTTTTGGATAAACATACAACAGAAATGCAGACATAAATTCACCAAAAATATTTCGAGAATGTTCATAGCAGCACTGTTTGTAATAGCCCCAAATTGGAAGCAACACCCAAATGCCCATCAATAGTAAAACTAATTTAAAAAAGAGTAAAACAAAATGAAGTGTGGTATACTTACATAAAGGAATACTGCACGGCAATGAGAAAAAATGATCCCAACCATAATATGAGTTAAAGAAGCTAGACATCTAGGAGTACATATGGATGAGTAAAGTTTAAACACTAACCTATGATGTTAGAAGTCAGGGTAGAGCTGAATTTCTCGGGAGGGTAGTGACTGGAAGGAGACCCAAAAGAGCTTCTAGGGTGCTGCAGATGTTATGTTTCTTGATCTGGGTCCTGGTTACATGAGTTTGTTCACCTCTTAAAAAATCATGGATCCATAAAAATATATGCATTATTTCATAAGTATGTTATACTTCAATAAAAATTTTAGCAAGGAGGTTTCATATCAACTAGGGGTTAGAAGACCTTTTCAACATAGGCTGGAAATGTAGATCAAAACGATAGATGTTTTTGCATATATATATATATATATGTATATATATATATATATAAAGCATTTAAAAATATTTTTTATTGAAGTTCGATTTGCCAACATATAGTATAACACCCAGTGTGTATGAAGCATTTTTATGGCAGAAGATGCTGCAAGCAATGGCAAAAGATGCTGCAAACAATGGCAAAGACAAGCAGTAGAGCTGGAAAAAAATATTTATAGTGCAATGATAAATAAAGGGAGAAGCGGTTATATGCAAAAAGCTATCAATAGATAAGATAAACAACATAATAGAGAAATAGACAAAATGACACACATGGGAACTTCAGAGAAGAAAAATATCCAACTTTATAGAAAGATGTTCAAATTCATTAGAATTCAGTGGAATGTAAATTAAAGTAATAATAAGATACTAGTTTGTACCCTCCAGGCTGGCAAAAATAAAAAGAGCTTCTACATCTACTTTATGTGCGGGGGCGGGGGGGAGTGTGCTCTTAATCATTGCTGGTGGAGAAGTAAATTATTACAGCCATTTTGGAAATCAATCTGGAAAAAATCTATTAAAATTAAAAATACATATGCCCTTTGACTTAGCAATCCCACTCCTGGGACTCTCTTCCAGAGAAATAAAGGCATCCACCTAAAGGTCCATGTACAAGGGTGTTTATTGCAGCATTGATCGTAGAGGTGCATGCACAATGCGTATGTGTGCAGACACACACATACGCACACAGCCTGGAAACAAAGCAAATGCCTCTCAGCAGGGAAGTGGTGTAAATGACAGTGCTCTCCTTTAGGGCTCACAGTCTAGAGGCTTGGGGTAAACTGCAATCTTTTCAGTCCACGGGAGGTCTCCACCTGGAGCATTGGACAGGTGAGCAGTTATGGATGATTAGAAGCCCCCATTACTCCGGCCCGTAGCCAGCGGCATTGATTCCAGAGCAGGATTCGGAGCAGCGATCATCTGGGACAGAGGCATTCCTACAGCTCCTCTTGGTGGGGCCTCCAGGATCAAAGAAGGGACACCAACAAAGGAGGACCATGAGGGAGGCTGTTATAGACATTCACGCCGGTCACAGCTACAGTAGCTTTTTTTAAGCCAAAGCCAGGCAAAAATTCCTACTAATGGAAGGGATCAGCTGCAAATAATTATTTCTAAAAGCCATGTCTCCCTTCTGATGTTTGTGGTCAAGTCATATCTCCATCCACCTGAACTTCCCCCTGTGTCTTAAATGAATTCAAATGTGGAGTAGGGGCACCTGGGTGGCTCAGTTGACTAAGCATCTGACTCTTGATCTCAGCTCATGTTTACATCTCAGGGTCATGAGTTCAAGCCCTGCATTGGGATCCATGGTGGGCATGGAGACTACTTAAAAAAACAGTAACAACAACTTAAAATGTGGAGAACTCCTTAAGCTCCAGTCAGCTGTTGGGCAGTGAAGGCAGCTCTAAACAGTCCTCTACCCTAAATGAAAGCCCGCATAGTATGTGTGTAAATATTTAAAATTATAAACCAAGCCAGTAAACTCTTAAGTAGGAATATTTTATTCTCCTGCCCTTGTGAGATAAAAAAATTTAAAAAGTGTAACACTATGATTTTTATATGAATAAAAGTAGGCAAAGCAATAAAGAAGATAGAATTTAATTATTTTTGCACATAGTTAGATATTCTGTTGATTGGTTGCTGACGGTCAGATAAGTAATAAAAATATTACTTATCTCACAAATTATTATGTATCTTTTTATTAACTTAATTTTTCTTGCCTTCCTTACTGCAAAATTGATTGTTATAATCAAGAGTTTTGCACCATTTATGTTCTATTGCAAATTGGTGCCAGATTAAGCTATCTTTTGTTCTGAGTCATAATTCTTAGATAATTTAAAAAATTAATTCCAATATAGAGAAAGTTTCAGAAAGAAGTAGAATTGTCCCCCCAAAATCTTAGAAACAATATTTAAATTTGAAAATGAATCGTGAATCATACAGAGCCAGTTCACATATTTTATTTTTTATTTATTTATTTTATTTATTTTTTATTTTTTATTTTTCTGTTCACATATTTTAATGGAGTTACATGAGATAAATTTATCATAACTGCCCCAAATCTTACAAGATATTTTATTTCACAATATAAATTTCTGTTTCTTATACTTTGTACTTCTTATAAAGTTCACCATCTCTTAAAGAAATATCTAGAGTTCATGCTATGATGTGAAGAATTAGCTACACACATTACATCAGTAGTCACGTATATATAGGGTTACAGAGGTAAAAGTGTTCATAGGGAAAATGTTCCTTAGCCACCATGTGCACCTGTCAATACCATACTAATTCATGAGTACCCCTTGGCCCATGAACTGGAGCCACAGAAAAGCGTTGGAAATGGATGTGTACCCTACTGGGAAATGCTACTTCACCCTGTTAGAAACTATTGCATTCATGCTATCTGAGAAAAAGGATTTGACAAGTTAATTAATTCGTCTTTTTTCTTTCTTAAGTGCTTCTGCCACTCAAATCTTCCTCTTCCTCTGAAGCAGTGTCTGTCTCTGATGTTGGCAGAAGCACAACCCAGAAACCTTTGTGACATTCAGACACAGTTGCTTTTAGTATTGACTGTATTGGGCAGAAGATGAGGAGTGGCATTTCCCTGGGACCTGAGCAGTGTGGTCACCGGAGCTGATGTCTAGGCTGCAGGCTGCACTATGCCAGTGCTGGGCTCCAAATCCCCTGTGATCCTTAATCAATTTAGTTTTGGAGTATTCATGATATTGTGGGATTCTAAGGCAGAGCTTCGCAAACTTCCTGTGGTGCAGGACCGATTTTCAATTTTCCGATCCAATACAGACCGATTCTTTTGTACAAATCCAAGAAGAATTAATCCCTAGAGAAAATGAAATTTAAAAAATCCATACAAAATACAAGGCTAAAGTTTTAAACATTGAAAGATAGAAAGTTAATCTCCATTTCTGTGTGTAACTCATCAAGACCACTTGTAGACTGGCACCGGTCCATAGACCACATTTCTTGCAGTGCTGCTCGAAGTCCCAGAAGCCAGGGTAGGGACCCCCTCTTGCCTCTAAGGAAAGTACCAGAAACCACCAGTCTGAATCCTACCCCACTGTCTTTCTCAATTACAGTTTGAGAACTTCCCCCTCTGTCATGTGGCGTTCATGTTAGGCTACTAAGCCCTCTCTTCTCTCACTGTCCTCACACAGGTACAGATCCCCAAGCTTTCTCCATCTCCACCAGCCTCTTCATCCCCTGCTTCTCCCTGAGTCATCGGTTTATGATGAGGGACCTTGAAATACATGCCTAGAGTGGAGGCTTCTGAGCCAAGGGTCACGCTGAGAGTGCCAGGTTGCCTTTGACCCAGCCAGGACCTCTCCTGTGCCCGATGGTCAGCTCCAGAGACTTGGGAGAGGAAGCCAGGCCCATTTGCCCCTTGAACTGAGAGGGGCAGGCAGCGCCACCTGCGCGTGGCAGGTGCATTTCTGGGTTTAAGACAAATCACTTTCCTATCCTTCCTCTTAGGAGCTGATGCCAGAACCTGGGGCTTAATTGTTTCAGTTGTCTCTGCTGGAGGCATCAGGACTCTGCATCTAGGGCGAATGGTCATGCCCATTGCAGGAAGCAGGAGAGGTTTGATTCTGAGGTGTTTATTAAGATCAGACCAGAAAGCCGATAGTCAGGCCCCAGAAAGGCAGTTGGTGAAAAAAGGCCATGTAGAGCGAGCGGGTCGGAGTTGATGTCCTCCCATGGTGGGTAGAGCGAATGGAAAAGAAAATGCTTGGGGCTTTTTTAGTGGAGGTAGGAACTCCTACGTACCTGGGGTCAGCAGCCGTTCCAGAGCTTATAACAAGTTTCCAGAAATCCTACATAGGACACATACATGCCTCTAATATTAATCACATTTTTAAATCACTTACATATTTTTTATGACTCAGTTCAAATTTTCTGTCCTTGTCATTTCTCCTTCTTATAGTTATTTTTGCAACAGACTTAGCTTTATTCATTACAAGCTACTGGTGTTCGTTTTTCTTTTTAAAAGATTGTATTTATTTATTGGAGAGAGGGAGAGAGCACAAGCAGGGGAAAGGAAGAGGAGAAGCAGACCTTTTTGAGTGGGGAGCCTGACATGGGGCTCCATCCCAGGACTCTGGGACCATGACCTGAGCGGAAGGCAGATGCTTAACCAACTGAGCCACCGAGGCGCCCCACTACTAGTGATTCATTTAAGCTTTCTCTTTTAATGTTTTAAAATTACAAAAGGAGGGATCCCTGGGTGGTGCAGCAGTTTGGCGCCTGCCTTTGGCCCGGGGCATGATCCTGGAGACCCAGGATTGAGTCCCACATCAGGCTCCCTGCATGGAGCCTGCTTCTCCCTCTGCCTATGTCTCTGCCTCTCTGTCTCTCTGTGTGACTATCATAAATAAATAAAAATTAAAAAAAATAAATAAAATTACAAAAGGAACTAAGAGGTATATAAAATGGAAATCTGTCTTCATCACCCCTACAGTCCTGTGCTCCTCAATCCTCCCAAGGGTTAAGGATTTTTACCAACTGCTAACAGTGTGCCCTTGCCAATTCATGGTTTGCATTTACAAACACCTGTCTCTCTCATCACTCATCCTGGGGAAAAGCAATGCCCCGAGCAACTCAATGGAGAGGCCCAAATAGAGAAGAATGGAAGCCTCTGGCCAGCAGTCACGTGAGTGAGTTTCGAAGCAGATCCTCCAGCCCCCACCAAGTCTTCGGATGAGACTACAGCCCTGGTTGGCATCACAACTGCAACCACATGACAGACTCTGAGCAGGACCACCCAGAGGAATTCCTGACTCTCTGAGACTGTGAAATAACAAATGTCTGTTGTTTCAAGCTGCTAAGTTTTGGAGTAATGGGTTACACAGCAATATAAACCCAACTTTCATTCTTTCCAATCATGACATCATTTTTTAGTTCCCCTCTTTAGCAAAGCTCTTCAAAGGAGTTTTCTGTACTCATCACCACCACCCCCAATCCTATCCTGGTGTATTAGCCAATGTCTACTATCCGGGTGATGAGGATGTCATAGGGCAATGTTTTCTTAGGTACCTGTTGCAGACTCTAAGTTGAGCATTCATGTGCAGAGAATTTATTAAGGTAGAGCCCTTAAGAGAAGTTGGGAAGGGATTGGGGGAAGCAGGTCAGGAAAGAGGCGGAAGTAGAGTAAGGATGACATTTCAGGCAAAGTCCAAGTCTCCTACTGATCTCAGACAGCTCTGGGGAAAATTATACCTTAAATGTAATTTTGGGGCACCTGGGTAGTGGAGTTGATTGTCTGACTCTTGGCTTTGGTTCAGGTCATCACCTCACTCTCATGAGATAGAGCCCCATATAGGGCTCCGTGCTCAATACAGAGTCTGCTTGGGACACCTGGCTGGCTCAGCGGCTGAGCGGCTGCCTTTGGCTCAGGGCCTGATCCTGGAGTCTTAAAAAAAAAAAAAAGAAAGAAACTCAGAAGCTATAAAAAAAAAGATTTTATTTATTTATTCATGAGAGACACGGAGAGAGCCAGAGGCAGAGACACAGGCAGAGGGAGAAGCAGGCTCCATGCAGGGAGCCCGACGTGGGACTCGATCCTGGGACTCCAGGATCAGGCCCTGAGCCAAAGGCAGCCGCTCAGCCGCTGAGCCACCCAGGGACCCCCAATAAATAAAATCTTTTAAAAAAAATACAGAGTCTGCCTAAAATTCTCTCACCTTCTCCCTCTGCCTCCTCCTTTCACTCTCTCTCTCTAAAATAAATAAATAAATCTTTAAAAAACATATTTTAAGACTAAAAAAAGTTTGTTTCACCCTGTGGGGTGCCTGGATGGCTTAGTTGGTTAAGAGTCTGACTCTTGATTTTGGCTCTGGTTGTGATCTCAGGGTTTTAAGACCAAGCCCCACATCAGGCTCTGTGCTGGCTGTGGAGCCTGCTTGGGGTTCTCTTTGCCTTTCCCTCTGTCCCCCCTCACTCTCCCCACCCCAATAAACAGACAAACATAAATAAATAAAACAAAAATAAAATAAAACAAAAAGAAAAATAAAGTTTGTTCCACTTTGAGGCAAAGAGCTGGGCTTTCATATTGCCATATTAGTCAGTCACTGTGTGGGCTATCCCAGGGCATAAGCTCCCAGATATTTCTGACTGTCTGCATGTGCAGGCAAATCAACTGCAGTAACCCAAGGTCAATAGTCTAAAGATCGCAGGAGCAAGCTCTTGGAATAAAAACACCTAGACGGAAGGTGAGAGAGGGGCATAGAGAACCATTTAAAGGATTTAAGGAGAACTGGGTAGAGTATAGTCAATATTGGCCACAGCAGTGCTTCTTAAACTTTAATGTGCATTCAATTCATCAGGGACTCTTGTTAAAATGCAGACTCTGGCTTCATAAATTTGAGATGGTTGAATTCTGCATTTGCAACGAGCTTCTGGGGTTTGTTCAAGCTTTGAGTTGCAGTGAGCTGTGGTACCATTCATGGGAACTTAATATTATAGGAAATGATCCTTCAGTGAAAGAGCATCATACATGTCCTGGTTATCTACAGCCTTGTATCAAACTACCCTCAAAACAGTGAGGTTCACCCCAAAGATATAAATGTAGTGATACGAAAGGGCACCTGCACCCCAATTTTTATAGCAGCAATGTCCACAATAGCCAGACTGTGGAAAGAGCCCTGATGTCCATTGACAGATGAATGGATAAAGAAGATGTGATATATATATACATCTACTACTCAGCCAGCCATCAAAAAAAAAAAAAAATTCCTGCCATTTGCAATGATGTGGATGGAACTTGAGGATATTATGCCAAGTGAAATAATTAATCAGAAAAGATAATTATCATATGATCTCACTCAAAGTGTGGAATTTAAGAAACAAAACAGAGGACCATAAGGGAAAAGAGGAAAAATATAAACAAAATGAAATCAGAGAGGGAGACAAACCACAAGAGACTCTTTCTTAATCATAGGAAACAAACTGAGGGCCGTTAGAGAGGAGTAGCCTAGGGGTCGGGGTAACTGGGTGATGGGCATTAAGGAGGGCACGTGATGTAATGAGCGCTGGGGGGTTGTATAACACTGATGAATCACTGACCTCTACCTCTGAAATCAATAATACATTATATGTTAATTAATTGAATTTAAATAAAATTAGAAAAGAAACAGAGTGGCCTAAAATATAATTTACTATTCCGTGTGTTGATTGGGCTCAGCTCAGCAGTTCTCACTGGGCTCAACCCTCATGGAGTTGCAGAAGTTGGCTGGAGCTGTGGTCTTCCATCCAAGAGGGCTCACTTACATGGTTGGCAGCTGACACAAGCTTTTGTCTGGGGTTACTGACTATCATGCCTTTGCATGGCCTCTCCATGTGGCTTGGGCTTCTCACAGCAATGGTGGGTGTTCTAAAACACACCCAGGATTTGTGCTAATCAGATATGGTAAGACATTCAGACATGGAAATGTTTATACTTACTCTAGATCCCTAGAAACAGGAGGTGCAGCTGGCCCTGCGAGACCACATGCAGAAGCACTGGGGTCGGTGGGGAGGCAGAAAGGAGGGAGAGGAGAGTGTGCCCAGAGCCTTTACTGGGGCTTTCATGAGAGGCAATGGGTGAGGCAGGGTAGATATGCTGAGTAAATTTAGGATTGGATAGTTTAAAAAAAAAAAAAAGGATTGGATAGTTTGAGTAATTGTGGTCTCTGGGTATAGGAGTGGTCCTTATGCCTGGTACTTGGGCCTGCGGTGACTTAGGACAGGGTAATACTGGCTTGGTGTGTGAGAATTTCATAAAGGGGATTGTTGGAGGTATGGGCTCTGGATAGGTTGGTTTGTATATCAAAGCCGTACTTATGAGGGAAGCTCTAGAAATTAGCTAAACCTGGGAGGGATAGTCTCTCCAGGGTCAAATGGCAGAGCACTGAGGATAGAGAAAATACATAAATATAGTCAATATAGTAGCAGCATTCTGAAAGGGATAATCTCGAGAGTGACCATTCCAAGAGGCAGGAAGTAGAAGCTACCAAGACAGTGGAAAGCTCTGCCCAGAACTGGCACATCACTTCTGTTATAGGCTGTTGGTTGCAGCAGACATTGGACAACTCAGATACAAATGGGAAATAAACTCCACCTCCTGATAGGAGTGTGGCAGGGTTACTTCACAGAAGGACACGTCCAACGGGTGGTACTACTGTGACCGTCTTTGGAAGGCACAACCTGTCAGAGGCCCATCTTAATCGGTGTAAATATCTATGTAAATATCTGACAACACCCAAATTGGTGGATTCTGTAGGTAAAATGCTCCCGAACAAAATATCTCAATGTATGAAAGCTCTGCACCCCCGCCAATCTGAGTAGCAGGAAGTCCAATCCTTCTAAGGGTTTATTTCCAGTTTCTAGGGATGCAAGTCAGCCTACAAACTTCTCCTGGTTCTTGCTCAATGCTGCCGCCCTGCTGGCTATCAGAAATTCAGATGCTCCCCACCAGCCAGGACTCCAAATACATGCTCCCCACCCTCATCCCAACCTTCTAAAGAAGATGGAGCACGAACAGTGTCGAAGGAGTCATGGGAAAGAGTCTGCAAAGTTGGAAACAAGGCGGGGAAGGGTAAATTGCTCTGCAGAAAGAGGGAAATATATAGGGGGTGGTGGGAACAGAGACGGAAGCTTGGAGAAGGTTGGCAGAGGGACAAAGCAGCAGAGCAGGGGTGGGTGGTGGGTGGGTTGTGTATGGCCGAGAAGAAACTTGCAGGGAGAGTGGAGATGTTAAGTTTGCTCTGTGCCCTGCCCTGCGACTCTCTACACTGTGCCCCCTGTTGAAACTTTGGAACAAAATGTCTTTCTCACTCTGATGCACTGTGCTATGGATCTTCTTTGGAGAAACAGAGAGGAATGCTGAGTTGCCTCAAAGCTGAGGAGGGGTGGGTCAGGGGCTCCCACTGGGAGGGCACCAGGTCCTGGTTCGGGGGGCCGTGGAGCCCTGGGTACCACTACACTGTGATCTCTGCTCTGACCATTCCTTTCGTTAAGGAAAAGACCATTTAAAGTGAGGGCACAAAAAAAAAAAAAAAAAAAGTGAGGGCACAAAAGGCCAAAAGGTGAGGTTGGAAGGGGAGGAAGAGACTGTGTGGGCAGGTATGTCTGCGTGTGCTGGGAGGGGTGAGGAACAGAGGCAGGAGATAATGCTGGTGAGTGGGTTAGGGCTCTGGGCAGGGCCTCAGGTGCGTTCCCCATCAAGGGTTCTCCCAGACATGCTGGTCAGAATCTGAGAGTGGTCCAATGAGTCTCCAGGCTGCCTGCGGCCCGGGCTCGATGCTGTCTTTTTTTATTTTTTTATTTTTTATTGGTGTTCAATTTGCCAACATATAGAATAACACCCAGTGCTCATCCCATCAAGTGCCCCCCTCAGTCCCCATCACCCAGTCACCCCCACCCCCTGCCCACCTCCCTTTCTACCACCCTTAGTTCGTTTCCCAGAGTTAGGAGTCTCTCATGCTCTGTCTCCCTTTCTGATATTTCATTTGGGGAATATAAAAAATAGTGAAAGGGAATAAAGGGGAAAGGGAAAAAAATGAGTGGGAAATATCGATGCTGTCTTACCTTCAAAGCTACGGAGCCCATCTTCATTGTGCATAAGCTTCAATCACTCATTAGCTTCCTCCAGTGGAACCCTCGGGTCCATAGCAGACCAGTCTCCCACCCTTGCTCCATCCCGCCTGCAGGGGCAGCCACCACTTTGGGACTTGACCAGGGCATTGGGCAATCCTAGGCTACTTGGGACAGTTTGTAAGGCATCTTCCGGGGGGTTGGGGGATGAACCTGCAGTGGAGAGAGCAGTGTCCCATCGGCTGCAGGGACACCTCCCCGTTTTGGAACACCTCACTCCTCTCTGCCTGTTCTCGCAAAGGTCCCCAAAGAGCTTCCCGGCAAAGGCTTTTCACACTTTTTAACTACTTGGCAAGTGGTTTACAAATCCTTCTAAATACCAGCAGATTAGTCTGTGGAAATCCAAAACTTTAGAAAAAAATTAATTGAAAGAGCTATTGAATTGAGGAGGTTTTGCCTGAGTAAATATTTTCTCTATGGAATTCTGATCTATTCATTTGGTAATCTTAATTATGGTTTTGCTAATTTGGGGGTCGTTTCAGAGAAAGTGCTTTATTCCATCCGGAACCGTCACTAGGTTAAGAGGATTTTTGTTTTTCACTTGTGCTGTTTCAAAGGAAATTCATTCTTGCGACAGCCTTAACTATTCTCTGCTTATGTCTGCTGTCTTGCTGCCCAAAGGTGACAAGAAAATACCTCTGGCTTTTGTTAGTTCCCATGGCTGGTCCCGTGTAGGCTCACCACATTCTCTCTCTTCCCGCCCTCCTGGGGACTCGCTGCAGACACACACAGAGGTGGATGCACTGCATTTTCCAGAAGTTTCCATTTTCAGAGCAATGCGAGACTGTCGGAGCAGAGGCGAAGCCCTGCCAGGCCGTGGGGACTTCGTGTATGCAGTGTCCTCTACCTGAAACCCACTGTCCCCCTTCCTGCCATCACGGACAACTGCACCGACATCCTTGCTCAGGTCCCTGTGGGCCCTCATGAGAATGAACTTGCGATGTACACCCAGACAAGGGGCCGCTGGGTCAGAGGGTAGCGCATCCCGGCCTCCCCCAGGGTGCAGTCCCCGGAGGCTGCGCTGTCCGACGCTGTCACCAGGGGTGACAATTCTATCATTCCCACATCTCTGCCAACACTTGCTCTTGCTCAGCTTCTCTCATTGCCAGTCTAACACATGCAAAGTCGTCTTTCATTGTCATCTGAACTTGCATGTATTTGCTTACTACTGTGGGCTGAAGCTCTTTGCCACTGTTCCTTGGCCTTTGGAGGTTCCTTCTCCCTAAGTCGTCTGCTTGTTATCCTCTGCCTATTGTCCTACTGCAGGGCCGATTTCTTTGTGTTGATTTGCAGAGGTTCTCAGAATTTTCTAGACATCACTCCCTGTCTATACTTTGTTCTGGCCATGGCAAAGACTTCTCATCTGATCTGCCTATTCTCATCTGGCTGCATCTGGAGACTCTCGTTTGGCCCCGGGGGTCATATTGCAAGAGAGCACGACGTGGCTGGCCCAGAGAAGAGAGACTCGCCTTGTGGAACCTGTCGGATGGAAGCCGCATCAGCGAGTGGAACTGGCAGGGGTACAGATTTCAGGTGATATACGAAGGTATTTCCAGTGCTCAGAGCCGCCTGCCAGTGAGACTGTACTGCCCAGAGTGGCAGTGAGCACAGGACCGCATCAGGAGTGTGTAAATTGATGACAATTTCTTGCCGGGCATGCCGCACAGGGGCTTCGAGCATTAGATGGCTCTTTCCAACTCTGAGATTTTTCAAACTTTTCTGAGTTCCCATGTGCTGAGAGTCAGAGAAGGGATCATTGAAGAAGAGGAGAGACACGATTTTATTTTTTTTAAAATTTTATTTATTTATTTATTTTTTTAGAGAGAGAGAGAAGAGTGCATGAGAGTGGGAAGCACAGAATGGGGAGCCCAATGTGGGGCTCGAACATGGGACTCTGGGATCATGACCCGAGCTGAAGGCAGATGCTTAACCAACTGATCCATTCATGTACCCCGAGAGATACAATTTTCATTCTTTTAGTTCTGGTCCTTGCTCCAGCTGCTATGATACAAATACCATAGATTGAGTAGCTTAAACAACAATTCATTTCTCACAATTCTGGAGCCTGGGAAGTCTGCGATCCATACACCAGAAGGTTTGGCGAGGGCCTGCTTCCTGGTTCACAGACAACCAGCTTTTCACTGTGTCCTTACATGGTAGAAGGGTCCAGGAAGCTCTCTGGGGTCTCTTTTAGAAGGTGCTAATCCCATTTATGAAGGCTGCACCCTCACCACCCAATCCCCCTAAAGGTCCCATATCCTAATATCATCTTTTTGGAGGGTAGGATTTCAGCATACGAATTTTGGGGAACACAAACTTTCAGCCCATAGCAATTCCCTTTTATGTTTTTCTTAAGAACTCTCTATACTCTTCATTTTACACACTATGGCATGCCCATGGCCTTGTCCTTTATAAGAGTTGTGCACACATACGCACACCAGGACTTGTGCTCAGTCATGTTCACACAGACACACAGACACACACACACACACACACACACTAGCAGACCCACATATACACATATTTACCCATACACAAGTTTGTGGGGAACATACATACATATTATAATTCATATTAAATGCCCCACAAAACACACATGGCTACACAGGCATATCTTGGAGATATTGTGGGTTCTGGTATAGACCACTGCAATAAAGTGAGCATAGCAATACAGTGAGTTGAATGAAGTTTTTGGTTTCTTGGTGCACGTGACAGTTAAGTTTACACCATGCAGTAGTCTATTAAGCATGCAATAGCATTAAGTCCAAAAAAAGAATGTACATGCTTTAATTAAAAAATAGTTCATTGTTGGGGCACCTGGCTGGCTCAGTCGGTTAAGCACCTGCCTTCAGCTCAGGTCATGATCTTAGAGTCCTGGGATCAAGCCCTGCATTGGGCTCCCTGCTCAATGGGGAGCCTGCTTTTTCTCTGCCTGCTGCTTCCCCTGCTTGTGCTCTCTTGCTCTCACTGTCAAATAAATACATAAAATCTTTAAAAAATTGTCATCGTTAAAAATGCTAACCATCGGGATGCCTGGGTGGCTCAGCGGTTGAGCGTCTGCCTTCGGCCCAGGGCATGATCCTGGAGTCCTGGAATCGAGTTCCGCATCGGGCTTCCTGCATGGAGCCTGCTTCTCCCTCTGCCTGTATCTCTGCCTCTCTCTGTGTGTGTGTCTCATGAATAAATAAATAAAATCTTTAAAAAGAAAGAAAAAGCTAACCATCATCTGAGCTTTCAGTAAGTTGTAACCAATGATCACAGATCACCATAGCAAATATAATCATAATGAACAAGTTTGGAATATTGTGAGAATTACCAAAATGTGACACAGAGGCACAAAGTGAGCAATGCTGTTGGAAACGTGGTGGCAATACTGTGGCCACAAACCTCCAATTTGTAAAAACTGCCATATCTGGGCATCTGCCCACACAGATGGTTTGTGCTTCCAAAGCATAGAGGAATGGTTAAGCATTCAGTGGGAAAGGCTACACAGTCTCTGATCCTCCTTGGGTGAGGAAGCTCCATTTTTGAAGGTTCACACCTGCCAGCACATCTGAGGGAAGTGTAGCCTGTATTCTGTTCTGCAGGGAGGTAGGTTTCCTCCCATAATCCAGCTCATTCCATAGGTGAGGGGCCCTTGCAGACACACGGAGCCCTTGGTGACCGAGGCCTTTCTACAACCCTTTCCACTCCCACCTTGGTGTCTCCCAGAATAATCCCTAAGCCTTTCCTGACAAGGGATAAATAAAACTCTGAAACTTGGCCTCTTTCATCCCAGGAAGCCCACACACCAGAAAAACTGTTCCCCAATGTAGTGTCTTTCTTTGTCATTGAGCTTCTGGATCTTATACCTCCTTTGTCTTGGCTTTGAACTACTTGCTTTTTCTAAGCGCAGGTGGGTGAGAAAGTTCAGGAAACAGAGTGTCCAGAAAGAGCTACAGCTCCCACCAACAGAAGCTGTTTTTGTGGGTGGAGGTAACTCCAAGCTAGACTGATTTTTCCCATCCCAGAGCTTCTGGGCCAAATCAGGCAGCTGAGATGCACCTCATTGAACAATGAGCAAAGGATAGTGACCAGACACTTGGTAGGAAACTTTGTTTTGGGCTAAGGATAAGGAGTATTTGAAAAGATGCTCAAACCACATCAGTAATCAAAGAGATGCAAATTAAAACAACAATGAAAAATTACCTCATACACATCCTACTGGCAAAAAGAGAAGGCGAGTAATACCAAGAGTTAGAAGGGACGAGAGAATGATAAAACTGTCATCTTTGGGAAGAGTGTCAACACCCCTGGCCCCCATACTCACTCTCTGCCTCCTGCAGACACAGAGAGGAGCTGTGGCCTCCTGTTCCTTCCTGGTGACCTTAGGGGCACCTGAGCCTAAATACCTACGAGCTGTAGAGTGAGCTCCAGGCCAACCATGCAGAGAGATGATCTTGCTGATCATGGAGGATGGAGAAGGGAACAGAGGGTGTGGCTCATCTCATCCCCAGAGGGCTGGGGTGCGGTGGGGTGGGTTTCCCAAGAGACTGTGACCGGAAACCTAGGGTAGATGTGCCCCTGGAAGCCCTGTCCCAAGTGGTCAGCCACTAAGCCTTGGTCTGACCTGGAGGAGGGAACGTGGTCACCAGGTGGCTTTGTGTCATTTAATGTCCATTCGAACTCCAGCTCAGCCCCCTGAGACCTATAGGAGGTAGTTTGAATGCAGGTCCAGATGAACTTTTGAGGATCTCTCTGGTGAGGAGAGAGAACAGGGCCAAGGGCAGACTATACAGGAAGTGCTTCATCTGGGCATGGTCAGAGAGGGAGGAGACCCCAGGAGTACAAAGCCTGGGGACACCAACACATAGATAGGATGGGGGGTGCAAAGGGCCACCAAACTTCATGACTGAAAGAAAGACTACAAGAGGGATACCCGGGTGGCTCAGCAGTGTAGTGCCACTTTTGGCCCAGGGCGTGATCCTGGAGTCCCAGGATGGAGTCCCAGGTCGGGCTCCCTGCGTGGAGCCTGCTTCTCCCTCTGCCTGTGCCTCTGCCTCTCTCTCTCTCTGTGTGTGTCTCTTGTGAATAAATAAATAAAATCTTAAAAAAAAAAAAAAAGACTAGAAGAGACCATGAAAAGTTTCTTTCCCTTGTGATGTATAATATAGGCTAACCAGTATTTAAATGTGATTGAGAAGATGAAAAATTCTGATTTTGGGGCACCTGGGTGGCTCAGTGGTCGAGCATCTATCTGCCTTTGTCTCAGGGTGTGATCCCAGGTCCTGGGATCGAGTCCCACATCAGGCTCCCTGTAGGGAGCCTGCTTCTCCCTCTGCCTATGTCTCTGTGTCTCTCACAAATACATAAGTAAAATCTTTAAAAAAAGAAAAAGAAAAATTCTGATATTGTGAATTGAACATCAAATTAAAATCTGTGTGCCTCTGAGTCTGATGCTTGTTCTGGAAAAAAAGAAGTTTCCCCAAGAACATAAAACATCCCTCAAATCATCATTTATGGTTTGTAAACGCTGTTTTCATTGTTTGAAAGATTGCCTGGCGTACCTGTCCCTGTGCTGATGCAGAAGCAGCCATAAGCTTTAGGAAAAAGAGAGCCATTCCCATCGGAAGGGGCATTTCTGACCGCGGTAAGATTTGTGAGACCCAGGACCTTCAGAGTGTGGCTTCAGGTCAGATGTTAGGAGTTCAAGGACCAGTGGAAAAGTTTTCTTAAAAAGAAGTAATACTAGGTTAAAATGTATATATTTTTTTCAAGTAGGAAGATGAAAACAATATCCCATTACCTCATGAAAGACAGGAAGGACATAATCTAAGAATAAAGGACAGTCCTTTGAACAGAATACGTTAAACTTTAGGTGAGAACCCAGACTGAGTCTCCGCTATTGTTCACATCTGCCTGAGAAGGATTTGACATTTGATTACCTCCCCTAAAAATCAAATAGTACTCCACAGATCATTGGCAAGTGATGTGGCTTTTACAAGTGAGTTGGTGAAACCATGGGATGGAGGGTAATCCTATAAACTATAAAAAGACTAAAGTCAAACACCCCTTGGTCATCTCTGTCCTAATACCAAATCTCCCTTTGGTGGCCAGGTGCTTCACCTCTATCTCATCAGTCCCCATGTTTCCTCTCTCCTTCTCTGACTCCTGGAAAGTTTGAGATACTCAAACTTTGATACTCAAAGTTTGAGACACTCCAGTGCCAAGTTAGTGCTTTATAATGCTAAAAGGGAGATAGTAGGTCCAAAATGGAGTCACCTGTGCTCAACACCATGTCAGCAAATCAAGACTTAATATCTAATCCTATTGCAGTTTCAACTTCCCAGAAATGTAAACTTTAACCAGTCAACATGGAATTACCTGGTCAGCACTAGTGAGGTGACCTGCTTGATAGAACCTTCTGGCCTCCTCAGGAGGGTGACTTTACCTGCAATTCTTGCTAATAATTTCCTTTTCCTGCCCTCTTTATACCTTTAAAAACCTTTCCTTTTCTACAACTCAGCAGAGCTCCTTTCTGTCTGCTAGGTGGGAGACTGCCTGATTCATGAGTCCTAGAATGAAGCCAATTAGATCCTTAAATTTATTCAGTTGAATCCTAAAATGAAGCCAATTAGATCCTTAAATTTATTCAGTTGCTTAACAGATTTGGTGGCCCTGATGGGATCTGAAGTGAACTTTTAAAAAAGTTTTAATTTAAATTCCAGTTAGTTAACAGACAGTGTAATGTCAATTTCATGTATACAATATAGTGATTCAACAATTCCATACAATACCTACTGCTCATCGTAACAAGTGCACTTGCTAATCTCCATCACTTTTTCACCCACCCACCCCCACCTACCTCCCTTTTTTTTTTTAATTTTTATTTATCTATGATAGTCACAGAGAGAGAAAGAGAGAGGGGCAGAAACACAGGCAGAGGGAGAAGCAGGCTCCATGCACCGGGAGCCCGACGTGGGATTCGATCCCGGGTCTCCAGGATCGCGCCCTGGGCCAAAGGCAGGCGCCAAACCGCTGCGCCACCCAGGGATCCCTACCTCCCTTCTTTTAACCACCAGTTTGTTCTCCAGAGTTAAAAGTCTATTTCTTGGTTTCTCTCTCTCTCACTCTCGCTCTCTCTCTCCCTCTGCTTTGCTCATTTTTTTGTTTCTTAAATTCCATATATGAGTGAAATAATATGATATTTGTCTTTCTCTGACTGACTTATTTCACTTAGCATAATACTCTCTAGCTCCATCCACATTGTTGCAAAAGGCAAGATTTCTTTCTTTTTGATGGCTTAGTAATATTCCATTGTATAGAGATCCTACATTTTCTTTATCCATTCATCAGTTGATGGACACTTGGGCTGTTTCCATAATTTGGCTATTGTAGGTAATGCTATAAACATCAGGGTGCATGTTTCCCTTTGAATTAACATTTTTGTATTCTTTGGGTAAATACCTAGTGGTGCAATTGCTGGATTATAGGGTAGTCCTACTTTTAATGTTTTGAGGAACCTCTATACTGTTTTCCAGAGTGGTTGTACCAGTTTGCATTCCCACCAATGGTGCAAGAAGATTCTCCTTCCTCCACATTCCCACCAGCACCTGTCATTTCTTGTGTTGTTGGTTTTAGCCATTCTGACAGGTGTGAGGTGATATCTTATTGTGGTTTTGATTTGCATTTCCCTGATGCTCAGTGATGTTCAGCATATTTTCATGTGTCCGTTGGTCATCTGTATGTCTTCTTTGGAGAAATGTCTGCTCATGTCTTCTGCCCATTTTTAAATTGGGTTACTTGTTTTTTGGGTGTTGAGCTTTATAAGTTCTTTATATATTTTGGATACTAACCCTTTATCAGATATGTCATTTTCAAATATCTTCTATTCTGAAGGTTGCCTTTTAGTTTTGTCAATTGTTTTCTTTGCTGTGCAGAACCTTTTTATATTGGTGAAGTCCCAATATTTTTTTGTGTTGTTTTTCTGTTTCCCTTGCCTCCGGAGACATATCTAGAAAGATGTTGCTATGGCTGATGTCAAAGCCAAACAAAGATGTTACTGCCTCTGTTCTCTAGGATTTTGATGGTTTCAAGTCTCACATTTAAATCTTTCATCCATTTTGAATTTATTTTTGTGTATGGTGTAAGAAAGTGGTCCCATTTCATTCTTTTCATGTGGCTGTCCAATTTTCCCAGCATCATTTGTTGAAGAGTCTGTCTTTTTCCCATTGGATACTCTTTCTTGCTTTGTGGAAGATTAATTGACCATATAGTTGTGGGTTCATTTCTGGGTTTTCTATTTTTTTCTACTAATCTATATGTCTATTGTTGTGCCTGTACCATAGTGTTTTGATCACTATAGCTTTGTAATATACATTTTTTTTAAAAGGGATTTTATTTTTAAGTAATCTGTACACCCAGTGTGGGACTTGAACTCACATCAGCTGTTGAGATCAACAGTCACAAGTCCAGCCAGATATCCTTGTAGTATAATTTGAAGTCTGGAACTGTGATGCCTCTAGCTTTGCTTTTCTTTTTCAAGATTATTCAAGACCTTTTGTGGTTCCATAAAAATTTTAGGATTGTTTGTTCTGGCTCTGTGAAAAATGCTGTTGGTTTGGATGGGGATTGCATTAAATGTGTAGATTGCTTTGGATAGTTCAGACATTTTAACAATATTTGTTCTTCCAGTCCATGGGCATGGAATATCTTTCCATTTCTTTTGTGTCATCTTCAACATCTTTTATCAGCGTTTTATAGTTTTCAGAGTACAGGTCTTCGACTTCTTTGATTAGATTAATTCCTAGGTATCTTACAATTTTTGGTATAATTGTAAATGGGATTGATTCTTTAATTTCTCTTTCTGCTGCTTTATTGTTGGTGTATAGTAATGTAACAGAATTCTGTATGTTGATTTTGTATTTTGTGACTTTACTAAATTCATGTATCAGTATCAGTTCTAGCAATGTTTTGCTGGTGTCTTTTGGGTTTTCTATATATAGTATCATGTCATCTGCAAATAGTGAAAGTTTGACTTCTTCCTCGCTTGTTTGGATACTTTTTATTTCTTTTTGTTGCCTGATTATTGTGGCTAGGACTTCTAGTACAACATTAAATAACTGTGGTAAGAGTGGACATTCCTGTCTTGTTCCTGGATGATATTAGCTGTGGGTTTTTCATATATGGCCTTTATCATGTTGAGGTATGTTCCCTCTAAACCTATTTTGTTGAGGGTTTTTTATCACGAATAGATGTTGTACTTTGTCAAAAGCTTTTCCTTTATCTACTGAAATGATTATATGGTTCTTATTCTTTCTTTTATTAATGTGGTATATCATGCTGATTGATTTGTGAATATTGACTCATTCTTGCAACCCAGGAATAAATCTCACTTGTTCATGGTGAATGATTTTTTTTAAATGTATTGAAGTCTGGAATTGTGATGCCTCCAGCTTTGCTTTTCTTTTTCAAGGTTATTCAAGACCTTTTGTGGTTTTGTAAAAATTTTAGGATTGTTTGTTCTGGATCTGTGAAAAATGGATTTGATTTGGTACTATTTTACTGAGAATTTTTGCATTCATGTTCATTAGGGATATTGGCCTATAGTTTTCTCTTTTAGTGGAGTCTCTAATGATTTTGGTATCAGAGTAATGCCAGCCTCATAGGATGACTCTGGACGTTTTCTTTCCTCTTCTATCTCTTGGAATAGTTTGAGAAAAACAGGTATTTACTCTTATTTAAATGTTTGCTAAAATATGCCTGTGAAGCCATGGCCCTGGGTTTTTGTTTGTTGGAAGTTTTTTGATTACTGATTTAATTTCTTTGCTGGTTATTGGTCTGTTTGAATTTTCTGTTTCTTTTTTGTTTCAGTTTTGGTAGTTATTATGCTTCTAGGAATTTACCCATTTCTTCTAGGTTGTCCAACTTGTTGGCATGTTGTTTTTCATAATTTTCTCTCATAATTGTTTGTCTGGGATCTCAGGTAAACTTTTGATGGCATTTGGGGACAATGAAAAACACAGGGGTGGTATTGATAAAGCCTTTTTTCAGTTCCTTGTCTTTCTCACTATTTCTCTTGGTCCTAAGTTCCACTGTCTTTGCTTTGAGCTCCCAATCTAATTGGCTTTCCAGTCCAGGGCTGAGTCAACTTGAGCTGACAGTTATATCTGAAACCTGAGTCCCTAGCCCTTGGCTCAGTCTGCAGTTCCTTGGTTATTTGGAGTCACTGTCCTCAGTTCCAGTCAGAAGTGCCTACGTACTGAGCTTTGCTGATTTAGTCCATACTGGGAATTGCTGGTGGTGTGTACTGCCTTCTCTTGGCCAGTCCGCAGTAATCTCTTGGTTACTGCTGGTATATTAAGATGCACATGTTGTTTGTCTCATGTGGTGTTGATAAAGATTATTGCTGGTGGGGATCTTGGAAGCCAAAAAAAAAAAAAAAAGTCACAAAAATTGTTGGGCATAAGTTGAACAGTTAAAGGCTGTTAGAACACTCATCAGCCCCTTAACACAAAGACTCCTATGTTAAGATATGGGTCACAGAATGGATTAGATTGACAGTAGGTCACCTGCCAACCTCAAGAAAAATTTCCAGGCAATGAAGTACTCTGTAGAGTTCCCACACAAACCCCAACCCCATGGCACATCGCTTTTAGGTATTTGTTTGGCTCTCAGATACTCCATTTGAGGCCAGAGATGGCTGTACAGAAATGTGGGTTAAATCTTATTTCCACGTCAGGGTCCTCCCAAACTGCTGCTAACGCTCAGGGAACTACAGTGGCCATTATGAAAAGTATCTTAAGATAAAATAATTTAAGAAGTTTACTTGAGGGACGCCTGGGTGGCTCAGGGGTTGAGCATCTGCCTTTGGCTCAGGATGTGATCCCAGGGTACCAGGATCGAATCCCACATTGGGCTTCCTGCATGGAGCCTGCTTCTCCCTCTGCCTATGTCTCTGCCTCTCTCTCTGTGTCTGTAATGAATAAATCAATAAAATCTTAAAAAAAAAGAAGTGCACTTGAAATTCATAGTTCTCAAACAGGATAAGATGCCTACTTTAAGTGGCATGTGGAAGCCTACAAAAGGCTTAAAATTCAAAAATAGCTTTATTAAAGAGTCACTGCAAAAGACTAATGAAAAATTAAAGATACAGAAGTTACATAAAATTAAAAACTGTAAGATGGACTCAACTCCTGCTCCTCCTTTGTATCCTCCTTTATTTGAGCACTCATTCTAGAAATCCCCCATTGGAATCACCTTTACACCATAAATACAAGTCAACCAAGGCCTCACAGATGCTCCTATATCTACCCTCAAGGGAGGGCTTCCATAGGGACTCCACCCAGAGTTGACAAGACCCTGAAGAATTTTCTGCTACATTATTCCCTTAAACAGTCAAGGGGAAATGAAAATTAAAATCTATCTTTATTTTTTAAAAGATTTTCATTCACTTACTAGACACACACACACATACACACACACACACACAGAAGCAGGCTCCACGCAGGGAGCCCGACATGGGACTCGATCCCAGGACTCCAGGATCACACCCTGGGCTGAAGGCGGCGCTAAACTGCTAAGCCACCGGGGCTGCCCTAAAATCTATTTTTAAATAACCCTTCCAAATTCAAGTAAATATTGAAGCTACACTCTATTTTCAACCCCACTCAGAACCGGCAGAGGGGAATCTGGAAAAACTGTCTGAAGTCAGCTAAAGGTGAGGATTCTTACCAGAGCCAGCATTCCTAGATCTCTATGATACTCAGGGGAGAGAGAAAAAATAAATCATCTTTTGCACCTTTTTTGGGACTGCTCTTACATTCAAGGCAGGGGATATTCAATAGTGCCAGAAATGTTTGCTGCTTGTCCTGGCTAAAAACTGACAAGGTATTTAAAGGAAATTTTTAAGTAGCTCTGTACCCAAAAGTTGGCCAAATTGGAAGCTGGTATTCAGAGACTAATAGGAATTTTGTTAGGCCTCCTCCCCTAAAGTAAAATGAAACTATGTGCCCAGAGAGAAAGGAAAACCTGAAGCCTTTGTTAAAGAGTTTACTAAAAAAGATGATGTAATTAGATGGGCAGCTCAACCTATGCCATCTTTTCAGCTGCAGCTCAACTCTTTGAAAGATTGAGAGCAACTGTTCTTATCTCACAAATCTCTGCAAAACTAGAAATGTGGCTTTAGAGGCGATTCAAAGTTCACCTCTTCCTTTTTGCCACTCCCCAATCCTCTTCTTTTAATCTCAAAATGCTCATAAATATTGGCCTTGGGAAACCAAACTCCTTCTTGGAGGAACTTGAGTTTCTTCCACCTGATCCCTAGGAGAACCCTTATCTAGACCATCCCCAATTCCTAAGACTGAAAAAAAAAAAAGAAAGGTGGTGGTGGTGTGGCTGGCGGAAGAGACCATTATTTTTTTATTACAAAACAATACAAACTGCTCCACAGCCTCAAAAAGATTACTCACCAAGGATCAGTATGAATCTGAAGTGTCTTCTCCATAAATGTTAGTAATAAAAAGTTTTAGTCACAAAAACTATAAGGTCTGTTTGCGTCTGTATGTTTCCTGTGTGTCTGTATAGATGTGTTGTAGACGTGTGATGGTATTTTCTGCCTCCAGATGGTGCAAAAATTAATTTCTGAAAGAGCCCTATTGAATTGGCTTAAATAAAATTAAGTGCTTATATAAATTAAATTCTCAAAAATGTAATAGAAACTAACCCAAATGAATTTCAGGGAAAATATTTGGTATTAAAGTTAATTTAAAGTTTGTTAGCTTAATTAAAATAGATGTGTCTTCAGAGTTATCAACATTACAAATAATGCAGACATGCAACTTATTCCACCTAAGCTTATGAAAGGCCAAATGAGTTTGTGTTATGTCTCACAAAATTTGTTAGGAAAAAAAAAAAAAAGCTTGGGATAATGACTGACTTGGTCTAATGTCCATGAAGTTTTTGTGGGTAATCTAAACATATAAAGAACAAATAAGTTAACTGGATGTAAGTAGGATAAAAAAAATTTAGGTAAACTTTTAAAATAGTTTCCTCAAATATTTTTGGTAACCTGAAACCTTAAAGTTTTGCTAAGTTAAATTAAATGATGAGTGAAGTTAAATTCATTGAATATTCAGATCATTTCCAAATAAGATAACATAATGAAACAATAATTACTGAACATAGGCTTATCTGCTTTTGACTCTTATTAAAGAACTGTTGGGCTGCCTGGATAGCACAGTCATTTGGGTGTCTGATTCTTGGTTTTAGCTTAGGTCGCGATGTCATGGTCATGGGATGGACTCTAGCCCCCATGTTGGACTCTAGCCCCATATTGGGCTCCATGCTCAGTGCAGAGTCTGCTTGAGATTCTCTCTCCTTCTTCTTCTGCTCTTTCTGCTCATGCTCTATCTCTCTCTCTCTGAAATAAATAGTTTTAAAAAGAACTGTTAGAAAACATGTGCCATGCTGAAAGATTGTACTGTAAGTGTATGCTTCTAAAAATTATGAAATGCTTTCATAGATTTGCCAATCTAAAGAATACTAACTAATGTAACAGTTCACAATTGTTTGCTTCTTAGTTTTCACTAGAAATTCAGGTTTCTAAGGGTCACAAATTCTAGCTAACATATGTGGTTAAAGCTATTAGAAATCACACAGGAAACAACTCTCTATATAAGCAAAGTAGAATGTGTGTTTTGATGAAAGAAGATACGAAGAGTGCAGTTATATTTTTGTTGAGAAAATAATTTTGGGCTAAAATGAGATCAGTTATTTCAAAATGAGAAAGAGGAAATATAGAGGACAAAATTTAAAAGTCGTAGAAGGTTTACGGAAAAGAAATCTTTAGAAAAGAATTTTATGTGTAGTCAGGACTGGCTAAGATTGGTAATTCATTTTTATTAAAAAATTTTTAAAAGATTTTATTTATTTATTTGACAGAGAGAGAGAGAGAGAGTGCACAAGCAAGGAGAGGGAGAAGGAGGCTCCTTGCTCAGCAGGGAGCCGGATGTGGGGCTCCATCCCAGGACCCTGGAATCTTGACCTGAGCCTAAGGCAGACGCTTAACTGACTGAGCCCCCAGGTGCCCCTAGTGCTTCATCTTGGAGGAGATTCATGGAGCTTTCTGATAACTTGAAGTTATCAGTACAAGTTTCTGATAACAAGTACAGATTTCTGATAACTTTAAGATCATAAAACTGAACTGGGTAAGAATTTTTACAATGAATGGAAAAACTGGATTGAAGTAGAACAAATAATAATTACATGGGACTGAATAAGGGAAAAAATTGTAACTTTTATGTCTGAAACATTGCTGGTTCTTTAATGTTTTGTTTTTCCAGAGTTTACACAATCTTTTTCTCTTAAGCTATCAACAATTTGGTAATGTATACCTTTGCTAATAAAGATGAAACATTTGCTTTTTTATCCCTGCCTGATCCCACCAGAATTTGGAAACTCCTGAGTATTCTTTTCATGGTGGACATAAGTTCAGTGAGAATGTGTTCCACTTGTTAATAAGATACCATTATTGTGTTATATTGGTGAAATATTGGTTACACCAACAAGGTTTTGACTAGAATGTCATATTTGAGATAGATGTACACAGACTCAGGTATGACCAGACAGTTTTAAGGAACTAAGGTTGACTTTACAGAGCCAATAAAGCCCCTTGGAAAAATCAGCCTGGTACCATGATTACAAAGTTTCACCAAAGCAATCTTAAAAAGAGCTTATGTGGTCCTTCACTATCCTTGCTACACTCACGTAAATAATCAGGCCAAATTTAATATAAACAAACTAGCTTTACTATAATTATCTTTGATAAAAAATGAGGTTAATTGTAGAGAGAAGAAATTATGTTTGCATCTTTGTCTATACTAGATTCTAATCTTGTTAATTGCCTATGAGGTTTTGTTAAATTGGACTAGATCCTAAATTCATCTAGTTTCCTTAAAAAAAAAAAAAAAAAAAACACTGGCTACAAATCTCCAAACTAATGTTTCCAATTTTCTTCCACCTTTCTGATTTGGAATCACTAAGAGTAGAGACTCCCCTTCAATCTACTTGAAAGGTACTATGCTGAGTCCTCTTTACTACCCAGGTGACAGCCAAACTTCAGGAACTTGATCCTTGGATATACATCTCATTACTGAAGAAGGCTCTATTTGACATTTGGTTTTGGCACAAACACTGGAGACCTTCCCATCAAATTGATGAGGAAGAGAAAAGGAGAAGTAGCTGACATTGAGGTAGACTGCTTTCACCTAAGATACTGGATCAAGACTTCACCCTTCAACTAAACATGAAAGCCTTCTTCACTTTCTTTCTTTTACTCTGGCCTGGAAAGGTAATGCCTGCATCTGTATCCTAAGGGGAGGGGAGCCCTCTCAGGCTGCTGGATTTGTGATCAAAAATTGCTATCTATCTAATAACAGTGCCATCTTAACAGGAATGGTTTTTGCCCAACAGGGTTGTCTTTATCTGTGGTGATTATGATTCTCCTTGGGTCTATAAATGCCTGGATAGAGGGCATATAACCAGGCACTGTGTCTTAAAACTAGCCGTGCCCTTAACTTTGCACAGGCTAACCCACCTTATTGGTTGACTCCCTTGGATTTATTTATTTATTTAAAAAGATTTTATTTATTTATTTATTTATTTATTTATTTATTTATTTATTTATATTTATTCACGAGAGACACTGAGAGAGAGGCAGAGACATGGACAGAAGGAGAAGCAGGCTCCCTGGGGGAGCCTGATGTGGGACTCGATCCCAGGACCTCGGGATCATGACCTGAGCTGAAGGCAGACGCTTAACCACTGAGCCACCCAGGCATCCTGGATTTATTATTTTTTTAAATTTAAATTCAATTTGCCAACATGTAGTATAATACCCAGTGCTCATTACATCATGTGCCCTCCCCAATGCCCATCACCCAGTTACCCCATCTGCCCCCCCACCTCCCCTTCAGCAACCCTCAGTTTGTTTCCCAGAGTTTCGAGTCTTTCATGGTTTGTCTTCCTTTCTGATTTTTCCCCATTCAGACTCCCTTGGATTTACATCGTCAAGTTGGAAAGGAATTACCAGGAGGCATTCATGTGTGACTCAGGATTCACATCCTTTGGCAGGGCCACACTTTCCTGGCTAGGAATATTTATTCCAAGCAAGACTATCAGAAATCTCTCTTAACTATTGAGAATATTCCATAATTCTCTGCTAAACTGAAAGCTGCCCCCCCCCCCCCAAATTCTTAGGCACTCTGGCCAAAGTCATTCTTGTTAATAGGATAGCTCTTGATGATCTTTTTAGCTGAGCAAGGAGGTATTTGTGCTGTGGCCCGGGCCACCTGCTGCACCTGGATTAACACTTCTGGGAAAATTGAAGCAGGGTTGCATAAGATCACTGAGAAGCCGCTTGGCTTAAAAAGGTGATTCCTTCAGTGAGGTTCTTTGACGGATTTGATTGGTTGGGGTCTTAGGGACCATGGCTCCGAAGTGCACTCCAATTACTCGGAGCTACCCAGCTTAGAGTAATCATAGTAGTCTCCCTGTGTGTTTTATTCTCTCAAAGCTTCAGATGTATGTTTGCAGCTGCTAACCACCGAGCAAATGATCTCCCTAAGACTGGAACAACAGAAAAGGAGCGAAGAGAATGACCAACTTCAAGATTGTTCACCTGAAGCCATGACCTGTGAATAGCACAGGGATTAAGCAAAAACATCATGGCCTGTGACTACCACACAGAAGATTGACCTAAACTACTGGAACCCAGAACAGGGGCTGAGAGTGATGTCAAGTGCCTTTAAATTTTGAACGTATCTCACAGTTAGGCTGAGAGTCTGACCGAAAGGGAGGAATTATTAAGAGGGAGCCAGCAGGCCCCAAATGGAGTCATTTGTGCTAAATCCCATTTCAGCAAACCAAGACTTAATACCTAACCTGATCGCAGTTTCGACCACTCAGAAGGGTGACCTTTAGCCAGTCAACATGGGTCAGCATTCGTGAGGTGATCTGCCCGATAGACTATCCCTGTCCCTCCGGAGGGGGACTTTGCCAGAACAATGCATTCTTGGCTAAAATTTCCTTTGTTGTGTGTCCTCTTTCCGCCTTTAGGAACCTTTCCTTTTTCTACAGCTCTCAGCAGAGCCCCTTTCTATTTGCCAGATGGGATGCTGCTTAATTCATGAATCTTTGAATAAACCAATCTGATCTTTAGATTTACTCATTCGAACTTTTGTGGTTTAGCAATAATAAAAATTTGCAGGCCTAGGGAGTGAAATAGTTGAAATCTGTAATCTAGATGTCTCCGCATTCCAGCCTTCTAGGCTGTTCTTTCCATTAACAAGGTTTCATCCCAACACGCTGTGGGAAAAACTGTACTGTGCCCCCAGGGTGTTGGTACACGGATGTGGTGGTGGGGAAGGCTGCGTTTCTCACTCTTTGCTCACTGCCTTTTTCCTTTGGCTCCTGACTGCCCCCACCGCCCCCTTCCCAAGGCTACCTCCTGGGATAGGTCCAAAATTCCTGTTGAGTTTATTATGCAGTGCAATTTAGCTTCCTCTTTGTCTCATTCTTCCTTTCCAAAGCAGCCCTAGGGCCTCTCTCTGCATAATTAAAAGATCCATTAAGGTGTTTTCCTAAACAAAAGAGCAGCTTTCTCCCTCAGAGGAATTCTATCATCCTTTTAGGACTAGTGGTGGGAACTGCAGTCAGATTTTAAAACAATCACACACACACACACACACACACACACTCTCGAATGTGTGGGAGACAAAGGTATGAGGGCATCTTCACCCTACGGTCAGTGGACAGGTGAAACAGACCCTAACGGGGAGCTGCTGGGATGAATTTACCAGGACTAAGGAGGCACCTGTGGCCAGCACCGCCTCCCTGTAGGCAGACACCCAGGTGTCCGGTGCTTCCACCTCATGATTCGACGTGTGTCATCTTTAGGCCTGGAAGTGCTGCTAGTCTGCTGCTCCCAAGCCCTGGGCCCATCTTCATTCATGAATGTCCTCAAGAACATGGGCACGATGACTTCCTCCCACATAGCCCTCCTGGGCCCAGTGTCCCCTTTTGCATCCCTTTTCTAGTCTCCCTTTGGACTGACCCAAAAGCAATTTGGGGGACAGAAATTGCGGGACAGTGACTGGAAAGTATATGTGGAAAACTAATGGAAGATAAGGGTTGTATTTGTAGGTTTGTTTGTACGATTCCAATTCAATGTCAACT
This sequence comes from Canis aureus, assembly GCF_053574225.1. Taxonomy (NCBI): domain Eukaryota; kingdom Metazoa; phylum Chordata; class Mammalia; order Carnivora; family Canidae; genus Canis; species Canis aureus. The sequence continues at coordinate 40,990,300 of NC_135642.1, forward strand.
CCCAGGCTCTTCTGATAAGAATGTTCTCTTCCTGATGCAGGAGGGCACCCGTCTCAGGGAGAAATTTTATGTCCTGCTTTTAGGTAGAAAGGGGAGGGCAGAGAGTGCTTCCTGTAGTTGTTTCTCAAGTGCCTTCCGCTCAAAATAATCAATACGCCAAAGTGGCATATTTTTGGATGGCATATTCTGAACCCCTTCACTCCTGTTGCTGCCATAAAGGGGGAGTCATGGTCCCAAGCTGGTACCCACCATCCTCAGAGCTGGGGACCTCCAGGCTGTGAGACCTCTCACTTTGTGCTGGCAACAACACACATCTGCTCTTTCTAGGTGAGTCTTCTCTTCCAAGAGGCCTCTTCAGGCTGCTTAAGCCTGAGAAGGAGGTAGTTAGGGGTATTGTTAGCATTGAGAAGAGTGTGACTATTTGGGTGCTGTCCAAATAGTCCAGAGGCTGCTTCTACCCTGTAAATACGGAAAGTCAATGTAATGGTCAAAGCCTTTTAGGACATAATCGCTGAGGGCCACACTGAAGGGGAAATGAGGTTGGGGTGTGCGTGGTGTCCCTGGGAAGCCTGGTTACCAAGGTTGCAGGGTCATCTGTCCTCGGGCCTGTCTCAGAGCAACAAGGTAGGGGGTGGGGGTACACTGAGCAAGGATCCTGAAGCTGGAGCTGGAAGGGAGGCAACTCTTGGGGGAAAACTGGTTTCTAGCATGGGTCAGTCATCCCTTCCTTCCTCTACACCAACAATCCTCATTTATCTGGAAAAGAAGGTGGGGCGAGGGGTGTGGGAGTGGGGAGCACCAAGTCTAGACCCTCTGCCCTTGCGTACTATACTAGGAGAGGGAAGGTGTTCAGCTCTCAGCCCTCTGCAGAGCACAGGATCTGCCCACAGGGGATAATATTCTTGTCCCTTGGGCTATTTTAAGTGGAGTTGGAGGTGAGAAGTACCAACCAGGCCCTTGCTTTGGACAGTATTAAGTTGTCAGCATTACTTTTACAGGCTGAACAAGTATTTGTATGTAATGGGACTCCTTGCTTGGGCCAAAACAATATCCATCTCCAAAATGTAGGTGAGGCTAGACATTTCTGACAAGCAGTGGGGTAGTGTCCTCTTTTATGGTCTTTCGGAAAGGGTTCTAACCAAAGGGAAGAGGTGCCCAGGCCAGAGTTTGCCCCATGGAGGCATTGAGGGGCAAAGAAGTTCTGAGTCCTGCCTTGCCTCTGTCTCCATCACCCACCCCCATGGGATGTCTAGATGCGAAGGCAAGGGAGATGGGATCACCGGGATGGCCAGAACTGCCAAAGTCATTTCTCTCGGATTCTGTAAGGCCGTGGGGCCCAAGCAGCCCTGCTCTGGACGCCTCCGACAGGGCACAGGGCGAGGCATGGGAGGAAAGAGGTTTTGTCCCGCATTGTCTGGCTGTGGGGCAGCTTTGCATCTAGGGGCAGGCTCTGGTTTCACAGTGCCGGAGGGGGGACCAGCGGTACCCCGCAGAAGTGTGTCAGGCAGGCAGTCCCTAAAAGAGGAATAAACCTGCAGCTGTCGTAGAGCAACTGACCAGCTTCATCCAGGAGCACATGTGGGTCACCTCCTGGGAATCCCAGAAACACTTGGGGGGATTTAGCAGGCAGTGGGGGCCTGCATGAGCCAGGGAATTAGTGTGCCTACTGGTTTCTTCTTTTTTTTTTAGAGCTTCTCACCAGCCTTGGAGTTATGTGAGAAGGAGAAGAAACCATGTTTTCTGTTTAAGAAAACAAAACCCCAGTTTTGATTCTTGCAAGCAGCTGCTCTCTGAAAGGCTGGGCTTCCAGGTTGCTGCTGCACGTGTGCCCAGGGCTGGGAGGCTCCCTTGGTGGAATTGTTGGTGCCTGTGGGGTGGGCTGCTGGGGGCCTGGGTGCTCTGTGATGTGACCCTGCCCTGCACAGACAGCCTGGCTCATGCTGCCGCCAGCACCAACGATTCCTCAAGGTGAAAGCACTCTCCAGCGGGTCATTCCAGCTGTGTCTGAGTGGTTTTCTGTCCACAGAATCATTTATTTCTGGTGTCAGGGAGGCCCAGGGCAGCTTTTCCTCCTGGCTGTAAATGCTCTGAGCACCATCGATTCCTCTGCTCCTGTCCATGGAAATCTGCTGGAGCAGCAAGTCTGTGTCTGGGATTCCTAGTGGGGGCGGGGAAGGGCAAGAGTCAGGGTGGCTTTGGTTCCCTCCCTCCTGGCAGAGGCTGGGGAGGGGGGGGATGCTGAAGCCCCTGCAGGCCCCCAGGGAGCAGCCTATTGGTTTGGACACCGTTCGAGTTTCCTGGCCTGCAGCTGGGGGAGCGTGGCTAGCTGCGCACCCCTGGACTTGCAATGCCACTTGACACTTCGTTTGGAGCCTCACCTATGCCAGGGCCACTGGGTGTGCCCCTGAGCCTGAAGATGAGCCAGAGGTCATCTTCCTCCCTTCAAAGATGTCCCAGATTTCCCTTTTCTCTCCTCCTGGCATGAGCTGCAGCCCATCAGGTAGGGGTTACTGCTAAATCCCAGGCTGTAGGGAGGACCCCTGCCCAGCCCCAGGCTAGAGCCAACGTGGTGCACATGCTCATCATGATCACGAGATGGGCAACCTCGTGCAAACTTGTCTGCATGAGAGTGCCTGTGTGTGTGCATGTGTGCACGGTGTTGGTGGGCGTGCATGCTCATAGAGTGCGAGTGCCGCGTCTGAGTGGGATATGTGGGGGTGTCTGTGCGTGCACGAGGGTGTCTGAGTGTGCACTTCTGCAGCTCTCCCTTGCTCTTCATAGTCCATTTCTCCCTGTCATCTGAGGATTTATGGAAAATCTCAGGGAGGAGGCGGTGGGCATGGTGGGGACCTCGGATACGGGTCTCTTTGCCCTCAGAGCTGCTCTGGAGATGGGGGCGAGGGGGGTGAAGAGGGGGCAATGTTTCCCAGGCTCTGAGAGCCTCTCCTGAGAGAAAAGCATCAATCTGCTTGTCACAGGGAAAAATGGCTATTTGTCCACGTCTGGAAGGCCCTGGGGGCAGGGCTGGCTCTGAGTCATCAAGGTCTCCTGGGCCCTGCACAGAGTAGGGGCCGGGGATGTGACAGACGGATGAGCCCAGGGACCAGGTGGGCTGTGCACCCTTGGGCCTGACACCCGCGGTCTGCCTAGTGGGGGGTGGGCTGCAGCCTGAGGAGGTGGAGGGTCAGGAGAGGCGCAGGGGTGGTGGAGGCCAGGGAGGCTGAGGGAACGGATCCTGGTCAAGTTGTGTGGGCATTGCCTCAACTGGCAGCTGTGGCGAGAGGCCGGAGACACTGGCTGAGGGTTGAAGGTCAAGGTGGAGACAACATTCCCTTTCGATGGACCAAGAACAGCATGGAAAGCTCAGGATCTAGAGACACTGAGGCCTGACATTACTTCATGGGGGCCCTATCGACAAGAGGCCTCTGGTGGGAAGAAGTTTCCGTTAGAGCTTCTAGAGAGAAAGAGACAGTCTCCTCTCTTTCTTTGCTCTGTTTCCTCTACACCCTTTTTTCAGTGTCTGGGGCAAGTCCTGGCAAGTCTTCCCATCTGGGGCAGTGTCTACTGAGTGAATGCCTGAGAGAATTAATGAGTTACTAGAGATCTGAGACCCAGGGGCCTGAGGCATGTTAAGCCACAGACCCCCGACCAGCAGCTCTTTCATGGGCCTCCATTTCCACCTGTGAGTGTCGGGGGCCCTTCAAGCTCTGGTTATCTATGGTCTTGTGGCTGGAAAGGCTTTCCCAGGAGCCAGAAGACATATTGTGATAGGGACGCTCCTGTGTATCCTCTTGCCCACCATTCCCTTCCTGTTTGTCAGGAGTCTGTGCCTCTGGCCCCAAGGGTGAGGTGCTCATGCTGCTGGGCTTCAGGGAGCAACCCGTTCCTAGCCAGGCAACCAACCCAACCTTGGCATGATGATTCCCAGTGGTGAATAGACAAGCACCTGTGGCCACTTGGATTGTCCTTCTGGGCTTGGCCCTATATCTGGGGTAAATGGGTAGCAGAGGGAGCCAAAGCCAGAGCTTACAGAGCTCACTTGTTAGATGTTGACTGAACACTGACTCTGGGCCAGAGCCTCTCCTTAAGCCTAGAGGGACCCAGAGCACTGCTAATCTTTTAGATTCCTGGTATATCAAGAAATAAATGTGCTGTATTTGTGTCCTTCTGTAGTTCCATGTTGAATCTGGGCTAGACTTGTGACTTGTTTGGGCAAAGAGAATGCAGCCAAAGGGATGTGGTTCTGGGTCTGTTCCTTAAGGGGCCCTTCATGCCACCCTGAGGCACGTGTAAAGGAGCCCATGAGAGCTTCCTCGAAGACAGGAAACCTTGTGGAGAGAGAATGAGGCCCAGGCCACCCTCAGCCATGTTAGTCTTCCCAGCTGAGTGTTAGGCATACGAGTGAGCTCATTTTGGTTCCTTCATCCCCAGTTGAGACACCAGCTGGCTTCAAGGCATGAGTGAGTCAGTTGAAACCATCTGTTGCGGAGACAAATTGTCCAGCTTGAGCACAGCCCAGATTGCTGATTTTAGGCCATTAAGTTTTGGGGTAGAGTTTTTAAAAAATGTATCATAAGCTAATTGAAACAAAAATTTGTACATAGGAGTAGAGGTGATACCATAACAAAAATTTAAAACATGTGGGTAGACTTTGGGGCTGAGTGGCAGCTGGAGGCCAGAAGGATGCCAAGGACATGGAGGCCTGAAAGGGCAGATGAAACTGCTATTGCAAACTAGAGAAAGGGCAACCTGTCTTATATTGTGGTGGAATAATTAGTGTGATCTTAGAGAATAGAAAATGTAGCCAATGAACCTGGGGTTCTGGCTAAGATTTCCAGGAAGAATATTGAAAGTGCCCATTGGGAAAAAGAGTCTCTTCAACAAATGTTGTTGGGATAACTGGTCAGCTACATGCAAAAGAATGAAACTGGATGGCTTTATTACACCTTACACAAAATAAGTTCAAAAATGAATTAAGGACCTAAATGTGAGACCTAAAACTATAACAATCCTAGAAGAAAGCACAAGTAGAGATTTCTCTGACGTCAGCCATAGCAACTTCTTATTGTATGTGTCTCCTGAGGCAAGGGAAACAAAAGCAAAAAGACCCCCAAAAACCAAAACCAAAACCAAAACAACCCAAACAAAACAAAAAAAAAAAAACAAAAACTATTGGGACTACATCAAAATAAAAAGCTTCTGCACAGCAAAGGAAGCAATCAACAAAGTGAAAAGACAAACTACTGAATGGGAGAAGATACTTGCAATGACATATCTGATAAAGGGCTAGTATCCAAAATATATAAAGAACTGATACAACTCAATGCCTAAAAAACAAACAGTCCAATGAAAAAAATAGGCAGAAAACATGAACAGACATTTCTCCAAAGAAGAAATACAGATGGCCAACAGACATGAAAAGATACTCAGTATCACTCTTCATCAGCGAAATACAAATCAAAACCACAATGGGATGTCACCTCACACACGTCAGAATGGCTAAAATCAACAAGATGAGAAACTAGTGTCAGAGAGGATGTGGGGAAATAGAAATCCTCATGCACTGTTGATGGGAGTGTGAACTGGGGCAGCCACTCTGGAAAACAGTATGGAGTTTCCTCAAAAAGCTAAAAATGGAACTTAACCCTACAATCTAGTAATCGCACTAATGGGTATTTACCCCCAAAATACAAAAACACTAACTCAAAGGGATACATGCACTCCTATGTTTATTGCTACATAATCTACAATAGGCAAATCATGGAAACAGCATAAGTGTTCATTGTTGAGTGGATAAAGAAGACATGCATATAATGGGATATTACTCAGCCATTAAAAAGAACGAAAGCTTGCCATTTGCAATGACATACATGGAGCTAGAGAATATTATGCTAAGTGAAATAAGTCAGTCAGAGAAAGAGAAATATATGACTTCACTAATATGTGAAGAAACAAAACAAATGAGCAAAGGGGAAAAGAGCGGCAAACCAAGAAACAGACTCTTAACTGCAGAGAACAAACTGATGGGTAGCAGAGGGGAAGGGGGTGGGGGAGTGATGTAGGTGATGGGGATGATGGAGGGTACTTGTGATGAGCACCAGCTGTTGTATGTTAGTGGTGAATCACTAGATTGCACACCTGAGACTAAATTAACACTGTACGTGAACTATACTGAAATTTTAAAAAATTAATAATAATAATAATATAAAGAAATTGCCAGTTGGCTTCTTTTAGCGGCACGTGCTAAAGTAGTGTGAGAGAAGGAAGAACTCAAGAAGGAATTGTTCTGTCTCTTAGACGTTAGAAGAGATAAAGAGAGATTCCAGGACAGTGCAAAGATTCTCCAAGTATGAAATGGTCTCAGGGCAAAGAATGAATCAAGATTATGACTGGAAGGCTCTTTGTTTAGATCTCAGAAAGATTTCAGGTGGTGCTTAGGAGATCCCCTCAGTAGGCAAGAGAGCTTTTAACACAACCCTGACACCACCCAGAGCAGAAAGAGGCATAGCTTGGAGAGCACCAGTGTGGCTTTTGAAGCATATAGTGACTCCCAGCCTGATCAAACCCACACAGCTTAAAAGAAAGTTGTTCTGGCAAAAACACTACTAGCTTGAATTAAAAGGAACAGAAACAGTGAGATGAAAACTGGTCTGTGGTCCTAACTTTTCACGGGCAGGAAGCAGGTAGTGAGTGCTACACAGCTGGAGATGTGACCTGTTAATTATTGAAACAGAAAGACATCACAGATGGTGAGGCCTAGAATGTGAAACCAAGAGCTAGGAGGACACTGGGAAGCAGAAAATAGGCCCTAATTGAGGAACTCTCTTTGCTTCTATAATTGGGGCAACTGCTGACAAGTGCCCAGTTAGCTCTCGAAATTGCTATGGAACAAGGACTACTGTGTGCCTCTCATTTACCCCCTTTTTAAATGAAGATGTCCCTGGGGGGAGACCTCCCCCTTGTCACCATTTTTCTGTTAAGTATGTTGAGGTCAAATTACTTGTCTTTTTAATTCATAGATCTTTGGATCAACATGAGCACTATTCAAGGAATGGCATCCAAGGAGCCCTGTCTATACCTAGATCATCATTATAATGATTTGCCACAATCTGCCTTCTGGCACCAATGATTCACATCCCTCCCACATGCAAAATACACTTGCTTTCTCACAAGACCCTCAAATTTGCAACCAGTTACAGCATCAGATTCCAAACCCAAGGTCTCATCAGTACCTCAAAGTCTTCCAGCCTCTACTAATTACCTAATTCCAAAGCTATTTGTAACACATACCAAAGGTGGAACATTGTAGGTATTTGTTACAGTAGCACCACTTCCTTGACCAAAATATGTTTTGGTTTCCTTGGATTGTTGCAACAAATTACTGCAAACTGGTAGCTTAATACAGAAATGTATTCAGGAGGTCAGAAGTCTGAAACGAAGGTGTCAGCAGGGCTGGTGCCTTCTAGAGGCTCTAAGGGAGAATTTGTCCCATACTTCTAGTCTCTGAAGGTGGCAGGCAATCTTTGACACTCTTTGTAGCTCTACCTCTTTAACTGCTGCCACTATCTGCATGTGGCTGCCTTTCTCACATGTGTCATCTGTATCTCTTTATGGCTTTCTTACAAAGACACTGGTCATTGAATTTAGAGCCCACCGTAATCCAATATGACCTCATTTTTTAAAAATAAATTTATTTTTTATTGGTGTTCAATTTGTCAACATACAGAATGACACCCAGTGCTCATCCCGTATGACCTCATTTTAATTAATTACATCTACAAAGACTCTATTTCCAATAAGGTCACATTCTGAGGTTCCAGGTGGACAAGAAATCTGGACATTATGTGGATATTACTTAATTTCTTAACTTCTACAGGCTTCCGAAGGACAGATATTGGCCATATTCACCAATGCCAAAGCAGAGGCAGAGAGGAATGAATTTAGAGGTATACTTCAGAGATATGCTCAGGTCCAGACAACCGCAATAAAGCAGATATTACAATAGAGTGAGTCAAATGAATTTTGGGGGTTTCCCAGTGCATATAAAAGTTATGCTTACACTATATCATACATAGTCTATTAAGTATGCAGTAGTGTTATGTCTAAAAAACAATGTACATAATTTAATTAAAAATACTTTATTACTAGAAATGGTAACCACCATTTGAGCTTTCAGCGAGTCAATCTTTTTGCTGGTGGAGGGTCTTGCTTGATGTCAACGGCTGCTGAATCATCGGGCGGGGGGGGGGGGTGGTTGCTGAAGGCTGGAGTGGCTGTGGCAATTTCCTAAAATAATGGTGCAATTTGCCACATCAATTGACTCTTCCTTTCACCAACAATTTCTCAGGAGCACGTGATGTTGTATGATAGCATTTTCCCCACTGTAGAAATCCTTTCAAAATTGGGGTGGATCTTCTTAAAACCTGCTGCTGTTCTATCAAGTAAGCTATGTCATATTCTAAATCCTTTGTTGTCATTTCAACAATCTGCCCAGCACCTTCACCAAGAGCATCTTATTTAAGAACCACATTTCAGGGGCACCTCAAAATGACTCCTTGATCCATGGGCTGCAGAATGGCTGTTGTGCTTGCAGGTATGAAAACAACATTCATCTCGTCGTACATCTCCATCAGAGCATCTCCATCAGTGACCAGGTGCATTGCCAATGAGCAGTCATACTCTGAAAGAAGTGTGACTCTTTTTTTCTCTGAGCAGTAGGTCTCAACAGTGGGCTTAAAATATTCAGTAAACCATGTTGTAAAAAGATCTGCTATCATCCAGGCTTTGTTGTTCCATTTATGGAACAACAAGCAAAGTAGCTTGACCATAATTCTGAAGGGCCCTAGGATTTCTGGATGATAAATGAACATTGACTTCAACTTCGAGTCACTAGCTGCATTAGCCCCTCATCACAGAGCCAGCCTGTCCTTTGAAGCTTTGGGGCCAGGCATATGCTTCTCCTCTCAAGCTATGAAAGTCTGACATGGCATCTTCTTCCAGTATAAGGCTATATCATCTACACTGAAAATCTGTAGTTTAGGGTAGCCCACCTTCATTATCTGAGGGAGATCTTCTGCATAACTGGCTGCTTCACCTTGCACTTTTATGTTATGAAACACTGTCTTCCCTTATACCTTCTGAACCACCTATACTGGCTTCAGGCTTTTCTTCTGCAGCTTCCTCACCTTTCTCAGCCTTCACAGAATTGAAGAGAGTTAGGGCCTTGCTCTGAAATAGGCTTTGGCTTAAGGGAATGTCGTGGCTGGTTTGATCTTCTATCCAGACCGCTAAAATTTTCTCCATATCAGCAAGAAGTTTGTTTTGCTTTCAATACCATTCATGTGTTCACTGGAATAGCACTGTTAATTTCCTTCCAGAACTTTTTCTTTGCATTCACAACTTGGCTAACTTGTTTGGTGCAAGAGGACTAGCTTTTGGCCTATCTCAGCTTTCAACATTCCTTCTTAAATGTAATCATTTCTAGCTTTTGATCTAAAGCGAGAGACATGTGACTCTTTCACATAACACTTAGAGGCCTTTGTAGGGTTATTAGCTGGGCAAATTTCAATATTGTCATGTCTCAGGAAAGAGGGAGGCCCGAGGAGAGGGAGAGAGTTGGGGAACCACCAGTGGGTGGAGCTGTCAGAAACATTCATTTATTGATTATGTTTGCTGCCTTCTATGGGCACAGTTTGTGGGGCCCCAAAGCAATTACTATAGGAACATCAAAGATTACTGATCACAGATCACCATAACAAATGTAATATTACTTAAGAAGTTTGAAATATTGCAAGAATTGCCAAAATGTGACACAGTGACGTGCAGTGAGTAAATGCTGTTGGAAAAATGACGCCAGTAGTCTTGCTCAATGCAAATCTTGAATTTGTAAAAAACAGTATCTGAGGAATACAATAACGTGAGACACAATAAAAATGAGGTGTGCCTCCATTTCAAAAGACTATAGAGAACATCTGGTACCATTCTCCACCTCAGGCTGTGTCACCCTTCATAGTAACAATTGTGGTCTTCCCTATGTTACTGGGCTCTTTCGGTGGGATGGTTCCCAGTCACTCCAACTAAAAATTCAAACTCTCATGCACTCTGACATTTTAAACCCCATGTCTCTGCTTTATTTTCTCTCTAGCACTTATCACCACTTACCAACTTTACATTTTGCTTATTTATCTTGTTTATTTTTTTGTCTTCCCCACTAGAGTGATCTCTGTGAAAAGAAGGATTTTTGTTCATTTTGCTCATTTCCATAACCCAGGATCTAGAAGAGTACCTGGCACGTAGGTGCACAATAAAAATATGTTCAAGAGCTGAATGCATGCATGAATGAAGGAGTTCCAGAGAAGTGGGCATCTAGCTGCTATGGAAAGGGAGCTCATATTTATCAGGCCAATTTGCCCTTCGAAGTCATTTAGCAGATCATTAGAAGGGTCAGTGTCAGGTCTCCAAAGTCCTCACTCAGAGCCCAATGGGTCTGTTTGGTAATTTTAGACTCTTGGGAGATAATTGGGATGGTTGGTTAGCTGGGAGTCAGGAATAAGAGTTGGGATGCTCCTGGGCTGCCACTGACCTGCAAGGTCATCTTGAGAACTTTCTTCCATGTCTCCCTGGGGCCCTGGCTCCCTGACCTCGGCCTCCTTCACTTGTCAGGAAAGCAGTTGCTTTCTCTCCTGGCCCCCCTATCTCCTCTGTCTGGGCTGTGGGATTAAAGACAGAAAGTCTCAACATCACTTTGAACTCTATCGAGGAGGGTGCCAACTAAGCCGAGGATGTTATTAGTTAAAAAGACAATTCCTTTGAAAATGGAAATTGCCCCATCACACAATCTCCCAACCAGGGGGTGGAATTAATGAGGAATTTGCTCAAGATTCACAACGTCAAAATGATCTTCCAGGTGGCCAAAGGACATTTACACTTCAATTAGAAATTCCTTTGTAGAATGTAAGAGGGGAGGGTTTAATTTTCTGAGATCACAAATGGCCATCCCCTTCCAGAGAAGAAGAGAGCCTGTGATAAAGACCGCCCAGTATCTGCGAACTCTCCAGCTAATTAGAAAAGTGAATCTAATTTCACGGATTTCAGCTCCTGTTAATTTATTCTGAGCTTGTTGGTAATGAAGCTGTGTGTTTGTTTCTTAAGAAGAAAACATCAGAGAGGAAAAGAATGGGTGTAAGTAAGGCTGTGCTATTTATTCCCCTATTGTCATTCTGTTCATTGAGGAAATAACATATGATTCAATGTATATTACAGTGTCACCAAGGCAAACTTTCTTTAGCCAATAAAAGATCCCTGTGTGGTTAGCCCATAACGGGGAGCCTATTTTAACATGACTAAAACACAAACTTACTGGCGTCACTGAACCGCAGGTCAGAAGAGCGCCATTGGGGTCAATCAGTATGGGTGTGATTGTTTCCAGATGCACAGTCTGATCATGGTCACCCATCCCCTTGTCACCCATCCCCTGCAATGAGTGGCAGGTTTTGCTTGGTAGCTAAAGTTCCGCCCATTGCTGATGTTGAGGAACTCTAACATCTACCTCTCCTGAAACAATCGGTAATGTGGGCCCGGGCTCTGGAATTTCACACTTCTGTCTCCAGCGAGACCACACTGCCTACTCTTGTCTGTGCCTGGACTATTTCTGGAACTGCACTTTTCTCATCTCCAGGCCAACGTCACCTTTTTTTTTTTTTTTTTTTTTTAGTTACTACCAAGTTTATCCAGATATTGTTGATACTGGCCTGCTTCAGGATTCTGCATTTATTTGAACATGGACCTACCTTTACTAATCTCTACTATTTATCTCTGAGTAGTTAATACTAATAATTAATACCTGAGCTCCTAAGAGAGCTTTGTCCTGGGATGACTGTGGGGGTTTATGAAGGAAGACCCAGGGTTTATGAAGGAAGACTCCAGTACCTGAAATTTCCTATCAGGCTGGTTAACAAGATATAAATGAGGGAAGAGGACATACAAAATACACCACTTTTTTTAAAGCCTGCATTATGATCACAAATACATAATTATTTAGAATAATTATTTGTTCAGAGGGCACTTGGGTGGCTCACTTGGTTGTGTCCAATTTTTTATTTCGTCTCAGATCACGATTTCCGGGTCATAAGATTGAGCCCTGCATTGGGCTCTGCATTTGGCAGGGAGTCTGTTTGGGATTCTCTCTCTCTTTCCTTCCTCTCTCTCTCTCTCTCTCAAATAAACAAGTAAAATATTTTAAAAAATTCTTTAAGATTGTCTTCCACAGATTCTAAAATCCCTATCTGTCTTGCTTAAAGTCAAGGGAAACTTTTGGGGAAGGTTTCCTCACTCACTTCTAATAAATAGCCCTAGGAAGAGATGATCTCTCTTCTTCATCCATCTGTGAAGCATGGAGGCTTCTGTGGCCATCTGGTTACTGGCCAACACATAGGGAAGGGAAGTTCTCAGAAAATCACAGAGAGAGAAGTTGAGTGTTGAAGTACCTGCTGGAGCCCTGTCTTCCCATCTTTGGACTCCCTTACATGTTAAAGCTACTCTGAGTTGAGGTTTTCTGTCACTTGTAGCTGAAAACCTCCCAAATTATTTAGGGTTTGTTCCTTGATGGCTGTAGTCAATTTTGGCCCTCTCTGTGTGTCCTGGGGCTCAGAACCACAGAAAGCCCAGTCGGTCAATGAGGGCAGAGCTGTGCCCTGGACATCAAATCTAAAACTTCTGGGGTTTGCCTCCATTTTCTAGAAGCCTTCATAATGCCAGCAAGACCTGTGTTGTCCTTCTTTCTGAGATTACATATGTGAGCTGAGCCTCCTTTGTACTTTAGAGACCGTTCCCTGGGACTGAGAAGTGAAGAAGGAAGGGAAGGGGATGACAGAACAAAGAAACCTTGCTAAAAACAAAATGAAACTAGAATTTTACATTTTCCAGCCTAATTCTTGCCCATAAGACATAAAGGATAGGTTTCTAAGAAATATATGCTTTCCTTTCTTCCTGTCTAGATCATGATGACTAGTGCTGCCGCAGCCTTTTTGTGACCATGAGGAAAAGGCCAAGAGAAGCAGAGACTGCAGACCTGATATCTTTGAGCCACTAATACAATACCATTACCTATCTCTGTAGTCATGTGTGTGGGAAAATAATAATAAACTCTTACATATTTAAGTTCTGTCTCTGTTATTGTTGACTAAATGCAAGTGCTAACTGATAAAACCCTTTTGCCTACAGCCTGGGGCTGGGGCAGTTAGCTGAGGCCATGAATATTGGTTATCTTCTTTCTGTCTCCTCCCTTTATCTTCCTTTGTCTTTCCTCTCTTCCATTTCTTCTTCTCTTTTGGGCCTATACTATGTGCCAAACTCTGGACTATGCAGGGGAGAGGAGAGTGAAGCTTTGGGCAGCCTTGGGGAGAGACTGCCACCAGCTCTGTGGGGTGATCTTACCCCAGAGATAAGCCTGGCTCTCAGAGGTGCTTTCTAAAGCTCCCACCTCTGTATGTGGATTCTTTCTTCTTAGGGAGTCAAGAGGTAGAGAGGAAGAGGATAAATCTCTAAATCAGACAGACTGGGGTTTGGTTCCCAGCTGTGCCACCCACTGGCTGTGAAATCTCAGGTAAATCACTGAGCACAAGTACGAGCTCTTCAGTGAAATGGGTTGTTGCAGGGATTAAATATCATGCAGTAGCTCACTTGTAGTGGGTGCTTACTCTGAGCCAGGTGAGGCTCAGATGAGGGTTCCAGTAATAAGAAAGAGGGAGGAGGAGGGGCTAAATACTGAGTAGATTTCTGGCAGTTTCTGCCAAGCATGGGAAAATAGGACCTAATTCCTGAGTCCCTGTTGAACCAGAGCAGTCCTTCCAGATTGAGGGATAGCTTGCACACTCTGTTGGACTCAGCTTTGCTTTGGGAGTGAGAAGCTTCCCCTGTCTTTGCTCCTCCCCTGGTCATGACCCAGGAGAGGCTATCCTCACTCACTGTGTGTGCTCAGGGCCCCATGATTTCAGCAAGATGGTTGGAGAGTATCCATGTGTCTGAGGACAGCTGGACTGCAGCCTCCTCGCCCTGGTTGCACACCTGTTAGAAACTATAGTTAGAACAGTAAATCTTGGGAGCAAGGAAAAGAGAGAAGCCAAAGGAGAAGAGAAGAAAAAGAAAGACACAGTCCAGAAAAATGGGATGTTGCTTCTGTGCAGCAAAGCCACAGTGTTCTCTAAGCTGGTCCTTAGGAAGAAGGAATGGCCTATGGGTGCTCATGGGCGCCAGCCTGGAATTGTAGCTGGCATGGTTTGGGGGGCTGTAAACTCTGCCCATTCCAGCACAAAAGCCTGTTATGAGAAGCCCTAAAGAAGCTCTTCTGTGACTGGGGCTCTTGAACCTTTTGATTGTGGGGTCCAGAGGCAGGATACATGGCTTTGTGCTCTCCCCTGCCCTTGAGTTCCCATTAAGGGGGAAAAAAAAACAAAAAACCTCAAGAAAAAGTAGAAATAAAACAGGTTGAGTTTATTATGTTGCTAGCAATATAAATGATTCACTTTTTAGTTATTTCAGAAGAATATGAACATGCCTAATAGATATTTCTACTATAAACAATTTCCTAAAAACTTAAAAATAACTCAATTTTATTTTACTTATTAACGTAGCCTACATTCATAAGCAACCCATCACACACGACATGCTCCTCCATAAGCAATAGGGATGTGAGTGATTCATATCTTAGCACCAAACTTCCATGGTCTTGGAGCCTATATAGGAAAATTGTAGGTTAAAAATTATTGCTGCAAATCTGGATCACTATAGACTGTGAGATTACCCTAACAACCTACAGAAAGCTAAGTGTGGATAATGTTAAAGCTATACTCAAAGAGACTTTTGTCATAAAAATAGCAAGGCCATCAGTAATGAAAGAGCACAGCCAGTCCACTGTACCATTGATGAAGTACTGACCACACATCCTTCCGAAAATTGTGAAATTCTAACCATCTACAAGCATGCGTGCAGGGTAAGAGCTTGACAACATTGCCAAGTGTTGCATGGCAGCCAGACTTCTCAGCAAAAGATACGGTCAGGGTTCTGGATCATTTTAGTTTATGACTAGCACATTTTACTAACCTTTCCTGACTCACTCACTAGGTTACTAGTAAGTAACCCTTACTAACTAAGTAACCTTTAGTTATTCCAAAATACGAGAGTCTATAGAAAGAAGCATGAGTCACTAGACTGTAAGAATTGAAGAAAGACCTTGCATTCTTGGGTCACCCTGACCCATTGTGGAGGGGGGAGCCCCTGTTGCTCGGCAGGGAGCCTCAGGCCGCTTGTGGAAACTCTGCTTGAACAAGCAAATCTCTACTGGAAGGCATTTCTCTGGCAAGTGTCTCTTCCCTGTGTGGTGCGGTATCACCACCATTTTCCTCTCCACTAGGTTATGGAATTTCATTAGCACACAAACAGGCTGTGGTGACTCCCACCTTAGAACTTAGCTCCTTGGCTTATAGCCCTTTCAACTGCTATACAATTGAATATTGCTACTGCAATGAAACTCCTCAAAAAAAGTGGTCTATCTCAGTTTCCCTGGCTCTCCTGCCATCTGTCTTGAACCATTCCAAGAGCCTTCTTTCCCCATCATTCCACTGAGACAGCCTTTGAAAAGGTTGGCAGTGACTTCCATAATGGATGTCCCCGTCATTCTTGTTAGTGTTCTCAGTAGGGGAATCAGCTCTCTATATGCTTGGGATTTTCTCAGATTTTAAAACAGGAAGTCCCACATTCCAGGAACCACCTCAGTCCTAGGCAAATCCAGATGATAAGTCGTCCTAAATTGATGAGTCCCATATTACCAAATCCGTTGATGAATTCTTAGTCCTCTACTTGGTTGACCTTAAAGCAATCTTAAAAAAAAAAAAAAAAAAACAAAACAAACAAACAAAAAAAACAGCCTCACTGAGATATAATCTGCATACAATAAAAATTTATTGTATTCACACATTGGAAGTGTATAAGTTAACAAGTTTTGACATATTTATCCATCCATTAAACTCAGCACTCAAGATGATGAACATACTCATCACTCTCAAAAGTTTCTCTGTGCCCATTTGCAATCCTCCTCTCCTGCCTCTCACACCTGCTCTCCACCGCCAATTGTTCATCTGTTGATGGACATTTGAATAATTTATAGTTTTTGGCTATTACAAACAAAGTTATGAACGTTTATCTATGAGTCTTGTATAGAGATACGCTTTCATTCTCTTGAGTAAATATTTAGAATTGAAAATGCTGGAACATTTGGTAGCTATATATTTACCTTTAAAAAATGACAAACTTTAGGGACACCTGGGTGGCTCAGTCGTTGAGCGTCTGCCTTGGGCTCAGGGCGTGATCCTGGAGTCCCGGGATGGAGTCCCGCATCGGGCTCCCTGCATGGAGCCTGCTTCTCCCTCTGCCTGTGTCTCTGCCTCTCTCTCTGTGTCTCTCATGAATAAATAAATAAAATCTTAAAAAAAAAAAGACAAACTCTTTACACAAATGGTTACACTATTTTATATTCTCACTGGCAGTCTTTGGTATAGGCAATCTTTTTTATTATAGCAATTTCAATAGCTGTGTAGTCCTATCTTATTGTGGCCTTAATTTGCATTTGCCTTATGATTAATGATGTAGAAAATCGTCATGTGCTCATTTGACATCCATCTGTATTCTTTGGTGAAGTGTCTTTTCAATTCTTTTGCCCTGTTTTGGTTAGGTTGTTTGTTTGCTTCTTCTTATTTTTGAGAGCTCTTTGTGTATTCTGGACACATAACCTTAGCAGGTATGTATGATTTGAAAAAAATTTTCTTCCACCTTTTATTCTTTTAACAGCATCTTCAAAGAGCAGAAATTTTAAATTTTGATGAAGTCTGATTTATCCATTTTTCCTCTACAGATTGTACCTTTGGTGTCATACCTAAGAAATTTGCCTAATCTAAGGTCACTAAGATTTTATCTTATGTTTTCTTCTAAAAGTTTTATAGTTTTCGTGTTTATATTTAGATCTATGATTCATTTTGAGTTAATTTTGTCAATGAATCAAGGTTCATGTTCTTGTATATAGAGAGCTAATTGGTCCTGTATCATTTATTGAAAAGAGTATTTTTCCTCCAGTGCCTTTGCACAATTGCTGAAAATCAGGTGTCCATATGTGTCTAGATCTATTTCTAGATTCTCTCTTTTTGTCTCAGTGATTTATTTGTCTGTCTTTACAGCAATACTTATCTTGATAAATATATAGTAAGTTTTAAAATTAAGTGTTAGTCCCATTTCTTTCTTTCTTTCTTTCTTTCTTTCTTTCTTTCTTTCTTTCTTTCTTTCTTTCTTTCTTTTTTTACAACTTTGGCTCTTCTAGACTGCTCTATTTCAATATGAATTTTAGAACCAGCTTGTCAATTTCTATAAAAAAATTGCTGCTGGTATTTTGATTGGGATTACATTGAATCTATACATCAATTTGAGAAAAATGAATGCCTTGTTGAATCATCCAACCCATGAGCACAGTGTATCTCTCCATTTTAAAAAATATTTAACATTTTTCAACAATATGTTCAGTGTTCAGGTCTTTTTATATCTTTTGTCAGATTCCCCCCTAAGTAGTTCATATTTGTTTATGCTACTGTAAATGGTATTTTGAACTTCTGATTAATCATTGCTGATATCTAGAAATAGAATTGATTTTTGTATATTGATCATGTATCCTGTAGCTTTTTTGGGGGTAAATTCCGTTAGATTTTCTACATAGGAGGTCATGTCATCTGTGAATAAAGGCTGAGAGTCCTTTTTTCTTTTCTTTGCCTAATTGCACTGGCTAGGACCTCCAGTATAATACTGACTAGAAGTAGTAAGAGCAGGCCGACTTGCCTTCTTCCTGTTCTTAGGAGAAAAGCATTCTGTTTATCACCGTTAAATGATAGGAGTTGTAGGTTTTCTTTTTTTTATCAAGTTAAAGATTTTTCTTCTCTTATTTTGCTGAAAGGTTTTTTTTTTTAAGTTTTAATTCCAGTATAGTTAACATACAGTGTTATGTTAGCTTCAGGTGTACAATACAGTGGTTCGACAATTCTATACGTGACTCAGAGCTCATCATGATAAATGTACTCTTTAATCCCCTTCACCTATCTCATCCATCCCCCCACTCACCTCCCCTCTGGTAATCATCAGTCTATTCTTTACAGTTTAGAGTCTGTTTTTTTTTTTTTTTTTTTTTTTTTGTCTCTTTTCTTTGTTCTTTTGTTTCTTTTTTTTTTTAATTTTTTTAAATGTTTATTTATTTATGATAATCACAGAGAGAGAAAGAGAGAGAGGCAGAGATGCAGGCAGAGGGAGAAGCAGGCTCCATGCACCGGGAGCCTGACGTGGGATTCGATCCAGGGTCTCCAGGATCGCGCCTTGGGCCAAAGGCAGGCGCCAAACCCCTGCGCCACCCAGGGATCCCTATTCTTTTGTTTCTTAAATTCAGTTAAATCACTTGGTATTGGTCTTTCTCTGACTGACTTATATGACTTACATTATACTCTCTAGCTTCAACCATGTTGTTGCAAATGGTAAGATTTTGTTCTTTCTTATGGCCGAATAATTGTGTATATATATATATACCACATCTTTATCTATCCATCTATTGATGGACACTTGCACTGTTTCCATGATTTGGCTATTTTAAATACTGCTGCAATAAACATAGGGGTGCATATATCTTTTTGAATTAGTGTTTCCATATTTTGGGAGTAAATACCCAGTAATGGAACTACTAGATCATATGGTAATTCTATTTTTAGTTTTTGAGGAACCTCCATACTGCCTCCCATAGTGGCTGCAATAGTTTGCATTCTCATCAATAGTGCTAGAAGGTTCCCTTTTCTCCACGTCGTTGTCAACACTTGTATCTTGTGTGGTTGATTTCAGCCATTCTGACTAGTGTGATGTCTCTTTGTGGTTTTGATTTGCATTTCCCTGATGATGACTGATGTTGAGCATCTTCTCATGTGTCTGTTGGCCATCTGTATGTCTTTGGGGAAATGAATGCTCATGACTTCTGCCCACTTTTTAATTGAATTAGTTGGGGTTTTGGGGTGTTGAGTTGTATAAGTTCTTTGTACCTTTTGGCTACTAACCCTTTATCATATATGTCACTTGCAAATATCTTTGCCCATTCTGTAGGTTTTCTTTTAGTTTTATTGGTTGGTTTTTTTTTTTTTAAGATTTTATTTATTTATTCACGAGAGACACAGAAGGAGAGAGAGGCAGAGACACAGGCAGAGGGAAAAGCAGGCTCCATGCAGGGAGCCTGACGTGAGACTCGATCTTGGGTCTCCAGGATCACGTCCCAAGCTGAAGGCAGCGCTAAACTGCTAAGCCGTCGGGGCTGCCCTTATTGGTTGTTTCTTTTGCTGTGCAGAAGTTTTTTTTTTTTTTTTTTTAGAAGTTTTTATTTTGATGTGGTCCTAGTAGTTTATTTTTGCTTCTATTTCTCTTGTCTCAAGAGACATAGCTGGAAAAATGTTACAATGGCCAATGTCAGAGAAGTTACTGCCTGTGGTTTCTTCTAGGATTTTTATGGTTTCAGGTCTTATATTTATGTCTTAATTCTATTTTTGAGTAAATTTTGGGGAATGGTGAAAGAAAGTGGTCCAGTTTCTTTTCTTTTCTTTCTTTCTTTCTTTCTTTCTTTCTTTCTTTCTTTCTTTCTTTCTTTCTTTCTTTCTTTCTTTCTTTCTTTTTCTTTCTTTTTTTTGGCATGTAGCTGTCTAGTTTTTCTAATACCATTTGTTGAGGAGACTTTATCCTTTGCATATTCTTGTCTCTTTTGTTCAAGATTAATTGATTGTATAATTGTGGGTTTATTTCTGGGCTCTCTATTCTGTTCTATAGATCTATGTGTCTATTTTTGTGCCAGTATCATAATGCTTTGATTACTAAAGCTTTGTAGTTTATTCTGAAATCTGGGATTGTGATACTTGTTCTTTTTCAAGATTGTTTTGGCTATCTGGGGCCTTTTGTGATTCCATGCAAATGTTAGTATCATTTATTCTAGTTCTGTGAGAAATGCTGTTGGTATTTTGATAGGAATTACATTAAATCTGTGGATTGCTTTGGGTGGTAGGGACATTTTAACAATATTTGTTCTGCCGGTGCATGAGCATGGAATGTCTTTCCATTTGTTTGTATTATCTTCAATTTCTTTCATCAGTGTTTTATAGTTTTCAGAGTATAGGTCTTTCATTTCCTTCATTAAGTTTATTCCTAGGTAGTTTATTAATTTTGATGCAATTGTAAATGAGATTATTTTCTTAAACCTCTTTCTACTACTTCATTATTAGTGTATAGAAATGCAATGGATTTCTGTATATTGATTTGGTATCCTATGACCTTGCTGAATTTATTAATCAGTTCTGATAGTTTTTTGGTGGAGTCTTTTGGGTTTTCTATAGAGAGTATCTGCACATAGTGAGTCTTACTTCTTAACCAGTGTGGATGTCTTTTGTTTCTTTTTCTTGACTGATTGCTGTGGCTAGGACTACATAGCATTTGAATAAAGTAGTGACACTGAACATCCTTGTCTTATTCCTGATCTTAGGGGAAAAGCTCTCAGTTTTTCACCATTGAGTATAATGTTAGCTATGGGTTTTCCATAGTGGCCTTTATTATGTTGACGTATGTTCCACCAAACCTACTTTGTTGAGGGTTGTTTTCTTTTTTTTAAAATCATGAATGGTTGTTGTAGTTTGTCAAATGCTTTTTTGCATCTATTGAAATGATCACATGGTTTTATCCTTTCTCTTGTTGATGTGTATCATGTAGATTAATTTGCAAATATTGAACTATCCTTGCAGTCCAGTAATCAAACCCACTTTATCGTGATAGTGATTTTTAAAATATATTGTTGGATTCAATTTGCTAATATTTTGTTGAGGATCTTTTTTAAAGATTTTATTTATTTATTCATAGAGAGAGAGAGAGAGAGAGAGAGAGGCAGAGGGAGAAGCAGGCTCCATGCAGGGAGCCCAACGTGGGACTCAATCCCGGGTCTCCAGGATCACACCCTGAGCTGCAGACGGCACCAAACCGCTGTGCCACCAGGGCTGCCCATTTGTTGAGGATTTTTGCATCTATGCTCATCAGAGATATTGGCTTGTGGTTTTTTTGTTTTTGTTTTTGTTTTTGTTTTTGTTTTTGTTTTGTGGTACCTTTACCTGGTTTTGGTACCAGGATAATGCTGGCCTCATAGAATGAATTTGGAAACTTTCCTTCCTCTTCTATTCTTTGAAATAGTTTGAGAAGAATAGGTATTAACTTTTCCTTAAATGTTTGGTAGAATTCACCTGTGAAGCCATCTGGTCCTGGATTTTTTTTTTTTTTAAAGATTTTATTTATTTATTCATGATAGTCACAGAGAGAGAGAGAGAGGCAGAGACACAGGCAGAGTGGTCCTGGATTTTTGTTTTTGGGAGTTTTTTATTATTATTATTACTTATTCACTTTCCTTGCTAGTAATTGATCTACTCAAATTTTCTATTTCTTCCTGCTTTAGTTTTGGTAAGTTATTTGTTTCTAGGGATTTATCCATTTCTTTTAGTTTGTCCAGTTTATTGGCATACAATTTTTCATAATATTCTCTTATAATCTTTTGTATTTCTGTGGTATCAGTTGTTATTTCTCCTCTTTCTTTAAACATTTTTTAAAAAAGATTTTATTTATTTATTTGACAGACACACATGCACAGAGAGCACAGGCAGGGGGAGCAGCAGAGGGAGAGGGGGAAGCAGATTCCCCACTGAACAGGGAGCCCAATGTGTGGCTAATCCCATGACCTGAGCTGAAGGCAGATGCTTAACCAACTGAGCCACCCAGGCACCCCAGTTATTTTTCCTCTTTCATTTTTGATTTTGTTTGAGTTCTCTCTCTCTCTCTCTCTCATATAAATCTAGCTAAAGGTTTATCAATTTTGTTGATCTTTTCAAAGAAACAGCTTCTGGTTTCATTGATCTATTCTATTGGGGGTTTTTTGTTGTTGTTGTTAATTTTTCCTCAATTTATTTCTACACTCATCTCTTTCTTTCTTTCTTTCTTTCTTTCTTTCTTTCTTTCTTTCTTTCTTTCTCTTTCTTTCTTTCTTTCTTTCTTTCTTTCTTCTTTCTTTCTTTCTTTCTTTCTTTCTTTCTCTCTTTCTTTTTCTTTCTTTCTTTTTTCCTTCCTTCCTTCCTTCCTTCCTTCCTTCCTTCCTTCCTTCCTTCCTTCCTTCCTTCTTTCTTTCTTCTTTCTTTCTTTCTTTCTTTCTTTCTTTCTTTCTTTCTTTCTTTCTTTCTTTCTTCTTTCTTTCTCCTTCCTTCCTTCCTTCCTTCCTTCCTTCCTTCCTTCCTTCCTTTCTTCCTTCCTTCCCTCCTTTCAAAGAGGTTCCATACTTATTTGTGGAGCCCAATGCAAGGCTTGAATCATGACCCTGAGATCAAGACCTGAACTGAGATCAACAGTCTGTAGCTTAAACAGTTGAGCCACCAGGCACCTCTGCTCTAATCTTTATTATTACCTTCCCTCTGCTGGTTTTGCATTTTGTTTGTTCTTTTTCTAGCTCCTTTAGGTGGAAAGGTAGATTGTTTGTTTTGAGATTTTTCTTGTTTGTTGAGGTGGGTCTCTTTTGCTATAAAGTTCCCTCTTAGAACTGCTTTTGCTGCATCCCAAAGTCTTAGGCCTGTTGTGATTTCATTTTCATTTGTCTTCATGTATTTTTTAAATTTCCTCTTTGATTTCTTGGTTGATTCACTTATTGTTCAATAGGATGCTGTTTAACCTCCATGTATTTATGTTCTTTCCAGATTTTTTCTGTGGTTGATTTCTAGTTTAATAGCACTGTGGTTGGAAAAGATGTACAGTATGACTTCATTTTTTTTAAAATTTGTTGAGACTGTTTTGTGGTTTAACATGTGATCTGTTCTGGAGAATGTTCCATGTGCACTTGAAAAGAATGTTTATTCTGCTGTTTTAGGATGGAATGTTTTGAATATATTTGTTAGATCCATCTGGTCTAGTGTATTGTTCAAAATTACTGTTTCCTTGTTGATTTTCTGTTTGGATTATCTATCCATTGATGTAAGTAAGGTATTAGAGTTCCCTAGTATTATTGTATTACTACTGATTACTTCCTTTATGTTTGTTATTAGCTGATTTGTGCATTTAGTTGATCCCATGTTGGGTGCACAAATATTTATAACTGTTAAATCTTCTTGCATTGTTTCATTTATGATTATATCCTTTTTTGTCTCTTGTTACAATCTTTGTTTTAAAGTTTATTTTGTCTGATATAAGTATTGGTACCTGAGTTTTCTTTTCACTTCCATTTGCATGATAAATATTTTTTCACCCCTTCACTTTCAATCTGCATCTGTCTTTAGGTCTGAAATGAGTCTGTTGTAACCAGAATATAGGTGGGTCTTGTTTTCTTTATCCATTTTATCGCCTTATGTCTTTTGATTGGAGCATTTAGTCCATTTGCATTCAAAGTAATCATCAATAGGTATGTATTTATTGCCATTTTGTTACTTATTTTATGGTTTTTTTTTTTTTTTTGGTAGTTCTTCTTTGTTCCTTTCTTCTCTTACCCTCTTCTCTCACAATTTGCTGGATTTCTTTAGTGATATACTTGGATTCTCATGTTTTTTTTTTTTTTTTTTATTTTGTACACGTCTTCCACTGGTTTTTGATTTGTAGTTACCATAGGTTTGTATATAACATCTCATGCATATAACAGTCCATATTAAGTTGATGGTTGTGTAAGTTTAAACCCTATCCTTACTCCTCTACCTGACATGGTATATGGTGTCATATACCAGGTATATGGTGGTATATGTATATGCCAGGTATATGGTGTCATACTTTACATCCTCTTATTTTGTGATTCCCTTGACTTATTTTTATAGATATACTTAATTTCACTGCGTTTGTGTTTCCTACTTTTCTTACTCCTATTTATGGTCTTTCCTTTCCACTCAAAAAGTCCCCTTCAACATTTCTTTTAGAGTTGGTTTAGTGGTAATGAATTCTTTTAACTTTTGTTTGTCTGTGAAGTTCTTGATCTCTCTCCTTCTATGTTGAATGATGGCCTTGCTGGATAGAATATTCTTGGTTGCAGAGTATTCTTTCTTTCATCACTTTGAATATATCATGCCACTCTTCTATGGCCTACAAAGTTTCTGCTGAAAAATCAGCTGCTCACTTAATGGGTTTCCTTGTTATGTAACTATTTTCTTTTGCTGCCTTTTTAAAAACATTTATTTATTTATTATTTTGAGAGAGAGGAGAGAGCTGGGAGAGGGGCAGAGGGAGAAGGAGAGAATCCCAAGCAGACTCCCTGCTGAGCATGGAGTCTGATGTGTGGCTGGATCTAAGGACCCCGAGATCATCATGTAGGCTGAAATCAAGAGTCAGATGCTTAACTGATTGAGCACACAGGTGCCCCTTTTGCTGCTTTTAAAACTCTATCTTTATCATTGCTTTTTGTCATTTTAATTACTATGTGTCTTGGTGTGGACTTCCATGGGTTGATTTTGTTGGGAGAATTCTATACCTCCTGGATCTGCATTTCTGTTTTCTTCCCCAGATTCAGAAAATTTTCAGCTATTATTTCTTCAAATAAATCTTCTGCCACTTTTTCTCTCTCTTCTACCTCTGGGATCTCTATAATGAGAATGTTATTATGCTTGATGGTGTTGCTGAGTTCCCTAAGTTTATTTTCATTTTTTATTACTTTTTTTTTTTTCTCTCCTGTTCAGCTTGATTGCTTTCAATTACTCTGTCCTCCATGTTGTTGATCTGTTCTTCTCTTCTTCTATTCTACTATTTACTACATCTAGTGTATTTTTATTTTAAATATTTTATTTATTCATGAGAGACACAGAGAGAGATAGAGGCAGAGACATAGGCAGGGGGAGAAGCAGGCTCCATGTAGGGAGCCTGACATGGGACTTGATCTCAGGTCTCCAGGATCACACCCTGGGCTGAAGGCAGCACTAAACTACTGAGCCACCAGGGCTGCCCATCCAGTGTATTTTTAATTTCAGTGATTGAGTTCCTCATCTCACATTGGTTCTTTTTTATGTTTTCTATTCCTTTGTTCAGGGTCTCACTAAGGTCCTCCACTCTTTTCTCAAATCCAGTGAATATCTTTATGACCATTACTTTAAATTCTCTCTCAGGCATTTTACTTTTCTTTGTTTTTTGTTTTTTGTTTTTGTTTTTAGCTTTCTTGCTGTGATTTTGTCCTTTCATTTAAAACCTTCTTCTGTCTCCTCATTTTGTCTAACTCTCTGTGTCTGTTTCTATGTGTTGGAAAAGTCAACTATGTTTCCTGCTCTTGAATGTAGTGGCCTTTTGAAGAAGAGGTCCTATGGTGTCCTCCAGTGCAGTGTCTCCTGTTTACCAGAACCTAGTGGTTCAGGAGTGTCTCATATATGTGTGGTGTGTACCCTGCCATTGTGGCTGAGCCACTTTTGCCTGCAGTCCAGTCATCAGCAATGACTCTTTTTGCCTGCCGTGGGGATGGTTTGGTCCCTATGTTGTTATTGGGCAAGTCTGGGGTCACTTCAGGCTTGAGTTGACTCAGACCAGGCATTTGCTAGAGATGGAGTAGCACTGAACTGCTGGGCATTTGCCCTGTGCTGATCACTGAGAAGCTTTCATTGGTGGGTGGGGTCTGCAGTCATATCTGATGTCTGTCCCCAGCCCACTTTGGGGCTGCAGTCAACAGGTGTGATGTGCATTTATCTTCCCCTCTCCCTAGGGCAGGAGTCACTTTGGAGTGGTGCTGGTTCCTGTTGGGGCTACTTGTATACTGTCAGGCTTATAGCACTACTTTGGATGGGCTTTGGCCAAGGGCATAGTGTAGGAGCCAGGTATTCAGGAGAATGTGGGGGTGGGTCTGCGTCAGTCATCTTTGGGAGGGGACCTGAAGCCACTGGGGACTGAGGGAGGCTGGACTGGAAGGGCCAGGTCTGCAGAAGCTCACATGGGGTGGGGCACCAGTGTTAGCAAGGTTTGCTCAGGTCTGCCATGGAAGGAGACCTGGAGCTAGGCCTGGCTGAAGGGGGTGTGTCTGTAGGAGAATGTGGAGGGTGGGGTACACTGTTATGAAGCTAGATGGAGAGTGTTGGTGCTGTGCTGGTTCCTGAAGATGTCCATGTGTCTAGGCTGGGGAACAGGGGAGGGGAATGGCACTTGTGAGTTCTTTTGTTCTTGGAGACATCTCCCAATGACCTGTGCCCCTCCAGCACAGGCTCTGAGATTAGTAAACAAATCTCCTGCAGGCATTTTTCAAACTGCTGCTTCTATGCTGTATCCCCTCTGAACTATTTGTTATGCTGTCTCATTAGGGGTGGGGACTCAGTTTCCTCTTGCCCTCCAGACTCTCCCTGAGCTGAGCCTCCTGGTTTTTAAGGTTCCAGGTGTTAAGCCCTGCTGATGTAAGAACTTATGAAATTCAACCCCTCTGGTTTTCAAAGCCAAATGTTATAGGGATTCATTCTTTCTTTGCCTGGGGTTTCTGGTGTGAGAGTTTGTTTCTCTTTCCCCTCTGCATCTGTGGCATCTCTTCCTCCCTCCTGCAGACAGTCCTATGGGTTCACCCTTCCTATCCTCTTCAATGTGGCTTCTTTATTACATTTTGCTCTGGAGAGTCTGTTCTACTAGTCTTTGGTCATTTTCTGCTTTATTTACTCTGATGTGGGTGTTATCTTGTCATATCTGTGGGACAAGGTGAGCTTAGGGTCTTTCTACTCTACCATCTTCCTTGGAAGTCTTCTGGCAGGTTTGTTTTTAAATCATAAAGTGATACTAGATTTTGTCAAATGCTTTTTATGCATCTATTGAGATGACGATATGGTTTTTCTTTTTTTGTTAATATGACTTATATAACATCTAAAAAACACAGTATGAGGAAGGAAAATTACAGGTCAATATCAGATGGGTAACAAAGTGAAAACCCCAAAGAAAATACAAGCAAAAAAAAAAAAAAAAAAAAAAGAAAATAGAAGCAAACAAAATTTTATAATAGGTAAAAACGATAATGCATCATCATCTAATTGGACTTATCCCAGGAATGCAAGATTGACTTAATATTAGAAATCCTATTCATAAGGGCAGAAAGAGATTAATTTTTGTATTCCCATTTTGTTTTAGTTTTGATTTTTAGAGATTAACTTTATCTCTAAATTTTTATCTTATAATTATAATTTATCTTATTTTTTATAATTTATCTTATAGTTATAAAGAATATTTCTGTGGTTCCATTATCAAATCTATAAAGCAAGGTACATTCAGAGAAGTTCAGGCTCTGTCCTAGTCCCCTCCATGACTTCTCCGTCCTTACTTTTTAAGGTAATCATTAAAAAAATTATGACTTATCTTTCCATTAAAATATAATTGTCTCCCACTCCTTTTTAGATGAATGGTAGCACACTATACATTTATTTACTTAAAAATATATCTTCAAAACTTCTGTGTAGTGGTATGTATAAATGGTCCTCATTTCTTTATATAGCTCCATATAATTCTATTATATAGGTATGCTATAGCTTATTCAACAATCTATTGATGGGTGAGTGAGGGATTTTTGCACTTACAGATAGTTCTGTAATGAATAACATTGCATTTGTGTCTTTTTTTGACTTTTGCCTTTTTATCTTTGGGATATATATTCCTAGAAGTAGGATTGGTGGGTCAAAGAGTAAATGCATAGATAATTGTCAAATTTCTTTCCTTAGGAATTGTACAATTTCACATTCCCACCAACAAAGAATGAAAATATCCATTTCTCAGAGCTTCACTAACAGAGTATGCTGTCAAAATTTTAGATATTTGCCAATCTAGTAGGTGTGAATGAAATCACATTTTTCTTATGAGTAAGGTTGAGGATCTTTTCCTATGGTTAACAGCCATTTGCATTTCTTTTCTCTTAATGGTGTGTTCATAACTCTTGCTTATTTTTCTATATGATTTTCTATATAGTTGTGGCCTTCTCTAGTTTAGAAAAATTTTTAAATCTTAAAAGCGATATTAACTTTTTAGAATATAAGTTTCCTCAGTGTGTTGGTTCAGACTTTTTTCCTTACACAAAAAGAAATCCAGAGGCGGGTGGCTGCCATCATTGGCTCAGTGACCCAACAATGTCAGTGCCAGGCTTTCTGAGATTCTCTAGATTCCCATAGAGTCACATTATGAAAGATAGGTAGCACCATAGAGATGGTTCCAGAGATATGTGTTGCTTTTATTAGGAAGGTGAAAGCTTTCACAGAAGCCCCCAACAGATTTGCATTCATTTAGTTAGCCAATACTAGGTTATGTACCTCTCACCTCCAGCTTCAGAGAAAGTTGAGAAAGAAAATATCTCATTTTTCCAGCCTCTGGAGTGGAGGTGAGCAAAGATAGGGAGATTGGAATGCATGTTGAGTTATCCAATTAACTACCACAAACAGAAACGAGCTAGTTTAGGTCAAATGGAAGATTCATCTTTTCTCCCATTCTGTGACATGCCTGCAAATCCTCAACGAGCTAGTAGTTGGGTTCACAACTCCAAAAGGGAATTCAGTCTGTGTCCAAGAAAAGGTTGGTGTGGAAACAATGTTATAGTGGACCAAGGAGCTGAGGAAACAGGAAAATAATAGATTGGTGTTGAGAGAAGTCTGGCTATGGAGGATGGAGAAAGTATAAGGATAGCTTGAGAAGACCTGGGACCAAGGATGACCAGAGATGATGTGCTTTATTTTAAAGATTTTATTTATTTATGAGAGAGAGAGAGAGAGAGAGAGAGTTGGAGAGGGAGAAAGAATCTGAAGCAGACTCCATACTGATCACAGAGGCCAACATGGGGCTGGATCTCACAACTACAAGATCATGACCTGAACAAAAACCAAGAGTCAGACACTTAACCAACTGAGCCACCCAGGCACCCCAGAGATAATGTGTTTTAAAATATGGAGGAGTCTTGAAGGAAGACTTTGATGAAACATGAAAAGAGAGTAATTGATAAAGGGAAGTTCTGGAGGAGAAAGAATGATGTGAGGGCAGTACAAGTGTACAGATGTGTTTGTGGTAGCAGGAGAGGTAGCTCTTCCTCTGAGATTGAGAGTATGAGAATGCAAAGCATCAGGAGCAATTTATATGAATTGTATGCAGATCCTGTCTTTAAGAAAGTCACAATCTGAAAGGAAGATGAGACATGACGTCTTCAGGAATACTTGGCTTCAAGCTAAAGAAATTCACTCAAAAGTTTAAGTTGAAGGTCATTGTGAAATAATAGAAAATATATATTGATCTCTGCTCCTGGTTCCTGGCACAGAGCCCCTAAAACCCTAGCAATTTCCTAAGTGATAAGGCACTGGGAACATCTTTTGTTCTAATATGTGGTCTTTGATCTCAGTTCCTGATGCAGAGCTCCTAAATCCCTTGGAATTTCCCAGGCTATAAGGACATTTTTTGTTCTAATGAGGTAACGCTTGATTGCTTCCTGGTTGGGGGCTGGTCACCAGAAAGACCATTATTAGAAGCTTGGAGCCTTCAGCCCCACTCCTCATCTTCCAAGAAGAGGAGAGGGGCTGGAGATTGAATTAATGATTGATCACACGTACTCCATACTAACTTGATGGGGACAGAAGCTCCTGTGGTTGAGACCCTTGTGGACTTTGTCTTATGTGTCTCTTCATCTGGATCTTCATCTATATCTGTTTTCATATCCTTTATTATATTATAAATTGGTAAGTGTTTCCCTGAGTTCTGTGAGCTGTTCTAGCAAATTATTGAATCCAAGAAGGTGGTCATAGGAAACTCAGATCTAGGGATGCCTGGGTGGCTCAGCGGTTGAGCATCTGCATTTGGCTCAGGGTGTGATCCCGGAGTCCCGGGATCGAGTCCCACATCAGGCTCCCTGCATGAGCCTGCTTCTCCCTCTGCCTGTGTCTCTGCTTCTCTCTCTCTCTCTCTCTCTGTGTGTCTCTCATGAATAAATAAATAAAATCTTAAAAAAAAAAAAGGAAACTCAGATCTATAGCCAGTTGGTCAGAAGCACAGGTGACAACCTCCCTTTGTGAATGGCACCTGAGATGGGGGAAGTAGTCTTGAATACTTAACCTGTGGAGTCTGAGCTAACTCAGCTTAGAGTTAGAACTGAATTGACTCTGATATTCAGCTGGTGTCACAGAGAGACAGCTTGGTGTGGACCACCCTCCTTCCTGAATCTGGTGTCGTAAGTATTGTGAGTGTGGTAGTGATGTGAAAGTAGTAGAGAAACACAGGCGTGTTTTTCCTATAGAGCCTGTTTATTAAAAAGATATAAAGGAATATCAAGGAAACCCAACTGTGAGGTTTTAAAAAATACCTTTATCAAGATACATATTTCTCATACTGTAAACTTTACCTATATGAAATTCAGTGGATATTAGCATATTCACTGAGTTGTGCAACTATCACCATGATCTAATTTAGGACATTTTCAACATCTCAAAAGAAATCCTAGATGAATTAGTAATCATGCCCCATTCCCACTACCTCCTGGTTCCCCACTGGCCCTAGGCAACCGCTGATCTGCCCTCTGTCCCTGTTCATTCTGCACATTTCACATAAATGAAGTCATATAATTTATAGTGTTTCATGTTTAGCTTCTTTCACTTAGCATAATGAAAGATTTCAAGGTTTATCCATGTGATAGTATGCATCAATACTGTGATTTTTTTTTTAAATTCCTAAACAGTGTTCCATTATATGGATATACTACATTTAATTTGTCCATTCATCAATTGATGGTTGTTTTGACTTTTTGGCTACTGTGCATAATGCTCCTATGAACATTTACACACACGTTTTTGTGTGGATATATTTCATTTCTCTTGGGTATATCCCTAGGAGTAGAATTGTTGAATCATATGGTATAAGGTGGTGTCTTGTTGGGGTTTTGATTTGCATTTCTGTAATGATTAATGATGCTGAACATCTTTCACATGCTCATTGGCCCATGAGTTGTGTCCCCCTCCTCAATTAATATGTTGAAGCTCTAACTCCCAATGTGATGGTATTATGGAGATGGGGTATTTGGAAGATAAGGTCATAAGGGTGAATTCCTCACGATGGGATTAATGTCCTCATGAGAAGAGACACCCAAGAACTTGTTCTCTTGCTCTCCTACGTGAGGACACAGAAAAAAAGAAAAGAAAAGAAAAAGAAAAAAAATAAGCTGTCTGCAAGCCAGAGAGAGGGCTCTAACCAGGAACCAAATCAGCTAGCATCTTGATCCTAGATTTCTCAGTTTCCAGAATGGGGAGAAATGTGTCTGTTGTGTGAGCTAACCAGTCTGTGATACTGTGTTGTAGCAGCCTGAACTAATACATTACCTAAGAAACCATTGTCTAGCCCAAGGTCAAGAAAATGTACTCCTATGTTTTCTTCTAAGAGCGTTATAATTTCCTCTCTCTCTGTTTTTTTTTTTTTTTTTTTTAAGAATTATTTATTTACTTCAGGGGGAAGGGGCAGAGGGAGAAGGAGAGAGAATCTCAAGCAGACTCCACCCTGAGTAAAGAGCACATCGCAGGGGTCAATCTCACTGCCCTGAAATGAAGGCCCTGAGATCCCAAGCTGAGCTGAAACCAAGAGTTGGACATTTAAATGACTGTGTCACCCAGAGGCCCCAGTTTCATCTCTCACATGTAGGATGATTATCCATTTTGAGAATTGAGTTGGCTCTGCATGCATCAGGGGTCCACCTGCAGTAATTAGCTGTGGCCAGGGAGGTGAGGTGTCTTGGCCCGCAGATTCGTTTTCTCCAGGGCTGTGAGGCTGTGAGTAGAGCTAGAACAATAAGCAGCCTCTGAAGCGAGGATTTGAGTGCAGGTGATTTATTAAATGCTCTAAGAAATCTGCGAGGGAGTGAGGGAAGCAGTATCGGAAGGGGAAGAAGCCAATGGAAGGAGGGATTTCAGTTGAAGTCCAAACCTCTCTGCCTGACCCCCTGGGGAGTCCTGGCATATAAATCACATCTGAGGGTTTGCAGCTCTTTGCAGGCAAAAGAGGTGGGCTTTGTGACCTTGCACCAGTCAGTCGTTGCTGGAGGGTGGGAAGAGGATGGGGAGTAAACTCCCCGACCTGTAACTCAGGATATGTGGAGTGGTGCATCGCAGCTGCAGGAGCCCACGGGCAATTGCTGAAGAAGGTCGAAGCTGCAAACACTTGGAACCAAAGTACACAGAGGCGGAGGGTGGGCACACTGCACGGGGCGGGGATCTGAATGGGGGCAAGGGCATCCTCTGATGACATGGCACGAGGTAGAAAATAACACACGGGGGGACCTGGGTGGCTCAGCGGTTGCATGTTTGCCTTCAAGCCATGATCCTGGGGTCCCCACGGGGAGCCTGCTTCTCCTTCTGCCTGGGTCTCTGCTTCTGTCTGTGTGTCTCTCATGAATAAACACATAAAATCTTTAAAAAAGAGAAAGAAAATAATACACGACATCAGAGAGATGCAGATAAAAGTGCTGGAGAGTTATTGGAAGAAGAGTGTTTCTTCCCTTTTTTGCTCTGTTGTGTGATGAGGATTATTTTTTTTTAAGATTTTATTTATTTATTCATGAGACACAGAGAGAGAGAGAGAGAGAGGCAGAGACACAGGCAGAGGGAGAAGCAGGCTCCACGCAGGGAGCCCGACGCGGGACTCGATCCGGGGACCCCAGGATCACAACCTGAGCCGAAGGCAGATGCTCAACCTCTGAGCCACCCAGGCATCCCATGTGTGATGAGAGTTTTATGGTAACTTTCAGAGACGTGAAAGTGCCCCTAAGAGGCTGCAAGGATCCCCTGAAGGTGGATTGAAACCATCCAGTTGGTACAGTACCAGCACCAGTCTGGTTGCTGAGTGGGCTCAAAACTCAGGTGTCTTCTCATAGAACATTGCGTCCTGCTTACCTCCCGGGCCGGGGCCGCATTCCCACATCATGGACACGGAGCCTGCTGCTTGCTTGCCACATCTGGGGTAGGCCCTATAGATTCCTGGTGTCTGTCTCCGCCCGCCCTCGGATATGGAGTGTAATCCTCACCACCTTTTACCTTTCCGAATGGTATCCCTCCCCTTCCATGCCCCAAATAACAAGGCTGTCTGTTCTCCCTCCCTAAGCAGCTCATTTCTAAATCTAATCCTGGTGGATGATGGGTAGATGTGGTGATACAGTTAACAAGTCTCTAATGTGGGCAATTATAACCTAGAATATGGCTTGGCTTAGGTCTCTCCCACTCACGTGCACAGACTGATTCAGTAACGCACACCCACTCACAATTACCCTCTTGTGTCTGAGAAAATCCCATAGCCGGGCCTCACAGGCAACAGACCCGAGCTGTGCACATCCAGGCACACACAGGCCCGCAAACGCCCACGGGCCCTCACACGCTCTCAGAGATGTTTACTATAGTGGCTGTGTTTGGCGTGTCTTCCCAGACAACACCCCTTTTTAGAAAGGCCCTGCCCAAGGCTCTGTTGCAGAGGTGGGTCAGGGTGGCTGTGTTTGCAGCAGCTATCCTGCCCCTTCTCCCATCACGCGTGGCTGCTTGTACCAGATGGTCACTTGCCCTGGGATTTCGTAAGCACAAGTGTTTTTAGGAATTCTTTGGTGGCCAGTAGCAAAACCAACGTAGGAACCAGAGGGATCTGCAGGACGCGATGGCAGGACAGGCAGAAAGGCTTTGTGAGGTT
This sequence comes from Canis aureus, assembly GCF_053574225.1. Lineage (NCBI taxonomy): Eukaryota > Metazoa > Chordata > Mammalia > Carnivora > Canidae > Canis > Canis aureus. The sequence goes on from NC_135642.1 coordinate 41,024,023, forward strand.
CTAGAACTGAAACCAGAAGCCATCTTCAACCCAAGCAGCTTCCCTTCCCTTCTTCCTTTTTTCTCTTTGGGACAGGGGAGGTTTTTCCTCTCTCCTCTGCTTCTCTTTTCTCTCTAGCTGAAAGGCCTGTACTCAAATCACTTGGAGCATTTATTAAAATTCAGAGCCCTAGATCTCTGGGAAGAGAGCCAAGGAAATTACATTATTAACAAACGCCCCAGGTGATCCTTCGGCAGGCAAAAGTTTGAGAACCACCGTGCTAAGGTGCCGCATAATTCAAACATTGACATATCTTTAAGACAGGTCCTTCTGGTTACACCACCACCAACTAACTAATATTCACATGCTTGCTCCGATCCCAAATTTCTCAAAGTGAGAAGCCGCTGATGCAGCAGGAGTCAGATGTCACAGGCCCAGGGGCTGTGGCCGTCAGTGAGGGGGGCGGCCTGGTCCAATCAGAAGATGCAGACCCTGACGGGCTGGGGGGACTGACCAGCTTGTCCTCCGTTCCAGCAGCTCCCAATTCCTCATCATTAGTTCCCTTGCACGTAAGTGGGCTTGGGTGGGCTATTTGCACTCAAGTGACTCCCAAGGCACAAGTAAGTCCTCAGAAACACTCGGGCACACGTTCTCACTGTACACATACACGTGTGCATTGGCTGACAAGTACACACTCATCGTTGAGGGCACTGTGGGAGAGGTTTGTTCTGGTAATGATCTCTTTGCAGCTCAGTAGGACTATAAAAAAGGTGGGGGACCTTTGTTAATTATATATCTTACATTCAATGAAACATAATATTTAATTTAAATAATTGCAGGAGGCGACTTTGATGCTTTGATTCACTTCCCAGAACACACTGTTCCTCTCCCTCCCTGGTCTGCTGAGCTGATGTCTCAGGATGAAAGACCAACCTGGCTCTGTCCCTTTTACAGGATCTTTGTCCTTAAAAATGACGAGCTGCTTCCCTGATGTAGTATAAAGCCAGCATCACAGTCGTTTCACTAGCTTTAAAAAGGAAACTCCAGCTAAATATATTCATTTTATCTTTTCTAAACAGCAGAGTGGAGAGATGGTGCTTACTTAGAACAGGCTGCTGAGAGGAGGCAGGTGTTCTGTGTGGATGGCCCCACGAGTGAGTCAATGGTGGACACCGCTTCTTAATCCACTCCCCCCCCCAGACTGGCCATGTTGGCTGATTTTGGCCACACCTTGGCCACAGTGCCTTGGGCACTGTCCATCTCTGTGGGCTTTCAGTAATCAAAAGACAAACCATCTTCTGCTGGCCCTGCCCTCAGCAAGGTCTCCAGAGGCGAAAGGTTGGGTGACCTGGTGATAACCCCCAAACACTATATAACACTACAAAACCAGCTACAAAACTCAAACTCTGACAAATCAGGCTGGGAATTCCTCTTTTGACAAAAGCTTCCAGAGTTCAGGTGGCCAGGAGGCTCATGCCAACATCTGAATCTCAGGATCTTTGCTTAGCTGGGAGCCTCCAAGGCAATGCATCTGGCTGAGTCCACGCCAGCTGGCTGAGCACATCCCTGGAATTGCCTCTGTCTCCTTTCTGGAAGACAAGAGTCTTGACGCCGAATGTAGGTCACGTTTGTGTCCAAGATTTTTTTTTTTTCTTTTTTTTTCTAAGACAGTGTCTGGGAAGTAGCTGGGCTGGGGGTGGTTTGGGACAGGGAGGAGGGAAGCTAACATTGTTGAGTGTCTCTGATGTGTCAGAGACAGTGGCTGGTGTACAGACACTGTGGCCTTTGAGCCTCACTAGTCTTGTGAGCGAGGGAGGCTTAGCCCCACTTCACAGATAAGGAAACAGGGACACCGAGGCATCACTGGCTAAGGTCATCCAGTTGGTAAGAGGCAGAGCCAGGATTTTAAGCTACGCTGTCTGGTTCCAGAGTGACTCCCTTTTCCATTGCAGCTGCTATTGGAGAGGGGTAAGGTGAGGGTTCTCCTCACCTGGGCTAGCTCCCCCAGCTTCTAGAGGCTCACGGCAGTAGAGAGGGGGTCCAGGTAGGGCCTACGGGCTCTTCAGTTTGGCCAATGAGCTGCCGCAGGGCCAGGCCACTGTATCCCACCCATTTATTCCATCTCTCTCCTCTGCCTTCATCTTCTCTCTTTGCCAATCAAATACTCCCCATCAATCTGATACTAAAATAACAATGGCAAGAAAAGAAAAGAAAGAAGAAAAGAAAAGAAAAGAAAAGAAAAGAAAGAAGAAAAGAAAAGAAAAGAAAAGAAAAGAAAAGAAAAGAAAAGAAAAGAAAAGAAAAGAAAAGAAAAGAAACCTCCTTGACCTCCATCAGCCGCCAGCCATCATTTTATCTTTATGGACTGATGTACCTCCCTTCTCAGCTGAGCTCCTTCAAAAAATTATCCTCATATCATGTCCCCACTTCCTTGCTGTCTTCTTGTCCCATTCCAGTCTGGCCTCCTCTCCCTGCTCCGCTGAAAGTGCCCCACCATGGCCACTACTTACCTTCTTGTCACTAAATTCATTAGACACTTTCCATTCTCATATTATTTGGTTTCTCAGCAGCATTGACATTTTGGCCTCTGAGTCTCTCTTAATGCCTTTGTTTTCTTTTTTTTTTTTCCATGACAATGCATTCTCTGGATTTTCCTCCCCCTTCTCAGCCTCTTCTCCACCTAGCCTTTAAACATCCAGGTTTTTCAGGGCCCGGCATCAGCCTCTTCCCTTCTGATTCTACATCTGCTCTCCAATGTCACCCGTGTCCATGGCTTAAATACCTCCAGCTGCTAATGATGCCCAGCGCTGTATCTTCAGCCTCAATGATTTTCCTGAGTTCCAGATCCATGGATCCAATTGTTGATGTAAAGGTCTGGCAAATTTTTGTGAAACAGGGCAGATAGTAAATGTTTTAGGCTTTGTGGGCTAAATGATGTCTGTTCCCTCAACTCTGTCATTATAGTGGACTCAACCATAGACAACATGACAATGAATGGGCATGGCCATGTTCCAATAAAACTTGATTTATGGACACTGAAATTAGAATTTTATACAATTCTCATGTGTTAGGAAATGTTATTTTCCTTTTGATTTTTGCCAACGTTTAGAAATGTAAAAACCAGATGCGGTTGATAGACTACAGTTGATGGCCTGCTGGTCTACCCGTTGGTTCACTCAGACAGCTGGTAGACATCTCACGCCAGTGTGTCCGCAGTGGAAGTCTGAACTTTCACCTCTAGATCTCAGTGTCCCCAGCTCACTGAAGGACAACCTCAAGACTCACAATTGCTTGTGCAAGAAATCAGGGAGTCGATCCTTGATGGATCCTTTTTCTCACTCCTCTCTACTGTCAATGACTAACCACCAAGTCCGGTAGATTTTCTTTCCTAAGTACACGTAGAGGATAATATTGTGAAATGTCTGCCATGGTTTTTATTCTGGGAATGTGAGTTGGTTCACTCTCTCATGCCCCACGAGACTTTTCTCAAATATCACCTTCCCCATCGGGTCTAGCTTGATGCCCTCTCTTCGTCCTCCAGAGCTTTACCCTGTTTTCCTTCCTCACCTTCTGCATTTGTCACTTGAAATGCACTGTGGAATTTACTACCTATTATTGCCATTGTTTCTGGCCTGCCTCTCCTGATCAGAATACCAGCTCTCCAAGGGCAGGGATTTTTGTCTATTTTGTTCACTGTTGTGTCCCAGGGACCTAGAGCAGTGCCCAGAGAAGGGACTCAACTGACTTGTGTTGCCGAGGTGTAGATTTCTTCATGAGGAAGGCAGGACTGGCTGAGACAAAAGGAATCATTGCTATTCACAAATGGGACTCTTCAAAGAAGTGTTTCTTGACCCTAGCTGCACATAGAACCATCTGGGAGCTTTGAGGATCCCGCTGCCCAGACTAAGCCCCAGCAGACCAATTAAATCAGAAGTTCCCAGAATGGGAACTTTTTCAGGTCGCTCCAAAGAGCAGCCAAGGTTAAGAACCACTGCTTTAAAGCAACGGGAATTATAATGGTCATAAAAGCAAATTTTTTGTTTACGAAAGTCAGGCTTTGTGGTGGAGAAAAAAGCATGTGTGGGTTCTGAAGATCCCGAGCTCGGAGAACTGGGTGTTTGAGCAGGGAAGAAAGTAGATTACGGCATGGAAGGAGAGACAAGTTCAGCAGTGTTGGGGCTGGTACCATAGTCCCTGTGTCCTGGCTCACACTGTGGATAGGCTTGGGGATGAAGAGTTGGGAAAAGGCTTTCTTTTAACCCCTTAACTTTTCATTTTGAAATTATTTCTGATTTGTAGAAAAATTGAAGAGAGAATAAAGCACAGAAATTTCTCACAGGGATCCCTGGGTGGCGCAGCAGTTTAGCGCCTGCCTTTGGCCCAGGGCGCGATCCTGGAGACCCGGGATCGAATCCCACGTCGGGCTCCCGGTGCATGGAGCCTGCTTCTCCCTCTGCCTATGTCTCTGCCTCTCTCTCTCTCTCTCTCTCTCTCTGTGTGTGTGTGTGTGTGTGTCTCTCATGAATAAATAAATAAAATCTTTAAAAAAAAAAAAAAGAAATTTTTCACATACCCTTTGCCCAGCTTCCCCTAATGTTATCATGCTACAGGACCCTTATACAATTGGAGAAACCAAAACATAAAACACTGAAAAATATTGTTAAGTAATTTGCAGGCTTTTAAAAAAAAGATTTATTTATTTATTAATGAGACAGAAAGAGAGAGAGAGAGAGAGAGAGATGCAGAGACACAGGCAGAAGGAGAAGCAGGCTCCATGCAGGGAGCCTGATGTGGGACTCGATCCCGGGTCTCCAGGATCACCCCCTGGGCCAAAGGCAGGTGCTAAACCACTGAGCCACCCAGGGATCCCCCAATCTGCAGGCTTTATATGAATTTCACCAGGTTTTCCAACAATGTCCCACTCCAAGAGGCCACATTGCATTTAGTCATCAGATAGTCTCCTCCAATCTGGGACAATTTCTCAGTCTGTCTTTGTCTTTCATGATGTTGACACTTTTGAAAAATATTCATCCATTTTTCTGTTGTTTTCTTATGATTAGACCAAGGTTATGTGTTTTGGGCAAGAATACAGCAGAAGTGATGTGCTCTTCTCACTGCATCTTATCAGGGGTAGGTGTTGTCCATCCGTCTGATTACTGGCGGGTGTTCATCTTGATCACTTGATGGTGTCTCCAGGTTTTGGTGGAGGAGTCTTTTGTCTCATTTCTTCTAACTCTTTGTGAACATAAGCAATGGAACATTTAGGTAGGGACAATCTGGATTAGTCTCTCATGCCACCTCACCTAGAAATTCCTTCACTTCCAGTGGTTTGTGAAGGGGATAAGCCAATGTTTCTGCCCCCTGGAGAGGGGCCAAGCAGGTGGAGAGTTCACCTGGCTGCTAGAGGACCCTGGAGCAGAAGCAGGGGGAAGGACAGTTCTGGGCCAATGCAGGTGGAGAGGCGGTCAGTCTCAGAGGACTGATGGGGCCAGCCATAGCAAAAATAGGTGGATGGTCAGAAGGGAGCAATACAAATCTTCCATAGCAATACCACTGTACAAGCCTTCCTCTACTTATGATGGGGTTATATCCTAATAAATCCAACGTAAGTTAAAAATAATCTGTCAAAAATGCATTTAATACACCTGACCTACCGAGCATCATAGCTTGGCATAGCCTACCTTTAATGTGCTCAGAACACTTACAGTAGCTCACAATTGGTTAAAACCATCTAACACAAAGCCTATTTTATGATACAGTGTTGGCTATCTCATGTAATGTGTTGAAAGTGAAAAACAGAAAAAGCAACGATTGTATAGTTATAGAATGGTTGTAAGTGTGTCAGTTGTTGATCTTCATGATGGTGAGGCTGACCGGGAGCTGTGGGCCTGATGCCCAGCACCGCGAGGGAGTATGGTACCACTTATTGCTAGCCTGGGAAATGATCCAAATTCAAAATTTGAAGTATGGTTTCTACTGAATGCATATTGTTTTTGCACTCTGATAAGGTCAAAAATTGTTAAGTTGAACCATCATAAGTCAGAGACTGTACGCTTAATCTGCTGGGAGAATGGACCATATATCACACTGCTGGGCGGTGTTACAGGAATGGAGTGGGGGTCAACACTGACACCCAGACAGACCTGGTTGCTCTGCTGTGCTCAGCAAAGACCAGGGAACAACATATAGACCAGGAGTCTCTTCCCTGGTTCCATGATGTCTTCCAAACCATGCTAGCTCTCGTGTATGTTTTTTTTTTTCTTTGTTTGTTTTCGTGTATGTTTTTCCTTCATGTCTCTTTTACTATTGTCATCACATGGTGATATGAATCATTATTTAATGATTATTTGCTGTTTAAACTATAAGGTCTATGAGGGCAAGAACTATCACCGTGTCCCTGGAGCCTAGTACAGTGTCTGGCTCGCAGGAGTGGATATTTATTGAGTGAATGAAAACATGAATAAACGGGAGTCATGCCTTTGGTCCGGATCTGAGGGGTTGGAGCAGGATTCTAAACACAGAATCTGCCTGCATTGCCCACCAAGATGCCATAGGAAAGAGGGAAGTCCTCCTCAGGTACCCTTAGGACAGGGACCACACATTCTTTTGCTCAGTTTTGCTAATTTGCATGTGTCTGGCCTTGTTTCCACAAGACCAGGCAACGTATGAGATTCATCAGCCTGGGACACAGGTGTGGGAGGCTGGTTACAGGTCACGCTGCAACCTGCTGGCACCTCAGCATCTTCCACTCTTGGCTCTCTTGACACCCAGACGGACCTCGTCCTAGCCAGGGTCTCTCTCAGCTCTCTTCCCATCTCCACCCTGTCCTTCCCATTGGCTGTAGGGCTTCCCCTACCTCACTCCAACAGGGGCCCCTGCCTTCCTGTCTCTGGACCCATAAAAAGCTACTTTGGTCTCCGTCAATAGGCTGTCTCTTTACGAGGGTGATGCTGGTTTGCAGAACGGAGCCTCCAGGTGGGGCAGGATGGAGCCAGCCCCCACAGACAGCTTTGCTTCTCCAGATGATGCATTAAGCTGCATCAGCAGATTTTTGCTTTTTATGAGGACAACTACGACTCCCGAAAGAAGCCTTACAGAGAGGGTACAGGGAGGGAGGGGAGCAGGGAGAGGAGTGAGGGAACATAATTCTCAAAGTTCAGAGAGCCCTGCTCAGATCCTGTCCTCTCTGCCATCTTCCTGTGTCATCGTTGGAGTCTCTAAGTGCACCAGTAATGCTCGCCTACCACTCACGCGGTGTGGACACAGGCTCACCCAGGTGCGGAACACACACAAACTTACACTCGCCACCACCATCCCTTGGCCTGCTGCCCTCTTCTGCTTTTCTCCCCTCTATCGCCCAGCTCACTCCTGGCCCTCCCCACTCCCCCACCTCAGTGACATTTCAATCATCCCTTACTCAGGGAGGCCCTGGCCCAGACTCCCGGTGAAGTGCTCTCAGAGCACCACGTGCCATGCCCCAGCCCCCTTTTGGTGTTGTCTGTAGTGGAATTTGACATTCATTTGTGTGTTTCTTTAATGAATATGTGCCTCACCTACCAGACTGTAATTTTCAAGTGACAGTCCGTTTTGTTCTATGCTCTGTACTTAGCACGTTGTCTGGTACGAAGCAGGTTGTCATTAAATAATCGCTGAATGAATTACAGGGTTTCCCTCGCGCTCTGGAAGCGGAGCTCCTGTGAACGTCTGTGTAAGCCAAAACGGTGCAACAGAGAAAAGAAATTACCATTAATTTATACGGGAACATTTTTTAAGCGGTCCCAGACCCAAAAAGTAATCCCTTTTCAGCTTTTCTGATACCTTAGGGCACAGCTTGCTAGTGGATGCACAAAATAAATTGAGATAAGGCCTGACGCTGAGATGCTGGTGTCAATCGTGGGGAAGGGGCATGATGGGGCCATTGGCACTTGGGGCCCATGCTGACTCCCTGCAAAACAAACACCGAACACTATTTTCAATTTTCACCCTTTTAATACCATTAACAGTGAAAATCCTCTTTGGGGTTTCTTCTGTTAGTGAAAACAGGTCCGGATGTAGGTTTTGTGTAAAAGGGTAGTGGTGTAAACTGAACTTTCATAAAGTGGGGCATGCCTGTAATGGTTGTGGGAGGCAGCTTCTGAGACTGCGCCCCAGGACCCCTACCTCCCAGCAGTTGTGCCTTTGTGTAGCTCCTCCCCCGAGGGTGGGCTGGGTCTAGTGCCTCACTCCCAAAGATGGGAGAAATGATGGATGTCACTTCTGAGATTAGCTTATAAAGGACTGTAATTCTCATCCCTCTCTCTCCCTCTCACTCCCTCTCTCTCCCCACCCCTCTCGTCTTGACTTGCTTGTTCTGATGAAGCCAGCTGCCATGTTGTGAGCAGCCCCATGGGGAGGCCTGTGTGGCAAGGAACTGAGGGTGGCTTCCAGGTGACAACCGGTGAGGAACCGAGGCCCTCAGTCCACCTACTGGCAGTGAACTGCCTCCTGCCAGCAGGCAGGTGAGTCAGGCCTTGAGATGGCTGGGGACTGGCTGGTCCCTTGGTTTCACTTTGTAGAGGACTTAGAGCCAGAGGACCCAACTAAGCCATGCCCCGATTCCTGACCCATAGAAACTGGGAAATGATAACTGTTGTTCCTTCCAGTCACCAAGCTTGGGGGTCATTGTTACACAGCACTGTTATGTACAGATGGCTAACGTAACCGATGGATGACCGAGACACCCACAGCCACCGTGCCCTGAGGTGTGTGCTCCTCAGAGCCTCCCCTCTACATCAATTGGCCTTCATCTCACCACACGTGAGCATCATTTGTGTGAGCACGCGCACACAGCACCCCCTCCACGAGCACACATATCTGAGCCCTGAGAGGCCCTCCACCTTTCTCACCCTTTGCTACCTTACAACCCCATTCAGGTGACATCTGTTTAGTAATTCTCTTGTGTCGAGCCAGAGCTCCAGGCCCACTTGGAAGCCACGCCTGACCCTACCACGGAGCCTCTTATCCTAACAGACCCCCTGCCCAGGCCTATGTCACAGCTGAGGCCAGACTTACCACTTGCCCAGCAGCCTTGTGAGAGCTGCTCAGTGTGAAGGTGGAGGCTGGCTCCAGCCTGAGGAGAGTAGCAGGAGAAGGGCGATTGCAGGGGAAGTTGTCTCTCATACCCCCCTCCAGTGCCCGCCTCTGCTCCACACAAGGCCGGCCTGTGCTCCTGTGGCAGCTCAGCCCCCCTCCTGCCAGCAGGGTCAGAATAAAAGGGAGCTGTTCCCAGCCTGGAGCCCTCCACCGGGCAGCAGTGGGCAGGGCGGCGCACGCCCCTCCCAGGCTGGCAGCTGGCTGGGCAGCAAGGACAGGGTGGCCCCTAACAAACAGGAGATCTCCTTTCTCCTCACTTGCTCAGTCCCAGCCTCCCAGAAGCTCTGGAGAGAGGCCTCCTGCAGCCCAGGACTCACAGGACACTTTCCTGGGAGTCACTTCTATGAGAGGGATCAATATCTGAAAGCACCAATAGGAAATGCTCACATTTCTGGTACTGGAGAGGGGGCTGATATTTTAGAGGCCTCTCCTCCAGGCAGATTTGCTGGCAATAGCATGAATATCCTTCACTGAGTGGCAGAAAGAGATCTAGAAAGCCCTTATTTCCAGCTCCTCTCTCCTGACCATCTTACTACTGACTCAGAGGCTCCTGCCTCGCTCTGGGTCTAATGAAGTTATTCGGAGTCCAGTGCTGGTTTCCTTGGGAAGGATGATTGAGGAACATCTGCAGGCATTTATGTCTTGCTTTCTCAGGCCTTATTTTCCCCTTGGCTCTGCTTTCTTTGGACAAAAATATGGAGCTCTGCTCTCAGGGAGAATGAGCAGCACAGGCAGGCTGAAGAACTGAGTCATCTGGATGGACTGTCCGTAGGGATTCTCAGGGCCCTCTGAGGCTATTTGCTTAGCTTAGACCTCAGGCTTTGGGCAAGGCCAGAAGCCCTCAGCTTGTGCTTCCCATAGACAGTGCCAGGGAAGCACTCTCAACTGTTGCTCCTGCCAATCACCTCTGAGGAGCCTGCTGCTTCAGACCTCAGAGAGAGGGGAGGTTCTCTCTCAATCTGAGAGGCTCTCACTGGCACCAGCACAGTCACAGGCTCTGACTGCAGAGAGTTTCAGGGGGTGCTGCAGTCTGGGCTGAAAGGTAAAGTTGAGGGGCATCTAGGTGGCTCAGTTGGTTAAGCATCCAACTCTTGATCTCAGCTCAGGTCTTGATCTCAGGGTTATGAGAAATCAAGCCCTGTGTTTGAAAAGAAAAGAAGACAAGAGAAAAAGAGAGAGAGAGAAGAAAAGAGAGAGGAAAGAAAAGAAGAGAAAAGAAAAAAAAATTGAGATAGCTTTAGAATTATTATTAGTGAATCTTGCCATGTGTCCCCAGAGGCCTGTGCCCTGTGTATCCCTCTGTCTCTGTGTGTTTGTGTGTAATGGCAATAAAAACAGGGACTTCTACCTGGACAAGTCTTCATGGGAAAAGGAATTGACTATTTCTCCTAATGCACATCTGTCCATCCATCCATCCATCCATCCATCCATCCATCCATCCATCCTCTGACTACTTATTTACTATCTATCTCTCATCAATGGCCATGTGGTCCTGTGTATCAAGGAACTCATGATCTAGTTCAGGAGACCAACATCACAAATGGTGGCAGTGGGGCAGGTGATGGTCTCTGGTTGGTATCAGATAGGCGCTGCATCTATGATCTGTGCTCAAAAATGCCCTAATTAAAAAAAAAAAAAACAAACACCCTAATTTACATCTGTGCTCAAAAATGCCCTGTTTTCCAACCTCCCAAGGACTTCCAGGTCTTAGACCTTCCACTTCCAGCCTCTTGTCTTCCCTTCCTATTTCTCCAGCTTTCCAGGAGCCTCTACTCTGTTGGAACCTTGGTTCCATTTAGGCTCAATCATTTGCCTTCCTTGTGCCTATACTGACATTCTGAGCACTGGTCCTTCGTGCCCTGGGGCTATTATACATACATGGTCTCCAGCCAGTTGGTCCCTCCACATGTCTAGTAATTCTTTTATGTTTCTGTAGAGTTTCATTCTTCTTCTTCTTCTTCTTCTTCTTCTTCTTCTTCTTCTTCTTCTTCTTCTTCTTCTTCTTCTTCTTCTTTTTCTTCTTCTTCTTCTTCTTCTTCTTCTTCTTCTTCTTCTTTTTCTTCTTCTTCTTCTTCTTCTTCTTTCTTCTTCTTCTTCTTCTTCTTCTTCTTCTTCTTCTTCTTCTTCTTCTTCTTCTTCTTCTTTCTTCTTCTTCTTCTTTTGAGCTTTATGCTTCTTGTTCTCCACACAGGCCATTCCGGCTTGTCCTCAAACCTCCAACTCCACTGTTGCCCTGTCTGTTATGTCTCAGCCTCCATTAGAAGTCTCCCTGCTGCCACTTTACAGATAAAATCCCATCTTCCTGTCATCACACCTCAGAACTGTCTGAACCTGCATCTGTATATCCCTCCTACCCTCATTACCATGGTTGGGGGGGCGGGGTCTGCGCCCTAGACTCCAGTCCCTCTCACCTTCTCAGGGACTATTTTTCTCCCTCCCCACTTACAGCTGCAATCTTTATCTCTTAATCAGCCTCTTGCCATCAATATTTACATATGCTCGAGTTTTTTGTCTTAAAAAAAAAAAGCCTTTACTGATACCACTTGTGTCATCTCCATCTGTCATCCCACCTCTTCTCTTGTTCACAACAAAACTTCTTGTGTATTTCCTATGCTCATATACCACATTCCTTGCTTACTCCTCAACACTCGGTCGTCAAGTTTTTGCTCACTCTTATCCATTGACACTGCTTTCTTCAAGATCAAGGATGTTCTGGTGCCAAACTCAGTGGGCATTTCCTATTTCTTTTCATTTGATCTCTCAGTTGACCACTCCTTTCTTATGAGTCTTGCTCCCTTGGCTTCCGTGACCTTACTCTCCCATTTTCTCTCCATCCTTCTGACCACTCCTCTTTAGTCTTCTTCTTCTTCTTTTAAGATTTTATTTATTTGAGAGAGAGAGGGCGGGGAGAGAACATGGGGAGGGGGAAGGGTAGAGGAAGAGGGAGAAGCGGACTCCCCGCTGAACAGGAAGCTTGATGTGGGGCTTGATCCCAGGACATGATCCCTATGATCATGACATGAGCTGAAGGCAGATCTTTGACCGACTGAGCCACCCAGGCAGCCCTAGTCTTCTTTTCTTTAAACCAACATGTTTATTATTTTATTTTTAATTTAATTAATTTATTTTTTGAGATGGAGGGAGAGAGTTTGAGAGAGAGAAAGAGAAAGAGAAAGAGAGAGAGAGCAAGCATGAATAGGAAGGGGGGCAGAGGGAGAGAGAGCAAGAATCTTAAGTAGGCTCCACACCTAGTGTAGAACCTGACATGGAGCTCAATCTCATGACCCTGATATCATGACCCAAGCTGAAATCAAGAATCAGATTTTCAACTGACTGAGCAACCTAGGTGCTCTGGCCTTTTTAGTTTTCTTTAATGCTTTCTCTGACTGTTGCTCAAATGTTCCTACTCTCTGGGACTCTCTCCTACTCCCTCTTGTTAGGCTACATACTGTAGCATCTAATCTGTTCTGTTAGCATTGAACCTTGATGACTTCTATGTAGTGAGGACTTTTGGTTGCTAATGATAGAAGCTCAATTCATACTAGCTCAAGCAAAAATAAAGAGAAGTTTTAGGCTAGCATAACAGGCAACTTTAGAGGTGGCATTAACTTCAGATATTTCTTGTTCTAGGGACTCAGATGATGTCATCAGACCTCTCTTCCTCTGTGTTCTCTGCTAGTTCTGCTTCTCTGTTTGTTGGCCTTATTCTTTTCTATTGCAGACAGGCTTTTTTTTTTTATGCAGATGGGATGGGGCAGAGGAGTGGATGTATACAACCCAAGATGATCTAGATCACCATTCTTCGGAAAGAACTTCCATCTCCCAACATTGTTATTTCATTCCCAGGAAAGGGGTCTGGTTAATCCAATTAGAGTTACATGCCTACATAATGGACTAGTCAGTGAGTTTAGGGTAGTAGTGGGGATCTGTAATTGCCAGTCCACCAGGACCACAATGAATTGTAGAAGTACAGCTTTCTAAAGGAAAAGTAAGGTACCATAATCAGAAAGAGAGAGGAATACAGAATGGACAAGACAGGTATTCATTGTAATTTATTCTTCCAGTCTGGACCTTTCCCCTATGCTTCAGTTTAGCCATGTGATATGTATCTCTGCTTGAATGTCTCCAACTCAAGAAGTCTTTGCATGGATAACCTAGAAAATAAATCCTGAGTCACAATGCATATGATAAGGCTTTATTAGGGAGCATACTTTCAGGATAGCAAAGAGTGAGAGAAAAAAGATAAATGAGGAAGGGAAAGAAGGAAGCAAATATAAGGTGATGTGTTACCAAGTGTTGTGGGTTGAACTGTGTCCATCAAAAAGATAGGCTGGATCCTAACTTCTGGTACATGTGAATGTGACCTTATTTGGAAGTAGGGTCTTTGCAGATGCAGCTACTTAAGGGAAAGTTTTACTGGGATAGGGTGGGCCTTAAATCCAATTTGTTTGCGGCCCTTATGAGAAAAGGAAAGGACACTCGGGGACAGACATAGGGAGAGAAGGCCATGTGAAGACAGAGGCAGAGATTCTAATGATGCTGCCATAAGCCAAGAAGAATACTTGTAGGGCCACAGGCTGCTAGAAGAGGCAAAGAAGGATTCTCTCCTGGAGCCTTCAGAGGTAGCACAGCCCTGTCAACATCCTCATTTCAGGCTTCTGTCCTCCAGAACTCTGAGAGAATTGATTCCTGTTGTTTCAAGCCACCTGGGTATTTTGTTATGGGAAAGTACTACACCAAACTAGCCACAACTTCATTAAAAAATGCAGCCAATTGGGGCACCTGGGTGGCACAGCGGTTGGGTGTCTGACTCTTGGTTTTGTCCCAGGTGGTGATTTCAGAGTTGTGAGATTAAGCCCCATGTCAGGCTCCATGCTCAGTGGGGAGTCTGCTTGAAATTCTCTCTCTCTCTCCTCCCCCTCAAATACATAAATAAATAAATATTTTTAAAAATGCACAGGTACTTGGGCATGTTGGAGTGTCTTCTAGACAGGACTTACAGAAGCACCATGCCTAGGAACACTCCTTTGGGGTAGGAGACATAAAAATCTAGTGATTTCTTCCTTTCCCCTACTTCATGGGTCAAGTCTGCTTCATGAGTATTAACGCTCATGCATTTCTGGGTTGTGTTAACTGGCATCCACTGGAGAAGCCAGACCATAAGTTTACAGTTTGGTGTTTCATGTAAGCCTAAAATTGATCAGAGAAGCCATATCTTGGAATGGGTCCAGCCAAGTTCAAGAAAGGCTGGAGCTTGTAAGATTATTGATGTAGACAAAGTGGAATGAGGCAGGGAAGCTGTAGTACATCCTATTATGCAAAGAACTGGAGATGAAGCATCACCTGGGAAACTGCTGGACAAGCTGCAGGCCCTGGGTGGAACAGAGTCAACCGTTTGTGACAGCTCCTTGTGGAACACGTAGAGAAGGTGCTGGTGGTATGGCTTCCCAAGTCCACTACATAAGGAGCCGTGCCCTTGCTATGGCTACATGAGAAGCAGTTCAAATAGCTAAAGATAATTCCCCCAAGACCAACCTGACTTGGCATATGATAAGTGGGCACCAGTGATTGCAGCTGGGCAATCCCCTTTGGACTTGGGGGGCAGGTGGGGATGAGCAAATCTTGGGGTGTGTACATAACAGGATCTAGAATAAAGTCCAAACTGCATTTGTCATCATCCCTCTCCAAACCCAAACTTGCTATTCCTGTGCTTCCTGATTCAATAACCCGAGCCACAAACTATAGAGTTGTCCTTGACTTTTCCTTTTTCTCCCGTGTTTAATCCATTGCCAACTGCGATCAGTTCTGCCTCCATGACATCTCTAGATTCTGACCACTTCTTTCCATTTCCATTACCAAAGTACTCTCCCAGATGACCATTTTTTCTAGGTTGAATATTGCAAGAGTCTCCAAATGGGCTCCTTACCTTTTGTCTTGTCTGTCTCCAAAATGTGCCCCTCCCTGCAGCCAGCGTAATCTCCCTGAAACACAAATCTAAACCAAGTTACACCCATGCAGACAATTCTTCAAAGGCTCTTCATTGATCTTAGGATAAAGATCCAAATACAAGGGCTCTGCAATGCTCTGGCTCCACTGAATCCTCTTCGTTCTTGTCTTGCTGCTTCTTTCTTGCATGCTACAATGCAGCCACTCTGAATTTCTTTTAGCCTTTCTACCATGCTATGCTCTCACTGCATCTCTCCATTCATTCACCCAGCAAGTGTCTGGTGAGTGCTTACTGTGTCCGAGCACTGTTTTAGGTCCTGGGAATATAGCAGGGATGCTCTCTTCCTCTTGAGCCTTTGCACAGACTGTGCTTCCTGCCTCAGATGTCCTCTCTGGCAGACAATGAGAACTGGCTACTCAGGAACTTCTCTCTTGTCTTCCTATTGGAGAGCTTGGAAAATAAAAAGACTGTTTCCCAGTCTTTCTTTTAGGTAGAGGACACATACGGTTCTGGCCAAGGCGATCAAGGCAGAAGTCTATCTAAAGGGCATCCTTTCCTGAATAAAAATTCTCATTAAGGGCCTTTTGCCTTTCCCTCTTCTTTCCACATAGAAAATGGACGTAAAATCTAGGGGTGCAGCAAGAATGAGGCAAGAATGAGGAGGCAAGAATGAGGAGAGTAGCCTCCATGCTAAGGAGAGTGAATAGAAATAGGGAAAGAGCCCAGTGCTGAGGCCACTATGCACAGGCATGTCGGTTGTACACTGAACAACTCTAGGGGGCACCATTAGCATAGACCGTGATCTCGTTAAACTGCTGCACTGGCCCTGGCTCTGGTCTAATCTCCAAAGGGAGGTAAGTGGAGGGACGGACAGGAAGCTCTGAATTCTGTAAATTGTGGATTTTCCCAAATCTCTCCCGCAACCAAATCATTTCCATGACCCTTGTGAGAAGGCTTTTGAAACTCAGAGGCTGAGAACTGACTCCATCCTTTGCACTGTTGCCTCTCCCTAAGGCAATAATAAATGATGACTTGCTTAGTTCAGATGGGGAAAGAAATCGGAAAGGAAAAGAGGAAGGAAAGAATGAAGGAAGGGTTAGAATTCATTGGTTAACATTTTAAACCATTACCTTGTGACAAGTGTACCCAACAGAGGTCTGTTCCATCTCTGATCTCCTCTTCCTCGCCTGCCCAGACCTTAGCCTTGATCTAAAGGCTTTTCCACTTAACAGTATTATGGAAACAAACATTCGTGTTCCATAGACTCCTCTGCCCAGCCTGTAGCTTCAAGCGGATTATAAACAGACTCCCCTCTTGCCAGGGAGCTCAGGCCAGATGACCAGGCTCTAAGAATGTATCCCCATTTATTTATTAAAGTTTTTCCTATATTAAAAAATATAATTTTGGGAGGCACCTGGGTGGCTCAGTCAGTTAAGCCTCTGCCTTTGGATTGGTTCGTGATCTAGGAGTCCTGGAATCTCCTGTCCCTGTGCCCCTCCCCCTTGCTCATGTTTTTTTTTCCTCTCTCTCTCTCAAATAAATAAATAAAATCTTAAAAAATACATAATTTGGGGAGATGTTTGGAAACATGAAATTTTTCCACGAGGGGTTGCCTGAGGGCCAGGGGACCCTGCAGGGACTGCTCCATGGGCTGTTTCTGTGTTCCCTCCCATTTATCCCTGCATCGAGGTCCTATTGACCTCCTGCCCTCTGGAGGGGTCTATCAGTCTCCTTGGCCAGGTGTAAAACCTATAGGATGCAGAGCAATCTGTGGATACTATTAAGGACCAAATCCTCAGTTAGAGACCTCCCCAGGAGAACCGGTGCTTGTCCCATGGTGTTGACTCCTGCTTCTCCCCTTTGGTGGCTGGGTTGGCTTCCTCCCTGATTCTTGGGCTTTCAGCCCTTGGGCTATGCATCCCCTCTCAGATTCTCAGTGGTGTGAACCCACCCTGTGATAAAGAGGAAGGAGAAAGGTCAAGGTGGCACCTTTCTGGGTATCGGACTAGGCAAGTAAGAACCTCAAGTTATACTACTAGCTCCTAAACATCTTCATCAACCAAGGGAGACCTGATGACTAGAAAGTATTAATCGGGGACACCTAGGTGGCTCAGTGGTTAAGTGTCTGCCTTCGGTCCAGGGTGTGATCCTGGAATCCTGGGATCTAGTCCCACATCAGGCTCCCTACATGGAGCTTGCTTAAAAAAAAAAAAAAAAAAAAAAAAAAAAAGTACTCATCAGTCCTTTCAAGGTTGTTTGTTTCAAGAGCCTAACTTCATCTACTCCCCAGGCACCTTTGAACTTCCCACCCTCCCAGGATCCACTGCCACCCTCATTTCACATCCTAGTTCTCATCCTTTATCCACCTTCACTACAAGTAACACCACTAATGTTTTACTATTAAAAAATCACTAGATACATTTTGCCATAATAAAAATCACTATGTTAGTGATCCTCAAACTTTGGTGTACTTGGGAATTGCTTAATGGCAACCTGATGGTGCCCTGACCTGCACCCTCAGACATTCTGATCTGGGGTGTTCTCCTACCAGCCCATGAACAACCTAAGAATTCAAAGACTCTCAGCTTACATGCTTGGACATTCTGATCTGGATCTAGGGTGGGTCTGAACATCTCTATCTTTAAAAAGTTGTATTTTTAATGATTCCACAGGCAATTGAAGCAGCTCACTGAGCCCAGGATGATCAATCAATGCTGTGGCCTGCCCTTCTTCCTTGGGGTGGGTATTTTAACTTTTTGTTAATGTCCTTGTGCTCTCCTTCCTTTGTAAGTTGAAGTACCTTTGACTTGGACCAAGTCCAATTCCATATGTGGTACAGATCTTACTCTGCCGGTAATTTTCAATAAATACTTATTAGCCAAAATTTTGTTTGAAATTAGAATTTCAACTCTGAATCAAATTGCTGCTGGGTACCAGTTCAGTTCAAAAGGATAACTATTTATTTGGTTTTACATACATGGTGAGAGTACAAATATGCTGGTGTGATCTTGGTGGAAAATGGTCAGTTTTTTTTCTTAAATTTTTAAAAAAGATTTTATTTATTTGTTTATTTGAGAGAGAGAGAGAAAGCATGAAAGGGGGAGCAGAGGAAGAGGGAGAAACAGACTCCCTATGGAGCAGGGAGCCTGACATGGGGCTCGATCCTAGGATCCTGAGTTCGTGACCTGAGCCAAAGGCAGATGATACTTAACCAACTGAGCCACCCAGGCACCCTGATGGTCAGTCTTTGTTCATTCATTCAACATTGATTAAGCAGGAACATAAAGATGCGTAATGGCCAAACACCTTAACAAGTCCTGTGTGCTGTGTGCTTTGGGTCCTGTGTGTTCTGACACTCACTTTTATCCCCAGGCGCATTTTGCAACCACAGGAACTCCCAGCCCTGACCAGCCACGCTTGACTTCTTCTAGGCCTTTGAACTTGCTAAATTACTTTCGCCACTGGGTCTTTGCTGATGTTATTCCCTCTGACTGGGATACTCTTTCCTCCTTTCTAGTGAATTCCAACCATCATCTCCAGGAGTCAGCTTAAAGGATACCATATCCTCAGGAAAATTTCTCTGGTCTCCCAGACCTGGGTTAGGTTGGGTTCCCACATTTTAAGATGCTTAGTTGTATGTACCTCTCCTTGGCTGTTCTTATGTACCTAATGCATACCAGGCTCTTGGTAAATATTTGTTGAATGAATGGATACATGTAAGCTGAGAATCTTTGAATCCTCAGGTTGTTCATGGCCTAGTGGGAGAAATGGATGTTTGGAGTGATCATTAGAATAGGTGCTATATAGAGGAACACACAAGATTCACAGGAGAAAGAAAAGGGCAAAGACAGTTTGACCTGTATCACCTGTGCAGTTGGGCCAGGGAAGATCTTGTAAAGAAGGTGATTCTTGAGATGGATTTTGGGGAACCAGGAATTTTCTAGGCATATGAAAGGGCATTCTTGGCTAGAAAAGACTATACATTGGCAAAGGGATGAAATATAGTGATGTGTGGGGTGGCCTTTAGTAGTTTACTGTACTTGGAGGGATGGGTTTGGGCTCAGGGGCAAAACTCGGCCCAATGCCATTTGGGGGCCAGATTCTACTTTATAATGGGTTGAATTGTGGCAGCCCAAGATTCAAGTTCTAATCTGTCATACCTATGAATGTGACCTTATTTGGAACAAGGGCCTTTGCAGATGTAACTGAGTTAGGGATATAGAGATAAGATCATCCTGGAGTAACTGGGTGGACCCTAAATCCAATGACAAGTGTCCCTGGAGAAGACACAGGGGAGAAGGCCATGTGAGGATAGAGTCAGGAGTGCCAAGGAATGCCAAGGATTACTGAAAGCCATCAGAAGCCAGAAGAGAGGCTCAGAACAAATTCTGCCTCAGAAGCTCCAGAAGGAACGAGCCCTGTTGACATCTTGATCTTGGATTTCTGGCCTCCACAACCAGGAGAAAATAAGTTTCTGTTGTTTTCAGCCACCCAACTGGCGATAAATTGTTGTGGCAGCCACAGGTTACTAGCACATACCCTGGATTTAGGTGCCTGGCATGGCTCTATCAATGGCAATATATGTCACTGGGGCTCTAATAAGCTTTTGCTTCAAAGTCCAGCTTTTAGCTGCTTAACACAGAGGAAACCACAGGCATAATCGACACGTACTTGTGCATAAACAATTGGCTGCCTCAATGGGACAAACTTACCAGGATTAAGAAAGGGTGGTCTTTCTGGTTAGGAAGGATTTCCCCAAGTCTTGTTGTCAGAAGCTCCTTATTTTGACTGGGTGAGATCCTGGGGCATGGGCATCATTCTCTTCATGAATCTGGAGGCCTGTATAAAGATAAGCATTTACCTGGGTGACTCGCATGATCTTTTCAGCAGAGAGAGAGAGAGAGAGAGAGAGAGAGAGAGAGAAATGGGGTGTCATTAGTAAAATGTTATGCCAAGAATTAAAGCAACATTTTTCCTGTTCACCAATCATCTTGCCCAAAGCAAATTTGGGCAAGCTCAAAAAGAAGCTCCCATGAGCTTTTCTTTTCTTTTTTACTTCTTAGAAACATAAGATTTGTTAAATCTTTGTGACTAACCAGACATGTGGGGTTTGCATGTGTTGGGAGACGGGGGGTGGGGGTGGGTGGGTAAGCAGAACAAAGTCTCCAAAGATGTCTATGCCTTAATCCTTGGAACTTGTGAACACGTTAGGTGACACGAAGGAAGAGAAATAAGGTTGCAGATGGAATTAAAGTTGATAATCACTTGACCTTAAAATAGGGAGAATGATACTGGATTATCCAGGTGAGCCCACTGTAATCACAAGTGTCCTTGTATGAGAAAGAAGGAGGCAAAGGAGTCAGAATCAAAGTGGAGTGAGAAAGAGATTTCAATCAGCAAAATGCTGGCTTTGAAGACCGAAGGAGCATGATGTGGAACTAAGAAATGTAGGTGGCCTCTAAAGCTGGAAAAGGAGAGGGGGGAAGGCACATTTGCCCCTAGTGCCTCTAAAAAGGAAGGCAACTCTGCCAACACCTTGATTTTAGTGGAGCAAGAGCCATCTCAGATTTCTGGCCTCAGACTCTAAGATAATGGATTTGTGTTGTAAATCACTGAGTTTCTGATGATTTGGTACAGCAGCCATAGGAAACGAACATCATCAAGTAGGGGAGATTGGGAAGGGGAGGGTTGGTAGGAATTCCCTTCCGTTTCTCCAACACAGCTACTCAAGGGGAACTGATGAGATGCAGGCCTGAGCTACCATCAGTGGCGGGGGCAGAAGAAGGTGACACCATGGTAACAACCCCCTGACCCATGGCTACTGTCAAGAAAACTGACAGGGCCCCCTCCCCAGCTTCTCTGGAGTGTGACTGTCTCAGACTTTTTGTTAGCAGCAGAATCCTGTGGGTTTCCAGGCTGGGAATGGCCATGTCCCAGCTTGTGTGGCTGCAAAGTGTGAGGATACGTAGGATTCCCCGGTGACAACCCAGGAAGCCACACTGACCTAGTGAAACCTCCCGCCTGCTGCGGTGGCTGGTTCCTCTGGCAAAGAACCCCGAGGCTTTGCTGTGTCTGCTTCTCTTTCTCATCTCGTTCTCTCCCTCTCTCTTTTCCCCACAAAAACTTCCTTTATTTCTAAAGATTATACAGATTTAAAGCAAACTCCTTGTATTTTCATCAAATCACACTTGTCATATTTGAGCTATATGGAACCAGAATTCACTACCTTCTAAAACAGTATTTGGTCCTATTGCTTCCAAACTATTACAACAAAAATTCCAATAGCCAGAACATTTGCTGTGTTCTAGGGGCATATGAAGTGTTTTTATTTAGACCATTTTTAAGGATTCTGTTCCAAAGGTTTTACATGTGGCATTCAAGCTTATTTTAATGAATACAGTCTAATCTTTTTCCAAGGCCCTCCCAGGCCTGATGAAACATCCTGGAGCACCTGCTATGACTGGCCCACATACCCCCCTCCCCCACCCCTGCTCAGGGAGATTCAGAGAAGTGGCTGGACCCGTAGATATTCCAGGCATGCCCTCCTGCGTCACTCTTCCCGACAGCTTTCATCTTCATCTTCTCAAATGTCCCTGGGAGCACTGGCTCCCAGCCTCCTGGCTTGAAATTTGTAAGACTAGTGCTGCCTGCATCAAAACTTGTCAGGGATGGCTTTGCCTGCCTGGTCTCAGAGCATCAGTAGCAAAAACAAGAGAGGAAGGGCCTGTGGGGCTGGGCAGCTCTGAGTCTGCATGGCAGGCAGAGTCAGAGGGCTAAGGACTACACTGATTGGGTTTGTGCTAGCACCTCCCCAACGCTGAAGGAGACCCAGGGCGCCCTGTGGTCTGTTCTGGAAGCTTCCCAGCGATCTGGTTAAGTGTGTGGGCTCTGGACTCAAATTATTATTCCACTGCTTGCTAGCTCTGTGATCTTGAACAGATTGCTTTCCTAAGCTTCCATTTTCCCATGTGTATACGTATAAAATAGTAAGCAGACAATAAGCATTAGATATAATGGAAATAATAGTATTATTATTATTTTAAAATGTTTTCTCTTTCTTAAATTTTTTATTTAAATTCAATGTAATTAACATATGCTGTATTATTAATCCCAGAGGTAGAATTTAGCGATTCTTCAGTTGCCTACAACACCCAGTGCTCCTTACCTCAAGTGCCCTCCTTAATGCCCATCACCCAGTTACCCCATCATTCTACCCAGCTCCTCTCCAGCCACCCTCAATTTGTTTTCTACAGTTGAGTCTCTTGTGTTGCCTCCATTTTCACCTTATTTTAACTTTCCTTCCTTTCCCCATGTTCATCTGTTTTGTTTCTTAAATTCCACATATGAGTGAAATCATATGGTATTTGTCTTTCTCTGACTGACTTATTTTGCTTAGCATATTACCCTCTAATCCCATCCATGTCATTGCAAAAGGCTAGATTTCTATCCAAAATCTATAAAGAACTTATCAAACTTAACACCCAAAAAAACAAAAACTGCAGTCAAGAAATGGGCAGAAGACAGGAACAAATATTTCTCCAAAGAAGACACACAAATGGCCAATAGACACATGAAAAAATGGTATTATATTAATTACTATTATATTATTTCTATTATTTTCAGTTGGATCCCTTACCTTCAAAAGTCACAAATCCCAAAGTACTCTCCAGTGATGTCCCCAACCAACTCAGGCCCTCCTTTTCTAATTCTCCTTGTCTGTTGGTCTGTTTCTCTCTAATAGTTATGTTTATTTATTTATATTTTATTTATTTACTTACTCACTTAACTTATTTATTTATTTGAGAGACAGAGGTAGCGACAGAGAGAGAGAGAGAGAGAGAGAGAACACTGGTAGGGAGGAGAGGAAGAAGCAGGCTCCCCACTGAGCAGGGAGCCCAACGTGGGGCTCAATCCCAGGACCCAGGGATCATGCCCTAAGCTGAAGGCAGATACTTAACTGATTGAGCGACCCAGGTGCCCCTCTAATAGTTTTATGAGAGTATAGTTGACTTCATATTAAAGCGTACAATTTGATCTATTTTGATATGTATGTACAATCAGGAAACAATCACTACAATTAAGATGATAAAATATCTGTCATACCCAAAAGTTCCCTGTGGCAATTCCTCCCACCCCCTCCTCCCTGTCTTGTATCCTCCGCTTCCAGTCCTCAAACAACCTCTGTCAATACAGTTTGTATTTTGTAGAATTTTATGTAAATAGATTCATGCAACATGTATTCTTTTTTGGTCTGGCTTATTTCACTTGGCAGAGTTATTTTCAGATTCACCCATGTTGTTGTTGCATGTATCAACAGTTCATTTCTTCTTATTGCTGAGAACTAATTTATTGCTGAATATATCATAATTTGTTTATCCACTCACTCATTGATGGACATTTGAGTCATTTCCACTTTTTGGCTTATTCAAATGAAGTTGTTATGAATAACAGTCATGTACAAATCTTTGTATGAATATACGCTTTCATTTATTTTGTTGAACATATAGGAGTGGAACAGATAAGTCATATGGTAGATATAAGTTTAACATTTTAAGGAACTGCCAGACTGTTTTCCAAGTGGTTGCATGATTAACATCCCTATTAGCAGTGTATGAACTTCCAATTGCTTTCCTTTGTTACCAATGCTTGGGATGATCAGTCTGTTTAATTATAGATATTCCAATAGAATTAGTGGTTTTCATTTGAATTTCCCTGACAATTTGTGATTAATGATGTTGAGTATATTTTCTTGTACCAACTTATATTTTCTTTGGTGAATTGTCTCTTCAAATCTGTTTTCTATTTTAAAAATTGGATTGTATGCTTTCTCATTACTGAGTTAGACAGTTCTCTATGTATTATAGATAGAAATCCTTATCTGATATTTTTCTCTGAAAATATTGTCTCCAAGTCTGTGGCTTGTTTTTTAGTTCTCTTTACAATGTCTATCAAAGAACAGAAGTTCTTAGTTTTGATGGTGTCCAATTTATGAATTTTATCTATTTATGGATTGTGCTTATTGGGTTGTATCAAAGATGTCTTTGCCTAAACCAAGTTCACAGATATTTTTCTCCTGGATTTTATTCTAGAAGTTTTATAGTTTTAAGTTTCATGTAGGTTTACAGTCAATTTTGAGTTCATTCTGTAGATAGTGTGAGGTAAGGATTGAAGTGGGTTTTTTGTTTTTGTTTTTGTTTGCATATGGATATACAATTGTTGAAGATCACTGTTAAAAAAAACAAAAACCCTATCATTTCCACATTTCCACAGTCTTTGTACCTTTCTTGAAAATCAGTTGGCTATATATGTTATGGGTCTATTTATTGACTCTATTCTGCTCCATTGATTTATCTATCATCTTTACACCAACACCTTGATCACTTCCTATATCTTTAGAAATCTCGATATCTGGGAGTGTACGTTCTCCAAGTTTTTCTTTTTCGAAGATGTTTTAGCTATGCTAGGTCCTCTGGCTTACATGAATTTTAAATAAGTACATCAGTTTCTACAAAAAGTCCTTTTGGGGTTCTGACTGAGATTGTGTTGAGGTCCATTTAGGGAGAGTTGATATCTTAACAAGATTTAGTTATCCAATCTTTGAACACAATTATTCATTTATTTGGGTTATCTTTAATTTCTTTAATCAGAGTCTTGTAATTTTCAATGTACAGAGCTTATATGTCTTTTATTAGATTTATTCCTAAGTGATTCATATTTTTTGATGGTATTGGGAATGGTATAGGTCTTTACATGTAAATTTTTGTTTCTTCATTGGTGTTATAATGAAATAGATTGAAGGCATGCAAATTGGAAAGGAAGAAGTAAACCTGTCACTATTTGCAGATAACATGAAATCATATTTGGAAAATCTGAAGACTCTACCAAAAACTCTTAAACTAACCAACAAATTCAGTAAAGTTGCAGAATACAAAGTTGATATACAAAAATCTTTTGCATTTCTATACACTTATTGGTGAACTATCAGAAAGAGAAAATAAGAAAAAAAATCCCATCTACAACTGCATCAAAAAGAATAAAACATGTAGGAATAAATTTAACCAAGGAGGTAAAAGACCTTTCCAGTGAAAACCCTGAGACATTAGTGAAAGAAATTGAAGAAGGCACAAATAAATGGAAAGGTATTTTGTGTTCATGGATTGGAAGAATTAATATTGTTAAAATGTCCATATTACCCAAAGCAGTATACAGATTCAATGCAATCCCTATTAAAATACAACAGCATTTTCCACAGAAATAGAATAAACAATCCTAAAATTTGTATGAAACCACAAAACACCCTGAATAGCCAAAGCAATCTTGAGAAAGAAGAACAAAGCAGGAAGCACCATAATTCCCTGATTTCAAACTATATAACAAAGCTATAGTAATCAAAACAGTATGGTATTGGCATAAAAACTGACGCATATATTAATGGAACAGAATACAAAGCCATGCACATCTGGTAAATTAATATTTATAACAAAGGAGGCAAAACTTATATGATGGGGAAAGGACAGTACCTTCAACAGATATTCCCTGGAAAACTATACACTTGCATGTAAAAGAATGAAAATAGACCACTATCTTACAATACACACAAAAAAAATTAAAAGTGGATTAAAGAATTGAACATAAGACCTGAAACTCTAAAACTACTGGAAGAAGACATCGGTGATATACTCCTTGACACTGGTCTTGGTGAGGATTTTTTCAATTTGACACCAAAAGCAAAAGCAACAAAAGCAATAATAAATAAGCAGAACTACAACAAACTAAAAGTTTCCACATAGTACAAGAAACCACCACCAGAATGAAATGGCAACTACTGAGTGGGAGAAAATAATTGCAAATCATATATCTGGCAAGGGGTTAATATAAAAAAAATATAAAGAACTCATACAACTCAATAGTAAAAAACAAAACAAAACAAAGAACCCCACAAAAAAATAACCCACAACAATCTAATTAAAAAATGGGCAGAAAATCTGAATGGATATTTTCCAAAGAAGACACACAGATGGCCAAGAGACACATTAGAAGATGCTCAACATCACTAATCATCAGGGAAATGCAAATCAAAGCCACAAAAAGATATCATCTCACATCTGTTAAAATGGTTATTATCAAAAAGACAAGAAATAGCAAGTATTGGTTAGCATGTAGAGAAAAGGGAACACTTGTACACTGTTGGTGGGAATGTAAGGTGGTAGAGCCAGTATGGAAAACAGTATGGAAGTTCCTCGAAAAATTAAAAATAGAACTACTATATGATGTAGCAATTCCAGTTCTGGGTATTTATCCAAAGAAAACAAACCACAAGCTTGAAAAGATATTTGCATCCCCATGTTCATTGCAGCATTATTTTCAATAGTCTAGACAGTGAAATAACCTAAGTGTTTATGGATGGATGAAAAAGTGGTCTATGTATACAATAGAGTATTATTTAGCCATAAAAAGAAGGAAATCTTGCCATTTGTGACAACATGGATGGACCTTGAGGGCATTATGCTAAGTGAAAAGAAGTCAGAGAAAGACAAATACTGTATGATCTCAGTTAAACGCAGAATCTAAAAAAAACAAAAAAACAAAAAACAAAAAACAAAAGAAAGAAAAAAATAGATACAGAGAACAGATTGGTGGTTGCCAGAGGTGCGGAGTTGGGGACTGGGCAAAATAAGTGAAGGTCAAAAGGTACAAACTTCCAGTAATAAAATGTCATGAGGATGTAATGTGACTATAGTTAACACTTGTATTGCATATTTGACAGTAGGTCTTAAAACTCATCACAAGAAAAATTTTTTTACAACTATGGCGATGGATGATAAGTAGACTTATTGTGGTGATCATTTTGCAATGTATACAAATAAAGAATCACATGGTACACTTGAAATCAATACAATTTTATATGTCAATTATATCTCAATAAAAAGATTGATTTCTATTTACTGATTTTTGTCCTGCAACATTGCTGAATTCATTTGCTTGTTGTAGTGACTTCTACAGATTGCATAGAATTTTCTACATAGATGACTATGTTGTTTACAAGTAGTCCTATTTTTTCTTTTTCTTTTTAAAAGATTTTATTTATTTATTCATGAGAGACACAGAGAGAGAAAGAGAGACACAGAGACACAGGCAGAGGGAGAAGCAGGCCCCAAGCAGGAAGCCTGACGCCGGACTCGATCCCGGGTCTCCAGGATCACACCCTGGGCTGAAGGCGGTGCTAAACCGCTGAGCCACCCGGGCTGCCCTATTTTTTTCTTTTTCAATTTCTGAGCCTTTTATTTCTTTTTATGCCTTATTTCACTGACTAGAATCTCTAGTGTGATGCTGAATGTAAGTGATGCAAGATAGCCTCTCAGTTTTTTCTGATTTTAGGAGGGAAATATTCAGTCTTTCGCCATTAAGTATAATGTTGCCTGTAGGTTTTTATTGACATCCTCTATTGGGTTGAGAAACTTCTAGTCCTAGTTTTCTGAAAGGTTTTGCCAACAGTGGATGTTGGGTTTTGCCAAATATTTTTTCTCTGTCTACAGAGTGACCGTATTTCATTTAATGGTTTTTCTTTTATTTCATTTTATCATTATTTTTGAAAGAGAGAGAGCACAAGCAGAGGGAGAGGCAGAGGGAAAAGAAAAGAGACAATCCCAAGCAGGCTCCATGCCCAGTGCAGAGCCTGATGTGGGGCTCTATCTCATGACCCTGAGAGCAAGACATGAGCCAAAATCCAGAGTTGGATGCTCAACTGATTGAGCCACCCAGGAACCCCTCATTCAATGGTTTTTAAATGTTCAACCAATATTACATTATTGGGATAAACCCCACTGTATTGTGATGTATATATGTCTCATATATTGCTAGATCCAATACCCCATAATTTTATTTTTTGTTAGTGTTTGGTAATTCTCTTTTCTTCTAATGTCTGTTTTATTTTGGCATCAGTGCAATAGTGCCTTCCTCATAGAATGAATTGGAGAGTATTTCTTCCTTTTTAATATTCTGAAAGAGTTTGTGTAGAATTGGCATTATTTCTTTTTTTTAAAGTTTGATAAAATTTACCAATAAGTCCATCTGAGCCTAGAATTTATTTTGGTGGCGGGGGGGAATGTTTTTAACTACAAATGAAATTTCTTTAATACTTATAGGGCTACTCAGATTAATGGTTTCTTATTTTGTAATATCTTTAGGATCTATAGTAATGATTTTCTCTCATTCCTGATATTGGCCATTTGTGTATTTTATTATTTTTTCCTTATTAGTCTGGCTAGGGAGTTATCAATTTTATTGGCCTTTTTAATAAATATTAAGCTTTTG
Organism: Canis aureus; assembly: GCF_053574225.1. Classification (NCBI taxonomy): domain Eukaryota; kingdom Metazoa; phylum Chordata; class Mammalia; order Carnivora; family Canidae; genus Canis; species Canis aureus. Next base: position 41,052,395 of record NC_135642.1, read on the forward strand.
CTTTCAAAGATTTTTCTCTATTGTTTTTTCTGTTATTGATTGTACTGACTTCTGCTTTCTTTGGGTTTATCTTGCTCTTTTTCTAGTTTCTTAAGGTGGAAGCTCAGGTCATTAACTTGAGATACTTCTTTTCTGATACAGGCATTTAGTGTTATAAATATCACTCTAAGTATCACTTCAGTTACATCCCACAAATTTTGATCATGTTGTGTTTTTATTTTCATTCTGTTCAAAATACTTCCTAATTCCTCTTTATTTCTTCTTTGGCTTATGGGCTATTTAGAAGTGTGTTATTTAGTTGGAGATATTTGTATATCTTTCCAGAGATATTTCTGTCATTGATTCCTAATTTAATTTCACCGGGATCAGGGAATATATTTTGTATGAATTGACTTCTTTTATTTTTATTTTTATTTTATTTTATTTTATTTTATTTTATTTTATTTTGAATTGACTTCTTTTAAAGGGATTGAAACTTATTTTATGACTAAGAATATATTCTTTCTTGGTAAATATTCTGTATGCACTTGAGAAGAATTTCCCTCCTGCTGTTGTTGTGTGGAATGCTCTATAAATATCAATTAAGTCAAGTTTTTTGATGGTTCTTTCCAGGTCTTCTATGTTCTACAGATTATTTTTCTACTCATTAGTTATTAGTTACTGATTGTTGTTAGTCATAAGTATAATTTTTGAGACAGGATTGTTGAAATCTCTAACTATAATCAGGAATTTGTCTACCATTGTAGTTCTATCAGTTTTTGCTTCATGCATTTTGAAATTAGGCATACCTGTTATTAGGCATACCTATTTAGAATCACTACGTCTTTTGATTATTTGACCTCTTTATCAATATGAAATGATATTATTACCCCTGGGTATATTCATTGTTCTGAAATCTGCTTTGGTCTTAATATAGCTATTCCAATGTGTAGTGGGTTGAATAGTGTTTTCCTCAAATTCACCTCTCTCTGGAACCCCAGAATATGACCTTATTTGGAATAGGGTCTTTGCAGATGCAAGGTATGATCTTACTGTATTGGAGGGTACCATTAATCCAATGAGAGTGTCCTTATGAGAGGCAGAAAGGGATGCACAAAGACACCCGAAGATGGAAGCAGAGATTGGAGGGAAGCTTCCACAAGCCAGAGAACACCAGGAGCCACCAGAAGCTGGAAGAGGCAAGGAAGGATTCTTCATTAGAGATTTCAGAGGGATCATGGGCCTGCCAACACCTTGATTTCAGAATTCCAGCCTCCAGAATTATTGTTTTTAGTCATCAGGTTCATGCTGACTTGTTGTCAGCCCAAGAAGGAATCTAATGAAGCATGATTTAGCTTTTACCATTACTCTCCTTTTAATCTGTACATCTTTGCATTTAAAGTGGGTTTCTTGATGGTAGCCTGTAGTTAGATATTTTTTAAAAAGATTTTATTTAAAAAAAAAAGATTTTATTTATTTATTCATAAAGAGCCAGAGACATAGGCAGAAGGAGAAGCAGGCTCCCCAAAGGGAGCCTGTTACAAGACTGGATCCCAGGATCCCAGGATCACGACCTGAGTCAAAGACAGATGCTCAACCACTGAGCCACCCAGGTGCCCCTGTAGTTGGATTTTGCTGTATTTATCCAATTGACAATCTGCCTTTTTCCAGAGGTGTTTAGACCATACATATTAATGTGATTTTTAAAATATGTTTTGGTTTAAATTTAATATTTTGCTATTTGCTTTCGGTATTCTCTTCCTGCCTTCTTTTGAATTGTCTATTATTTATTTTTTTAAAAAGATTTTATTTATTCCTTCATGAGAGACACACCCAGAGAGAGAGAGAGAGAGAGAGAGAGAGGCAGAGACATAGGCAGAGGGAGAAGCAGGCTCTACACAGGAAGCCCGATGCTCAATCCCGGACTCCGGGATCATGCCCTGAATCAAAGACAGACGCTCAACCGCTGAGCGACCCAGGCGTCCCATGAATTGTCTATTTTTTATTATTTCATTTTATGCCCTTCTAGATAGAGTTAATTATACCATTTTAAGCAATCAATTGTTATGTGTGTTGATGTATTTTTCTCCATGTTTCTTGCCCTTAGGGTTTATTGAACTTTTTGCATATGTGAGTATATGGTTTTCATCAAGTTTGGAAATTTTCCAGCTATTATTCCTTCAATATTTTGTTTTGTTTATTTTGTTGTTTTGGTCCTCTCCTCCTTTGGGGATTTCAATTGTAGGGATTTTCAATTTCAATTCAAGCTGAATTGTGTATTCAGCTTCTTGAAATTGTCCCACAGCTCTCTGGTGCTCCATTGTTTTTTTGTTTTTTTTTTTTTTTAGTCTTTTTTTCTCTCAGTATTCTATTTTGGAATTTATTTATTGCTGTGTCCTCAAGTTCGTTATTCTTTTCTCTGTGACGTCTCATCCCATTGAGTTTATTTTTCATCTCAGATATTGTAGCTTTTATTTCTAGACATACAATGTGAGCCTTTTTTGTATCCCCCACATCTTAACTAAACTCGCTCCATCTTTCCTTCAGCTTCTGGAATATATGATACGTAGTTTTAATAACTGTTTGACTATCCTTGTTTATTAGTTCTATCATCTGTGTCATTTCTGGGTCAATTTCGGTTGGTTTCTCTCTACCTACTAGATGTCAGGCATTGTGAATTTTAACTTGTTGAGTGCTAGGTATATTTTTTTCTTCCCATAAAATTCTTGAGCTGTATTCTGTGATGCAGCTAAGTTACTTGGAAACAGTCTAATGTTTTTCAGGTCTTACTTTTAAGCTTTACTACACTGAACCAGAACAGTTTATTCTAGGGATAATTCTGCCTTGCAAATTAGGCAAAACTCTTTCTGGTTCTTTACCCAAGGTCCCATGAATTCTCAGGTTTTTCAACATGGCTCTTGAAGACAAAAAAACATTTCCAGCCTTGTGTGAGCTCCAGGAATTTCCCCTTTTAACCTTTTCTCCTTTCTTAGTCTGAGGTTGCTTCTTCACATGTATGTTCTGAACAGAACTTAGCCAAAGACTCCAAGAGAACTCTCCGCAGATGTCCAGAGCTCTCTGTTGATGTACAGCCCTCTAGTTCCCAGTCACTGGCCTATGAAGTCTACCCACTGGGGCATTCCTCCTCCAACTCCTCAGCTTAGGACACTGGGGGGCTCTGCCTGCCTGCAGTGTGGCCTAGGACCTCTCTGGGCAGTTAGGGTGGGGCAATCTTATCTCATTTGTTTCTCGGCCCACAGGGATCATTGTCCTTCCCTTTTTGATATCTAGTATTTTGAAAACTGCTGTTTCATATATTTTGTTTGAGTTTCTCTTAGTTGTTTTAGGCCAGAAGGTAGCTGGCAGCTGAAATCATTCCCATGCCTCCTTCTCTATCCATTCTCATTCTTTCCTATGCCCCCTCAAACCCTGCTATTGCCAAGAAATGCCATCTATGCAGAAACTTCCCTTAGATCGACAGAAGGCAATGTGGTCAGCAATTAGGTGAATTTCCTTGGAGTCAAACACACTGTGGTTCAGATCTCAGCATTGCCAGTTCCTTGTGTGATGTTGGCTAAATTATTTCACCAATTTGAGTCTCAGTTTCCTTATTTGAAGAGAGTACAAATGGTACCTAGCTATAGGGTTGTTGTGAGAATTAAATAAAGAAATGCAAAAAAAAAAAAAAAGTGACTAGCACCAGGCTCAATAATGGGCTGCATGACTAAATGAACAGAAGTGGGATTCATTTTTTTTTTTTTAATGATCTTGAATTTCTTTAAGTCTACATCAGCTCTGCTCCTGGGGACAATCTTACCATGACTCTTGAACTCCCAAAAAGAGAGGTATGACCAGCTCTAAATTTCTTGCACCAACAGAGGGGAGCAATCATGTGGAGAACTTCCAACAACACATATAAGAAACATCATGGACATTTGGCTGCATGAAGCATTATAATGATCTTTTCTTTGTGGCAGATTGACTTTACTAATTAGGTTGGGTCTGAGCCAATGTTAAATACAGTTTGCATGTACAGAATGCACATCAATTGGCAGAAATTGGGGACTCGGAAACATTTTAGGTATCAGGACAAGCCAGCTATGATTAAAGCTTTGCTTCAGATAATCCTTTCTCTCTCCCCTGGCCTCCATTTTTATGAGTTCTTTAAATATTAAAGATATTAACCCTTTAATACAGTTACAACAAATATAGCCTCCTCATTTGTTGTTCAATTTTGTTTTTTAAATTTCTAATCTATTTTAAACAGAATTTAAGAATTTTTATGCAGTTAAACTACGGATTTTTTCTTTTGCAATTTCTTCTTCTGCTTTTACACCTAGAAAAACACCGTCCAGGGATTGAATAAACATTTATCTTTATACTTGTCCAATTTTTTTTAACGCTTTCTTTCTTATTCTAACTAGAATTTATTTTGATTTTGATGTGTGATATAAGGTGTGAAGGTGTTAGATTTGAGATAATTAATACTAGCTGCTACAACCGGCAAGCCTTAAAAGCTTAATGCCTTAACGCAACAAAGCCTTAATTCTCACCGACGTCAGGCCCAGTGATGGTCAGGTAATGCTGTGGAGTGGTGATCCTCCAAGCAGTATCTCAGGGTCCCAGGCTGCTTCTGCCTACAATGCCACCATCTCAAAGTCTTTTGCTTCCAGCTGAGGAGGCTTATAGAATATTTGGTGAGTCCTAGCTGATTCTGCCTCAAGATCAAATTTGATTTTTCAAATAACTAATTACATGGTGCCATTTGCTGATCACATATAAAATTGTTCTATGTGTACTGTCTATGGCCTGGGCTGCTTATTTTGTTCCAAGAGTCACTGTATTAGACTTTTGTTTTAAATTAGCTTTACAGTATGATTTAACATCCCCTAGGGTGAACTCCTCCCTCATTATTTTCCTTTTTCAAAGTTTCCTTGGCTATTATATAATAGATCAAATTATATATTACATATGATATATTGGTTCTATTAGCATATGAGCTCTATTAGTGTGACAGAAACTGCACCCACCCCTGGGAGTTCAAATAACTGCTCAGCTAAAGGATGTCTACTATGGATGGAATGTTTGCATTTTCCCCAAATTCATATGTTGAAGCCCTAATGTCACTTGGAGGCAGGGCTTTGGGGAAGCAATTGGGTCATGAAGGTAGAACCCTTATAGGGTTCTATAGGATCAATGTCCTTATAAGAAAAGGAAGAGAGCCTTCCCTTGTTCTCTCCACCATGTGAGGATACAAGGGGAAGGTGGCTCTCATCTGACCCATTCTGTTACTTCACTGAGTGTGGACCTCCCAGCCTCCAGAACTGTGAGAAATAGATGTTTGTTTGCTTAAGCCCCCCAGTCTATATGGCATTTTTGTTAGAGCAGCCCCAACAGACTATGATGATATCTAAATCCATGTCTCTGTTTTACACCTTCCCCAAACTCCAGGCCCACATTTCTGGGTGCTTGCTATACAACCAGGAATACCTAGAGCTCTGGCTAGCCCCTGTGGTGTGAGTGAGATCATACAGCAGCTCATGGCTGATGGGGCGGGGGTTGAGTGAAAGGTAGAGGGAAGCTGGGAGAAGGAGAAGAGCTGATGCTTCCACATACTCCCCCATCTCCACACAGAATCTGGAGAAGTAACAGGTAAGGAGTGATCACTCCAGGGCTCCCTGACTCAGAAGGCTTTCCCCATTTTGGGAGACCTTTAGCAAGTCAGCTCAGCTCCTCACGACTCTATGCTTCCCTCCCTGTGGCTGGAGTTGAGGGAGCAGGGGGAGACAGAATGTAGCGAGGTCCTGTGTGTCAGCCCAAAGGAAAGGCTCAGAAGTTGCCACCAGCTGCCAGCAAGAGGGCCTTCCAGAAGGTTCTGGTGCTCTTGCATGGTTTTAACAGTAATAAGAGTAATTGCTCCCAGTTTTTGAGCACCTACTGTGGGCTGGGCATGCTTGCACATTAATTCATTCAACCTTTACCTTACGAGCTCGGCAGTGTTCCTCTGGTGTACAGATGAAGAGACTCTGATTCCAAAAGGTCAAAAAAAAAAAAAAAAAAAAGGTCAAGTGACTTATCCAGGGCCACTGACCTTGTAAGGAGCAGAGCCAGGATTTAAACCCAGGTCAGTTGACTCCAAAGTCTGACTCCATCTACTCAGTTACGCTGTATCTGCCATCTCTGAACACAGCAGGAAGATCCAGGCTGCTCAAAATAATTGAAAATTGTCTTGAAAATAGTTGTAGTTGTGTGTGGGGGTGATGGCCCATCTTGGGTTAGAGGGATAATTTAATTCTTCATGCTGAAGAGCAATGACGTGTGTGGTGAATTAGGAACCGGTTGGCTAGAATAACAAAAACCAAGTTTCCAGGCATTAGACAGCTGTTTGTATTTTCTCTCCCCTTCGATGGGTAGACCAGCTATTAAGGAAGAGGACTTTAGACTCAGGAACTGGTTAAGAAATCTTAACGTGCCTTGAGCTGAACTTGGGCTGAGAGCTCAAGTGTGGACCAGGGTAGAGAGCTTTAAGAGGACTGAAAGGCCAAGTAAGCAGAGAAAATGTTTTATCTGTGTCAAAGGAAACTATTTGTGTTCTGAGGAGACCCCTCTTCTGTGGCATTCAACCTTCAGAGCATTAGGCCTTTAAATATAGAAAAGCAGTCGTCCTAATTGGCATGCAATGGAGATGACCACATTCTTTTAGCCTAAAGACTCACCCTGTTCCATGATGGGTTATTCTGACCAGTTTGGATTAGGAAAAAGAAAGAACCCTTATTCAAAGAGCGCTCTGTAAGAGAAATGCTTGGGACACAGAGTGGAATGGGGTTAGCCCTGACCATGCTCCTCTGGTGCCCATTGCAACAAAGTTAAGTCTCCCACATACTGAAAGGGGGTCTCAGACAAAGGAAAAACTTAGTGTGTTTGGGATTTGCTAAGCAGAAGACTATTCCTCCGTGTTTAGGGCATAAGAAACAATTATGCATTTTGCCTAGCATGTCTGTTCCCTTAATGATTGCATCCATGTGTATTTTAGGAGAACTTCGGTCTTCTGTTTCTGATTCATTTACACTTTACACTTCAAAAGATTGTTTTGTAAGAGCTACTCAATGCACAAGAAGTCTCATGAGTTTTTCTTCTAAATGAGCCAGCAACTTTCCAAGAACCAGGAAGCTGCAAGTTGCCAAGAATAAATAAATGAACTCCAGAAGGTTCAAGTTTGGTTTAAAACTCTGTAAGGTTTTAAGTAGGTTCTATATCTGTCTTAACTCCATGTCCCCATCTAGGACATAAACCACGGGAGGGAATACTATTCCTGGCGTGCAACTTTTTTCCCAAGCATCAAATTTAATGATCATTTCCAATAATGTTTAATTAGAAATTCTTAGCAGAATAGTTATAAGGCGATGACGTAAGGAGTTGGGTATAGTGGAATGGCTTGCCTGAACATTAGGCAGACCTGTGCTTGGTTCTGCTACAAAATTTGCTGGACAAAGCAAATCTTGTCTCTCCATGCCTCAGTTTCCTTATCTATGAAATGAAGAAATAACATCAGATGACCTCTAAGCTTCCATGACAAATGTTGAAAATGACCTCTTGTCTAATCTGTGGAAGCAAATATGGGGTTTCAGTATTGTTGATCAAGATTGGAATTAGTTGATTGTGTTCATGTCCAGATCTGAAGGTTTAAAAAAAAAAAGTGAAAGTAGGCTAGTGACAGATCTGTTTAAAGAAAATATGTGGGAGTAGAGACAAAGGAAGAGGGATGTCTTAGTCAGTTAGGGCTGCTATAACAAGATACCACGGACTGGGGGCTTAAGCAACAAACGTTTATCTCTCACTGCTTTAGGGGCTGGAAGTCTGGGATCCAGGTGTGGTCAAGTGGTGGCGAGGGCCTGCTTGCTGGCTTGTAGATAGCTGCCTTTTCACGGTATCCTGGCATGGTTGAGAGACAGACAGCTCCCATTCCCTTATAAGGGCACCAATGCCATCATGGGGCCTCCACCCCCATGACCGCATCCAAACCTTTCAAAGGTTCCATCTCCAAACATACCACATCGGAGATTAGGGCCTTCAGGTACAATTTTGAGGTTAGGGGGCACAAACATTCAGCCCAGGGCTTGGGCTGTAACAGATATTGTGGGTGTCAGACCCGAGCTGCTAGGGATGTTGGCTGCTACTAGAGCAAATCTGTACTCTCTCTGGAGACTTGTCCTCAGCTAGTAAAAGTTGGAGGTGTGGGAGGTGACAAGTCCCACCCTCCGGATGCATCTCAGCCAATGACTGACTGATGGAGGAGCCTCCCAGTCCAGCTCCTTTGTCTCTACGCCCTGATGCCACAGGGGCTCCTTGTGGTATGGCTGGATTGCCCCTGACGTCTTTGCTGAGCTTCTTCCCCTGCCCTCTCCTGCTTCTCTCACTCCTCTCTAGGTTTCTCCTGGGAGCACTTCCTCACCATATCACTGGCCAAAGAATCTCCATCGCAGGCTCCGCTTCTAGGTACCTGACCTAAAATAAGGGGAAGAGGAAAAATGAGCTGTGTAAGTAACTCTTGTTAGCATTACAAGAACCCTGCCTGGCTCACGTGTCCTGGGCCTGGCACGGATGAGGTCCTGATGGAGAGAGCAGAGGTGCAGGGCACCAGGCCTTCGTAGGAGTTGTGTCCAGCCAGCCAGCCAGCCAGCCAGCAGTCACTCAAAGAGAGTTATGACTGTGATGGCTCCGGGCCTGTAAGCAGCTCCACTCAGGTCAATTCAGTTCATGCTGTAACTTGACCAAGCTGGGCCTTGCGTCTGCTGAGGCCCCAGCAGCAGGCTGAGAAGGGCAGGGGCTGGCATCCTAGCAGGGGATGGATGGGCAGCATCTGTTCTGCCCAGGAGATGTGTGACCACAGGACGAGGGGATTTGAGAAGGAGGAACAGTAACATTCATCTGGAAGATGAGAGAAGACTTTCTGAAGGAGATGGCATTGATTCCAGACTCTGATGGACTATCTGACTTGAAAATGTGAAGACACGGGGAGCAGAGCTCTTTAGGCAGGAAAAAGAGTTTAATCTAAATAAGCATGCTCTTTTTATGTTGTTGTTGTTGTTGGTGGTTCCCCCATGAAACTATACCAAAGTAAAATTTCAACCTTGAGTGTGATTCACAGGTTTGAGACTCCATATGGGGAATTGAAACTAAGATCCCCTGGGACTTAGAGCCCCAGGATCTGTTTTCGTCTGTCTGGTGGAAGCTATATGTCCCTTGTGAGTGCTCTCAGATACCTTCCAGGATGTACCCCCTTTTTTGTAGTCTGGTGTGATGGCATACATGATAGTAGGGGACTCTGTCGGGGAGGGTAAGAGACCCTAGTCCCCAGGGGGACACCGGGGCGATGCTAAGTGAAGGGGAGGGATTGTGAAAGCTCCCCAAAGATGCGGACCCAGGCTGAGCAAGGGCAGGAGAGAGTACCATGTGCCTGAAAGCCAGGGAACTCTCTGGGGAGACGAGAAAGCAAAGACGAGACGGCAGCTGGTGGCAGGCATCAGCAGATGGTCTGCCTCGCTGCCGGAGATGGAACAGCCATCGTAGACAAAGACGCCATCCTGGAGAGGGGACAGCCACACTGGCCCTTCTGCGGAGTCCTGGGCCAAGCTGGGAAGAGGAGCCTGTGGCCTTCTGCCAGGAAGCAGGATAAAGGGGGGGGGGGGGCTCTCCAGCTTTCATCTCCAGGAGACTCGGGAAGCAAAGAAGGATGGATGGAGGCTGTTGAGAACTGTAATTGCTTCTCTCAAGGTCCAGAAAGGTGCCTGTTGTGCTGGAAGCCCTCCAGTTGTCCAACAGGAGATGTGGGAGTGGAAAGGAGTAACCAGGGGCAAGACAGGGGCCCAGAGGGGGCCCAAGTCCAATGGGCTGAAAGGTCAAGGAGCTTCATGTTAGCATTTCTTTCAACATGGGGAGTCCCATCCTCAGGAGGTGAGATGCTCTTCTGACTGTCTGATGGGACAGGATTTTTATACAGTGAATTCTTCTCTTTGTGATTCCTCTTTCTCTTCCCAGGGTGAGAAAAACTTCCCTTTCAAGAGGTTCAATTCCATGTTCTCCCAAGTTTTCTACAATTTGCAAACCTACCTCTCTAAAATCCCTGCAATTAATTTTGGTGCACGGAGTGGGATGCGGACCTCACTTTAAAAATAATCTGTAACTCCCTCATGGAAGAGAAAAGAAAATCGATGTTTCATCATTATAGTAGTAATTAGGAAAATCTAAAACCCTTAACAGAAGGAAAAAAACACCGTGTTCTCACCAATCACAAATAATTATTTTGGGGACATTTTCTTTCATTCTTTGGCTGTCTGTAGTTTTACTGAATGTAATCATATGATATGCGCAAAATTATATAGGCTGATTTTTTAAATTGCAACTATTATGATGATAAATATGATAAATACTCATTAGAGGAAGTTTAGAGAATACATAAATTTATGAAGCAGAAAATGAAATTCAGTTTTGTATACTTTCTAATAGTAATAACATAATTTTTATAACTGTACTTTTAAAAAAATATTTATTTTAGAGAGTGAGAGAGAAAGAGAGAGAGTGCAGTGGGGAAAGAGGGGCAGAAGGAGAGGGAGAGACTCCCCGCTGATCAAGGAGCCTGACGAAGGGCTTCATCTCAGGACCTTGACCTGAGAGCGTGACCTAATCCGAAACCAAGAGTCAGATGCTTAACCACCCAGGAGTCCCTTCTTTCATGTTTTTTTAAATCACTGATGCCATGCAGTACATTCTGGAGTCTAATAGGCACTGTGAACAGGCTCCAGATGGGAGACCATACAAAGAGGGACATGGAAACACATCCACATTATATACCTATTCTATGCCTCATGTATGTCTGTATCTATGGAACCTGTGGTTTATTAGTCTTTCCCAAATAATATACCCAGTACTCAGGTTGCTCAATATAATTTCTTATATTACATTAGTAATATTTTATTTCTTAAGGTGGATACATAGTATTTGCCATATTACTATTTCATTAATTTAAAATGGGGGGCATCAAAATGCATTTAGTCTCTTTTTAACTTTTTATCTGACAATAATTTCAAATTTATAAAAATAGAATGAGGAGTGCCCATATACCCAAATCTACTTTTCATTAACATTTTAATTAATTAATTAACTAATTTTCAAAGATTTTATTTATTTATTCATGAAAAACACAGAGAGAGCCAGAGACGTAGGCAGAGGGAGAAGCAGGCTTCCTGCGGGGGCTCAATGCAGGAGTAGATCCCAGGACTCCAGGATCATGCCCTGGGCCAAAGGCAGATGCTCAATCACTGAAGCCACCCAGGGGTCCCTATTGTTAACATTTTATTTTATTTTATTTTTTTAATTTTATTTTACAGATTTTATTTATTTATCCACACAAGACACAGAGAGAGAGAGGGAAAGGGAGAGAGAGAGAGGGAGAGAGAGAGGCAGAGACACAAGCAGAGGGAGAAGCAGGCTCCACGCAGGAAGCCCAACATGGGACTCGATCTTGAGTCTCCAGGATCATGCCCTGAGCCAAAGTCGGCGCTAGACCGCTGAGCCACCTGGACTGCCCTTGTTAACATTTTAAACCTGTTTGCTTTACCATATTCTCTCTCCGCTGCACCCCCCGCCTTCTGTCTCTGCCTAATTTTTTCCAAGAGTCTGTCCTTTTTTATGGCTCAGTAATATATAAGATATATAACAAATATATATATAAATATATTATATATTTGTATTCATCATGGTCCATTACCTCTGAATATGTTGGTGTATTTATTATATATAATGTATATATATTTATTATGTATAATGTACATATTTATTGTATATGTATATATTATATATATATAGTTTATATATATATAATCTGTTTTCGTCTGGTGGAAGCTATGTGTACACACACACACACACACACCACATCTTCTTTATCCATTCATCAGTTGATGGACACTTGGGCCGTTCCCGTAATTTGGCTATTGTAGATAATGCTGCAATAAACATGGGGGTGCATGTATCCCTTGAATTAGTATTTTGGTATTCTTTGGGTAAGTACACAGTAGTGCAGATGCTGGATTGTAGGGAAGCTCTTTTTAGCTTTTTGAGGAACATCCATATTGTTTTCCACAGTGACTGCACCGGTTTGTATTCCCATCAATAATGCAAGAGAATTCCCTTTTCTCCACATCCTTGTCAACACCTGTTGTTTCTCGTGTTGTTGATTTTAGCCATTCTGACAGGTGTGAGGTGATCTCATTGTGTTTTTGATTTGTATTTCCCTGATGATCAGTGATGTTGAGCATCTTTTTATGTGTCTATTGGCCGTCTGTATGTCTTCTTTGGAAAAAATGTCTGTTCATATCTTCTGCCTATTTTTAAATTGGAGTATTTGTTTTTTGGGGTGTTGAGTTGTATCAGTTCTTTATATATTTTGGATACTAACCCTTCATTAGATATGTCTTTTACAAATAGCTTCTGTCATTCTGTAGGTTGCTTTTTCGTTTTGTTGATTGTTTTCTTTGCTGTGCAGAAGCTTTTCATTTTGATGAAGTCCCAATAGTTTATTTTTGCTTTTGCTTCCTTTGTCTCAGGAGACATATCCAGTAAGAAGTTGCTAAGCCGAAGTCAAAGAAGTTACTACCTATGTTCTCCTCTAGGATTTTGATGGTTTCAGGTCTCACATTTAGGTCTTTCATCCCTTTTGAATTTATTTTTGTGTATGGTGTAAAAAAAGTGGTCTAGTTTCATTCTTTTGCATGTTGCTGTCCAATTTTCCCAGCACCACTTGTTGAAGAGTCTTTTTCCCATTGGATCATCTTTCCTGCTTTGTTGAAGATTAATTGACCATATAGTTGTGGGTTCATTTCTGGGTTTTCTTTTTTTTTTTTTTTTTAAATTTTTATTTATTTATGATAGTCACAGAGAGAGAGAGAGAGAGAGAGAGGCAGAGACACAGGCAGAGGGAGAAGCAGGCTCCATGCACCGGGAGCCCGATGTGGGATTCGATCCCGGGTCTCCAGGATCGCGCACTGGGCCAAAGGCAGGCGCCAAACCGCTGCGCCACCCAGGGATCCCCATTTCTGGGTTTTCTATTCTGTTTTATTGATCTGTGTGTCTGTTTTTGTGCCAGTACCATATTGTTTTGATCACCACAGCTTTGTAATAAAACTTGAAGTCCAGAATTGTGATGCCTCCAGCTTTGCTTTTCTTTTTCAAGGTCGCTTTGGCTATTTGGGGTCTTTTCTAGTTCCATACAAATTTTAGAATTGCTTGTCCCACCTCTGTGAAAAATGCTGGTAGTATTTTAATAGGGATTGCATAAAGTGTGTTGATTGCTTTGGGGAGGCAGACATTATAACAATATTTGTTCTCCCAATCCATGAGCATGGAATGCCTTTCCATTTCTTTCCTTCATCTTCAACACCTTTCATCAGTGTTTTATAGTTTTCAGAGTGCAGGTCTTTCATCTCTTTGGTTAGGTTTATTCCTAGGTATCTTATTGCTTTGGAGCTGTTGTTAATTTTAATCACTCTCAAAGGTGTTGCCCAATTTCTCTCACTATGGAATTCATTCCTTTTCCCTCTCTTCCTTGCAGCTAATAAGCAGCCTCTAGATAGACACTTTAAGACCACAGAATATCTTGCTTTGCATTGAAACTCCCCCCAGAATTAGTATCCATTAATGATGCTGGCCTGGCCCAATTTCTGTAATGATAAATACAGAAGTGATGATTTTCCAATTCTAGCACTCTCCCCACACATAGCAGTTGGGCATTCTTCCTGAACCTCTCTTCCCCTTCCCCCATTTATGTATTTATTATTACTCATTATTCATCAATTTTCAGTATAGGCTCACAAACTTATTTTTTCCATGGTGTATAACACATTGCTGTATTTTGGCATTCAGATTGTCCCAGTCAGGGCCAGTGGGAGCCCCTGCAAGCTGCTTAGTTTTTGTGTGTATTATTTTCATGAATTCAACTCCAAATCCTCTCTCAGTTCTCTAAAATCTGCTCATGATATCTCCAGAATGCATCAGATGTGCATTCAGTTTCATTTTCTTGAGGTAGCTGTTCCTTCAGCTTTCTGACCTGCTTCAGGTTGGGCTGGTTACAATATGGATGTTGGCTTCCCTTTATCATCATCTTGGGAGCTTCCCTCATCTCTCTCTCTCTCTTGAATTCCCTGGTCCTGATTCCCATCTCTTTCTATATTTAGTCCTATATTTTGATGAATTAGAACCTCTGGTAGTTTTCTTAAAAAAAAAAAAAAAGCATGTGCAATACATTTTTTGAGACCTGACACATCTGAAAATGTCTTTATTACACCCATGCAATTAATTGACAACTTGACCTGATTTAGAATTCTAAAAGTCAGATACAATTTTCCCTCATAATTTTGAAGGAATCAGTCCTTGTCTTCTAGCTGCTAATGTCAAGAAGTCCAAAGCAATTCTGATTTTTGGGCATTTATATAAAAACATTTCCCATCTTTCTGGAAACATCTGCTTTTCATTTTTAGCTTCTAAAATTTCACCATGATGTGCCTTGGTGTAGGTCTGTCTTCATCCACTAGACACTCAATGGGCTCTTTTAATCTGGAGACACCCACCCTTGAGTTCTGGAAATTTTTCTTGAATTATTTCTCTGAAGATTGCTGCCTCATTATTTTCTTCCTTTTCTCTTCATGGAACTCCTATCATTCACAACTTGGACCTTCTCGATGAAGTCTTGAATTTCTTTTCTATTTTCTATCTCTTTAAAGATTTTTTTCCTCCTACTTTCTGGAAGATTTTCCTATAATCTTCCACCATTTCTATTCAATTTTTAAAATTTTTGCTATTGTAATTTTAATTAACAAGAGCATTTTCATTGTTCTCTGAATATTTATTTTACTATGATGACAACCTTTCTCATTTTGTAGTGGTATTGTCATTTTTTTTTGAAAAAATATCTCTGGAAATTAATGGTAAGTTTCTGTTTTTTATTTTTTTATTTTTTTGCCCATACACAGTCTGTTTTTTTCAACTTGCGTCTTCTGTTTGTTTCCCTTGGCCTCTGTCTCCTATATGAAAATGCTTTTCTCTAAGGTCCAGTGATCCTAGCCATCTGCTGAACTTTTAAAAAATAAATTTTGCTGAGATATAATTTGTGCTATCACTCCATTGCTATAATTTATGTACAATAAATATACCAATTTTAATGTAAAGTTCAAGATATTTTGACATTTATACATAATTCACATGTATACACCCATGTAACCATCATCATAATCAAGCACAGGACATTTCTGTCACCCTGGCTCTCCTCTCCAGTCACTCTTTCCCTGACTCCAGCCCCAGACAACTACCGATCTGCTTCATGCCAGTGTAGATTAGTTTTGCTTGTTCTAGAACGGCACATAAATGGTGTCATTTGTAATGTTTTTGAGATTCATCAATGATATGTGAATCTGTAGTTTAGTTTCCTTTTTATTGTTGAACAGTATTCCATTAATTACAATTAATTAATTAATGGAATCATTGTATTTCCATTACATTAATATGCCACAATTTGTTTGTTCATTCGTTTATGATGGACATTCGGTTTGTTTCCAGCCTTTTTAATTTTAGTCATTCTAGGGGTTATGTAGTATTACCTCATTTGGTTTTGATTTGCATTCCCTTGGCAATTAATGATGTGCTGTTTGCTTAAAGAGGAGAATCCTAGAAAGATGATTAGACGTTCAGGCAAGTGGGAAGTCTTGTCAGCTGAGGCTTCACTGTATAGTGATCTTCACGGGTTGTTTTGCAGAGAATCCTGTTATTAGTTTCTTAGGTATTTTTTCTCTTAGATTGGCTAGATTCCCCATAGGATTTTCTCCCAATCACCTGCCAGAAGTATAGTGGTGTGTACAATAGGTTTTGGGATTCTGAAACTCAAGTGTGAGAAGAGAGCTGGATGCTTCAATTTCCAGTGTGTGATTGCTGCCTTCAACCCTGTCAGGTGTTTTTTAGGCCAGAGAACTCGGCCTTCCCCTTCAGAGCCCTTGAGGTCCACTGCTTTCCACTCTCCAGAGAATGGGCCTACAGTTTTCTGCAGAATAAGGAGGGGCTGCTCCCTAGTTGAGCTGAGTGGATTAGGGCATTGGGCAGGGGGTGGGGTCTAATTGTTCTGTTAGTTGACTTTTACCCACTTTCTTCTTTTCAGATCTACCTTTACTCCTACTTCCAGAGGTATCCTGTGTCGCCAATTTCTGAGCCTTTGGGACACTGTGTAGTGTGATAGATTAACTTCTCAGCTACTCAAGCTCCTTAGTTATGAAAATGGTTGCTATGCCATTTATGTAGCTCTACCTTGTAAAGGGAGAAGATAAAGAATGTGGTCAGTAACTCTCTTAGCAGAGGATACCAGCAGCAGAAGGATACCTGTCCTGTCAGTAAGTGCCAGGCCAGAAGGGAGCTGTGATCGTACAAGTCACCAAATGGGGCAAATTGCCGAGAAATGGTGAAACGCGAGTTCAGACACAGCTGCAGCAGGAAGAAAACAGCAGGAAACCCACTAAGGAGGCACTTTGGGCTTTGTCTTTGCCTGGGCCATGGGATGTCCTTGAATACATGCCATTCAACTGAATTTAGGTTCTAAAGTCAAAAAACACTTGCCAATGACTTAATGCCACTACTTCCACACTGGTGTTTTTTAGACCCTAATAGACTTAAATTTTTTTTTTTGTTTTGTTTTGTTTTTAGAGCAAGAGGCCAGGAGTGGTACAGAGGGAGAGGGAGAATCTTAAGCAGGCTCCACGCTCAGCATGGAGTGTGATGTGGGGCTCGCTCTCATGACCTGAGCCAAAAATCAAGAGTTGACAGCTTAACTGACTGAGCCACCCAGGTGCACTTAAGACTTAAAAAAAAATTTTTTTTAAAGTAGTTTTAGGTTTACGGGAAAATTAAGAAGATAGTACAGAGTTTCTCTCACCTCCCAACCCCAATGTCTCCAATTATTAGCATCTTGCGTTAGTGTGGTACATTTGCCACAATCGATGAACCAGTACTAACACATGATTAGCTGGAGTCCATAGTTTACATTAGGACTCATTTTGGTGGTGTACATTCTGTCTGCTTTGACAAAGGTATAAGGTTTTGTATCCAGCCCTGCGGTATCAGAAGAGTAGTTCTACTGCCTTAAAAATCCACTGTTGGGGACAGCCCCTGTGGCACAGCGGTTTAGCGCCGCCTGCAGCCCAGGGTGTGATCCTGGGGACCTGGGATCAAGTCCCACATCAGGCTCCTTGCATAGAGCCTGTTTCTCCCTCTGCCTGTGTCTCTGCCTTTCTCTCTCTCTGTGTCTCTCATGAATAAATAAATAAAATCTTAAAAAAAAAATCCACTGTCAGTTCACTGCTCCCCACCTCCTCCCCAAACCCTGGCCACCACTGATCTTTTTACTGTCTCCATAATTTTTGTCTTTTCTGGAATGTCAAGGCTACACGAGGTAGCCTTTGCTGATTGGCCTCTTTCACTTAGTAATATTCTTTAAGGTTCCCTTTTGTCTTTTTGTGGCTTGATAGCTCGTCCCTTGCGTGCTGCCTACTTTATCCATTCGAGCCCTTCACATATTAATCATAGCTGTTCTAAATTCTCAGTCTGATAATTCCAACATCCCTTCATGTCTGGTTCTGACACTTGCTATGTCTCTTCAAATCATGTTTTTTTTGTCTTTTAGTGTATGCCTTAGATATATTTTTTCCTAATAGCAGAGAAGAACGTACACCAAAAGCCTGGGGTGGGAGGGAGTGTGGTGGGCTTGAAGATACTATAGAAAGTTGATGTGGCTGGAGCCTGGAGGGGAGGAACAAGAGGAGGTGAAGTTGTTCAAAGTCGCCTGGGCAGAGTAGGGGCTCTCTAAGTGTTTTTGTTTAATGGGTAAAGGAAGGCAGCTGTAGCTGGTCTGGAAGAAAGTTCCTGATAGCAGGTGTGGGGGCTATCCTCATCCTCACATTTTACTAGTGTCTAGATTGAGGGTGTAGGAATCGTGCTCCATTAGCCCGGAGATGAGGAAATGGGTCAAAGGCAGAGAGGGCCTAAAGGAGGGCCCAGGAATGTGTGGCTGAGGCCAAAAGGAAAGAGAGGCCACGTTGATGCAAAGAGGCCGGGAAAGGTTTCATGGGGATACAGCTTTAGAGGCAGGTCTGGGAGGCAAGGGGAGAAAGCACCCCAGCAAGCAGCAAGGCAGGGAGCAAGGTTTCCGAATGGAACAAGGTGAACAAAAGCTCCACGAAAGACGGCTCAAGTGTGGAGGTCTGCCTGGGCGGCAGGGTGCAGGTGATGAGTGGATAGGGGAGCACCTTAGCAGCACTGGGTCTGGAGAATGTGCCCCCTTCTTGGAGCCCATCGTGAGGAAGCCTGGGTCGGCCTTCCCCTCCAGAGCCCTTGAGGTCCACTGCTTTCCATATTCAAGCATCAGGTAAAAGGCAGCTGCTTAAAGCCTTGGTTTCTGGAAGAAAATGTCCCAAACTGGGAAAGCTCCAAGTCTTCAAAAGCAAATTTCACCTCCCGTTGCTTCCCAGTGAACTTGAGAAAGAATTTGCCCTACCCCATGGCCCAGGATCTCATGGGACCTGAGACCTAATAGAAAACTCTTCCCCCAAAGCCCTGCAGAGCCAGAACAAGGGCAAAGAGAACCCATCAGTCTTGATAAAAAAAACACCTGGGTCTTTAGTTTTGATAAAAACATCTAGGTCTGGGGAGCCAGGGTCATTTATTCAACAAACATTCCTGTGTGTCCTCTCTGCGCCATGCCCACGGGTGACACCAGGCAGTTCGGCTATTGCTTCTCAATGCTGAGGAGTGCCCTAAATAGCCCCACTTGGGACAGGAGCCGTCCCAGCCAGCAGCCTCAGAGGAAGTGGTTTGGCTTCCCTGAGTACCCAGGAGTCTTTGGCTTTCATTCTCAGGAGAGAGGACGTCTGGGAGCGGGGAGTGAGGCTTCCTCAGAGGCCGGGAAGCCACGAGGCCGCAGCTCCCCAGGAACAGGCACAACTGCACAGACTCGAATGAGTTTGGGGTGGCAGTTGAGCAGTTCGAGTTGGCCTGCACACTACAGTAAAGATCTGCAAACACTCAGCTCCCTATTGAACCCCAGGCAGGGTGAT
Source organism: Canis aureus (assembly GCF_053574225.1). NCBI lineage: Eukaryota > Metazoa > Chordata > Mammalia > Carnivora > Canidae > Canis > Canis aureus. The sequence continues at coordinate 41,071,516 of NC_135642.1, forward strand.
TAATTCATTATGCACTTCCCAGCCTGGAAGGGAGAGCGGGTCTCCCCCAGGGGCGGCAGGGATGAGCATGGTCATAAATCAGGCCATTTCCATGCATCGCAATGAGAAAATCAGCTGGCTGTGGGGGACGCTCTGCAGGTGGGGACTGGCCTGTCCAGGCGGGTCAGTCTGAGCCCTGGAGACACACCAGTTGGCTGGTCACTGAGCCTTTCAGCCAAGGCGGTCGGCCTCTCGGCCACCCGGCGTGGTGCTTCCTGGCCAGACCACAAAGAAACAAACTCCACTCCACCCAGGAGGGGTGCTCCTGTGACCTGAGGTGGCCTCTCCCAAACGTGGACAACATACTAGGAAGAGCACTGGGATCTGTCCTAAAGGCCTCTGGGGGCCAGTTGGGATAAACCACTACCCAGTCTCTTCCCTGGGCCGTTGTGAGTTCCAGGCCCTTCTGGCACAGCCAGAGGGCCTGGCTTATTTATGTCTGCTCGGCATCCTCCAACCAGGATCCCTGGATGTCATCAGCTGGCAACCCTGAGCCATGGCCTTTACCCTCCGATGGGGAGCCTGGAATTACATTTAGAGTTGAAAGTTACCACCCAGTGTAGGACATCCCTGTTAGATGGCTTTGGGGCCCCTACTGGAATACAAGGTAGCTCTTCAAAGATTTGACAGTTCTTTCTCTTCCAGCTAAAATACCCTCAGTTTCTGCAATGGTTCCTCATTTTTCAAGATGTCCATGGGGCACCTGGGTGGCTCAGCGGTTGAGCGTCTGCCTTTGGCTCATGTGATTCCCAGGGTCCTGGGATTGAGTCCCACATTGGGCTCCCCATGGGGAATCTGCTCCTCCCTCTGCCTGTGTCTCTGCCTCTCTCTCTCTCTGTGTCGCTCATGAATAAATAAATAAAATCCTAAAAAAAAAAAAAAAGTCCAGACTCCTCCATGTCCTGACAGGAGGACTATTGACTATTTCCCACCTTACATTCCCTCATAGATCTCCAAACTCCCCAAATGGGATGCAATGCCTCCTGTGTGTTATCATGAGTAATAACAGTAAGGCTTCTGAGCTAGGTGCTTTGCCCATCTCCTCACTTCACTGTCTTAATGATGTGACGAGGGAGTTATTAACTCCAGCATATAGATGAGGAATTTGGGTCCCAAAGAGACAAAATGGCTGCCAGGATCCAACCCTCGGTTGGCCTGACTCCAGAGACTGTACATCAAACCTTTCTGATGGCAGTCTCGCTTGCCCAGAGCCTAGGGGGTGTATTAGCTAAAATGCTAGGGACATGTGTTTCAGGCATTGCCAGACCTGGGGGCTTTCTTCCTTGGAGCCGAGCTGAGCTTTGAGAGAATGGCCAAAGCCCTTCAATCTTGACCACACGCAGCATCAAAAAATAAAATTAAAAAAAACAAAACAAAACAAAATACAACCGAACAATTAAAATTAAAAAAAAAAAAGGGGTTTTATCTGCATCGCTTTCTACTCTCTGCCTGAACAGAGCAACTCTTCCGGAAAAGGCAGAAGAATCCTTATTTCTCTCATTCTTCTTTCCAGGACACATAGTGTGGCCCAGGAAGCAATGTGTTTACAACTTCCTTTTTTGCCTTATTTGGGACACAAAAGAGACCAATTCTCCTTCATCTATTTGTACAGCAAAAGAGCAAGCAAACTGGATTCCTTAACAAAAAGGTCTCTGACCAGGAGATTACTGTATCCCACTCATGCTAGATCATTCTGGCAACCTCAAGGAAGTCAATATAGGTACTCACAGCCTTCCCCGTGGTCCGGGGCTGCTCCAGATGAACAGGAACATGAAAGCAGGACACCAATTGTGGCGGCCAACCATCCAGTAGGATTAGCATGGGATTGGGTGGGATTGAGAGCTGTCTCTTTGGGGCAAGGGTTTGGAGACTGAGGAAAGTCTGGAAAAAATTGTTTGCCACTCAATCTCAGGTACAAATATCTACAATTGCCTGAGCTCAGGACACTGTGCTGATGTACATGTGTTTCAGATTTGTCACCTGGTGTGAATTCACCGAATAGATGTTAGGAAAATTAAGCTGCTGAATACGCGGAGAGATTTAGCACACTTCTATGCAAACTAAGTGTACTCACCCAATAGGTACCAACCTGAACATGTGCTAATTTTCCTTCAAAATTCAAATTGTTTCCAAAAAAGTATGTGAAAGTCAAACTGCAAACCGGGGGTAAAAATATTCAATGTTGGCGTGTTTTTGAATGGAAACTTATATGAAATACAGAAAGATTTAAACAACAATTTAGTGAGGTGTTGATTTACATATAGCAAAATGCACAAATCTTAACACTGGAGCTTGATGACCTTTCATGTACATTGACTTTGCATATATGGCCACTTCCCAGATCGAGAGAGAGAACGTTTCCTTGTCCCAAGAAAGTCCTTTATGCTCCTTCCCAGTCAATCCCTACTCCCAGATCAGAACTGTTCATATTCTCTCACCATATTTTAACTTTTGCCTCTTCTTGAACTTCATATAAATGGAACCTACGTGCTCCCGGGTTTCTTTTGCTCAGTGTAATGTTGTTTAGAGTAATTCATGTTGTTGCATGTACCAGTAAATGTCTTTCTACTGCTGAGTAGTAATCCATTGTCTGAATATAACCAAATATTTTTATTCATCTCTTGATAGACCTTTGTATTATTTCCAGTGTTTGGCTGTTAAGAATTAAACTGGTATGAACTTTTTCATTCATATTTTTACACAAGTCTTTTTGTATAAAAATATATTGATTTCTCTAGGGTATAAACCTAGGAATAGAACTCTATTAGAATCTGCCAAGTGACACACTGTAAGTTTAAAAATAACTAATAGTAAAGTGAAATAAAAGTAGAAGTGAAGTCTCTTAAAATTTGCATACTAATTCACAAAATATTTTAAAATAGGAGGAAATCAACCAACATTCAACATGCTTTATAGAGATAGAGTGATTTTATTCTTAATAGCCACAAATGAGCAGGGCTCCTGAATGGCTGAGTGGTTGAGCCTCTCGGCCTTCGGCTCAGGTCATGACCCTGGGGTCCTAGGATCGAGTCCTGCATCAGGCTCCCTGTAGGGAGCCTGCTTCTCCCTCTGCCTGTCTCCACTTCTCTCTGTGGAGAGAATAATAAATAAAATAAAGGATAAATAAATAATAAATAAAATCTTTTTTTTTTTTTTTAAAAAAAAGAGCCACAAATGGGCTCTTAAGATACAAATTTTCAACAGTTGGAACTTTCAGCCAAATTGACTTTAGGCAAATTGGTCTTGAGCAAATTGGCCCAAAGGCTCAATATAGACACTTGTCAAGACAAGCCTCCCCCATTCTGTATTGGCGTAATTGAATTTTAAACAATGCAGATTTGCCATTCATCCCTGGGAGATTTCATAGTGCTGGGAAGTACACATATATTTATGCACGTGGATATATGGGATTAGGGTGTTGGAACAAGTAGACACTTGGTGGAAGGAGGGAAAGGAATTCCCGGCTCTGTTCACAGAGCTCTGGGGGAACTGATAATGGGCCATAAGCTGGCAGGATGCCCAGGGAATTAAAACCTGGATGAGCCAGGGCTGGGGCTGAAGCCGGGGAAGGTCTTCTTGGAGCTCAAGTGCCACAGTGGGTTTTGCTTGGCAATATTGGGGCCTGTTTGTGGGTGGGGGGAGCTGGGCTGTCATTACAATGAAGGAGTAGGATGAGGAGGAGGCTGCCCCTGGGGGTGAGGGCACAGGGAGCTCCAGTGCCCGTGAGTTGTGCAAGTTAGCATCTGTCTGAGAGAGCGAAAAGACCGTGCTTGAATCACGGTCTTTTGTCCTGGTTGAGATATTTCAACCACCACTGCCAAAATGCATCAGCAGGGAATCCCTGGGTGGCGCAGCGGTTTGGCGCCTGCCTTTGGCCCAGGGCGCGATCCTGGAGACCCGGGATCGAATCCCACATCGGGCACCCGGTGCATGGAGCCTGCTTCTCCCTCTGCCTGTGTCTCTGCCTCTCTCTCTCTCTCTGTGACTATCATAAATAAATTTAAAAAAATTAAAAAAAAACAAATAAAAAACAAAATGCATCAGCAGATAAGACCGCAAATTAAAAAAAAAAAAATATCGTCATTCACATATGTTCACTATCCCTTTTGCCTTAGTGTCTTCCACACTTTTGATATAATTGGCTTCTAGGTCATCTTCCAAGTTATTAATAAATTGGACAGAACCAGAACAACCCCCCCCTGGACTGCCTCCAGACAATTTGCCTCCAGGGTGGCGGGACTTAATCATCGACACTCCTTGAGAACAACCACCCAACCAACTATAAATCTACCTCCTCGTCCCCACTGACACATTTCTACCTTCGCACAAAGGAATCACGAGGGGTTTAGAAAAGGGGGCACAGAAATAAGACACAAAGTCTGACACCCCTCCCCCCACTGACTAATCTAATAATTCACACCAAAAAGACATGAGATTAGACTCAGTGAGTCCACACTAGTTCCTGGCAAACATCACTCTCTTTTTAAACTACTCAGAGAACCATCTGTTTAATAATCCTTTCTAGATTTTTGTTGGCACTGGCGGTGCTCGTCAATCAAATGGTAAATTCCATCTATTACTCTATTTTAAAATCAGGACAACATTTCCCAATATTATCCTTTTGGCTGCTCTGTCTGATTTTCTAGGATAACTCAAAGATTTTACAGGTGACCCTTGTGGTCATGTGGGAGGTCATCAGTCTGAACCAGCTGACTTAAACTCCGTAACAACGCAAGCTTGGCAGTATATTTGGTATGAGTTAATTTCTGGTGTGTAAGTGGAAAACGATTTTATTTTGTCTCCATTTGTTCCTTTAAAATTAATTCAGTGAGCCACATCCTTCTGATGTGTGTGGATAGAAATTCATCAGTCCTGTGACTTTTCTCGTCACTCATGATAACTAAAATTCTATAATCACCTTAAGTCACCAAATACAGGCTTTGTTTAGGTATTAGAAATCTACTCCCAGATAAGGATCAGAACTTAAGCTTTGTTTAGAGTGAAATCTTCCGAATCAGCCTGAGCCTACTGCAGGCAGAAAGCTTACAGCTGGTGCAAGTGCGTTGGGTTTCTTCTTTTTAATATACCTTTTCCACTGACTTGCACCTGTAACCTGGACTTCGGACTCGCCTGGGGCGGAGCAGTAGGAAGTTTGTTCTTAGCTCCCATTTTTGTAAAGTGGTTCTTCATCATCCGGGCCTGGCAAGTGTGTCAAGCCTTCTCATTCCTTAGATTTCTCTTTTAAAGATTGTATTTATTTATTCCTGAGAGACAGAGAGAGAGGCAGGCAGAGACACAGGCAGAGGGAGAAGCAGGCTCCATGCAGGGAGCCCAACATGGGACTCGATCCCAGGACCCTGAGATCACAACATGAGCCAAAGGCAGATGCTCAACCACTGAGCCACAGGCGTCCCTCATTCTTTAGATTTTTCCAGGCAGGAATCAAATTCCAATTTCCCATGTTCCCTCTCTCTGTGTCTCTCAGGGAAGGTGAAGTACCCCACAGCATGCGAGTCATTCTCTTCAACGACCTCTCCTTCCCTGGGGGCTCCTGGACGGCTCAGTCAGTTGAGTGACTGGCTCTTGATTTTGGCTCAGGTCATGATCTCAGGGTGGTGAGATGAAGCCCAGGGTTGGGCTCCATCAGGGGGCTCAGCAGGGAGTCTATTTGAGATTCTCTTTCTCCCTCTTCCTCTGTCCCTCCCCTCGTGCACGAGTACATGCACACACTCTCTCTCTAAAATAATAAACAAATAAATAAAATCTTACTAAAAAAAGGCCTCTTCCTCCCCAATCCTCTCCCCCAGTGCTCTCACTGGGGTTTTCAAGGGTTCCAGAGAAATCCCACCAGTCCAGAGGCGCTGTGCAATGTTTGAACGAACAATGGCCTCCTTTGGAACGTGACTTTTGTCTTCACGTTGCAGGCAAAAGGAGACAGAGTCCAATTTGCATATTTGGTTAAAGTAGTTTACCGCTATGTGCTCTCCAATCTTGACCTTCACTTTCGTCCATTCTGGTTAGACGGCGTTTCTCCTGATAGAGACAGATGAAAATAGTAGTTGAGAATGTCTGCATTCTCTCTGAAGGCCTCCCTGGTTACACATCATCTTCCTCAAGCACAGGAATTTTCCTCCTTCTTGAAGCATGTGCTTTTAAAAACCACAACCATTAGGCCATTCAATTAATTTATAATGAATAACATAATGGTACTTAGATCTAAATACTCATGTTCTTTTTATTACTTCCTAATGATGAAATTAAAATACAAGTCGGGGGGGAGGGGAAAGAATCTAATATTTATTGAACACTTACTATGTGCTTATCACTTTATATTCATGATCTTGTTAATTAATCACGATAGCCACAGGAAGTAAATCTTTTTATTCCCATTATATAGATGGGGGAAGTCAGGCAGGGAGTCAAGTAACTTGTCTAAACCTATAGCTAGGGGATCCCTGGGTGGCACAGCGGTTTGGCGCCTGCCTTTGGCCCAGGGCGCGATCCTGGAGACCTGGGATCGAGTCCCACATCAGGCTCCCGGTGCATGGAGCCTGCTTCTCCCTCTGCCTGTGTCTCTGCCTCTCTCTCTCTCTCTGTGACTGTCAGAAATAAAAAAAAAAAATTAAAAAAAAAATAAACCTATAGCTAAATATGTGCTATGACATCTCTGAATTCCAAATTGCCTTCGTAAGATAAATTTGTTAACTTGGTAAAATCACAACTAGATTCAAATATTTTTACAAATAAACAAACAGAAAAGCTGTATCTCTGGTAGGGGATACAAAGAAGAAACTAGAAATCACCAGCTATGAATACCTAGACTTGATATATATTTTTATAATATTTTACTTAGGAATAAGCATGGAATGGTTTTATAAAATTAAAATAATACCAAATACCCAGCTCTGAATCCACATTCTTAAGCTTGCTATACTGTGAACATTTCCCATTCCCAATAAAGTTCTTTGGAAATCATTTTTAAAGGCTTCCTACTAGACAAGATATGGGTACACCATGACTTAGATGACCTCCTTCCCTTATTGTTGAACACTGAGATTGCTTCCATTTATTACCACTTTGAGGAACACCAGAATGTGCACCATCATGCATAAATCTGTGTTTGAGTCTCTGACAATTATTGGAAGAGGAGTTGCTAGATCAAAGGGTATGGACCTTTTAAAGGCTCTTGATACAAATTGCCATATGCTTTCTAGAAAGGTCTGTAGCAGATGGGCTTATCTTAATGGACAGTGTTATCATCACACTCCGTCAGTTACTGAAAAAAGACCCATTTCCACACCAGGGCCAGCCAACAGAACCAGAACATTTATGCAAGCTGCTCAGGTTATCCTCTCTTCTGGACAATGTCAGACACGTAAAACAAAAGTGTTTTACCAAATCTCCATCTGGAGGGAGTGGAAGGAGGGATGTATATTTGCATATTTGTAGTCAGGGTTCTCCTGGAAGGTGTCATGCTCCTCTGATCCAGCCTGCATTTGGTTCATTGCCCTATAACACAGCCCTGCTTCAGCCAAGTGGCCATAAAGCCATGAGGCAGGGCAGCTCTGTGCTCCCAGTCACATTCTGGTCACACCTTCCTACACATAAATCCTGGGTTCCCCTATGAAGCCAGATTGTTGCCCAAGGATCCCCAGCAACGATAAACAGATTTCGGTGTGGGGGGGGGGGGGCGGCTTGCTTTGCATCTATTATAGCCTGAATTGTCCTAGTGTTGTTTTCAAGTGGTGACCTTTAGCCAGAGCTTGTTCCAAACCCTGTCCACTTCCCACCGCAGAGCCACACTTTGAAGAGAGAAAAGCCACATACAGCAATACTCAATAATACTAAAGATACATTTCAATGACAATATTTTAATAATCTTTGCCCACTTAATTTCAAAAGCAGCACATGTTTAAAGCAAAAACCTTAGAGAACCCCGGGAAGTGGATGGAGAAGGATGTGGAGTGATCAAGCATGAACGTGGCCTGCTCGGCAGATGGAGAGTGTACAAGTCTTGGTGGACATCTGTGTGGGGTCAGCAGGGGTGATGTTCAGCTCCGCAGATGTCGGGTGGACATACAACAAAGACTGTGAACTGGTCAGAACTCTCCTGCTAGATGTTGCTGAAGCCCGAGAACCTAGTTCCAGCACCAGGGAGAAGGGGAGGGGCAAACCCCTGAAATGATTGAGACCGAAATCATAAGTGCAGTAGAATGGTGCTTGATAAGCAAGCTAAGTGCATTTGTAAAAAGACAACGAACGCCAGAGTCGGTTGTGTGGTCTCTGTCTAGCTCCCTTTGCCTTCTGATCTCCTGACTTCAAGTGCCCCCCGCCGCCAGCCTCTTTGTCGGGGCCTTGGCCAGGTCCTGGCCTGCTGCCTGAGACAGCTGGGGGGACAGAACTATAATCTTTGGGGCTGCCCATGGGGGCTAGCCCTGCAAATCACCATGGAAACTGAAGATGCTGTGATCGTTTGTACTGGGCTTGGATAGAGGTGGTTCTCAGGTGAAGGGCGGGGGGCAAGCCAATCTTGCAAGATTGTAACTCTGCCATCTTTGAATCGTCCTCTCTGGATCTGGGGGACTAAATCTCTGAAAGCAGCAGGTGGATGGGAAACAAGACAACAAAACAAACAGCCCAATAGGGCCATGACCCCTGGCAGGAATGCACCAGAAGGAGAGGAATCTGGTTCCCCAGAGCCATGATGCTGGACCCGCTCTCTGTCCCATGGGGGCCCTCAGAGATACCTGGCACGGTTGCCTTTCTCTTGGGGTCCTTCTTCTTGCACTCTTGCACCCTTGGCAACATTTCAGGGGGGCTCCCAGATCGGACAACATCCTAACTGTCAAGACGATGCAGCATCAGAGAGGGTCGGTGAGGCAGGCTGGAATCCGTGGAGGCCTCCAGGAGCAGAACACATGCACCATCATTGTCATTGCAGCGATGTCTATAGTGACAAGGACCTTGAAACCCCAGAGTGTCAATCTATCGGAAACCACTTAACCGGATTAAGGCGCATCCATACAAAAGAGTACTAGCCATTATTAGAAAAGATATAGATTTGTGTGAACTAAAAGGGAATATGAATGTTCACGATATATTTTTGGTGAGAAAAGGTTTAAAACAGTATGTAGAGTGTGATCTTGTTTTTAATATGTATTCGTATATATTACGTATTTAATATATATTTTAAAGATTTATTTTTCTACATTACTTAGAGAAAATCAACGTATAGTGGGGTAACAGCAATTCCCTTTTCTTTCTACATTTTTTCGGTATGTTCAAAATGATTATATAAAAAAAATGATTATATGTGCATTGCTTTAATTAAAAAAAATTATAACCCTCGTTGATGGATATGGTGCTAAAACCTGTCGTGGCAGCCACGGAGGCGTGCCACTTAAGTCTCCCTTCAAGAGAGAGCTTGGTATCCCTATGAGGCGTGCAGGAAGCTGGCTGCTTCTGGCTCCAGTTTCTTGAGGTTGCACAGCTGCACTTGCACCAAACTGGTGCTGTTCCCGGGCAGCTCCCCACAATGACTGAGCATAGAGGCGGGGACTCATTCCTGCCCTTCCTGCCCCATGCAGAAGTCCCCTTGGGCCCTCATGGTGCTGGAGCTCCCCATTGGGCTGACAGCTCTCTCAGAGCTGGCCCATAGGCTGGGGCTCTTCCCACTGCTCCTTCCTCCGCCCCTCTCATTCCACAGGTGTCAGACTTGCTTGGCAATCTGCAGTATTTCCTGCCTCCTCTGGCTCCCCAATCCCCTTTTATTCTTCACAGGCAGCCCTCCAAGGATCTCTTATAATTCCACTATTGCTTATCTCTTATCTCCACTATTGCTGTTTGCTTCCTGGAGGACCCAATGTGACGCTTCCATGTTCTCGAACACAATATAAGAAACTTGGACTTGGTTTTTGACATTCTTTTCAGAGAAATACTCTCCTCTCCACCTTCTGCAAAGAATTATCCCAGATGACTCCCCAAGTGGGCTCTAAAAGGTGAGATGTCTTTTTCTACCAGGATTTTCTCCTTCTGATTTTTGTTGCCCGAAATTTGTTCCCTTTTGGCCCTCCTCTCAACGTCTCTGGGGCTGACTCAGCAAGGCCAACAGTGTGCAGGTCATTGTCCATGACCTGTGTCATTGTTAGAATAAGGAAGGCCAGCTAACAAGAACGGAGATCTAACACCCATGGGTCCTTGCATGCCTCAACGCAGTAACTATGTGGCTAACGTCATCATCACTAAGACTTGGGAGTCTGGTCCATTCTTCAAACCCGGTCCATTCTTCCCAGCTCAGGTAGTTCCTGAGAAGCAGATCTGCTTTTCCCGGTACACAGGGCTCAGGTTCCCCCTGGCACCCTACCGAGCATGCCAGTCTCTTGCAGAGCCCTTGGTATGTACATGCCACATCTCGAGAGGCCACATGGCATTGGTTAGCCTCAGAACCCGAGCATCCCAGCGTCAGCATGACATGAGGAATTGAGAGACAGAAGCAAAAATGGGAGCAGACAATCATAGCACATCCAAGGGAGACTGGCAAGGGTTAAATCAAGAATCAGAACATAGTCAGTTCTATAACCAAGTGTGAATGTGAGATGAAGAGCACCTAATTAATATCCATTTATCCTCCCAAGAAGGCTGATGTCCCACGTGGTACTTTCTGCTGTGGGCGGAGAAGCGTTTGCCTCCCCTGGGTCCGCGCGATGGAGCCTGGAGCCACTACGGTGTGTTCACAGGGCCTGCCCTGCACCTGATTTGGAGGCAGTGGCCTCGAGTGGACAGACTTCAGGCTCTTGTTCCAAACCACACAGAGATTCCGTGAACTCCTCAGTATTTTTTTCAGAGAATTCTTTTCTGCTTCTATCAGCCAGAATTGGTTCCTTCTGCTTGCTAGGTAGGCACCCTGGCTGATACACAAATGTAATTCATCGTATTTTTGTAGATGTTACAGTAGCATGGAGAAAACCAGGTTAGCAATGAAGCTTAATACCTGGGTTATTAACCCAGGTTGCCTGGGAAGGGGGGAGGTGAAAATGGAGAGGAGAGCAAAAGGAAGGAGGTGGAAACAAATAGAAAAAGGAAAAAAATAGTAAGGCCGCGCAAAGGAAAGTCTCAGGACATACTATGATATGATCCTGTGTTTGCGTCCACAAACTCAGTACATTCACATACCAGCTATAACTCAGATCCGTGGAAAAGGAAATTTCCCAGGATTACAACCAGACCCGAGTATTTTTTCAGAGCTTCTCAGGAAGTGCTGATGAGCGGCCAGAGGTGTCAGATGTTCATTTACCAGTGTGATCTTGGACCACCTACATCAGAATCAGCCAGAAATTTATTTAAAAATTCATGTGCCTGGACTCCACTGTAGACCTCCTGAGTCAGAATCTGGAGTGGGGAATATTTTCTGCCCAGAGTGAGGGAGCTCAGCGTCCTGTGGCCACAGAACCAGATTCCTGGGGCCTAGAGCAACCACAGGACTCCTTGGCGCCAGGCCAGGTCTGGTGCAGTGGGCCCCATCTTTTCAAAGATCTGCTTTTCAAATCTCTAATGACTGTTTAACCCAGCAGTTCCACTTCTTGGAACTTATCCTAAGGAAATAACCACATGATGTGAAAGGATGTATGAGGAAGAATGTTCATCACAACCCTTGTTTAATTAATGAACATTTGGAAACAACCCAAATATCAATCAATAGGGGAGTAATTAAAATAATTGTGACACATTCATACAGCGGAAGGCAATGTAGCCACTAAAATTGTGACGTAGGTCTCTATGCACAGAAATGGAAATACATCTACAATATAGTGCATGTGGGGGAAAAATCAGATGGCAAAGGAACGGAGATCTCTCACACAGAACAGATGGCAGTCACATGTATGGTATAGCTGTGTGTCATGCATAATCTTGGGGACACTTTCTTTTACATCCAAGAAAACAGATCTGATTGCCATTACGGAGAATCTTCATTTCTATTTTTTACACACACATGTACATATTTACTTTTTATTATGAAAAATTTTCTCAAACACAAATAAAAGTAGAGTGAGACTATATCAAACTAAGAAGCTTCTGCACAGCCAAGGAAACCAGCAACAAACAGAATTGTGACCTATGGGATGGGAGAAGATATTTCCAAATCATATATCTATTGATTAATATCCCTCAAAATAAAGTGGTCATACAACTCAATAGCAACAAAAAATCTGATTAAAAAGTGAGCAGATAGGGATCCCTGGGTGGCGCAGCGGTTTGGCGCCTGCCTTTGGCCCAGGGCGCGATCCTGGAGACCCGGGATCGAATCCCACGTCGGGCTCCCGGTGCATGGAGCCTGCTTCTCCCTCTGCCTGTGTCTCTGCCTCTCTCTCTCTGTGACTATCATGAATAAATAAATAAAATCTTAAAAAAAAAAAAAAAGTGAGCAGATAATAGTGAAAGGGAATATAAGGGAAGGGAGAAGAAATGTGTAGGAAATATCAGAAAGGGAGACAGAACATAAAGACTGCTAACTCTGGGAAACGAACTAGGGGTGGTGGAAGGGGAGGAGGGTGGGGGGTGGGGGTGACTGGGTGACGGGCACTGAGGGGGGCACTTGATGGGATGAGCACTGGGTGTTATTCTGTATGTTGGCAAATTGGACACCAATAAAAAATAAATTTATTATAAAAAAATAAAATAAAATAAAAAGTGAGCAGAAGGGAGCCTGAGTGCCTGGCGGGTTGAGCATGTGACTAGTGATTTTGGCTCAGGTTGTGATCTCATGGGTTGTGGGGTTGAGCCCCGAGTCCTGCTCTGCACTTGGCAGGGAGTCTGCTTGAGGGTTCTCTCTCTCTCTCTCCTGCTGCCCCTCCCCTCACTTGCACTCTCAAAATAAATAAAAAAATATTTTTAAAAAATAGGCAGAAAAACCAAATAGACATTTTTCCAAAGAAAGCATCCAAAGGACCAACAGTTACACAAAAAGGTAAGCGTTCATCACTTTGATTTGATTTTTAAATCAAAAGGCAAAATCACTTCACACCTGTGGACGTTATCAATCTGTTAGCCTCAAGTCTTGTCATATAGTTTTCTATTTTTAAGCCTATCTTTTAGAAATATAACATTTGTCTTTATGGCTTATTTTATTTGGTATCTTTTGTATTAAAGGATATACTGAATTTAGGCAAGTTTGTATTTTTGTTCTAAGACAGTTTCCTTAAAAAAAAAAAAAGATTTTATTTCTATATTCATGAGAGACACAGAGAGAGAGAGGCAGAGACACAGGCAGAGGGAGAAGCAAGCTCCCCGAGGTGAGCCCAGTGAGGGACTCGATCCTGGGACCCCAGGATCACACCCAGGGCCGAAGACAGATGCTCAACCACAGAGTCACCCGGGTCCCCCACGTTGGTTCCCTTTAAACCGAGTCTGAAATTTACACTCCGAGTCTCTTCGTTTCCAGGCTATTGTCTGTTGGCTCCTCCACCCCCATGAGCCATATTGAAATTATCTAGCAACTTCCTCTTTCTGCAGGCTACCTCCTCAGCATGGAATCTGTGATATCCCTTTACTCTCAGTTAAAATCCATAAGACAATTTGCAAGCCTAATGAGCTTTTTATATACTTTCCCCATCCTCCCCCCATCTGTGGCAGACGTATTCGATTTCCATCATTAGAACATAAAGCCGTTCATGCTTTTCTTTCTTCCTAAGCACCATCATTTCGTCTTAATTCTTCAGGGAAATATATCCTCAATGCTCACCACCAGTCTTTGTGCTGATACCTCTCTAGTAACTTTGGTTTTCTGAAACTCATTCTCTAGCAGATTCCTCAAGAAAGACTCATGGGACAATATTGCCTGAGTTCTCTTGTGTGTGTGTTCATAACAGAGCCTCTGTACCTTTATAGTTGACGGTCAGTTTGCTAGAAAATTCTCCTTTCATAGTTTGTTTCCTTGAGGAAATATGTGGTTTCAGTGTCCTCTGGCTTAAAACGTTGTGTCCAAAGTCTGATGGCAATCTGTCTGTCTTTCCCTTACAAGTGACTTGGTCTTTCTGGCATTTTTTTCCCTTCTTTTTTTTTTTTTTTTTTTTGAAGACCCCTAGTTTTAGTAGAATATTCTCTCTTGTAGGTTGATTTTGCCATATATGAGATGTACCTTTCACAGTGAAGTTTCAAGTCTGTTCTATTCGGAAAAAAGTTTTTTTGCTTAAATGTTTTTGTATTTGTTTTATTCTGTTGCTTTGGTTTTCATTTTTAGGGTTTCTATTCCACGTCTCTTCCATGCATGTGTGCATGTGTGCATGTGTGCATGTGTGCGTGTGTGTGTGTGTGTACCATTTTCTCTTGAATCACTTTTCACTTTCTTTGTTTCTCTTTTATTTAAATGTCTTTATCCTTGCAACTGGTGTTCCTTTCATATTTAGGTTCTGTGATAGTTTTGAGACATGGCCACAAAGAGACATGAGAAAGCACTTTCAGAAGGGGAAATTGTTCTATATCCTGACTGTGCTGCTGGCTACAAGACTGTATAATTACAGTCTTGTATAATTAAGTCATCAAACTGCACAGTTTTAATGAATGAATTTTATTGTATGCAAATTACACTTTAACAAAGCTGAGAAAAATAGGCCAAAATTCTTTGACACGCCTCCCAACAAGAGATAGAATCTATGTCCCCTCCCTTTGCATCTGGGTGGGCCTGGGAAAGCTTTACTAGTACAACACAGCAGAAGTGACGCTATGTGACATCCAAGGCTGGGTCAGAGAAGGTCTGCTTGGTCTTTGGAACACTCACTCTTAGTAACTTGAGCCACTGTGTATGAAGCCTGACTACCCTAAGAACGTTATGCCTATAGGCCACCTATCTGCACCCAACCCCAGGCCAAGCCCAAGTGTCAGATGTGTGACTGAAGAAGCCACCTTAGAAGTAGACCTCCTACTCCCAGCTGCCTCGCACCCAGCCATTCAAGTCATCTCAGCTAAGGCCAGGACCCACTTGCCTGGTACAATGGTTGCTTCATTCCATGAAATCTGGAGGGAATTCATTATGTAGCAATAGATAGAACACCCTCTTCCATTTTCATCTTTATTTACCAAATTATGCTTTCTTCTTTCTTATTCTTTTCTGAGTCCTGTCACTCTTTTTCTTCAAATCTTTCTTTTCTCAATTACCTCAACTCTAAGTTTTTCTAAGCTTATTAGAATCTAATCTTATTAGTGCTGTTCTTTTATAACATAATTTTTCTTAATTTATTTCAGTTCATTTAATATATTAGGTTACAAGTTTTATCTCTTTTGTGGGCGTGTCCTCCTAGCATGCCTTCATTCTCTCTACAGACAGTATTCTGCTCCTTATTTTCCTTTCTCTTGTAGTGACTTGGCATGAGATTTACTCATCAGTAAATGATCAGCAAATAGATCATTTGCTATTGCTCACTTTAATGAGAAGAGTTTTTTGTATTTTTAGCAAGGAAAGGTAGGCAAGGATAACTGTCCTACATTCATTCTACATGTCCTACATTCATTACCCTGGAAGTTCTCCTCCCACAACTTTTAAAGAATGATTACATGTGTATATATATCTCCAAGTATTTTCCAAGTTGTGTCACCATTGCTTTTCTCTCTCACCTTTATCTGAATCTTCTCTCTCTTTTTTTGTCCCCGTGATGCTCAGTTTTAAGTCTGCTCTCAACAGGTACTTTTCAGCACAGAGCTTTACTCTACAACAAAGTTTGGTTAGCTAAAAATGTACAGAAAGCCCAGAGTATACCAGCACCCTCTACCTCGTGAGATCCCATTGTCCTCCTGTGCAAATGGGAGCCTGTGAAACTCCCTCCAGCTTTTGGCTGGTGTTCTTGGATTGGGCTTCCAAGATTCCCAAAGCCAATTTGTGGGTTCTCTGGCTCTTGGGGCTACTGGAGTCCATTTGCTCTTCTCGCTTTCCTCTCATAACTTGCCAAAACCATATGGTCTTGTAGCTTGTACCCACCTGCTCATACTTTGGAGTCTGTTATAATACCTCATCATCTAGTTTTGTTGTAGATCAGTGGCTCTCAAATTTTAGAATTGGCATCACCAGAGTCACCTGAAGGGCTTTTTAAAGCACAGGTGCAGAGGTCTAGTGTGTGCCTTAGGATCTGCATATCTAGCGCATTCTCAGGTGGTATGGACACTGCTGGTCTGGAGACCCTACTTTCAGAACCATCGTTACAGATGTGTGTGAGCTTTCTGTTTTGCTGTCCTCATTGTTTTATTTATTTTTATGGAGGCAATTGAGGAGTTCAAAAATTATGCTGCTGCCACTTTGGAAAACAGTGTTAAACACAGAGTTACTATACAACCCAGCAATTCTACTTCCGAGTTATATACCCGAGACAGTTGAAAACACGTGTCCACACAGAAGTCTATACATGAATACTTACAGCAGCATTATTCATAATAGCTAAAAGGTACAAACTACCCAAAGGCCCATTAACAGATGAATGGATAAACAAAATGTAGTATATACACACAAGGGAATATTATTTAGTCTTAAAAAGGAAGGAAATGCTAACTCATTCTACAACATGGAGGAACTTTGAAGACATCATGTTAAGTGAAATGAGCCAGACACAAAAGGACAAATATAATATGATTCCATTTCTTTGAAATATCCAGAATAAGCAAGTCTATAGAGACAGGAAAGAGATTTGTGGTTGCGTAGGGCCAAGGAGTGTGGGGTTTCGTGTTGAGGTGATGGAAGTGTTCTAAATTGATCGTGGTAATAGTTGCACAACTCCGGGGATAGACTAAAGACCCTCAAATCCTGTAGCATGGCATGTGAATTATATCTCAATAAGGCATAAAAAAGCAGCAAAGCTACCATGACTGCCAGAAGCCTCTTCCACTTAAAAATATTAATTATTCACAAATGTTGGTGCTTCCATTCATTGCAACAAGCTTCTTGGGATGCCCCTTGTGAACAGCCACAGTGTGGCAGCCTATGGAGGGCACCGTGATTGAAGCTGGTGGCCCAGTGCGTCCGCCCGGAGGAAGGCTTTGTGGCTCTACAGTGTTGCTCCCAGTGTAAGCTGTGGGGATGCAAAGTGGGGTTTGCTGTGATAAAGCCGTGCATCTGGCCTCAGAACAAAGCCTCTGTGCTCTGGGAATCCTGGCCCCTCTCCGGCCCTCAGTGCAGCCCACAGCCGGTTGCCTCTGCCTTGAATGGAAGCAGCCGCCTTCATCTGGGCTTCTTCTTTCCCACTGCAGACTCCTTGCCAGCGCTTCCCTTGGCTCCAAGGGCCATCAGGGTCACCCTCCCTTTCCCCAAATCCTCCACCCCCTGCCCCGCCAAGACTCATTCTGCTTTCCATCTTGTCAGACAACAAAGACACTGGAGGAATTTATTTATACCTCCAACCAGCTAATGAGACAATTCAATGAAAAGCAGCGCCAGCTTGCTGGAGCCTCCTCAGGCCTTTGATGGCCTCTTCTGTGTTCCAATTCCCAGCATTTACTCTACATATAAATTTTCCACGGTGAATAGGCACCATTCTTCGGGGAAACGCATTTGTTCCCTTGGCTATTTTATTTCAATCTCTTGTTTTGCTTTTTATTATTATTGTTAAACTGTAATTAATTCTCCTATCAGCTTCTCTTTAGTGTACAATGCCTAATGCGGCATGAAGTGTCTTCACTCACCCCCAACGACACACCTCTTCTCGAGAAAAAGGAAGCCTCTGACATTTTAAAAACACACAAGCTGCCAGAGCCTTGCCTCTATGGAACGGGGGGTGGGGAGAGGGGAGGATGGTTTACGCAGGTGGAGTTGAGATGGTTTCGTGGTCAAGTGACCGTGGATTTCGGTTTAGCTGAGATAGTTCTGATTTTTAGCAGACAGACACTTGAAGGGCTAGAAGAGCCAGGGTGGAAGCCTGAGAGAAAAGCCAAAATGCACTTTAAAGTGGCCCCTGTCTTGCTGTTCGAATTTGGAAGCACTATTCTCCTTCCATCTCCTGAGGATCTTTGCTGCATTGCGTTCCCTCCAGCTTCTTGCAACATCCCCTCGAAGGCAGCCCCTTTTTTTTTTTTTTTAAGATTTATTTATTTATTTATGATAGACATAGAGAGAGAGAGAGGCAGAGACACAGGAGGAGGGAGAAGCAGGCTCCATGCAGGGAGCCCGACGTGGGACTCGATCCCGGGACTCCAGGATCGCGCCCTGGGCCAAAGGCAGGCACTAAACCGCTGAGCCACCCAGGGATCCCCAGGCAGCCTCTTTTAAATGTTTACCAGAACCATCGACAGGTGGACATACCTCTGTGATGGTATACGTAGTGGCCTGAAGTTGGCCTCCAGATGTGTGGATGTCCTCCCTAATCCCCAGAACCTGCAAATGTGACCTGATTTGGGGGTGGGGGGAAAGGCCTTTGCAGATGTAATTAAGAATCTTGAGGTGAGGGGATCATCCTAGATTATCCGGCTGAACCCTAAATCCATGACAAGTGTCCTATAACAGACCCCCAGAAGAGAGAGACAGAGAAGAGGGTGATGGGAAGTCGGAGGCAGGGCTTGGAGTGATGTGGCTACAAGCCCAGGAGCACCAAGGATTGCTAAGGATTGCCAGGCAGCCACTGGAAGCTAGAAGAAGCAAGGGATGGCTTCTCTCTTGGGGCCTCCACAGGGACTCTGGTCCTGCCCACATCTTGATTTTAGACTTCCCACCACCAGAAGTGTGAGAGAACACATTTCTGTTGTTCCATATCACCATGTTTGTGGTCATCCGTGACAGCAGCCAGAGGAAATCGCTGCTGCATCCATGGTTTGCCAACTCATGATGAGCAGAACACACAGAGGAAAAAGATCTGGAGAATACCGAGGCACAAAATCCTCCAACCTCGGGGCTGTCCCTTCGGATGGTGACAAGCGAAGTCGTCAGATCAGATGAGGTTGTCCACATAATTCAAGCCTAAAGCATGTATTAGACACAAGAAATGAATTCCTACAACTCAGACCTTGCCAGCACCGGCTGCCCACAGTTTCGTTTTTCAGAAGCATTGTTTCTCTTGTGCGCACATGTCATGGCATGTGGTTGCTGAGCTGTGACTTTGCTTAAACATAAGATTCCCCCATTCAAAAGAATTCTAAGCTTGGGGTTTCTATATTTCATCCCTCCCATCCCAATTTTCTGTATTTATTTTAATGGCTGGGAAGAACACATTGCTGGGTAGTTCGAGAAAAGTCCTAGAATCACAGGTCTGCGTGGAATCTTACTGAGAAGTTGTGTCGTTTGTGAGTTGATGGGCCTGCCTTGGTCTCAGAAAGTGTCCTGTCCCCGCAGACCAAGCCACTAGCTGGGTGTCCCATTCTATCACCTTAGAATCTGCCTTTTTGTTACTTCATTCATTAAAAAAAAATACTTGTGTGTTTTTATTTAAGATTTTTATTTATTCATGAGAGACAGAGAGAGGCAGAGACATAGGCAGAGGGAGAAGCAGGCTCGTCACAGGAAGCCCAATGCGGGACTCGATACCAGGACCCTGGGATCACACCCAGAGCGGAAGGCAGATGCTCAACTGCTGAGCCACCCAGGCGTCCCCCCAAAATGCTTGTTTTCAAATATTGCAAATTTTTTCTCATCAGTTGGTGATACACGATTGGCATCCATTTTCCTTCCTTACTCTAGTGGTTCAAGCAACTTCTGGTCATTCTCCCTAGAAGCTTCTCTTTAATTCATTTGCTTCCTACTGCCAACCTCTCATGTAATTTCTACTGCATTTCCTTGTCCTGGCCCCAGGATGTAAGCTGAGCTAGTTTGGGTCTGTATTCTTCACTCTCAGTAGGAACAGTGCCTACATAGGACCTGGCCTATAGTAGGTCCTCATAAACAATCTGTGGACCTAAAGGTCAGGTATCTAAAGGCCAAGTTTCCACATATAGTACCACTTTGTTATGCTTTGATTTTATCTTGTGGGAAAATGTTTGAAGATTTATATTTAAATTGTTCCTAGTATTTTAAACAACTTCCTCCGGCAGCTTACAGAGTAAGTTTTCATCCTAAATGACTAGCTCCATATGCCTATTTGACCTGTTGTAGTTGCATGTGTGTGTGTGTGTGTGTGTGTGCGCACGCATGCGCGTGCATCTGCGTGTGTTTGCACACAAAATCCCTCTGGTAACAGAAAGTTTATTTTTCTTCTTTCCATAACTCAAAGTCCACTGACTGAATGAATTTAACTTAAATTACCTCTCCTGACCCAAATAAATAAATAAATAAATAAAATATCAACAGGATTAAATTATGGCCCAAATGTTATTTCTTGTCTCTGAAAAGCGAAAAGGTGAGTATAATTGAGTTTGCTGCTCAAATCACAACCCTGGCTCTTGGCAACACCCGAAAATAACACTTTCCATCTCAGTTCTGCAGCCCAAACACTGCGGCAGCCAGGCCCCACTCCTCCACTGATGAAAGGTTTTCATTTCTGGCAGGGCATGCTGTAAACCGGGGCCCACGGCAGCGAGCAAGAGGTGGTGTGGAGTTGACAAAGCTCAGGGGGCCAATCGACATCCATTTGTGGTGATTAATATCTCCTGCCTTTGGGTTGCACACCAGCCTTCAATTATAAACAGAAACAGAGACTTGGTCTTTGTAGAGCAGCCCCCCCCCCTCCCCCGAGCACCCCTGGAGGGGCCTGGGCCCTGGAAAGGAAGGCCTGGTGAAACCAGAAAAGAAGAAGGGCTGGAACCTGCCCCTGTGAGCAAAGGGCACTTGCATTCCTGGGTGCTCCCACTGTCTTCCGTGCTGCCCCTGATGGGTGCCTTACAGCATGGCAGGAATGACGTCGAGGGGGTGGGGGGGTGGGGAAAGAAGATGACTTACTGAATTTCTTTTTTAGTTTTCTGTGTTTATTCTTATAAGAAAAAAACCCCAGGGGTCTGCAGGAAAATACCTAGGCTCCCCACCCAGCCGCCTCCCTTCACTGAATTCAGGAACTGATCAGCTAGGTTAGGCCCACGTGGGGTGAGGCTGCCCTCACCAACGCCAAGGCCAGTTAAGGGGGGAACAGGACCATCACGAACAGGAGTTTTCAATGTTTTGTTTGTTTGCTGTGGGCATGTGAAAAATAGCACAAGTTCCCAATCACCCCAACAGCCCATCCTCACTTTCCCGACGTCTCCGCTCCCTTTGGGTTAGCACGTATACTGGCAGTGTGGCAGATGAGTGGACAGTTGTCTTAAAAAAGGCCTTGGTGGGAGGTCCTGGCCCAGATCTGACCAGAACCCACTGGTGAGGATTGGTTTCTGCTTCTGGATATTGGGAGGGACATCAGTCAGTTGCCCCTACTCCTCCATTCCTTCCCCGCTTTCTCACCCGCATAGTTTTTGCCAGGCTCTGGGGTTACCAGGGGGGATAAGACAAACAAACCCCTTACCCCCATGGACTAGGAGTCTCCTGGTTAGAGAGACACACACTGAACATGTCAATCATTTCAGGGGGTTCTAAGTAACATAAAAAAAAAAAAAAAAAAAAAAACCCCAAACCACCAAACAGGTTAATGTAAATACCGAGTAGCTAGGAGGGGAGCTAAGTGCTTTGTCGGTCGATGAGGAAAGGTCTCTCTGAGAAAGTGATATTTAGGCTCGGGACCTCCATGATAACACGTGTGGAGCCCCAAGATAACACAGAGCTAGCCTTGAGAGGTCGTGTGCTAGGCACAAAGCAAGAGTGTGTCAGGTGTCTGGGTCTGCTGCAGGGCAGGCAAGTAGAGGAGGCAGGCAAAGAGGTACGGTTCTCATCCTACATCACTGCCACCCCAGCTCCCCCAGCTGCAGACACTGGTTCTACCGATAACCCGTAGGTTACTTAACATCCCATTTCAGAGCCAGAACTGCGCTGGGCGTCAGGACTACCACCGGTGCTTCCGTTAGCCGTGCTCACTCCGTGGGACCCCGACACATGCAGTGGTGGCCCTGCATGGCCTGGGCGTGGAGCCACAGTGCTCTACCTATTTGTCATACTAGTCCAGTGAGGAAGGAGGTCACCACCTGGCAAACCGTCTACACACAATCATAATCCAGTGTGCTAAGTGCAGGGGTCGGTGAACTGAGGGCTCGGCAGGGCCGGGGCTGCAAAGGGAAGGGGGTGAAGGAGGCTTCCCGGAGAAGCTGGATCACTTCTGTTCCTTCTCAGTCCTGTTGGTCCCCGTTTCCGGCACTCCTCTGGGCTTAGCTACTTGGCAGTTGCTCTCCTCTGGCACCAGGTTGGGCTGCCATGGTGAAAGGACCACCAAATCTGACCAGCTCTGGGAGACCCGTTCCCCACCCACCACCCTGGTGCTGCTCTTAAGAGGGGTTCTCACAGTTGTTCTCCAAACCCAAGGGAGAAAGTTGGAAAGTCTTCCCTGGGTCGGGTACAAGTTCTGGCCCTTCCACACTCTACAAACACAGGCCCCCAGCCTGGCCCAGTCACACACTGGGCTGCTGCTCCTATTTCCTGCCCCGCATCCTGCTGGGATTCACATCCACCATGAAGCCCAGCCCGTAGGCTACAGCCCAACGGGCCCTGAGAAAGCATCTCTGAGGTAGACATTCCAGGCTGGGTGGGTCTGGGCTGGGGCACCCAGGATGGCTCAGTCCTCTGGGCCTCAGGGAGGCAAACGGCCCACCTGCTCCTTTGTGCTGACCACAGGGCCTAATCATGAATTATAACCCTGTAGTTGGGGTTGGGGCAACCCTGTCCTAGGAGGTACCATCCTAGAGGAAGTTAGGAACTGCTGACCAGGGACTATGAGCCTTTGGCCACGCTGGGAGATTTGGTCCCAGGCCTGGGTCTCCATAGTGAAACTCTTAAATCCAAAGGGCTCCTGGGCTTGTATTCAAGGTCAGTGAAGAAGAGAGAGGAGGTTCTGTACTTTCCTCCAGAGCCACACCACAGGGACCAGGGCTAAGTCTGAGGAAGGACTCTGGGACTCAGCACAGAAATCTAGCATGGGGCCGAGGGTTGGACGCCCACTCTTCTCTGCCTCCCTTCATCCTATCTGCTGGCTCTAAGGTGACTCCCTCCTCCCAGAGGTTCCAGATGCTCAATGAAGCACGATCCGCTATCTCCCTCCCGAGGGGCATGGACGTGTTTCCTAAAGGAACGTTCCTGCTTCTGAACAATGCTGGCATGAACACATCTGAAAGATGGGTTGTTATCAATAAAAAAAGCAACTTGTAGAACAACACAATGAATTTATAAATTTTGCACGTGGGTAAAAACCGTATATATTTCCATATGTACGTTAAACATGTTGAAAAAGGCCTGGGAGGTGACACCTGGACCAGCAGGGGTCCTCTCCCCGGGCGGGGCAGGCTTGTAAGAGGGAGTGGAAAGTGTGGTCTGTGTGGTTTGAATTTTTTTTACAGCAACGAGGTTTTCAGGTACTTCTTAGGTACCCTTTTTAAAGCCATACATTTCAAAACAAGTCCCTGTTCTTTGTGTTGCTAGGTGTGTCAGCCCAGGACAGCTGGCCGGGTGGATGGCTCTAGTGATTAGGGCGTTCCACAATAGGCTCTTTGGTTCTAAATAGGATCTTCTAAATGAAAGAACATTGAAACCAAAGAGGGCTAGCTTACTCTGGAAAGATCACCAGTTTTGTCTTGGCAACCAGGCAGAGAGAGTCTCCAAGGCCCTGGAATGGGAGAAAGAACTAGAAAGGGGAGAGTTAAAGAGAGAGCAGGTGCAAGGAATGGCAGGTATTGGGGCCCAGTGAAAGGACTGGCCAGTGGGACCGCCCTATGGTGGGTATGGCCCAGGTATTTAAGATCCCAGGGCTCTAAAATTCTACTTGCTTCCTGCTCAGGAATATCCTATAGACCCCTTAAGTATCCCCAAAACTTTAGCAAAAAGTCTGTCCTACGTAGAACCTTAGGACGGTGGAGCTTTAGGAAAATAAAAGAGAATGCAAAATCATTACTCAAAGGAGGGTGACAAGGGAAGACCAAGATTTCAGAGGGGTCAGGAATTTGAGGTGAGGTAACCAAGAGAACGTGAAGCATCTTGGGACCCCTCATAGATCCTGGGCAGGTACATGGGATGGAGGCTCGAGCAAGTTTAATTGGCCACTAGAGTAGCAGTGATTCCAAAACCTGAAGATTGTGAGACGGTTAATATAAGTAAAAACACGCTAATTGATTTTTTTTTTTAAATC
Organism: Canis aureus; assembly: GCF_053574225.1. Classification (NCBI taxonomy): domain Eukaryota; kingdom Metazoa; phylum Chordata; class Mammalia; order Carnivora; family Canidae; genus Canis; species Canis aureus. The sequence continues at coordinate 41,095,704 of NC_135642.1, forward strand.
AGAAACCTATAAAGAAACAAAATTTGCCAGCATAGCATTTCCATCCATTTGGTGTAACACGTTCACGCATTAAAGAGTAAACTCACGCACTGCCCACCCCCCCATGCCTCCCTCTGCAACGGCATCTGATGGCCCAGCTTTTAGAGCGCTGTGGTCCAGGGAGTCAGAAGCCCAGAGATCCATAAACCATCCAGACATCTAATAGTGCTTTAAAAGGGGCCCTGAACATTGGAGGCTAAGTGGCCGGTAATGGCTGAGCTGGGTATGGAGGGGGAGGAGAGAGGGCCCTGGGCTTCGGGGGAAAGTGGAAGGAGACTTTTTACAGTGGCCATAAAAAACAGCCCCATGTGCACGCAGCTAAATTCTGAGTTGGCCAAATAAACTCAGGCCTCTTGTGCTTCACGTTGCCAGTGTTGGCTTCAGTTCTGGCAGCTACTGTCTTAGAGACCCAGTACAAACGCTTCCAGAGAGAAAGGCATCACCGTCCCATTGTGGAGGCGGCACAGAGATGGCTCTCGAAGGGCTCCCTGTTACCAGGAGCTACAGGCAGCAGGCAGTCCTCCTGGTCAATAGGCTCCTGGCAGGTGATGATTACTATTCAGCACCAGCCGTTGGTTCCTGGGAAACAAACAATGGTTTAGGCTTCAGAGTGAGGGTCACGCTTCGCAGACATGGAAGGGAACGTCTGTATTTGCAAAATGCTATGATTTAGGGCTGCTGACCCCACAGCCCATTCCCATAGGAACTCCAAATGGAAATGCTCACCCATCGGTACTCCCTAAACTCCCTGCTCTCAACCAGTCACTGGTGACAAATGGAAATTTCCTGCTCCAGGGCTGCTCTGGAAAGGTCAGAGCACACTTACTGGCTTCGCTCAAACTCCCAGTTCAGATGCACCGGGGAAGGAAGGCTGGACCCAGGCTGATAAATGTTCAACCACCAGCTTTTTAGCAAACAAAAGCCCTGATTTGTGGCAGTTGCTGATTGCCATGGACCCAAGACTCCCACCAGCTGCCAAATCACGTCTCTGGATGGTGTTGGGAAGAAACGCGCAGTAGCACACCGTGCTCTATAGTGGATAGAAAGAACCCCCAGAAACGTAGAAAATAGTAAAATGTAGTAAGAGAATTAGGAAGTGATGTCATTTTGAGTATTTATGACCTTTGTCTTTGATAGTTTATTTAATTGTAAGCTTAGGGACCTGGGTGGCTCAGAGGTTGAGCATCTGCCTTTGGCTCAGGGCGAGTCCCAGGATCGAGTCCCACATCGGGCTCCCTGCATGGAGCCTGCTCCCTGTGTCTCTGCCTCTCTCTGTGTCTCTCATGAATAAATAAACAAAATCTTTTTTTAAAATTGTAAGCTTGTATAATTTTTTAAAAAGATTTCTATTCACCCTAAAGAGAGGGAGAGAGAGAGAGAGAGACAGCAGGGGCAGGAGCACAGGGAGAGGTACAAGCAGACTCTGTGCTGAGCCTGACTCAGGGCTCGATCTCAGGACCCTGACCTGAGCCAAAACCAAGAGTTGGACATTCAACCGACTGAGCCTTCCAGGTGCCCCTTTATATAATTTTTAATAATCATTGTGTAACAACTTTTGCAAAATTCCTGAATATTTAGCAATGGGCTCTCATGAACTAGTATGTGAGCTAGCGCTAGCATACCACAGGCTATGATCTGGGGCCTTCTTGCTTTGGGTTCTGGATCAGATTTTTTTCTATACATTTCTTCCCTGCTTCTCTTTTCTCTCTTCCTCACTTTCTTTGGGCTTTTTCTCCCCATTTTTCCTTATTTGTTGAGCACCGAGCTCCGGTGCTGATCATGGTGCTTATGTTCCTGTGGAAGCGCTCCTCAGTGGATACTTCTAGTGCTCACCCACACCCGCCTATGGTCTTTTGGCACCAGGAGGATGATCCTTTTCAGCCTCCCGGCAGTCAGGCAGAACTGTATGACCAGCTCTGGTCACTGGTTGTGAATGGAAGTGACATGTGTCGCTTCTAGACCGAAGCATTTAACTGATGGTGTGAGACCTTCTAATGCTCTGTTTCCCTGCTGCAGTGATCTTGGAGAAAGCTCTGTGATCAGCTGGCAGGGTCAAGAGATGGAGGAGTGCAGGTCACTGAGTCACCACATGGAGGACGGTTGCTCTGAAGAATCACTTGGACTCATCTAAGTAAGAAATAAGCATTTGTGTGTTGAGCCACAGCGCTTTTGGTGTTGCTTGCTTGTTAGTGTAGCATAACCTAGGCTATCCTAAGAATCATCCTTATAGTAAGAGCCAACCATATGCTGGTATTCTCAGGAAATCTGGTGACCACATTCAAGGCCCCCTCCTCTACCAAATTTTTCGTTTAGGAATTTCCATGTGCTAGATGTGCTTTGGGTTTGTTTTTCTGGGAGGGTTGGATATTCCAGTCAGTTTGAGCTTTGTTAGTTAGGATATAGACAACCACCACCACCACCACAACAAAGTAAAAGACACCCCCACCAACAAAAAAATCCAAATTAAAAACAAAACCAAAAATGCAGTGACTTAAACAAGATAGAACTTTCCAATGCTTATTTCTCTCACACGTAACTGTCAGCAATACAGGTTTCGTGAGGTACATTCTGAATATACGGCTTCCATCTCTGGGTTCAAGGCATATGACACATTTATTACTCTTTCCTACTTGGGTGGAGGAGAAAGGGGGCTGGGAAAAGGAAACCCAATTCTTTTAAACTAAGATCCCAAAGTGACACACATCACTTCTGCTCACACCTCATTGGCTAACCTCATAGTCACGCGGATATACCTAGTTGCAAGGGAGGCCAGGAGATATAGTCTCTAGCTCTCAACCACATGGCCTTCTGATTCTTGGTGGGGCACTTCTGTTACTAAAAGGAAGAAAGGGAAAGGGGATACAGGGGGAAAAGACAAGTCTCTGCCATCATCTGTTGTGTTGTCCTGGCAGGGGACGAGCTCTAGCTGCTGTGAAAGTTTCCTGGGGCAGAGGAGCGACTGATCTTTTCTGGCTTCCACCACCAAATAGACCATTTGGGGTAGGCCCCACTTGGAAGTGGAAGTTGATTCCATTTCTCCAGTGTTATGGCTCTGTCCCAAACTGGGCAAGGCCTTCAAAGTCACAGTGCTGCCCATGTCTTCCCCCAGCCTTGGCCAGGGTGAGAATCTGTTCCAATGAGGCTGATTGCCAATGGAGGGCACAGGCAGACCGTGTAGGGTGATGGCCAAGGAGTGGTGAGGAACGTGGGCTCTGGAGTCAGACTCCCTTGGACAGTGTGTGCTTAACCTCTCCTCCCCCAGCTTTGTCATCTATAAGTTGGGATAATAATGCACCAAGCTCATAGGATTGTCCGGAGTAGTAAAGGGAATGATGATGTAAATGTGCTTGGCACAGAGCTTTCATAACCATCAGCTGTGACCACTGTCACTTCAGTGATCTGGCTGTCCCGGCGTGGGGAGGGATGGCTCCTTCGCACGCAGCTTCTACTGCAAGGAGGAGGTCTCCGCTGGATGGATGGATACAGCAGGCTCCAGCAGCCTTGGGTCCTAAACCCAGAGTCATTCTCCCACTTCTCCTTCGTGACTTGTACAGACCAGCCTGCTGGTCTGTGTCTGCTCTCGTGGTACCTTCTTGCTCTTCCTTGGCACTGGGCCTTGGTCAGGGGCCCAGGTCTCAGAGAGGAGAGGGGCTATCACACCATTCCTTCCAGTAGAGTCTCTGGGTGCTTTCTGAAAATTGATTCTCCTACTCCGAAGTTCTGCATACTCAGGTCATCTGGCTTTGCTGCATCAAATAAAAGTCCTGTTGCATCTTCTCCCAAGGGCTGGCCTGAACGTTTGAATAACGAAGAGGGGGTAGGTTGGGTGATCCCTGTCTCCATTTAGACTGCAGCTGGCAGCTTTCCTTGAAATCCACCAACCAATCAATCAATCAGTCAGTCAATCACAATAATAATGCACAAAAATTTTGGGTCACTCATTAGGTAAATTCTAGCTCATGCGACCCCCATAGCAAATCTGTAACGTAGGCATCATAGAGCCAGATTTATTATTAAGTCTTATTATTATTATTATTATTAAGTCCTATTATTAAGTCTAAAATATTGCCTTGCCCTCATCATTAACCCATTTAGGCAGAACTAACACAGGGGAAAGGAGAAAAATTTACATCCATCAGAGCTTATTTTTAAAGGTCTTTAAAAGGTTTTGAAAAAAAAAGTTTTGAGAAATATTCTTAGATGGGATTCTTGCAGATGCAACTGACAAACTCAAAACAAACCAGAGTAAACAAAACCTGCAATTTATTGACTTATTAAGGGTGAAATCCAGACACATCTGCCTTCAGGCAGAGCTGGATCCAGGTACTCACAGGATGTCACTAGTGCTGAGCCTTTTCTGCTTTATCTCCACTCTCCCTGTGTTGACTTCCTTTCTAGGCTCACCTTCTCTTCATAGTGGCCCCAGAAACTCCAGGCTGACAGGCTACCAGCTTCTAGTCCCAGAGAAAGAAAGTTTCTCTTTCCTGGTATCTTCAGAGAAAGTCCAAGGTTTGTGGCTCATTGAGCCCCTCTAAGTCCATCTGGGCCATGCCCACCCCAGAAGCTGGGGTAACTGGGAAAGAGTACACAGAAATGAATAGGATGGTTTCCCAAAGGAAAGTTGCTGTAATATTATCAGAAGGTAAAGCAAAACCAACAGATGAACTTGCGTGCGCCTATAAAATGTGGAATGATGAGAGGACATAATTTCACTGCAATATAAAATGTCCTCTCCCCATCTAATTCAGGGGCTCTCATTCTTGGCTCCACGGAGGTTAAAAATCCTGATGCTTAAGCGCATACTAGACCAGGCATCAGAATTAAAAACAAAACAAAAAAACACACCAGGTGATTACAATGTGCAACAGGGGTTGAAAGCCAGTGCTCCAATGTCCTGTTTCTTATTATTAAAACCTTGACTTAGGAATACACTGGTGATGCCAAGTTTCAGCTCAGCAGTTCTGAGTGCTGTTGGGAGCTGTGTACCCACAGGGTGTATCTGAGCCCCCTCTCGCCCAAATGCTGAGGCAAGGGCAGGCTGCGTGGAGCCTCAGGGAAGTCTCTGGACAGTCACAATGACAAGAACCTGGCTTGGCTCCTCAAGGGAAGGGATGGCACCCCAAAGAGATCACAGGCCAAGGAGCTGGTCATCAACTCTCAACACAGCTGTGGCTCTCTTAGTGCAACCCATGCCCTCTGCAGGCCCCAGGAGGCCTGATGCTGGCTGCCCCAGGGTAAAGTCCTGGCAGGATGCCAAGTGGGAGGAGGTGGTGGTGTCCTCTGAGAGAGGGGGAAATCTATCCAGAGCAACGTGGAGTTGACCTAAGGAAGAGAAGCCAGTTTCTTACCCTACTAGGACCAGTGAATCTCTTGGCAGAGGGGGGTCTAAGCTGGCAAACCCAGGCTCAGCCTTCCAGCATCCACACCAGTGGCTAAGTGTTGGAAAGGCAGCAGGAAGGCTTTCTTTCAAGGTGGTTGCCCATCAGAGCCCCCTTGCTCTCTGGACCACTTTTCTTCTCATTATTCCTCTCCTTTCCTGGAGGTTTCGGTGTCTCCACTGTGATGTCTGGCAGATGGTCTCCTTTTGAGAGGCTACATGTCTGTGCTCTGCCTGGAGACCGTCCAGAGGGGAGAGCCTCAAGGTACCCCCAGACCTGCCCTATCCTCTCATAGTCCAAGGCCACTGGCCTGGTCTGATGGGCAGCCAGTCCCAATTCACGCCTTTGGATGAGCCTCTGGATGCTCCAGGGATGCTTGTTCTAGCAAGTCCGTCTCGAGAACCCTTTTGAGCGCTGCAGGGGTCTCCTCTGCTGCCAGCTTGAGGCCGTCCCTAAAGTCCAGGGTCTCATGGCAGCTCTCTCAAGCCTCTGGCTCCTACTGTCACAGAGTCGAGGGTTCATCCTGGGATTTCCCATGGCTCACCCCAAGACTGTTCTTCCCAGGTGCAGATGTCCTAAATAACCAGCTAGCACTATCTGTCCCTCAAAGTTTTCTACCCCAGACTCTAACCAGAAACCTTATTTTCTCATCTGGAACCCTGGACTGGCAGTTCCAGGACATGACATAGGGTGGGGTTGGGGGGGTACCTCCCTTGTACCTGGGCCACTGCATCAGACTCTTCACCTAGCTCTTGAAGGCTCTCTCTCTCCTCTAGCCCTACACTATACTTTGAGATTCGTCTTCCTAAAACAGCCCTGCCAGCACATACTGGTCTACTCATCTTTTTGCTTCGTTTCTAACTCAGAGTCACTACTATTATTTTGGTTACACTTAACTGATGCTGAGCTTCTTGCAGGTAGAAACGAGTTTGTACTTGTTTTGTGTCTCACTGTGAGGCCTAGCACCAGGCTTTGTGCATAGCAGGGTGGGAGACACTCATGGGTGTCCACCCAACAGCAACACTTTCTTGCTGGCCAAGCTAGCCTTCCACTACAGGACGTGTGGAGGAGGGAAGGTGAGACCTGCATTTGCCAGTGTCCCATGTAGCAAGGGCACTGATACATGAGCCAGTTCTTGCTGCTGGATCTTACTGGTGAGGCAGGGAAAACTTCTTTCATGTGTGAGGCAGCAAATTCCCTTATTTGGTCAATCTGTAGAAATCAGAATGGAGCCAGTAGATGCTGGCCTCAGTTCAAGCCCCTGCCTGCTCCCAGCCTTGAGCTAGGACCACTGAACCAAGGTTCTTGGTAAGTTGATGAGACCATGGCAACAAGCCCAAGGGAAGCATATAAATACACAGGGCTCTGTTTGTTCCATTTCTGATCATTTCATCAAGTCAGTAACCAACAGAAGAAGGTAAAAGTCTTTGACAATGGACCGACGCACTAGTATAATTCTAGAAATAGCCTTTCCTGACCCCTCCAGGAAATCAGCGCATACCATGAAGTATGAAATGCACACATGCCGAACTGTGAATGTTATTAATGATCATAAAACCACCCCACTCCTTTGAAAATCTAAGCCTTATTTCCGACACAATTACCCCTACAGCAGACTGGTTATTCATGGTGGAAAGATGTATTTCCTTCCCTTTGTTAAACTTTACCAGTTATTAACTTTACTGAATGAGAAGCTTCTTGTATTATGGACAAGTTGAAGCTTTTCCAGGAAGGGAGAGCTGCATATGGAAATCCTCCAGCCCGGGTCTGGAGGTATCCGGCAACAGCCTCTGCTAAGTTAGAGGAATTCTCTCTGTCAGGTCCACTGATGCCCATCTAGGAGTCGAAGTTGGTATCTTGGCCAGGCAGGATCTGAAAATTGTATGTTGTTGGGCACTAGAGTGAGGTAACTCGACCCTCACTCCCACTCAGCATCTACTTGCAGGTGCTAAGTAATACAATGGAGGAAATGGCTTGGTAAGCTCTGGAACCTGTAGGGTAAGCTGTGCACACACATGTTGTCTGACAGACTGGCTGTCTGGGCATTCTAGAATCCCCTTATTCTTTCACCACTCGTTTCAATAGGAACAGCCAATCAGGGCATCTTCCCAAATACTGAAACTAGAACTGAAGAAGATCAGCTTCTCTCTCGAGTTCCTGGACAAGTAAACTCAAGAGGGGTCAGTGATCACGTTTCTGCAAAAGCCAATCTACCAAGACAGAAGACACCAGAGGAGAAGTACAGAGGAACACAGGAGCAAGTGGAAGGGAGGGGCTTCTTGGCTTCCCTACGCTCTAGTCTGGTCTCTGTTCATAATCTAGCCCTGAGGCCTGGCTGCCTCTCTGCCTTTAGTTTCCAGGACACATCCCTGGATCCTCATTACAAATGTCTTTCACTTAAGAAAAAATTTACACTTGCTTGAATAGGTTTCTGTAACTTTCAATCAAAAGACTAAGACTAATAAGTCTAAGAGACTAATAAGACTAATAATCAGAGACTATTACGTATATCTCTGGATATTATGTAACCATTAAAGATTGCTTATAAATAATCTTTTATGTCAAGAGAGAATATTTATGATAAATGGTGAATCATTAAAAAAGCAGCCTGTAAAAATTATATAAACAGTGTGATCTTCATAGTGTAAAACAATGGAGGTGTGTAAACCATCAAAGCATTGTGATTATTCCTCAGTAGTGGGATTATGGGTGAGTTTCATTTTCTTCACTGTGCCTTTCTATGTAGTTTACTTTTTTTTTCATAGAGTATGTATCACTTTTATAAATAAGACTTATTTATTTAAAAGTAAAAATACCTAAAAATCTTTACCTTCTTCCCTCCTGCCTCCCTCCCTGCAGTGGAAGGCACCCCTTGGGTCTAAGTATAGTCATCCATAAATTCAAAACACACCTAGAGAACTTGTGAGGGAGCAGGGTGGGTTAAAGAGTCTGCTAGGAGAGAATTCACTCAGCAGAAGTCAAGTTCACTAAGCTGGTGCATTAATGGACCTATGGACTTCAAGGAGGAGAGGAAATTCCAAATACAGCTGGGTGCCCATCACTCAGACCTGCCCCCAACCAGTCTCCTGTGGCTCAGGTCCCAGCAAGAGCATAACTTTGCTAAATACTCAGGGATGCAGAGGGGTAAAAGCAGCCCTCACTTGGGGATCCTTTAACAGAATGCGACAAGCCAACTCTCTCCCCATTTTTCTATAGACCTCTATACAGCTTTGACACCCTGAAGTCTGGGATATTGGCGGTGGTGTTGATGGTGGTGGCAGCAACACATGGCAGAGATGGCAGCGTGTTCAAGAGCAGCTGCAGTCATGCATGCAAAGTACAGCAGTGCCCAGCAGATGCAATGCCAGTTTCTAATTAATGCAATGGAGTGAAGGAGTCCCACAGAATCTACAGTGATGTCTGGCAAAGCCAGCACGCCTGGGGTTTGGCAAGTCCAGTGGTATAAGAAGTAAAAAAACTAGAATAGGAACAAAGGAATAAACTGTGGCTAACTGACTGGACAGTTAAAATGGGAGCTGAAAGCTGAAACAATCCCAGGAGCCCTCAGTAGACTGCCAATGCCTCGTTGACCAGAATTTTGCTGCATGGCCACCCTTGCTAAAGAGAAGGCTGAAAAAGCAAGTTTTCACCTTCTCTGTTCTTGCTCTAGAGGCAAGCAAGGAAGAGTAGGAATGGAACGAGTCTTGACTTGATAAGGGTAAGTTAAAAATCAGTACCAAATTAAATATAGACAAATATTATGGAGAAAAAAATCTAGAAGAATTCTGCACTCAGACTGTAGTTTTACGACCCATAAAAATAAAATGTCTTATCCTTAAATCAAAAAAACAGCGAACGGGTGTTCATTTATATGTTTTAAATTGAAATACATTGTTTAACACATGCCTATGTCATTCTTTATGACTTCCCCCAGGAACTCTCATTTTTCATTTGCCAGCTATGGATCTCATCATATCCAGTAGATAGAGTAGAATTCTATATTTGTTCTTTATTTGGAAAAGAGCTTTCTTCTGTTAAAATTCATGCTCATTATAAATATTGAAATATACAAAGAATAAAGTAAAATACGACTATTAGGGTGAACTTCCTCCCAGACATCTCTTTGTGTACCTATTAGAATATGACACAAGTGGGATCACGCTGTTCTCTTAGCTCCCTTTTTGCACTCAGTTATATGTTTCATAGGCAAATTTCCATATCATCAAATAGAGATTTACGTCATCGCTTATATATTATCTATATGGATGTGCCATAATTCTTTAACCAATGATTTAACCCTAGTGAATGAACATTGAGGTAAACACCCATTTTTTTCACTATTATAAACACAGCTGAGATGAAATCCTTATCTTTAGATCACTGTCTGCTTGAACAATTATTGTCTTGAGGAAAATGATAAGAAGTGGGATTGTTGGGTCAAAGGTACACTTGCTTAAAACGTTCATTCCTTCCATCCTTGTGCACTCTAAAAAGGCTGGAGCAATTTATGTCACCACCAGCAGAGCATGAAAGGGCTGAGCCCCAGCCCCTCACCAGTCTAAGGTTTTGTCATTCTTCTGTTTCCAAGAGTAAAATTTCAGAAGAATTCTCTTCATTCATCTTTTGTCTACTGTGGGCTTTTTGTAGGTGCTTTTTTGCATAGGTTCCATGCTGCGTTTTTTCCTGCTTGCTCATCTCTAATTGAGGGCAGTTCTATTAGGGGTTACCACTTGCTTAAAAATGGTGTAAGTGAAATCTCCCTGACTCTCTTCCCTCTTGGATCTTCTGATAGGATTTGAGTTGAAAGGCTAGACTCTAATCATGACTTTCGCCCACTAATTTATTCACTTGCCGGAAAAAATTTGGTGAAGGCATAGAGCCCTGATTTCCCTCCCAAATTGTCAGCCCTCTTGCCACCTGGGGGAGTTTGGGTTTCTAAGGAGGCTGGCCACTTCGGCGAGAAGTTGGGCGAGTGATGCCCCATGTTCATCAGATGAATCTGCTCCTCTTTCATAGGAGGATGTGATTGAGACAAACAAAAGGTGGACCCAACCACAAGTAAAATCTGCTTACAACAATATCCTCCTGGCTCACTGGGTCCTGCCTGAGAAGGGCCACCTCCTAGCTCACTGGTGTCCAAGTGTCATTCCCAGGGACAGGAAGGGTTAGGCCTGTCCTTGGCTAACCCCACAGCTCAGAATGAACATAATTCTATCTGACCTGTTCTCTAGGAAGAAAAGCTGATGTCTCTGACCTCAGGTTCTAGAACCATACCCTTGAAGACAAGATGTTACCCTTAGCTGCCACAGCGCTGTCCTCTTAGGGCACAGCACGCTGTCTCTGGCTGCACTGGACATACCTATTCCCTGCCCGTGGACCTACTCTTTCTGCTTGGAAGGCTTCACTTCAAATAGGGGGTCTCTTCACTCAGAAAGCCATCTGTCAACAGGTAAATGGGACCAGGCCCGCCACAGGAGTGGCCAGATATCATTCATGACAATAATCGTGAGTGAGCAACTGGTAAAGTTGTCTGTCTAGAACCAGAGCCCTGATAGACTGGTAGAGAATCCCTGTGAGAATCACAGTTTGTATTTAAGGAACCCCATCTACCAGCCCTTTAAGGAAGTAGAGATGGCCAAGTGCACGCTGAGACCAGGGCCATGGACTAATGCCATGATCTCTCTCAGCCTTCCACCTCTGTATTAGCTTCCTACTGATATCACCACAAATGCAGGCACTTAACGCAACACCCATTTATTACATCCTAGTTTGTAGGCCTGGAGCTGGACATAGGCCCCAGCAGGCTAAATTCAAGGTGCGAGTGGGGCTCTTCTTTTTGCTGGAAGTGCTGGCTTAGGATCACTTCCAGGCTCACGCAGGTTGTTGGCAGAGTCCAGTTGCTCGTGGTTGTAGGACTGAGGAGGTCCCCATTTCCTTGATGGCTGTTGGCCAGGGGCTCTCAGCCTTTAGAAGCCACCCACATTCCTCGGCTCATGTCCCCCCTTCAAGTCTGTCTCCTGTCTTATCTTCCCTGCCTTCTTTTATGCTACATCTCTCTTCAGCTGGGGAAGTTTCTTCTCTTTTGAGGGTTTATGGGATTATATTAAACCCACCCGTACAACCCACAACAATCTTTCCATTTTCAGATCCATAGTCTTAATTATAAATGCAAGGTTCCTCTTGCCCTATAACTTAATATCTTCACAGTTTCCAGGGACATCAGAAGTGGGGGACACTTTTTGGATATTTGGACTACCATGATCTCTCGGGCCAGGATTAATCCAGACTCTTCACAGATCAGTCTGAGGAAGACTTGCATGGTCCCCTCCTCTTCATCCCCCTTTCCACACCCATTCACCTCCCTAGGACCAATTGGCTCAGGCATCCCAGCCAAAAATCTCACCAGACTCATGCCACAATGCATCATGCTCCAGGAGGGGCTGAGCACCTGGCATAGCCCACTCCCTCTGGAGAGCTGGGGGCAAGGCTGGAACGTTCACCCCAGACCCTGAGCTTCCCAATCTGTCGGCTCACTGCTGTTTCCTGAAGCAGAGCCAATATGCCTGGGAGGATCCCAAGGACTTTGGGCTTTAGTCCAATGTGCCCATAAGTAGAAGGCTCTGCTTTCCCTTTACAGGGACCATTAAAGACTGGGGTTAAAAGTTTCAGTATAAATATTATAATGGTATTACAGCCAGGGAGGCTAAAATACTATCCTGCCAATCAGCCCGCTCATTGCTATCCCATATAGGGAAGAGTAGCAGGATGAGAATTAAAAAAATGCCTTGTTAGTGGCTGATACTCAAATCAAGAAGCTGGTAAGAGGATGAATGTATGAGATGGCTGAGGTCTAAGCAAGATCCCCCATTGGCCCTCCTCTTGAAACTAATCCAGGAGCAGCAAGTGCAGGTATGTGTCCAGACAGTGAGGAAGCCCCACTCTAACTTACTCATTTAACTACATATTCAGGGAGAGAGCCAGGGCCAGGCCCATGCCCAGGTGGCAGCATGGCCTGGGGTGCTTACTACGTACTTGCTGGAAGCAGAAGCACCGTAGGCCCCAAAGACCAAGACCTTCCTAGGCACAAGGTAGGAAGTTGAAGGGAGAAAGCAGAACCAGGGGTGGGTGCCATTAAAGTATGATAACTCCATTCACCAATAAAATGTGGCCCAATGAACATTCTGGACTCTGGCCTGTCAGGTTAGCAACTATTCTTTCCTTGGGCAGGGTGGGGAGATAAGAAGAAGCTAGAAGGAGGCTGTGCTGGGCTGTGAAGAGTAGGCAATGCAGTGTATCCCTAGGGCCCACCTTCATCTATTTCTGGTCTCAACCAGAAATTGAAGGCTGCCCTTCCATTTCTGGGGATAGAGGGTGTGGGTGTTTGCTGACTCACATATTTGTGAGGCCAGGCTCTTGAAAACCATGTGCCCTGCCACCATGACTTCTAGCTGACCACACTTGCCAGTGGAGGGACGCTTCACCCATAGAGAGCCACTCAGCCAGAGACCTGCGATGCTTTCGCCACTTTGAGACCTCCAGGCCTATAATGTTGGGGATAAGCTGCTCCTCAAAATGTCAAGGGCATCCTAAACTTCTGAGATTCCAAGGACTATGCAGAATTTTTGTGCCAAATTTCTGTACTGAGCTCTTCCTGGCTTGGGTTTGGGGAACACAGATGGTTTCCTGTGTTCAACAAATGATCAAGATTCTCTCCAGGAAGTTTTCACTGCTGCCCAGGTGAGATTAGGTATCCAACCTAGTGCTTCCCTGCCTGCCCCATACTCTACTGAAATCACCTTTATTGCTCTGTCTCCTAATACACTGAGTGCCTCAAGGCCAGAGACTGTGCTTTTTCTCCATCATTTCCCTAGGCTAGTGTAAGAGGTCACATAGTGGGGACTCAGCTAACAGTTGTTGATGAATACTGATGGTTGAAATACCCGCCTTACCCCATCCTTGGAGGCAGCCCTCATCACTGTCCACATAACCCTGTCCAACCTTCAGCTCTCCAGGCTTGGCACTTTCTAGAAGGACAGCTTTTTCATGGTCTGTACAGTCTTTCAGAAGCTCTCCCCGACTCACATAGTCTGAGCCAGTCACCATCTATATGGGGCATTCTACATTGGAACTCCCTAGGACCTACTCAGGTAAATGAGGCAGATTTCTTGCCATTTTTTTAAATTGTTGAAAACACCAGAACCCGTGGGACCAATGATTGCTTTTAGAAGTTGCAACACTTGGCCAGCCTGCTATTCAGTTCTCCTCCTGGCATTTGGCTGCCATTCCACCTGCTTGACCCTCTTTACTGTGCTCTGCTGGTTCCAAACACTCAGTTTTTTCATCTACAAAGGAATAAGGATGAGATCCGATGCTTTGTTGCTTCTACTTTTAAATGAATGGGGAGGAAGATCATGTAAAGATTCCCTGGAGAGAGCCAAGCCTGATGCCCTAAGCAGTGAGTTGTACCCAACCTCATTACTTCATGGAATATCCCGACTCCATACCTACCCCCTCCATAACCCCTGCTCCACCCCAGGCAACTACCCAGTGCCTATAATTTTACCCTCTGCCTCACTCTCCTTGGCCTCGAACCCAGCTGTAATTTCTATGCATCTTGTTCCTCATTCCCTGCTTTGCCTCCCTGGCACTGACCTTATTCCAATGAGTAGGTTAGACCCCTCGGTGCACATCGCCGACCATTCCCTAGTCCCTAGCTTTCAGACACCATTCAAGGCTGGTTCCGTGCTCTCCCCAGAACCCCTTTCCAGTCCCACCCTGAGACAGCCTTGCAGATGGAAGAGGGAGTAAATGTGTGACTTGGAGGAATATGATCCAGGCAGGTGACAAATCCCAGGAATGTAGGACGCTTATTGATATCATGCTAAGGTGAGTGGAGACTAATGTAAAATAAAGAAGGCCTTCTACCTTTTCATCTGCCTCCCCCACCCTCCAGGTATCATATCATCATCATCTGCTCAAATCAGAAGTCTCACATCCTTCTTTGTTTTTTCTTACTTTGAGTAAAGTATATTGGCAAGAAATTGCAGGGGGGTAAGGAGAAATCAGTTCCTAGAGGCTTTTGAGCAAAAAAATGACATGATCAGAGTTGCTCTGTGGTAAAACTATCATGGCAGTAGAGGCTGGGGGTACCGGCCTAGGCCATGTGAGAGATCTAAATTTGAATAGAAAGGTGGCAGGGAAACGTGGTGATGGTCATGGTATGACAGGCACAGACTATTACAGAAGTGAAACTGCAAGACATAGGAAGGACGTAGGAGGTCAAATTTGGGGAGGGGGAATATCAATGAAAATACCAAGATGATCAGCCTAGGAGTGGGACCGTGGTGGTACCATTAACAAAAATACCAACTATGAGAAATATATGTTTCTAGGAAGTCATTTTGAGTTCCCTTTCTGAAATGTTGATTTTGTGGTTTGGGTGGGATACCTAGATAGAGCCGTCTAGCAAGCAGCTGGGACTCTAGCAATCAGTTTGGGAGAGGGGAGGGTTGTAGCTCCAGCTACAGGAGTCCTCTGCTTAGAAAGGAGCCACTGGAAAGAAAAAAGAAAGCAGGCTTAAAGGGAAAATTGCTGACTGCCCTTCTGACTGGCACACTTTTTTCTTATACCTGGTGCTCGAACTATCCATCATTGAGTGACTAACAACCTCAAAACTTAGTGGCTTAAAACAACAGCAGTCATTTTATTGTCAATTGTTCTGACAATATCCTGGTTCTGAGGATTGACTGTGCTTAGTTGGGTTGTTCTTGCTCAGGATGTCTCAAGTAGTTGTCATCAGACGGTGATTAGGGCTGAAATAACCTCATGTGTCTAGAGCTCAGGCTGGGAAGAATCCAACAGGTGGGGACTGGAACAGCTGGAGCTCCCCAGACATCTCCCTCCCTTCCTCTCTCCCTTCCATCCTCTCTCTTCCTGGTCTTTCCAGTATGGTGGGTCAAGTATGCCAGTGACCAGGCTTTTCACATGGTGGCTTCAAAGATTCCTGTCTCAAATGAGAAAGAGAGCCAGGAGGAAGCTTCATCCCTTTTTATGACCTAGCCATAGAAGTCACACTGCGTTACATCTGCTACATTCCAGTCCTCAAAGCCTTCATAAAATCCCATCCAGGTTCAAGAGGAGGTGGTACAGATGCCACCTCTCCGTAGGCAAATGAAAAGGTTCTGCAAGAGCTTGGGAGACCAGAAATATTTTTCAGTTATTCCAGGAAAAAAAAAGCCTCCTTCTTTTTCCAAAACATAGTGTAAAAAGCCTCCCCAAACCTGATGGTTGGTATAACTCCCACTCATCAGTATCCTAGCATTTTATAGCCCTATAGCAACACTTGGCACTATAGGCATTTCAATCTAATTATATATGCAGGCATCTGTCTAAATCGTAAGACTTTATAAGCCAAGGCCCATGTCTTGTTCTGTTTTGGTGAAGCACCAAGTAGCAGGTAGATAGAGCTTACTGATTTAAATTTAATTTCAAGCCATGTGGAGAGAAATGAGTGCAGAACCCTAGAGAAAACCTGTATTTGGGGACACTGGAAGCAAAACAGCCAATGACGGAGTTTTTAGAGAGTGTTTTCAAGACCAATCTGTAATAGTCTTTGCAAAAATATCCTGGGCATTTTCCTTACCTGTGTCTGCAATAATTAGCAATATCTGAAAACCCTCCACAATTAATACTTTGTAAGTAATAGTTGCCAAACAAGTTCTTTCTTTTCATAACAGGAAACTTCTGAATAATTAAATCTTGAAATAAATTGTAACCACAAAATAGAACCAAAGCTTGCAAGGATATATTTTTTTCCTGCCCAGAAACTTATGGTATGTCAGGGCATAGCTTCAGCAGTAATAAAATAGTCTTAAAACAATACAGAGATATTATTTTATGCCTATTAAATTGGGAAAGCTTTTTAAAAAATGTGTAAAATGGTGTAGTGCTACCAAATGGGTTGCTACTTTTTTGACAGAAAGGTAAATTGGCCAAGCTTTCTGTAGGATTGAAGACTTTTTTTTCAAGTTTATAAATTTATTTTTTATTCGTGTTCAATTTGCCAACATATAGAATAACACCCAGTGCTCATCCCATCAAGTGCGCCCCTCAGTGGGATCAAAGACTTAAGAGTTCATTCACTATAATGTAGTAACTCCACCCTACAAATTTTTTCTAAGGAATAATCCTGGGAGGGCAAAAATTCATCTCAAGGTTGTTTAACAAAGTCTATCTTATGGGAAAAAAATACTGGAAACAAGCTAAATGTTCAGAGGTTGGTTAAATAGATTGTTAATTCATTTGCTGAAATTATGTGGCCTCTAAAAATGATGTTTTTGAGGCTATCTGCCAAGACTATGCTCACAATATGATGTTCTCTGTAATTCAAAGTGCCTAAATCATAGCAAGTAATATGAATCTAGTTTTGTTCAAAAATTATATACGTATAAAGAAAAGAATAAAAGCAAATTCCACAAAATGTTGACAGCAGTTATTGTCTGAGTAATGGAATTACAGGCCGTTTAAATAGCTTTCTCTATGCTTTTCTGCCTTTATTATTATTATTTTTTACAACAAACATGTAACACTTCTGTAATCGTGGGGAGAGGGGCAGAGGGAGGGAAATGCATTTTTCAAAAAAGACCCAGTATTGCTTCTGTGACCGGCTAGGTGATTTAAAACATGGAGAAATGTTTTTCTGGAAAAGAAATTAAATAGTTTATGATGAAGGTCTTGATATAGAATAACTCTTAAAAAAAAAAAAAAAACCTAACATGCAAGAAACCAGCCTGGACACACACAGAAGTGCTATCTCCGAGGTGTGAAATTTCACACATGCCAAAGCTTGTGCAGCCCCACTGAATATTTCCTTTAATGACACAGGGGGACTTGGGGTCCTCTGGCTGTAACTAAGACAGGCTCTAATGGGCGGCAGGAGTGCTGAGCTGTGCCTTTCTGGTTGTAGGAACTTCCTGGGTAACAAGGACGAAGTCCATTAACCTCGGGAGCTCCTTAAGTCCCTCTCGGATATGGAAATCCTCTAACATCAATAGGGCGCCTCAGGGCAAGAGTGGAAGGGAATAAAAGCTACAAATAAGGTGGCTTTCCACAGCCACCCTGGCCAGCCAGCCAGCGGGATGGGAAACACTACACATCTGCCTCCGATTGAACTGCTAAGAGCCTTGGCTTGGGATCTTCCCAGGTTCCCATGTCACAGCCCTCTCATTGCAGCACTGCTGGGGTATGTGCTCCGGGAATGGCTGAGCTTTCCGCACAGGCAGATGGAGCTGCCTGGGACCCACCACTGCTCCTCTGATAGGAGGAGCCTCTGCTGCAGGAACCAGTTACCGTAATGCCATAAAGCTGTCTGTTCTTGGCAATGCATCATGCAGTGGTGACAGGCTCATAAAACCTGACTTCCCTGTGGACACCGAATGCTAGCCCTGAGGGCGTGTATATGGCCAGTACGCAGGCCCTTCCCAACTTGCAAGCGAGCTAAGATTCTAAACCTTGTGTGTGTGTGTGTTTTTCTTTTTTCATACTTATTTATTTGGGAGAGAAAGAGAGAAAATGAGAGAGAATGTAGTGGGGAGGAGGAGAGGGAGAGAGGATCGCAAGCAGACTGCGCTGAGCTCAGCCCAGTTGGGGGCTTGATCTCAAGACTAAGATCACAACCTGAGCCTAAACCAATATTTGGGTGCTTAACCCACTCCGCCACCCAGGTGCCCCCTAAACCTTGTTTGCAAAGCAGTCCCTAGGAACCTGGAGTGCCAGGGAAACCAGGTGATAGATACAGCACGGTACATGGCACATAGTATGTACTCAGTAAATATTTGATGACCCGTGATACCAGGTGGGGGCCAAGGTCCAATTCTAGTCCTTAGATACATTTGAACCAAATGTAGCCAAAAGCTGCATATTTTTCAATATAGGAAACAACTTTGCTTAATGTTAGCAATTAAAATAACAGACCATCCATTGCATTAAATAATTCAATAATTAATCTTCCATGTATTTATCTTAATGTGTTCATTGGGAAGTAAGCAGGCTTAACTAGAGGAAGTTGAAAGTGAAATTTCTAGCAGAGACTAAGAAAAAATCTAGGCAGTCTAGAGACAGGGTTCAGAGATGAGAGGCACTAGGTTTTTATTATTTTGCTTTTATACCTTTTATGTAAATGAAACAGCACTTCCCTTTTGGTTGGCAGCCAAGATCAGGGTCATTTTACAATGATTACAAGAAAAAAAAGAGGAGGAAAGAGAGAGGGGAAAAAAGGCAGCGTTAATCCACACTAAGACTTAATGTAGTCACATGGACTTCTTGCCACACACCTGGGGAGGAGCCAGGACCAGCACACAAATCTAAGATTTAGGACCTGAGTCAGCCCCTCCCCAGCTCTGTGAGTTGGGATTAGAAACATCTAATGCTGAAGAAGAAGAGTACCTGTTTTGTAGGGCTATTGGGATATTAGAAGAGATCATGCACTTAAGCACTCGTACTCTGGCACATAATAAATTCTACATAGTGTTCATTATTATTATTATCATAATCCTACTTACTATATTGGGTTTTCTTAGTCTTTTTCTCTAAACTCTAAATTTCATGAGGAGAACCCATCTGCCTATGTTGTTCCCTACTATATCCCCAGCATGTAGCAAACCTGGCACATGACAGAGGTTCAACAAGTATTTGTAGGGGAGAATTGACTTGTTCTCATTGTTTTGTATGGTCAGTGGCAAAAATCTTTTGATTTTACCCCTTCTAACTCCCTTTTGGCTCAAGAGTTTCATAAGAAACTATAGACATCACGACACATCACCCCTACATATTATTGTCCACATCTCTAAAAAGTAGGACTTTTTCCTCTATAGTCATTATCATAACCAATAAAATTAACAGTAATTCCTAAATATCCTATGATACCTGGTCCACATTCAGATTTCTTCCATCAGTCCCTCAAATATGCTTTACGGCTGATCTCTTCACATCAGGACCAAATAAGGGATCAAAATGACATTTGGTAATTAGCTCTATTCTCTCTGTTTTGATCTAGTCCCACTCTCTTTTTTCTCTGACACTGATTTCCTGAGGATACGCTAGCCCATCTTTTGGATTTGCCTGATTGCTTCTTTGAGGTGACCCCTAACACTTCGGTGTCATGGAAGCTCAATGCAAAGTCCTGATGTGATTCAGGTTAAATATTTTTATCCAGAAAAGCTCATAGGTGATGCTGTGTACTTAGCAATGCATCACACCAGGAGGTACACAGTGCCAGGCTGGCCTACTATTAATGATGCTAAGATTGATCATTAGGTTATGGTGGTGACGGCTTAATCCTTTCATTGCAGAGTAAGCCCCCCTACCCCCTTGGAACTAGCAACGAAACTGTGGGATGATAATTGGTACCTTGTAAATATGTAATGCACTATCAACCTTTGCTGGACGGTTTTAGCATCCACTGATGATCCTTGCCTGAATCAATTATCCCTATAGGGGTTGCAAAATGATAATCTTCCAATTTTATCATTCTTTGTTTATTAGCCTGCCTTCTTCTGTGAAACAGAGCTTTCCATTGTCAGCAGGGGCGATTTTGTGACTTTGAAATACAGCTCCTGATGGAAAGACAGGATTTATATGTGTGAGTTTCTTCTATTCATTTTTTTAAAAAAGATTTTATTCATTTATTTGAGTCGGGGCAGAGGCAGAGGGAGAAGCCGACTCCCTGCTGAGCAGGGAGCCAGACCTGGAGTTCCATCCCAAGACCCCAAAATCACGACCTGGGTCAGAGGCAGACGCTTAGCTCATGGAGCCACCTAGGCACCCCAGATGTGAGTTTTTAAAAATCAATTTTCAAAAGAAAAGTTGTTGGTAAACAGCAATTTATTTCACATGATGGAGTCCAAGCAGAGCTTATGAAAGGGTTTTCCTCTCCCCTGTGGCCCCCCGTAAGTGTCTTAGCGTTAGCCTGGCTAGGGACTGGGGGGCTGAGGACCATGGCAGCTGCCCAGACTGGTTACTTAGTGGAAATCACACCTCCGGTCTTGCCCCTTCATTCCTCACATTCCTTCTCCAGTTGGCTGATCCTAAATCTAAGATAAAACGTGGGCTCCTATGTCTCAGAAGGGTCTTGGTTAGGGAATTTACGAACGTGGTGCTAATCTCCCCTCTACAATTAGAAATATCTCCTGATGCGACTTTCCAGTGCTTCCCTAGGAAGAATATTCCACAAGCTGATGGGATTCAGGGTCCCTTATTTTTCTGTTGGGCTGAAATTTTTATTTTAAGCATTCCAATGAGAGCTCTTCACTCTGAAACCTCAAATCAGAGTAAATAACTCGCCTCCTTCCCCCGCTGACTACACTGTGTCCATGTGGCTGGGCCATCCCAGCGTAAGCGCTGGCTTCCCCTGCAGACCCAGCAACACAGCCTGTTCTGGAACAGCCGGCGCCCGCCTCCCCCACGCCCAGCACTACACCCCCGGCCCCTTTCCAGCCCCCCACCCCCCATCAGATGCAGAGTGTCCTACCCTCTCTCTGACCCCTGTGCCGCCACGCTGCAACATAAGCCCCCATCTAATTGCCGCTCTGCCTCTCTCAGCAGAACTTGACCTCTTTCTGGGCTCCTCTCTTAAAGCAACTGTCTGTGTTTTTCGTGATGTTTGCCAAGATGTATTAGCTTGAACTCTTCCCGGATGAGGCTCGTTGTACTACTTTGTCTTCAAACCTCTGAGGCTGCAGGTTCAAGAACGTAGCCCTGGTTGGGGATTAAGTTTTTAGGCTGGGAGCCTGGAGCCCACCCGACTGGGAGCTCCTCCGACTGCCCCACTGGTGCCCGGTGAGACCTGGCCCTTTAAGAAGGGGACACTTTCTGGTTCCAACTGCAAACCTCAGTTGGAAGTTCAAGCCACAATTTGAACACACTGGTCCTGCCCAGAACGCTGCTGCCCGGCCTTGGGTTGACTTTCTCCTACAAGGCTGTCATCCTCAAACTCATCCCACGCTAACACAAACATCTCCTTTTAAACCCTGAAGTCTGAGAGCCTCCACCCTGAAAGGAAGTTGCATGCCAAGTTCCGGGCACCCTCAGCTTCTCTAGGCTGTCAGCTGTTGCTCCGACTCAATGCCCCCAGGATTCCTTTCCGACCACCCCAAGATGTCATCTCTGTGTCTCCCCTAATCCTTCCCTTCAAAATCAAAGTGCTCAGGAGACAGAGTGGAGTAGGGGAAATGCCGAGTGATAAGAATGCTAATCAGAATGAAGGGAGTTTTCCAGCATTTGCCTTGCTAGCCAAAAAAAAAAAAAGTCATCTATAAAAAGCACTGGAAGGCTTTTTCTTGCAGCCCGGGGCCTTTGCCAGGGAACAGATTTCTCTCCCTCATCTCAGTTTCTTCCAAGCTCTGTTCTTGTGTGTTCTCCTTTTTTTCTTTCTTCTTTCTTTCTTTCTTTCTTTCTTTCTTTCTTTCTTTTCTTTCTTTTCTTTTCTTTCTCTTTCTTTCTCTCTTAATAGAGTCCTCTCTGTCTGGGAACACAATCCAGGGGAGCCAGAGGGGCTGAGCTATGCAGGACCTGGAAATAGAGGCCACCCACTGCCCCCCTGAGGGGGTCCCTGGACCATTGGGGGTTACAGTAGGGAGATCCCACTCCTCTGCCTGGTGGGTCCCATAGAGGTCATACCCAGAGTTTCCTGCTGCTTTTTCTAGCCCCTTCCCCATTTCCTTCTTCTTGAATTCCCTCCAGAGAAAGCCCTTGCCTTTGGGGGCAAGATGACCTTGAGTCAGAAGGCCCCAGGCCGCCTCCTCACACCCTTTCCTGACACTTGGTTTTTGACAAGGCTGATCTGTGCAGCTCAGCACATCCAAGGATGGCCTTCTCCCTCACTCCATTGTCCGGATGTACAACCCCAGTATCTTTGTAAATAATATAATCTCAAGAGGCTTGCTGCTATAGAGAGAGGGATAAATAAATCAACATGTAAATAAATCCCCAAGAGCAGGAGAATGGACTAGGACTTTGCGCAACTGTGATAAAGCATTTTAGAAGATGGATGTTGCTGTATTTCTGGGGAGGTCTGATTGCAGGCTAGAGTTCCAGCCGTGACTGAAATTCCCTCGCGCATTGATTTGGCTTAAATATATTCCAGGAGCCAGTCTAATTGCTGGTTCGGTCTTAGGCTTTGATTTTCCTTTTCTCAATTCCCTGCATTTCAAATAGTTTTTTATCAAGAAGCCCTAAGCTGCCCTCTGTCCTATTGAGAATCTGTCCAGATTCATGATGGACTCTTCTGAGAACACAGCGCTGGGAATTCCGGCCTTGACCAAAGGAAGAACCAGACATTCCCTGCCTGGGAGAAGCACGCTGGTCATCTCCAGGGGAAAAGGTAGTTAATTCTCATTTCGAAGTGGAAATACAAGTGGCAGGCTCTTACCATTTACACAGACTTGGAGCCACGTTGCTGCTGGGCTGGAGTCCAGGAGAAGGTGAAAGGAGAGCTTCCAACCTTGTGAGTCCCCTTGCACCGCCCAGCCAGCACAGCGGCCACAGACACTGACCTCTCCAGGCTGACCCCATGATGCTCTGGCCAGTTTGCCCTGACTACCATAGTGAATGAAGTCTGCTGCTTGGGGACCCAGTTTGGTAGGTCCTGTGTCCATCTACAAGAAGAGGGGAGAAGAATTAACCAGCTTTCCTTGAGTCTTTCACCTACCACCTCAAGCTCGTCTCTAAGTGGAGAGTGTTCTGGGTCCTCACCAAACTGCAAGGAGATTTTGATTAAAATCCATCTATTCCAAATGTATGAGCAGAACCCTGGCTCAACAGACCCTGTAAGCCACCTGGTGCATGTTGATCCCAATCCAGGTGGTTGTATCTGCTGAGCACCCACAACAGGGGCAGAACAGTAGGAGTGAGAGTGGAACCTCTCACCTATAAGATGCTTTGAGTCTTACCTGTGGAGTTTGAGGTGGGTGACTGGAGTTGGAGGGGTACAAAGGAGACGTAAGTATTATTGCTCACCTATGTTCGTGTTTTTATTTCCTATTCATGTATGTTTTTCCCTCCATGAATCCCATCGCCCTGCCAGCTTCACTCCAGTGTCCTGGTCTCTACTGCCCATGCAAATACTCCCATAGCCCACCTCAGTAGGAACCAAGCAAACCTGCAATCTCTGAGCCATCCTGGCACAGACCTTGCCAAGTATAAAGACTGGCTTTCAAAGCCTCTACCCAGGTCTGCAGGTGCTCAAAGGCGCATGAGATCTCCGCCACATCATGAGGCTTTTTTTGCAGAGGGAAGCTCAGGACCAACGAGGCTTGTCAGGGGTGAACGTGATGATGATATGGGGTTGCCATTTGCTTCTACTTGATGCCAGCTCTTGGATCAGCTCAGATCATTCCTAGGATTCACAGAAGTGGCCTTGCTGGAAGTACATCCTCATTCACATCAGGAACCAGAAGAAAACACTTAGTATGGTAGTCATTAATGCTATTCACCAAATACTCTTGGTTCTTTGCCTTTGGGACACATGGCATGGTTGTCTTTCCTTATCCCATTGTGTTTGAGTGTGAGCATTTGACTAGGTTTGACAAACTGGTCTCTTGGACCAGGAGTGATCATCCATTTCAGACACATCCACAGACCACCTGGCCTGAGTACCTCCCCCAGGTACTCAGAATAGTAACGTGGACTTCTGAGGCCTTGCATCTTTCATGATGACCTGAAATATCTGTAGGTCATAAGCCAAATGATAGGCTCAGGAAGCCCAAGGTACAGTTGGCAGAATGCCCGCTCCAACAAGAAGACTATATCCCAATCCCCAAGACCTGTGAATGGGTTACTTTACATGACAAAGAGGATTTCACAGTTGTGATTAAATTAAGGATGTGGAAATACAGAGATAAATCCGGATTATCTGGGAGGATCCAATGATAAGTGTCCTTACAAGTGAAAGAGGGAAGTAGGAATATCAAAGTCAGAGAGAGATTTGAAGATGCTATGCTGCTGCCTTTGAAGATGGAGAAAGGAGACAATTTGCCAAGGAATGCTGGTGGCTTCTAGAAACTAGAAAAGGCAAGGAACCAGATTCTCCCTCAGTCTCCAGAAAGAAGGTAAACCTGCCAAAACTTTTATTTTAGTCTAGTAAGACCCATTTTGGAGCCCTCCACAGTTGTAAGATGACATATTGGTGGTGTTCTAAGCAACTAAGTTTGTGGTGATTTATTACAACAGCAGTAGGAAACTAATACACAGTGGAAAACCCGTTCCTGCTCCTGAGAACTCTCAGGGAACCATACCCAAACTTGCCATGCTATGTATTGGATGGAGCACCTGGAGGCCCCAGCAATTGTACTATAACTATGTGGCCTCTCAGTAGAGCCTCATTCTTGTAGTGATTATGGCAGTTATTCTTCAAGATCCTCCAAGTTTGAACCTTCTGCCCAGTGCCCATCACTCTAAAATCACTAAGTGCCTTTGAACCAATGCACCGTGTCTTCCTTATTCATTGTTGTATGTTGAGCATGTAGTAGACACCAGTAAATATTTGGTAAATGGGAGAACGAATGAGTGACTAAATGTCATGAGGAATTATCTGATTATGTATGTAGTTCTTGATTTATGGAGAATCTCCAGAAAGAAACACATCAAATTGAGTTACTCACAGTAAAAATTTCAAACAAAACAGCAAACGAATACAAAAAAGAATTTAATGCTTTGCCCACTCGCAGTTTTGTCAGGTGCAAACACAATCTGTATGATTCTCCTTAGTTGGCTGATTCTTTTCATTCCTTCTGCCGTGCACGTTTTATTTGTGTGTGTGCTGGCAGAGGGGTTTTCTGACAATGCAACAGATCCATCCTCCCCTGGGCACCTGCTTCCTCCAGCTTATTAAAATTTCTCTCTTTTTTTAGAGCTGTAGCATGTTAGCAAGGATGTTCAGTGGGGCTCAAATGAAGCAAAAAATACCACCCCTCATATTTTAGTGACCTGAATATAGCTTCATCCATTCACATTTCATCTGACCCTGATATTGAATAACAGTTATGAAAAAAGTTAGAGTTTGTGCTGCTGTCAAACAACATTTTGGATGAGACCTAGAGAGGTAAAATCCCATTTTAATGAAAACAAGCATATTTCACTTAACATCAATAATATGTTCCTGAAAAACAGATGTCCTGCCCCAAACACTAATCATTATTTTAAATGGGGGATAATGTATCCCGTAACAACCTTCAATTCTAATTTCCTAAAACATAATTGAAACATGGCAAAATGCCTATGTACATGTGTAACAACTCTCATCTTTGCTTGTAAAGTGCTTAAACCTCTCTCTCTTCAAAAATTACAAAATTACAAAGTTTAAATCAAAATGGATCTAACACGTAAGTGAAAAATCTAAACCTATAAAACTACTAGAAGAAAATATTTGTGACTCTGAAGGTAGGTAAAAATGTCTCAGGACACCAAAAAGACAGTCTATACCAGAAAAAAAGACTGCACAGTTGAACTTCATCAAAATTAAAAACTTCTGCCTCCCCAAAACCCTGTTAAGAGAATGGAAAGACTAGCCACAGCCTGGAAGAAAATATTTTCAGTTACACATCTGATACAGGACTGGATTCAGGAACTTCTAAAGAACTTTTAGAACCCAATATTAGAAAACTGAAGTAATTCAATTAAAAATGAGC
This sequence comes from Canis aureus, assembly GCF_053574225.1. Taxonomy (NCBI): domain Eukaryota; kingdom Metazoa; phylum Chordata; class Mammalia; order Carnivora; family Canidae; genus Canis; species Canis aureus. The sequence goes on from NC_135642.1 coordinate 41,121,802, forward strand.
AAAAGATATAATAGAGACTTCATCAAAGAAGGTATATGGGTGACAAAGAAATACATATGCTCATCTTCACTATTTTTGATAAATGTACTATAGAACGTACTAGAATAGCTAACATTAAAAAAAAAAGCTGATAATACCAAGTGCTGATGAGGATATAGAGCAACAGGAATTCTCATTCATTGCAGGTGGAGGTGTAAAATGACAGTCACTTTGAAAGACAGTTTGACAGTCTCTTATAAGGTTAAATATACAATAATCATATGACCCAGAGATGAAAATTTATTTATTTATTTATTTATTTATTTATTTATTTATTTATTTATTTATTTTTAAATTTTTTATTTGTTTATTCATGAGAGACAGAGAGAGAGATTGGCAGAGACACAGGCAGAGGGAGAAGCAGGCTCCATGCAGGGAGCCCAATTTGGGATCATGCCCTGGGCCAAAGGCAGGTGCTAAACCACTGAGCCACCCAGGGATCCCCTAGAAATGAAAATTTATGTTCACACAGAAACCTATATATGAATATTCACAGCATCTTTATTCATAAGAATCAAAATCTGGAAGCAGCTCAAATATTCCTCAGTTGGGGAATGGAGACATGGATTGTCTTCTCCACATGATGGAATGTTAATGGCGATAACAAGGAATAGACTCTGATACACACATCAACGCAAATGATTCTCAAATGCATTATGAAAGAAGCCGGACTCAAAAAGTCTACTTATAGTTCCGTCTTTAGGTCATTCTGAAAAGGCAAACATGGGGACAGAAAGTAGATCAGAGGTTGCCAGAGATTGGGGGTGGGTGGTGGGAGTTGACCACAAAGGGGCACAGGGGAATTTTTGGACTGACGAAAATATTCTACATCTTGAATATGGTGGTGGTTACTTTTGTCAAAACTTGCAGAACTGTATACTTTTTCAGAGGGCAAATTTCACTGTATATAAATCATGCCTTAATAAACAACAGCAACTAAATAAACAAAGGCAGTTCTTGGTATGCGGCAGCATGTATAGTTCCCATGACCCGTGAGGACACTCAGCGTGCTTTACAAAACAGTTGCACGTGATTCTAATATTCTACTATTCATATTCAGAAAGTCAGTTAAGACTTTATTGAATGTTCTTTTGCTAAAGTGTTGAATTGAGGTTTTGGCCTATAAATATGATTCTCTCTTATGTAAACATCAGCCAAAAATATATTGACGAATACATGTGTTCAATAAAGTTTGGGTATTAAATGCGGATTCTACTGGGAAAACAAACTGTAGACATTCTGCAGGGCGTGCCAGTCTCATGATACCGCTGTACTCTATTTTTATGTCCTGGCTGACAGCCTGTACCATCAGTGTTCAACTGACATGTATACAACAAATCCTGTTGAATAAAAAATCATCTCTAGTTAGCATATCCTTTTTAGTCACTGACAGTTAAACCAGCAAAATAAAAAAAAAAAAAAAGAGAGAGAGAGAGAGAGAAATCCAAAGAAGCTGAATAATTCAAAGAATAAGGACGATCTAATATTGATTTATACTAATACTGATTTCTAAATCCAGTAACTAGAGAATACAGTCTTCTCATATCCATGGAATATTTATAAAACTTGCTATCTTACCTATGAGCCATTCGAAAATGTACAAATAAAATAAACTATATTCTCTGATTATAATTCAGTGCGACTATAAATAGATAATGGGAGAATAACCAAAAACTTCTAACTACTTGGAACAAAAATTGCAACTACAGAATGTTTGGTAAATATCAATATTGCGAATACTACATGTTGAAACTTTTAGATGTAGCCAAAGCTGTACTTGGAAGGAAATGTATAGACTTGAACACTTCGGTTACCAAATTAGAAAAGATAAAAATGAGCAATGAATTAAGTAATCCATTGACTATGTCTGGCACATATTAAGCAATCAATAAACAGTTAATGAGCAAAGAAATTAGAGAAAAATGACAATACAAATTTAGGGAAAGTAAGATAAAAGAATACATCCAAAAACCTTAATTACTAGTTTGGAAACAGAAATTAAGTCAGATAGCTGGATGGGGCAGGAAAAGGCAGTCAAATGGATGATTTCCTCAGTCAGTTCAAAGCATAACTACACAAAATTTAGAATAAGGAGATGGAGCCACAAATACAGATGAAATGTAAAGAATTATAAGAGAATACTTTTTAGGATACACTAGACACTTGACAACCCAGATGAAATGAAAGATTTTCTAAGACAATGCAAATTACTAAATGTAAGCAAGGAGTATACACCAGGAGCTGTTATTAAAGCAAAGACACTCCTCATTTCTGGTCTCAGTTCTGCCTTTTGGCAGCTGTGGAAACTTACCAAATTATTTAAGGTCTTCACCTTCAGCACAAACAACAGAATTTACCCCAAGGGTTCAAAGGTTCACATCAACAGCTTATCCGAACCTCTGTAATCATCGAAATTTTAGAAGACCATGGAAGAAATCAAGAATGTGGTCCGAGAGCTAACCCTTATCAGAACGCTGGAGTCACAGAGTGTGCTTGCATTGCTATTTGAGCAGTTTTGGAACCTAGAAAGAGAAGAAAGGCAGCTCATTCCTTTTTAAGAGACTTGTGCATCAAAAAAAAAAAAAAAAAGAGAGAGAGACTTGTGCATCCTGACAAAGATAGTACGTGGAAGAAAAGTATAGACCAACCCTTTGAGGGATACAGATATACATAGATATACATGTTCCTGAGAAAATAGGAGAACTCAATCTCAGAGGCATTTACATACAGCACCACATCCAATTAATATTGCTGCACTATGTTTCTGATCATACAGCTATTTGGTTTCCTGTTGCTGCTGTGACAAATTCACACAAACTTGGTGCCTTAAGAACCCACACATTTATTCTCTTACAGTTTGGGAGGCCAGAAGTCTGACAGATCCACAGGGCCAAACCAAGGTGTCTGCCAGGACTGTGCTGCTTCCAAAGATTCTAGGAGAGAATCTATTTCTTGCCTTTTCCAACTTCTAGAGCTGCGTTCCTTGCCTTTTTCAGCTTCTAGTTTCTGGCTATCTGCCTTGGCTCATGACCTCTTTCTCCATCTTCAAAACCCAAAGTATCTTCAAATCTTTCTCTCTCTGCCTAGATCATTACATTGTCTTTCCTCTTCTGGGCGTGTGAAAACCACCCCCTCCTACCTCCCTTTTATAAGGATACATGTGATTGCCTTAGGGCTTACCTGAATAATACACGATAATCTTCCCAGTTCGAGAACCTCATCGCAAAACCCTTAACTTAATCACATCTGCAATGACCTTTTTTTTCCATAGAAAGTAAAGTGTGATATGGATATCTTTGGCAGAGCATTTTTTTTTTTCAGTTTCCCAATCTATCCTTTGGCCCTCCAAGATTCGTGTCTATCACACATGCAAAATACGGTCGCCCTATCCCAACATCCCCGAAGTTTCAACCCATTACAGCATCAACTCAAGTCCAAAATCTCACCCGCAATATCAAGAATGGGTGACTCTCTGGGTATAACGCATCCTGGGGCAAAATTCATCCCTATTTGTATACTTGTGAAACTGGAAAAACAGTTCTCTGCTTCCAAAATACAGTGGTGGCACAGGCTTAGTATAATAGTTGTAGATCTTCCTATTCCAAAGGGAGAAATGGAAGGAATAAAGGGGTCACAGCTCCCAAGCAATTTCAAAACCCACCAGGTCAAATTCCATTAGATTTCAAGGCCTGGGAATAACCTTCTGTGGTCAAGATTGTGCCCTTGGGGCCCAGGGCTCTGGGTCTCCCTCCTGACCCAGCATTCTTCTAGCTCCAGGCCCGAGGCTCTGCCCTCTGAGTTCTCCTTGTTTCCTCTTGTTTGCTGCTCAGTAGTTTACCTACTTATAGGATTTGGGAATCCAAAAGCTCCCTTTATTTCAGCCTCCTTCTGTCCCTTTCAGCATGAGTTAGCGGTGTTCTGCTGGCACACCATGCTCAGAAACGTTGTGTATCTCCCCATCCTTCACAGAAACTCTTGCCATTAGACCAGAGGGTTTTGCACAGATCATTCCTGGATAATTGCGTGTCTACTCCTGGCTTCTGTTGAGATGATCAAGAGGATTCATGAGGCACACCTTTGATTGCTTTAGCCCTAGCAAAGGTTATCCACGACACTCTTGACTTTCTCTCCAGAGCACATTTCCTAACAGTGAACCTCTTAGTACTAGCTTTTTCCCCCCTCAATCTAGATAGGCTCAGAATTTCCCAAATCATCAAGTGTTAAATTCCTCTTTCTTTAATAATTCTTTTAATTTGTGTCTTTCCTTTTACAGTTTACATAAGCAATAAGAAGAAGCCAGGCATACCTCAGACACTTTGGAAGTCTCTTCAACTAAGTATCCAAGTTCATTGCTTACAAGTTCTGCTTTGCACACAACCATAGGACACAGTTCAGCTAGGTTTTTGGCCCCTGTGTGAGAAGGATCAGCCGTCCCTCATGTTCCGATGGCATGTTTCCCATTCCCTTCGGAGGTCTCACCAGCAATGCCTCTAACATTCATATTCCTACCCAGCCTCTATTTATGACGATATGTATATATTCATAGATGATACGGGCTTTCTCCACCATGCACCTTACTTCCTCTTGAGCCCTCCCTGGCAGGGTCTTCAACATTTCTATTTCTACCAAAGTCCACTCAAGGCAATCTAGCATTTTCCTAGCATATGGCCCCAAATTCTACCAGCCTCTACCCATCATCCAATTCCAAAGCCACATTCATATTTTTTGGGTATTTGTTTCAGCAACTCTGCTCCAAAGCACCAAAATCTGTTTCAGTCAGGGATCTACCAGAGAAACAAAACCATTTTTAAGAAACACACACACATATGCAGACTTATTGCAAGGAATTGGCTTATTCAATTGTGGGGCTGGCTGGGCAAGTCTTAAATCCATTGGGCAGGAGGGACAGAATGGAAGCTTTGGCACAAGCGGAAGCTGTAGGCCACAGGTTGAATTTCCCCTCCTTGGAGCAAATCTCAGCTGTTGCTTTTTCAAGGCCTTTCAACTGATTAAATCAGGCCCACCCAAATTATCAAGGGTAATATTCTTAAAGATAACCGATTAAAGACATTAATCACATCAAAAAATACCTTCAGAGCAACACCTGTACTAGTGACTCACTGAATAACTGGAGACTACAGCCTAGCCAAATGGACATACAAAACTGATCATCACACAGTGCAAAATATTTAGACCAGAAACATAATGTAATGAAAACTACCAGGAGACCCACTATCCAGAAATACCACTGCTAACCTCTCACTGAGTAGCCTTTCAGACTTTATTCCATGCAAATACAAATATACATATTTTAAAATGAGATCATGCTATAAACTCTGCTCATTCTTATCAAAGAAAATAGCCATATATATTTTTTATTTTGGAAGTCATACATGTTCATTATGCAGCATTCTGAACGATATAAAGAAGAAAGTATCATTGGAAGTCCCGTGGACTTCAACATATTTTAAAGAATTTTTTTTCAGAGCTACATAGAGATAAATATACGTATATTGTTATACACATTTAACTTTAATAGATGTATGCATTTTATTCTAGGGCTGTACCAAAATTTGTTAAACCAATCCTCTCCTTGTGGTTGTTCCATTGCACAGAACTCTTTCTGTTGCAAATGACAAAAACCCACGTCAGACTAGCTTGTAAGGAAAGAAGGATTGTATCAACATGAGCACCTGGAGGTGAAGGCACAGCTGGAACAAGGAGTTAATTGATGTCAGACTTCTGTCTCTCCAGTTCTTGGTAGGCTCTCTCCATCTGCTGTGCACAGTGCACCAGGTGCTCTAGACTCACTTTTTATAGACTTAATCTGTGGCAGAGACTGCTGTTAGTCTACCCAGTACCTGAACAGAACCGCAGTTTTATTTTGGGAATCAACGTCCCCAGGTAAAAACTAAATTTCTGAGACTCCCTTGCAGGTAAGATGCAGTGCTGATCACAAATAGAAGTCGTAAGATGGGGCTACAGCCCAAGTTTTAAGGGATGTTGACTCAGCATGCATCCTTCTGCCCTCTCACTTCTCCTTTTTCCCACCTGGCTCATGGATATGATTGCTGGAATTGCAGCCTCCATATTGTAACCATGAGGTACCTTTGAGGATGGAAGCTACATGCTAAGAAAGAGCAGAAACAAGGATCATGAGTAATTAGTAATAATGTGGAATGCTATTCTTTTCTGGACTGCTTATCTCAAATTTCTTTTACATGAGGAAATAAGTTTATTCCACTGTTGTTTGAGTTTTGTTATATGTAGCTGACCCCCTAACTAATGTACAATGCTAGTAGAAAGGAAAGGTCTGTCTAAATAACTCCTGCATAAAAGCCCCAAGGAAGAATCTGACTGGCTTCACTTAGATCTAGTTCTGTCTCCCCCTGAATCTGTGGAAATGGTACATCAACGAGGAAGCATATTGTCCCAAGAAACAGAAAAGCCCAATTTGAAACACCAGCTACCTCCAATGGAACCTTCCTCAGTGCTCCTGGGTATATAAAATGGTGCAGCCTCTTTAGAAAACAGTATGGTGGTTCCTCACAAAATTAAAAATAGAACTACCATATGAACCAGTGATTCCACTTCCAAAATAATTGAAAGCCAGGACTCAAATCAATATTTGTACACTTGTGTTCATAGTGGCATTATTCACGATATACAAAAGATGAAAGCAACCAAAATGTCCATTAATGGGTGACTGGATAAACAAACTGTGAGATATACATACAATGGAATATCAGAGAGCCTTATAAAGGAAGGAAATTCTGACATATTATGACATGGATGAACCTTGACTATTATGATAAATGAGATGAGCCCATCGCAAAAGGACAAATGTGATATGATTCCATTTACAAGAGGTACTTTGAGGAATCAGAGCCAAAAAAAAAAAAAAAAAGATAGAACAGTAGTTGCCAGAAGAGGGCAGGAGCTATGGGGGCATCATTGTTTAATGAGTTTGGGGGTCTAGTTTTTTAAGGTGAGAGTTCTGGGGACGGTGCCAGGGATGGATTGCACAACAATGTGAAGGCACTTAATATCAGTAAACTAAAAAATGGTTAAAATGGCAAATTTTATGCTTTGTATATTTTACCACAATAATAAATAAATAAGACACAGAAACACCAGCTTAACGGATGCCACAGCTGCCTCATTGGCCAGAGCTGGTCACACACAGGGTTGTCAAATAAAATACAGAATTCCCAATTCAATTTGAATTTCGGGTAAACGAACATGTTGTTTTTTACCTAAGTATGTCCCAAGTATTGGCTAACTTGCTTATACTAACAAATTATTTGTTGTTTATCTGCAATAAATATTGAATTGGGCGTCCTGTGTTTCTCCTTGCTAAGTCGGGCAACCCTACTCATGTGGCCATTCAGAGTCCTAAGGGAGGTTAAGAAAGTAAAGGGAACTTTACTTTAGCTTTTCTAGACTGTGCTAGAGGAAGGACGTGATGACCAGATGGGCAGTCAGTGTCCGATCATCTAACCAATGGTGTCTGCTCTCACTCTACCTTGTTCTTTCGGCCTCGAACTCTTCTTTGTCTGAAATTAGGTTTGGGACCCAGGTTTTTGTAGTTCATTTTGACCTGGAATGTATTCATCCGTCTTTCTATTTTTGAACTGGCTATGTCATTTTGTTTTAGCTTTAGAATGTAGTTTATAGCTTGTGTTACGTTTTAGAAACTATTCCCAATCTCAATCTTTATCTTTTAACCTAGGGATTCAACCCTCCTATGTATTTTATGGTATTTGTCTCTTAGTGTATTGTTTTGGTGGGGTTTAATTTCCTCCTTTTTTGTCACCCCCATAATGCCTTTGTTTCCTTCTCTTTTTTTATCTTTTAGAATTTGAAAGAAGGGGGTGCCTGGGTGGCTCAGTCGAGTTAAGGATCTGACTCTGGACTTTGGCTCAGGTGATGGTCTCCGGATCGTGAGATTGAGCTCCCGAGTCGGGGCTAGGCATGGAGCCTGCTCAAGTAAGACTCTCTCCCTCTCTCTCTAAAAGAGTAAAAAAAGAACTTAAAAGGTACAATTTTATTTCTGATTTATCTACGGTTACCTTTACTTTACAATTTGTAACAAAAGCATCTGAGCACATGTTTCTCTGAGAGCTCCCTGCTTAACAAGAAAAGGCGGTTGGTAGCTGTCAATTCCTCCCTTCTCGGCTACCTTACAATCTTGGTGAAGAATTTCAAGAACTATTGATTGTGCTTGACATCATAGATCCTCCACTTTCAAGAAACTTTCAAAAACATTTGCATTGTAACTTACAGCCCCAGTATCAGCTTTTGCATTTGATTCTGTTTTTTAGACTCCTTTACCCTTTCTCGATTCCTTTATTCTTACTCAGTTTGTGTTTGGGTGAAATTCTTCTTTGAGAAAATTTTCTGAAAGGATTCATGGGTGGCATCCTTCCCAAGTCTTTGCACATCTGAGCATGTTTTTCTCTTGTCCTTACACAGGAAGCATCATTGGCTTGGCATGGAATCGATAGGCACAATCCTCTAACCTCAGATGTCTGTTAACATTGCCTGGTCGTAGCTCCACATTTAATAGCACAGAGGAAAAGGATAGCTCCAATCTGCTTCACTTTTCATGGTAGGAAACGCACTATTTTCTGACAGGATGATTTTAGAATGTTCTCTTCGTACTTTGGAAATCTGTAAGATGTGAGGCTTAGAAAAAAAATCGACCATTGTTTGCCATAAAAATACTCAAAGTAGGAATAGGAAGTGTATTCATTTTCTATTGCTGCTGTAACAAATTACCAGAAACTTAGTGGCTTAAACAACACAAATTTATTATCTTATTGTTCTGAGGTCAGAATCTTGATACTCATGGGCTACTGGAATAAAAATCAAGGGCTATGTTCATCTGGAGGTTCTGGAGTTTTGTTTCCTTTCATTTTTCAGCTTCTAGAAGGTGCCTGCATTCCTTGGCTAGTGGTCCTTTTCTTCCAGCTTCAAAGCCAGCAACATAGCATGTCTCTGGCTCTACTTCTGCTGTCACATCTCTTTCTCTTATTCCTTTGCCCTCTTCTTCCACATTTTAAGGACCTTTGTGATTATATTGGCACAGCTGGATAATTCGGGATAATGTCCCTACATTAAAGCCAGTTGATTTGCAAACAGTAATTGCACTTGCTAATTTAATTTTCCTTTGCCATGTAACTTAATATATTCACAAGTTCCAGGGATGTGGGCATCTTTGGGGAGTCACTGTTCTGCCTACTGTGAGAGGGAACTTCTTCAACCGGGATAAAGGGCATCTGCAAAAAACACATAGCTAATACCATAGTGAATGGTGAAAGACTGAACCTTTTTTTCCCTAAAAGCAGGAATAAGAAAAATGACTGCTCTTGTAGACATTGTGCTGGAGGTTCTAGCTAGGGCAAGTAGGCAATGAAAATAAAAGATACCCATATTGTAAAGGAGTAAATACAACTATTTTCAGATTACATGTTAATATAGATGGAAAATCCTAAGGAATACACTAAAAACTACTAGAACTAATAAGCCTAATAAAGTTGCAGGACACAGAGTCAAAATTAATTGTATTTCTATTCACTAGCAATGAAAAAAAATCTGAAAATAAAATGAACAATTCTAGGAGCACCTGGGTGGCTCAGGCAGTTAAGTATAGGAGTCTTGATTTTGGCTCAGGTCATGATCTCAGAATTGTGAGACTGAGCTCCGTGTCAGGCTCTGTGCTGGGCATGGAGCCTGCTTAGGATTCTTTCACTCCCTCTCTCCCTTCCCCTCCCAACTCCCCCCTCTAAGAAAAAAAAAATTAACAAATCTGTTTACAATAGCGACAAAGAATTAAATAAATAGGACTAAATTTAATAAAAGTACAAAACTTATTCTCAAAACTATAAAACCGTTTTGAAAGAAATTAAGAAAAACCTAAATAAATGTTCATAGATCGCAAAGGTTCATATTATTTAGATGGTAATACTCAAATTGATCTACAGAGTTAATACACTATCTACCAAAATCCAAGCTGCCTGTGCATTTTGCAGAAATTGACAAGGTGATCCTAAAATATTCATAAACATAGAAGAGACTGGAATGCCAAAAGAATCCCGAGAAAGACGAACAAAGAACACTTCCCAGTTTAAAGACTTACCACAAAGATACAGTAATCAAGATAATGTAGTACTCTCATCAGGGTAGATATATAGGTCGATGAAACAGAACTGAGAATCCAGAAATAAATTCTTACATTTATGATCAATTGTTTTTCTAAAAAGGTACCGAAACAGTCGAATAGGGGAAGCAATAGAGTTTCCAACCAATGGTGCTGGGAAAACTAGATATCCACATGGAAAACAATGAAGTTGGGCTCCTACCCATACTGTATACATAAATTTTAAGTCAAAATGGATACCAGACCTGCAAGAAAGAGCTAAAACTATAAAACTCTAAGAAAACAAAGAAATACATCTTTGTGACCATAGGTTGGACAAATCCTTCTTAGGTAGTATACCAAAAGCACAAAAGAAAAAATAGCAAGGGAAAACTTTGGTGCTCCAAAGGACGCCATTAAGAAAATTAAAAGACAACCCAGAGAATGGGAGAAAATATTGGCAAATCATATATCTGAGAAGGGTCTAGTGTCTAGGATATATAAAGAAGTCTTGCAACTCAATAAAAAGACAAACTAATTTAAAAATAGGCAAATGAGGGGCACCTGAGTGGCTCAGTCAGTTAAGCATTTGCCCTCAGCCCAGGTCATGATCCAAGGGTCCTGGGATGGAGCCCTGAATCAGGATTCCTGCTCAGCAGGGAGCCTGCTTCTTCTCCCTCTCCCCTCTGTTCACGCTCATTCTTCCTATCCTTCTCTCTCAAATAAAAAATCTTTTTAAAATTAGGCAAATTATTTGAGTACACATTTCTCCAAAGATACATGAGTAACCAATGAGCACATGAAAAGATGGTAAACATCATTAGCATCAAGGAAACGCGAATCAAAACCATGAGATATAATTTCACACCCACTAAGATGGTTAAAATCAAAAGACGGGCAATAACAACTATTGGTGAGGATGTAGAGAAATTGAAATGTTCATACCTTACTGGTGGGGTTGTAAAATGGTACAGCCATTCTCAAAATGCTAAACATAGAGTTACCAGAGGATCCAGCAATTCCACTCCAAGGTATATGCCCAAGAGAAATAAAAAACATATATCCACATAACAATTTGTACACAAATGTTCATACCAGCATTATTCATAATAGCCAAAAAGTGGAAACAACCCAAATTTTCATCGAGTTATGAAAGGATTAATAAAATGTGGTCTATCTATACAGTGGAATGTTATTCAGCCATAAAAAGAAATGAAATGCTGAAACACGCTATAACTTGCATGGACCTTGAAAACACGCTAAGTCAAAGAAGCCAGTTCTAGAAGACCAATATCGTATCATTTCATTTATGCGAAAGGTCCAGACTAGCTGCTAAAAAAATAAAGCTAGACTCACATCTGGTGTCCCTCTTGATCCGAAGATGATCTTCTATTATTTATTTGATAATTTCATCTGCACTTGCTTGGTTATCTACTTCGGGAACTTCTGGTACATAGAGGATATTTCCAACATCCATCCTCCACTCCAAGGCCCAGAACCCGGAGGGCCGCGCTCCGGAGTGGAGGCCCACCAGCAAGCCCTCCTCTTCCGGCCCGCGGCCCAGTGGAATTTCACCACATTGTGGCCTTTCTCTGCCTCTCTGTTTTTTTCTCTCTCTAAATTTTCCTCTGTCTCTTTCTTAGGTTTTGGGACAATCCTTTGACCAGTCTTCTAACTGAGTGGTCCCCAAATTCTTAATTCAGCTAGTTGGGCTCTTGGAAATGACTTTTATAATCCACTAAATCTAGGTTCTGTAATACCCGTTCTGCTCTTTACTGCTCTATTGAACATTTTATTTTAACAATGTTTCTCATCTCCAAGAACTCTGTTGTTCTCTCAGATTGCTCCTTTTCCGTGACAGGTTTTTCTTCTGTTTTAGCATTGCGGTGTCCTCTCAAATCTCACTGAGAATACTAATTAGACATGCATTTTTTTTTTAATGCTTTCTTCTTTTTTCTGTATTAGCTTCTGTGCACGCCCAGAACACACACTTTAAGAGATTTTCTTCTGTCTTGGCTGGTGGTGTTAGGGCTGTGAATGTTCTGTGGGGCTGGATGAGTCAGGGGCAGCTCAACAGGAAGGCGACTCAAGCTAAAATGAAGATTATGTCCTTGGCATTGCTGGAAATTTCTATCAGTGGTCGCCCAACAAACGCTTGTCCAGCATCTTCATCAGCGGTGGTTCTCCACCTTAGCTGCATATTAGAATCACCTGGGGACTTCTAAAAATCCTAGTAGTACCAGGGCTGCCCCCAAAGCAATGAAACCAGAAATTTCTGCACCTGGGCCCCAGATATCATTAGTCCTTCAACAATGCTTCCCAGTGCTTCCCAAGTATACTTTGCAAATGTTGTTATAGTCGAAATCACCACTTCTCAAACTTGCATGCGACACAAATCACTTGGGGATTTTTAGTAAAAAGCAGATTCTGATTCATAAAATATAGTGTGGAACTTACATTCTGCTTTTTTTTTTCTTTTTTTTAAGTAAGTAGGCTCCATGCCCATCATGGAATCCAATGCCAGGCTTGAAGTCAAAACCTTGAGATTGAGATCTGAGCAGAGATCAAGAGTCCAATGCCTAACTGACTGAGCTACCCAGGTGCCCCGAGATTCTGCGTTTCGAACAAGCTTCCATGTGATATTAATGCTGTTGATTTCTAGGAACCAGATTTTCAACACATACTAAAGGTCTGATGCGGGGACCAGTGGCAGCAACAGTGTCATGTGGGAACATTTTAGAAATTCAGGTTCTCCACAAATTTCTCCTGAATCAAAAAAACAAACAAACAAACAAACAAAAAAACCTCCTGAATCAGAAACTCAGGGGGTGGGGCCTGGTATCTGCATTTCAAATACCTCTCCTGGTGATTCTGATGCCTGCCCAAGTTTGAAAAGCTGCAGCATGCTTCTCTGAGCATTAGCTGCTGACCACCTTCATCAGAGTCCCCCAGCGTGCAGATTCGGTGACCCCCACCTTAGTTCCCACCCACTCAGATGCTCTGAGGGCAAAGCCTGTATTTTGCATTGTTCACAAGCTTTCCCAGGTGATGCTAACTTGAAGAACTGTCTCCAGGGCCTCACCCTCGCTAGGCCTCTGAAGATGTTTCATTGTCCCAACAATGAAGCAGTTTGGGTTATTTCGATGCCCCAGGCTATTTCTAGCCAGTTAATTACCTGTGTAGAAGCTGTAACATGATTAATTCAGGTGGATACCATCTTGGAAGTCCCATAGTACCCTATAATTATGTGTGAAATACACATTTAATTTAAGCAGAGGGACAAAGATTATCCTGATGATGCTCAGGGGCCTAAGGGTGTGCAGAGCAGATTCTGAGCAGGTCATGAAGCTGATCTTTCCTTGGCTTCCTAGGCCACGGCCATCTGGTGTGGGTAGAATGTTCCTGATTTTCGAGTCAGTCTTTATAGCATCCAATTAAGTCCTAATGCCGCTAGTTTGCCTAAGCTCAGGGAAAAAAAAGATAGTCCAGTCCCTGTAGCTAACACCCAGCAGAGATCTAGGTATAATTATTTGGATAACTTGACCATAAAATGTGCCAAATGAAATGCAGTTTTCTCCCCCCACATAAATTTTTGGGGTCTGAGTGATCAAAATCTGACTGTTCTCTTGTTTTGGCTTTTGCAGAAACTGGGACTTTAGGTGTTTGTTTTACAAATTATACATTTTAATGTGTTATGCTATGATGTGTTAAACAAATGGAGAGATTTTGGTTCAGGGATTTTTTTTTCCCCCTCTCTATTTCCAAGTATTTCAAATGATTTGGCTTTGGCTTCAGTGTTTCTTTGGACAGTTGCATTTTTTTTTTTTTTGGTAATGCCTTAGGCAAAGGGAAAAAAATCCAAAGTGCCAAAGGAACAGTCAAAGCAACTCTATAACTGCCACCCCCCCACCCCCAGGCAGAAAAAGTAAAATCCAAACAAACACAAAACAGTTCAACAGGCCATCCCCTAACTAATCTAAAACAGTTTTTCAGGACATTTCCTACCTAGTGCTTTCTCTCCACTCCTGGGTCCTGGCTGAGACTGGAAAGGGGCCAGGCTTCAGCACCTCCTTGCTTTTGATTGCTGTTTATCCCCTGAAACATGATTGTCTATAATTATGTATAATCTCTCCCTTGTTTACTCTTTTCCACCGAAGCTTGAACACGGTTCAATTGTGTCTCTGCTCTGCCCGGGCGCAGCGAAGAAACATTTCCTGTATTTTTAACTTTTTTTTTTTAAGAAATAAAGGGCATTGGTTCTCCATTTGTCCCTTCATTCTCCAAAACCCGACATTCTGGCCATTTCTGAATTGATTCATTCAACATCAGTTGAGTGCCAAGTACTGTGCTCAGTGCCTCATTGACCCACAACGCATCAATTGTCGATATTTTCCCCCTTCACCCCTTGCTGCTTGAATTCTTGACCACGAATTCATCATTAGTAGCTGAGTTTATTTGAGGCAGGTGTCTGTGAGTATCCTGTTTGGCTTTTTCCACTACAGGTCATCTCTACTCCCCTGACTTAAAGAAAGTGAAGCAGAATTGTACATGCAGAGCAGATCCCTAAAACCAGAACACATTCAAACAGCTTACAAGAATATGAATCATACGTGCAGGCTTCATGGGCGTGCAGGCTGTGCTGGGAGACCGAGGGCCTCCGCTCAGACACTGCTTGGGTTCATGCCTCGCTCTCACCACTGAGAGCATTCTTTAAAAACACAATAAATAAATAAATAAATAAATAAATAAATAAATAAATAAATAAATAAATAAATAAACGATTTTATTTATTTATTCATGAGAGACACAGAGAGAGAGAGAAAGAGGCAGAGACAGGCAGAGGGAGAAGCAGGATCCCTGCGAGGAGCCTGATGTGGGACTTGATCCCAGGACCCTGGGGTCACAACCTGAGCCAAAGGCAGATGCTCAACCACTGAGCCACCCGGGCGTCCCACCACTGCACCATTCTTAATACTTTTTTTAAACAAGGGGCGGGCAATTTCATTTTGCACCATGTTCCCATCTTCCTATGGCGTTCTCATCCAGCTTTAAACAAAAATGAATAAAAATTCCTCTAGAATCTGATGGCAACAAGGCACTGGGAAAGAGAGGAAAGTTTGTGTGTGTCCATGTGCTAATGACTTTTGTGGCACTCCTCCAGCCTGTGTTTAGATTTCTCTAACATGCTTATTAATCTTGTCACATTTTAGCTGAGCTCCTCTGAAATAGAACTGACCCCAGAAATAGCCTGGCAGCGAGATGCTCAGACCTTGCCACCTTTCTTGGGGTGCTGCTAAGGGGAATGTCTGTCTCTCTCGGAGGGAATTGCTGATTCGCAGGACAGGCTTGGGGTGCGGCGGGGTAGGGAACAGAGTTTGATAAACCCTGTTCCAAGGGAGGGGAGGTGGGCCCTGCTGGCTAAATCATGAGACAATCACATAAAGGGAAATTAAGGTCCGCTCCCCAAAACCTTAGTTTATAGATTCCAAGAGGAGACAGAGGAAGGTTACTTCCCAAGCCGTAAAGGACCAGGGAGAGAAAAAGGCCCCCAGGCTGCCCACACGGCCCAGAGGTGAGTGGGGAAAAGGCATTTTCCTTTGACACACCCTTTTGAGTTTCTTATAACGTTTGTTTGTATTTGGTGAGGCAAATATTGGCAAGGGAATCAATTTCTTTAAAAAATAAAAATAAAAAACGAGAGAGAGAGAGAGAGCAAAATTTTGAAAGCCAAAGCTTTAAAAATTCTGGAAGAAAACCTGACAAATGACAAAGTGTTACAACACTTGATTTGGATAGTAAGATAATGATCTCCCCCACCCCTTCTTTTTACTTTTTTTCCCCAAAAAATTTTACAGAGAGACCTTATCATTTTCATAATATAAAAAATAAATCTAACTATTTTACATTGGAGGGCTCAGGAATTTTTTTTTTTTTTTTTTTTTTTAGGATTTTTAAATACAGAGACGTGGGCATCTGTCTCAACATGCTTGGGTCCTGAGTACTTTGTCCTGTGGGTTTCCAGCCCTGAGCCTTAATGAAGAAGGTTGGGAATCCTTGGGCTTACACTGCTCACTTCACCATTTTTAAATCTTAGGGGATATTTGTAAGCAAACAGGCACATGAGCTCATCACTGGCGGGATTCATTTGTACCTGCAGAACATTCCCACCTGAATCCCCAGTCGCTCCTCCCTAATTCCCAGAGTAGAGGGAAATCAGAGCCACAAAAGGCTGGCCGTGGCTTCAGGTCAGGCACTGAGGGGGGACTTGATGGGATGAGAACTGGGTGTTATTCTATATGTTGGCAAATTGAACACCAAGAAAAAATGAATTTATATATATATATATAGAACATTTCCCAGAGCTAAAAGTCATATGTGATCACATTAAAGGGCTTCCTGAAAAAAAAAAAAAAAAAAAAAAGAAAAGAAAGGCACAGACCGTCCTCCAGGGAAACTCGGACCCCCCCTCGCACAGGCAAAGGGGGCACTGGGACTATGGTGCAAGTTACCTGGCATGTGTGAGTCCTGACGTTTGCAGGAAAGTCTTTCAACCTTTTTTTTTTTCCAAGAAGTTTTGGTGGCTCTTTCAAGTCCCAATTATAAATTTCCAAACCCCAGACATTTGGGTGCCAGTCTGAAACAGGGACTGTTCGTGCTAAGACTTGTAGTAAATTGCAACAGCGTGGAAAGTGGGCGGTTTGTTTCCCAGAGTTCAAGCGGGGACTGCAACTGCCGGTGGCACCTTCGAGATGCTTCCACACAGGGCTCCCGAGCTAGTCCAAGATGGGGAATGGTTTCCATAGGCTCCAGAAGCGGGCCGGCCTGAGGGGTGACCAGTGGGAACTCTCAGGCCCTCGGGCTCTAGGCTCATCAATAAAAAAGCAACTGCTTAGCGCTGCCTCCAGCTAGGAGAGGAATAGAAATGAACCCTGTGTTCTTCCAAAGGCCTCTCATCTGAGGCGCCTGGGGATGATACATATGCATGTGTTAAATTTATCTATAAAGAGTCAGGACTTGTGGCCGTCCCTGTATGGCTTACAAGTCCAAATGTGCGCCCCATTGGAAGTTACCTTCACAGATATGGCTTCGTGTGGGACAAAAGGTCACTGGGCTGTCGCTGAAGAGACTCGGTGAGGGGGGAAAAACAGTGCAAAACGCCTCAGGATGGCAGCACATTAACTTGAGTAAACACCAGCATGTGGTGTGTTTTACACATGTATATACATGTATGTTTATACTTCAGTGAGATGAATAGCACCACAAAACTGGTATTTAAGTGATTAAGTGTATTTGATATTTTATTGATTCTAGAAGAGATGGCATTTAAAGAGAGGGCTGGGCAGGCAAAAGGGAGTGTGTAGGTTGGAAATAAGAGAAAAATGTGCGGTCTCCACGGGTGCTGGGAAGTGCTGGGCCTTCAGGGGAAAGGCTTGCATTAGTTTCCACCCTCCTGGACCAGATCAAATATGGCTGCGGGCCTGTCAAAGGTGTAGAGGGAAATCTAGCCATACGACCTGGCGTCTCAAGGGCTGGCATCAGGACCCGTGATCTAGTAGAGAGAGGACAGGAAATCAGGAAGATCTTCCACCTCAAGATAGAGCCTCCAAGTCAAAGAGAGGCTTTGTCCACAGGCTTCATCCTAACCCAACAGAGAGTTCCCTGAAGTAATGAGCAAGAGACTGGTCAACGGGAGGGAGGGTGGGGAAGCCCGGATTCCCCCGCAGCAGCAGGCATGCAAGATAACATGAATTCTGCTGTAAGCTAAGGCCACTCCAACTGGGAACCAAGAATCCCAGAGCAAATTCCTCAAGGAAAAGAGCTCTACGAACAGCCCCAGACCCCGAGAGACTATGGTCGTGCTTTCAGTGAGCGCCTGCAAGAAGGGTAACCCGGGCCGCACGTGAGGCCTGGGCCGGGGCAGGGAGAGGCCGAGACCAGCAGGAAAGACGCAGGAGGAGGTGCGAGGCTGGGAGCTCTGGCCAGCAAAGGTCAGGCTCGGGAGGCTTCAGAGTTGCTTCCGTTGGTGGAAGCCGAGGCTGGGGACACCAGGAGAGAGAAAGGCTGTTTGGAAAAGGGGTGATTAATGACCTGGAAGAGTCTGTTGCAAAACATGAACAAGTGAGTTACGGTACAAAAAGCAGAGACCATGGCATCCAAGAGATTTGACTTCGCCACTTATAACCTTCCTGAGCTTGGCTCAGTTAAACCTGTGTGAGCCTCAGTTTCCTTATCGTTGACATGTATATAACAAAACCTACCTCAAGAGGCCGTGGGGGAATTTAACAACAAAATACAAAATACAGGCAAAGAGTAGGCACTCGAAAAACACGAGTTCCCTCCTCCTTCCTTCTTCCCTCTATTTTGTCTTCTTGACTCACTTCCTCTTTTCCTCAGCCAGGCCTTTTTCTCAATCTTAGCTCCCTCTGTTAGCTTCCAAAGAATGATGGTGGCTAAGGGTACACACACGCCAAGCCTTGTCCTTCACTGTGCCTCTCGTGTGAAACTGACTTCCCCCTTGTTGTCTGATGGATTGGACATGCTGAGAGCTCTCGAATGCCACAGAACTGACGGCCGACCCCATGTTGACTTGAACCTGCAGCTCAATTCTGGAATAATCTGGAGAACCGTATTTCTCTCGGAGTAGGCCACGTTGCGTGT
This sequence comes from Canis aureus, assembly GCF_053574225.1. NCBI lineage: Eukaryota > Metazoa > Chordata > Mammalia > Carnivora > Canidae > Canis > Canis aureus. The sequence goes on from NC_135642.1 coordinate 41,140,640, forward strand.
AACCTTAAATTGGATCCTTGTCACTCTTTGGCCTAAAAACACTCAGTTACGAGCCTTTTCCAAAATCTTTAAGGAATTGTCCTGCTCAGCCTCCACTGTCTGCACTCTTGGATCAAATACAACTGACCTCGTTCTAATTTGGACAGCTGATAACTTTGAGGCCGGTTCACTGTTTTGAAGGCAGATCAGAAGTAGGTCAGCCTATCATCCAAGGCTAAAATCAGCACCCAGAATTGAGGAAAGCAGCCAACAAACATAAATGTATAGACAATTAAGTTCTTTGAGTTCTTTTATTTTTTTCATTAGATAATATGTTCTCAGGGTTAAAAATAAAAACAATATAAGAAGTTACAGGGTGAAAGTTTTCTCTCCCATCCTCTCTTCCATTTGTTTTCCACTCCTCTGCCCCAAAAGACACTTTTACTATTTTACATTATAGAAAAGTGGCATCTTATCATTTCAAATGGCATCTCATTGCATTTCTTTTATTATGAGTTAAGATGAGAATCTTTTCACATATTATGGGGCACGTGGGTGGCTCAGTCGGTTAAGCATCTAACTTTTGATTTCGGCTCAGGTCACAATCTTGGGGTTGTTAGATCGAGACCTGTGTCAGGCTCCATGTAGGCTGTGAAGCCTGCTTAGGATTCTCTTTCCCTCCGGCCCTCCCCCTTCTAAAAATAGAATTATTTGCATTTTTTCTCTGTTAACAGTCCATGTCCTTTGCCTAACTTTTTACTGAGTCATTGGTCCTTATCTTATCAATTTTTAGGCTTGTTTATATAATCAGAGATTAGTCCTTTTCTGATAGTTCATTTTTTTCGATAGTTCATTTTTTCCCCATTTTTGTCATTTGTCTTTTGACTTTTTTATATAATTAAACTTATCATAGTTTTCATTTATGACTTTTGAGTCATTGTTAGAAAGGCTTTTCCTACTGCAGTGTTTAAAGGGAATTTGTCCATGTTTTTGTCTAGCATAGGCATGATTTTATGTTTCTATTGAAACATATAGTTGATTCATATAAAGTTTGTCCTAGTGTACAGTGCGAGGTAGGGATCCAACTTTACCTTTCTCTGGATGCTGTACACTTGCCCCAATACCATTTGTTTATAAATACATTTTTACCTGCCCTTTTAAAATATATACCTTCATCATGTATAAAACAGTCATATGTTTTTGGATCAATTTCTGAACTTCCTATTCTGTTTCATACAACCCTGAAGATATATCAAGGTGTGATGAAGAGCAAGAGGTTTGGAATCAAACTACCTAGATTACATTCAAATACATCACATGCTATGTGTAGGACCTAGACAATTTCCTATCTCAACCTGTAAAATGGGATTAAATGTGCCTTGCGTAGTGTCTGGCATGTGGGCACACTCAACGTCAACAGTGAGGATAATTATGCTGGTGTGGTTCCCACCCCTTACAGTCGGTGTGTATGGGGGTGGGGGGCCAAGTGCCTCATCTGTGACCCCTCTGTCCCCTTCGCTGGGTCCTCTGTGAGAACACTGCTGCCTGGACCACAAGTCCTCTCACCTTGTTTTCTTGAAGTTGCCAAAGTAGACCTATACCAGCAGAGTTCCTTACTGTGTCAGAGCCACCCAGTGATCTCTGGGTTGTCCAAACCTTGTGGAAATGATTCCTTCTTCCAGTTCCTCTCTTTCTTCACACACTTCAGGCCTCAATCCTCAGGAGGAGGCTATGAAGTAAGTTTCCAGGCTGACAGCTGGCTCTCCCTTCCTAAGCTCCAACGAATACCTTATTTTTCATACTAAATCTTCATTTAAATCAGCTCTTTCTTTCAGATCTGTTCTTTGTTTCATCAGACATTTCTGGATAGGTTTGGATCCTATCTCAGGCCTGAGAGAGGTCTCTCCCTCTCTCACATGCATGCATACACACACACACACACACACACACACACACACACACATTAACCAGAGACCTGTGGATCTAATAATGTGAACAAATGAGTCCCCAGAGATTACAGAGAAAGGCCATTTGCAATTCCAAAAGCACTGAGATCGCAGAATGCAAATGTTGGTCAGGAACCCACTCCTCAGGCATTCAACCATTTATCCCTGTATAGACCACAACTAGAATTTATGGAGGAGAGCAAAAGAAGACGAGACCTCATTTTTGTTTTATCTCAAAGTGTTTTCAGTTTAACAGATGTGCAAAAACTACACAGACTTACATCAAGCAAGGGAAATAAGTGTCCCATAGCAGCGAGGCCATGATACACACAAACACCGGTATGGTTCCAGTTTTTTCAGCAGTGGCTACCTAATTGGAAATCCGTTTTGAGCAGGGCAGATTACTTTCCAGGTGATAATAATAGTCAAGTATGCTCTGAAAGTCCAAAAATACCAAGGTGGTTAAAAGACAAACAGCTAAATCAACTTTAAATATAGAAGTACATAGTTAATGTCTCCTGTGAATCACTGATCAATTTGGGCCAAGTCGCTGAAAACAGAGCTACTTCACAGCAAGCATGTAAAATGCAGGTAAACATTCACTTTGTTTCTTAATCCCCCGAGAACTGTCTTGGGGACTCTCCCTACTTTTAGTACCTCGGCAACTTCAAGGACACAGTTGAAAATTCAGAGTCCAAATGGTGCATACTGAGCATTGGGTGCAGGATGAAAGTTAAGTGATTTCCTTTTTTGGGACATCTCTCATGGTACTTGAGCTTTTAAAAATAATTTGGTTGGAGATATCGACCATTGTAATAGCAGGGACTAGGCCTAGCTGAGTCTTTACTGTAGGCCAAGCAGTAAGTGCTGAGATGCTAAATGTTCGACTAGCCTTTTCATTTAACCCTGCCAGCAGCTCTCTGGAGCAAGTACTGATATTATTTACATTTTATGAATAAGGAAATTGAGGCCTAGATAGTTTAGGTGACTTTCCCAAGGTATCAGAGCTACTAAGGAGCAGGGCTTGAACTCAGGGCTTGAACTCTGTCAAAAGGCAAACACTTAACCTCTGCAGGCATTGACCAATCGCATTTGGCCTTAAACAAGGACTAATTGAATCTGGCCTGCTAACAGCACTTGGAGGCATCAGTTACACAGTAGTAGCAGGGGCAGGTGGCTTGACCCTATTCTGTTCCAGTTCATAGGGGTGAGCTCATTGTGAAACACTCTCTTTGCCTAAAAATATCAGACAGCCCACACCCCGGAGCCCCACAGCTGCTCATGGCAGATGCTCACAGCTAGGAAGTACTTCATAAAGCCTTTGTAAGGGCTTCTTGACCATGGTGCTGGTGCTGGTAGTGAGAGCAAAGGGAGGGAAGTGGAAGCAAGGAAAGCTGAGACACAGTGAGATTGTGTAAACAAGGCATGGACCCCCAACAATTGCTTCCTTAATAAGATGGCCTGCCAAGTGCCTAAGTCCCTCCTAGAGGGGTCAGTCTAGGCCAGCTAGACCAACCACCTTTCCCTCCCTGCTTTCATGGATCCTTCCTGAGTCCCAGGGGATAGCAAAGGGTGGCATAACCATTCAACCAAGAATCAAACTTCTACCATATGCCAGGTGTTGTCTACAGCAACAAACAACCAACTCCTTCCCCGCCTTCCCCCCCAAACCTCCAAATCCCTGTATGGGCCTCAGGGCAGGGAGATTGCATTCTAGAGAGGAATGAGGAACTCCAACACAGAATAATGGTTTGTAAAAAGTATATTTCATAGGTCAGATATGATAAGGACTATGTAGAAAAACAGAGCAGATAGCAAGGATGGGAAATGAGGAGAAGGAGAGAATTGCTATTTCAGTGAGAGTGGTCAGGGAAGGCCTCCTTTGATAGGCAACTCTTATGTAGAAACTAAGACGGCGAGCAAGTGAATCGGACTGCTCTCCAAGTAAGAGTGTTCCGGCTGGAGGGAACAGATGAGACAGAGGCCCAAAGGCAAAGACACATCTAGCATATTTTATGAGTAGTGGGGATGGCGAGGGTGTCAGTGGGTCTGAGGGAAAGTGAGGAGATAAAGTGAGGTAAGTGAAGGCCCGGTTAGGTGGCACCTTTTAGGCCGAGGTAAGGACTTTGGCTTTTGTTCTGAGCAGATGGCAGGCATTTGAAGGGCTCTGAAGAAAGAGGTGACAGAGACTTGTTGTTGTTGTTGTTGTTGTTGTTGTTGTTTTTTAAGATTTTATTCATTTATCCATGAGAGAGAGAGAGAGAGAGAGAGGCAGAGGGAGAAGCAGGCTCCATTTGGGGAGTCCGATGTGGGACTCGATCCCAGGACCTGGGATCATGCCCTGGGCTGAAGGCAGCCGCTCAACCGCTGAGCCACCCAGGCGTCCCAAGCCTTGGGTTTTAAAGCGACCAGCCTGGTTGTTCTACTGAGAGCAAGAGAGACCGACCGTAAAGGCATTAGAATCATCCAGGTGAAAGATGATGGCATGGGACTAGGGTGTCAACTGAAGAGGTGACACAAAGTAATGAGATTTGGGCTATAGTTTGGAGGTAGGGGAGAATTTGCTGGAAGAAAAGCCGTGGGTATGGAAGAATGAAGGGAGTCCAGAGAAACACCAAGGTGTTTTGGCTCGAGCCATTGGAATAATGGAGTTGTCGTTTATAGTGGTTGGAAATTGCCAGAACAGATTCAGGAATGAAGGAGGAATTTGATTTTGAAAATCTAAGTTTAACACGCCTAATTATTAGATGTGCAATGAAGACCTTCCGTAGGTAGCTTGTCATTCCGTGAAGCCTGGGCCTGAGAGAGTTACCTGGTCCCTGTGTGTGTTTGCCCAGAAAGCCACCTATTTTCACTCATTCTCACTAGCACAGCCTATTGATTAATTTCATTGAGAGGTGTATTAGTACAAAAAGATTAATTATTATTGTATTTCATCACATGAAATATTTTCCATTTGGCCTTTTGTTTTTGCTTGAGTTCAGCTTTATCTCATGATAGTATCTCAATCTCTGCTTCTTTTTTGTTTGTTCACATTCTTAGCACATCTTTTCCCATCATTGCATTTTCCATTTTTCAGAGTCACTATGCTATAAAAGCATCTCAAATAGATAACCTATATGATATTGCTTAAAAAATAAAAACCCAGGGGCACTGGCTGACTCAGTTGGTAGTATGTGACTCTTGATCTTAGGGTAGTGAATTTGAGCCCCACGTTTCAAGTAGAGATTACTTAAAAATATTAATCTTAGGGGCACCTTGGTGACCCTCAATCGGGTGAGTATCTGCCTTCATTCAGCTCAGGTCATGGTCTCTGGGTCCTGAGATTGAGGCCTGCATCAGACTTCCTGCTCAGACAGGAGTCTGCTTCTCTCCTTCTCCCTCCCCCGCCCCACAACTCATGCTTTCTCTCTCTCAAATAAATAAATAAAATCTTTTTAAAAACTTTAAAAATTAATAAGTAAAAAAATAAAAACCCAGTCCATAAGTCTTTTACTTTTACTAGGCAATTTTATTCCATTCACATTCATTGCTGTTGAATCAGAACAGGGTCTGGGTAAGATTTCCACAAGTTCATTTGTGATAAGGAACAAGAACTTAATTTCCAACCCCACCAAGATGTGAGATGTAAATTTCAAACCCCACCAAATATATTTAGGCTTAAAGAAAATTAGAGTAAAATAAATAAATAAATAAATAAACAAACAAACAAACAAACAAATAAATAAATAGAGTATAGAGTTTTGTTTCAGAATTTATTATTAATTTGTTTATTAATTCTCAACCTCTTTGTTTCTTTCATAAAGTCCTTCCAGATATTACATACACATATCCGTAGACGGGAAGCCACCACTCTGGCAATCACAGTAAAGGTCCTGGATCCCAGTGTTGGTAAAACCTGGTAGGCAGCTTCTTGTTCAGAATGCTTAGCTGAGCTCATTTTCATCTGGTGCACAGTACATTCCAGGAATCATCAGTGAAACCCAACTGGTTGGGAGGGATTTAAGAAGGTTTTCCAAAGGCGAGGGCATTTGAACTGGGCGGAGCATGAAAGATGTTGAAGATATGCATATGGGAAAGGCAGATGTGTTTCAAAGAAAGAGGACACCATGAGTGAAGGCATACTCCTAGGATCTATTTGAATAGTTCAGAGTGGCTGGAGAGTGGGGTGATTAGTAAAGTGTTGTAAGGCTACAGCAGAATAGAAGATTAGAAAGGTAAAAAACCAGAGTCTAATGACCCTGAACACCATGCTAAGGAGATCAGGCTTCTTAAGAACTAAGGAGCAAAAAAAAAAAAAAAAAAAAAGAAGAAGAACTAAGGAGCCATAGAGGTGTATGAGGAGGGAAGGTAAATATTCCTATTTTAGAAAGACAGTATTATACAGGAAAGAGACTAAAGGTGAGGAGGTAGTGGAGAGGTTGTTAAAACACCTCGCCAGGGATAGTACATGACCATTGACATATGGGCTCTTCTTCCATCTCCACAGGAAACATCACCAAACAATCTTGACAGTCTTTCCCTGGGTACCAGCTCGATGCCTCCGAATCCTTTTCAACGCAGCCCATTTGAACTGGCACAAGAGTTAAATTTGTCTTCTATTCCTCACTTAGACAAGAGGTATAGAAAGTCCAAGCTGGACAGATCTAAGGCATAGTGTGTTGATAAAATAAAAAAGAATTGAAAGAGGTGGATGAGAAAGAAAAGGGTATCTAGGATGAGTGGAATGACGTTTGCCTTGCAGAAATTTTGTTATAAAGTGTACTGTGAAAACATCTTCTCCAGGACTCTGATTCTATCCCATGAATGTATTGGGCTGTGCTGAGGCAAAAAGAATTGTGTTCAAGAGTAAATAAGCAAATCAACAAACCAGTAACTCATTTTGAAATTAATTGGTATGAAAATGCAAAGTGAAAAAAATTTTTAATTATTTTTCTGTCTTTTGCAGTCTGTAATCGATTCTTTCATTGAGTGTTTTATGTTAAGTGCTTTGTGACATGGGGTATTAAGAATATTGCATGAAAATAAAATGGACTACACTGGGTAGCCTCATATACATAACCCAAGTGCAACTCCATTTGTCATTGACTTAAATTAACTTCAGCTATTACAAATTTTCTTTCTTTCTTTTGCAGCTCTTCATTGATTTTTCTCTTCCATCTCCTTTCAGTGACCTTTATTACACAGTCCTTTCTGAGGCTAGTCCCTCCTACTCCATTTCATCTTTTCAATTTCTCCCTGATGAGATCACCTTATCTTGCTGGTCCTGTTTCAGATGGAGACTGAATTATATAGATTCCCCAGAGAGCCTGCATCGAACCAAGGAAGTGACTGATATTTCTACAATAATATATCTGAGTTTGTAAAAATATTCTTCTACTTCCACCCCATTACTTACTGAAAATTGGCTATCAATTAATTTATTAACTTAGCAAATAATTATTTGGCACATTCTATGTTCTAGCCACCACCCTTGGCGCTGGAAACACAAGTGTCTGCCCACAAGCTCCATGTCACAATTTTTGTGCTATTGACATTTGTAATGGACTAAAAAATTTATTTGTACTCCAGTTCAGACGTGCAAAGAGAATGTTGCTTCTTTGTGTGGTCTGTAACAGATCTTCTTCATGAGATCCAACCTGCTGGGAAGCCAGAAAAAACTCCTACATTTTCGTCCAATCTTTGGACTAAATCTGGCGTGTTGGTACAATCAGTTAAACAGTGCCTTTAAGAAAATGCTCAATTTCTTTAAAACCTGCTCTGCCGCCCAGATTTCTAGCTGTCCTCACCTCTCTACAGGATGGCACGTAGACTTACGAGGAAGGGGTATGGCTCGGTGATGTTGGCAGCCGGAAAGAAGGTCCTAGGTCCAGATCTAGGTGTCTATATGGCCCTCCACGTCCTGGCTGGCCTCCGTGGTAGCGATGCCTCCTTCTGACTTCTCTCTGATCTGTGAGCCTCCTCTGCCACGGTCTTTGATAGAATCATCAGCCTGACAAAGCCACGGTGGTCCTGCTGGCTGACTGGCTCCTTGCCCTTTGCAGGAGCCTGTCTGAGACCTGGCTGAGGTTCTGCTTCATTTTTTTACCCAACCCCCGGGCAATCTGACTCTTCGCCCCTCACCATCGCAGGCCCCACTGCAGACCCACCAGCTCTCAACTCAGTGATGTTCCAAATATGCTCCCACTCAGAGGAGTGGGGATTCCTAGGTCCTACCCATGGCACACCGAAACCAGCAATTGTTTAGGAAAACCAAACTCCAGTTCTCCCTTGCAAATCATGCCCAGTCAGTGTCCTCTGATGTGACCCCCACAGGCTGGGGCAGAGCAGCCTTTGAGGTGAGCTTCTCCCGGAGCCCCAACCCAACATCTGCCCACCCCCCACCCGCCCAGTATTCCCTGTGACCCATCTGACACTCCTCACCACTCTGAGCTGAGGCCTCCATGAAGATTTCTGGGCACATTCTCTATTTCCCTTGCTTTTTCTCTCCCTTCCTTCCAGCTTCCTACGCCAGAGGAGGAGGGGTTTCTTTTCCTCCCCCTTCCTGTCTGTGCAGGACTCCTGTCTCAGTAACCTGGGCCAGGAGAGGTTTGGCACCTTCTTCCTGTTTCTCCACGTAATTCTCCTTAACCTAGCCTCCTCATGGCTAAGCCTTACTAGCAAATAGGGAGGGTGGGGAGAGAGGAGTTCTTAGTAATAAACTAACCTAAATCAAGAGGTATTTTGAAATTACAGTTGACGTTGAAAAAAACAAGCATTTTTTTTAACTGTCAAAAGATGGGGTCACAAAAGTTTTGCTCTGAAATTCTGGAACTAGGAATAGGCCTTTGAGAGCTCCTTGTGAGTCAGATGCTCCACCACACACGTTTCTACGGCAGCATGGTCTGATTGTGCATAAAAGTATTAGATGAATTTGAATATCCTAATGTTTCGGTTGTAAAATTTTGTCCTAGAAAAGGAAACTGGGATAGAAATCACAGAGTTAGGAAGTGGAATAGAAATCATAGTTACGCATTAGAGATCATGTAATTATCTATTCCCTTCAAATAGGAATCCTGACCTGTTTCTCCAGAGTCCCTGACAACACATAAACTCTAAGAACTAGACGCAGTCGGCCTTCTCTCCCACAGCTAAACAGCCCCTGTTGTGAGAAAATACTGTCTTCCATTGAGTCAGGTTTGTCTCCCTGAGATTTCAGGAGTTACCGCTGATCCTGCCCCCTGAAGCGACCGAGGCAGATTGGAGCATCTTTCCTTCCTAGTGCCACTTAAAATATTCCAAATCTAAAATACTCCGTCTCTTCCTCAATCTGTTCTCCAATTCGTGGTGTGGGTGTGTTTTCTTTCTTTTTAATTTCTGCCACCTGGATACTCTTTCCCCAGATGCAATTCATTCCCTCCATGCAGCATCCTTCTTAAAATGAGGTGGCTGGATGGGAGCGTGATGCCTCAGTCGTGGTGCCCTGGCGCTGAGTCCGGCAGCATCTGGATCGCAGACTTCTGATGTCAGAGTCTATTAACAGAGATTAATAAATGTTTGTTTCTCCCCCTCCACCCTCAAGACCCAGTGGTTCACTGAAACCCTCAGCTCAGGGTTTCAGACACACCTGCTGTCACCTGCCACCCATTTCCTTTTGCCCAGGTATTCCGGCCTTGTCCTACAGTTTATGAAACTCAGCTGCAGGACTTACCCAGGCTCACCTCGTCCGTAGAGGCAGAGTTATAAAAGCAAATACTGAGACAACAAAGCGTGGGGCTACCGCACTTCATAGCAAAGAAACAATAATGGGGAGGGGTGTTAAGAAAATAATTAAAATTTTATTTTCTTCTTTTTTTTCTCTTTGTGGCCTCAGTATCTCAGCATCAAAATCTCTTTTTTCATATTTGCAGGCACTATGCCGAGACTCCTTAAAGAAAATAAAGTTCCTGATGTCCCGTTAGGAGAAAGGTGCCAATGCAGTACTACACTTTCTTAAAATGAGACATCATTAGGGCCAGGACGAACCATTTTGAAATGGGTGGGTTTGTCCACCGCCCCAACCACTGCAACCCTAGGATGCCCACTGTTACTATGCACATCTGTAAATACATAATTCAGGCCTAATGAAATATTAACCTACGACTGTTGCATTAATACATGTAAAGTAGAAAGTATCTTAGATTGCGACTCTGCCTTTTATGTGAAATACCTTAAGTGAATGCAAAGATGGTGATATAATATTCCCACAAGAACTGCAAAGTTTGCATTTCCTGAATGGGGTAGGTTTCTAGTTACATCATGTACTTTGGGAAAAATATATAGATGGTTTCTGGGTTAGCATGGCAGCAGAATGCTGTCTCTGATACAGTTCCTCCTGCCTCCCCATAAAAAAGCCATGAGCAAAATACAAAACGAGCAACCAGCATTAGAAACTATAAATAAGGCAATGTTGTAGGCCTGCAGTGGGGCAGACAAAAAGAAGGATTAAGAAGCGTATGATTTGATTTGCCTCCTGCATGCTCCATCCTCTGAAGGCAAACAGGGCAGATGGCCCTAGAGAAGGAAGGAATTATTTAGAGTCTTCCTTTATTATCTATACATAATTCAGGAGCCGATCAGACAATCTAGACAAACAAATAGCCATTTCCTAACTGTGCTGGAGTCAGGTACTGAATGAGCTGGGCTTGGCCCCCTACAGCTTTGTCAGCATTGTTCCCCACAGTTCCCGGGGGACTGTCACCCCCAGTATGCAATAGAACAGGAAGTGGTAGGAGCAAGCTGAGAAGTACCGCATCCTAGACATAGCCACCTCTACCTTGTGAGCGGGAGTGGAAAGATAGGAAGACTGGAGGAGGTGTGTGGTCTTCAAGTCCAACGTGGTTTAAAGAAAAGCCACCAGCTGCACCTGACTCTCTGTTGGAATGGGTTGCAGGTTGATTGAAGGATATCTTTGGGTCCAGCAGAAATACACCAACAGATGTCTGGTACAGGCTCTTCTATTAGCCCAATCTATGGGTTTTGAGCTGAAAAAGCAAAGTAAACTCATAAACAAGGAAAGATATCTTGCCTGTTGGCAACCCCTGAGACTGAATCTATTTGCTTCACTCATTGGTGACTAAACAGAAAAACAAAAAACAAAAAACAACCAGCCACGAGGTTTGTGAAAAGGTTTATGTTCTTGCTACTAATAAAGAAAAAAAAAGATTTAAGGATTAGTTTTCTAAGCCTAAAGACATTAGTAGAATAATTAAAAATAGAATTTCTGGATTCTATATTACCACAGGGAATTTAAGCAAATTAAACATTTCTACTACTTTTAATACAGCATAGAATATAGAATAAAATATAGAAAACAAAGGAAATACCTAGATGACACAAAAAGCAGAAAACATAAAATAAATTGATAGAAACAATCTCCTTGACAAAAGATGTAAACAAATTTATATATTTAATTTCTGTGAAAAAAACAACAACAACAACACATTTTACATAGAGGTCATGGGAAAACTTGTCTAGTGGAGATTTATGCTTTCCTCCTGATGAGAGAAACTTACTTTAGGAGATACCAAACATTTTTCAGAGTCATAGAAGTTAAAATAATCTGGTTGTGGCAAAAAGACAGGTAAATGGAATAGAATTCAAATTCACGGAAATCAGATAACATTCAACAAATTTTGTTGAGACATCTTACTGGTCATTTTGGGGGAAGAAAAAAAAAAAAAAGACCAGACCCACATTGTACTTGTTTATATCAAAGTAAATTCATGAGAGATTACAAATTAAGAACCTAAAAACTTGGGGATCCCTGGGTAGCTCAGCGGTTTGAGGTCTGCCTTTGGCCCAGGGCGCGATCCTGGGGTCCCGGGATCGGGTCCCACGTCGGGCTCCAGGCATGGAGCCTGCTTCTCCCTCTGCCTGTGTCTCTGCCTCTCTCTCTCTCTCTCTCTCTGTCTATCATGAATAAATAAATCTTTAAAAAAAAAGAACCTAAAAACTTGAACCATAAAGATATCTAAAGAATAAATGGAAACGTTCTATTTGATGTTTGTCACTAAAGGTAGGAACCACAAAGAAAGGTAGATATCCTAAAATTTAAAAATTTCTGAAGAGGGAAAAACACTCCCCAATCACACCATTGTTTCATGTTCTGCTAACAAATAATGAGGGTTGCCTATTAAACTCTGATCTCTTGCTATTTTCACTTGAATTTTTTATATTTATTGAAAGAACTCTTTAAACTTATTTAGACACAGGTTTTTATCCTGCATTACTCTTGTGTGTACATCAAGAAAAGGAAAAAACCTGAGCAAAACAAATTGGTTATAATAGTCTTAAAACTTTTTGACATTTAAGGGCGCCTAGGTGGCTCAGTTTGTAAAGCATCCAACTGTTCTGGCTCAGGTCATGACCTCGGGGTCCTGGGATCGAGCCCCCCCTCAGCAGGGAGCCTGCTGGAGATTCTCTCTCTCTCTCTCTCTCTCTCTCCCTCTCCCTCTCCCTCTGCCCCCTGCTCCGCCCCGCATGCTCTCCCTCCTCTCTCTCCCTCTCTCTCTCTCTTAAATAAATAAATAAATATTTACCAAAACCTTTTTCACATTTAACATCTGCCTCTTCTAAATCATTTTTTTGAATTAGAGTTGAAGGCTGCTTCCTTCCTTACACACACACACACACACACACACACACACACCCTCCTCTCTCTCTCTTTCTCTGTCTCATCTCTGCTGTTGCAACATTTTTTTTTTTTTTAAAGAGTTCTTCACTAACATCTCCTGGATTTTTTTCCAAGTCCCTGACCAAATTTTGGTGTGTGTGTGTGCAGGCAATGACAGCCCCCTCGCCAACTGCCACCTGGCTGACACATCCTGATTTCAGAGCTATTAAAATGTGACCCACAGCAACAACAAAAAGTGTTTCAGTAGCACTAAAGCACAGCATTCATAACAGGGTACCCCAGGGTGCCACGAAGTATAGTGGGACGTGCCCTGTTAATGTCAAGGGCAAAATTTCTAGCGACATTTGAGATTCTGGACAACGTAGTAGTAATATCACTTTAGTAGGGATAGTATCCTCTAACACACTGTTGCCAAGTCTGTGACTTCTCTCTAGGCATTTTCTAATAAGACCAACCCTAGCCATGATATTGTGGCAATTATTTTTGAATGAAGCTCTTGTGACCTAAATCAGGAAGATAAGTCATGCTCTACATACCTTGCTTTTTCTCACTTAATAATATATTCTGCAGACCTTCCCATACAAACCCTTGTAAGGTGAATTCATTCTTTGTGATGTCTACATAGCCTCCCATTGTATGAATGAACCATCATTTATTTTACTAGTGCACTACCAATGGGCATTTCGCTAACCTCTAGCTTCTTTTGCTATTACAAATGATGCTGCAGTGGGCATCTCTGGAAACATAAGAAACCATTAATAGAGGTCGCTTTTCAAAAATGGGCCCAGAGATTTGAAACAAGGAGAGTTCTTTCTCAATCTGTACCCTTTGACTACATTTATTTTTTGCAATAAATTGTTTTTATTTTTAAATTACAAATAAACATTGAAAAAAATGTAGGGGTTTTTTTTGTTTGTTTTGTTTTGTTTTTTTCTGGTTGTTGCTGTTTTTGCCCTGGTTTTAGAATGAATGCTGGTCTTAACCTCCCCACTGATTCTGCTCTGATTTGGGAAGCCTCTGATTTCCCATTGCTTGGTTCTTTGCCTTGTTGGACTTTTCCAAAGAACAACTCGTTTCTGCAAATCCAGCTGAGTGTTCTCTTCCAACCCAAGCTGGTAAGAGGCACCTTTTCTTTAAGAGAACTTCCAGGATGCTTGTGGTATCAAACAACTTCATTTTTTTCTCTATATTTCCAGATAGGAGAGGGGTTATATCTGGCCTGCAGTACCTTCTGGGGATTCGGCAGTCTGTTTTGTGTAGGATCTTGTACCTTTCCTTTTCTGTTTGACTCTGAGAATTAGTGTTCTAATTCTAAATCCACATGAAATACCATTTTTGCCCAGAAAGTTCCCCTCTACAGCCTTAATTTAAAAGCAATCTCCAGTCCTCAGCAAGGTCTGTTACAATGGTGTCTTGGGGTTCAATATCCTTTCTAATAATGAGGACATATTACAAAGCAGTGAAAGAACCTGTTCTTCTCTTGATACAGGGCATTTTAACACATTTTTTAAAAAAAGTCCCCATTATAAATTTCAAAATGCTATTATTTTCTAATGTTTTATTTAGATGAGTACTTGATGTCTTTATTCTCCCTTGGTATTCTTGTCTGAGAGTACTTGACTTAGTTTCAGACCAAAAACATTGAATTTACAGATTGTGGATTGTGATTTTTTAAATGCATGTTTCATAAATAAATAGGGGAGAAGAGATAAGTCTTTCCAAATAATATATGTAGATACTCTCCTCTCTCATCCCCCACCACCCAGAATGAGTTGGACTTGATGACTTACTTCCACAGAAAAGCGCATGAGAAGGGAAACACAGTAACTTCCCAGTGAAGGAACCTGGGATGCACCACCTTAACCACATGATCAAAGTTCACATCATCAGTGATGTCATGTGCCTACAGGATGATGAGAAGGGCTCATGACCTCATTCTTTCCAAAACAAAAACCGAACCAAACAAAACAACTCTCCATAACCCCAATCTAATCATGAAAAATATATCAGACAAATACAAATTGAGGGACATCCTACAGAATACCTAACCACTATTTTTCAAAAACATCGAAGGCATGAAAGACAGGAAAAGGCTAAGGAATTGTAACAGATTAGAAGACCCTAAGGGGATGGCAGTTAAGTGCAGTGTGGTTCCAAAATTGGCTCTTGGAACAGAAAAAGGATAGTAGTGGAAAACCTGGCAAAATCTGCATAAAGTAAGAATTTGGCTAATAGCAAAGTACCAGTTCGTGAATTTGACAAGTATATCTTAGTAACGTGAGATAGCAGCATGGAGCACTGCAGCCAGCCAGGAGGACACAGAATTCCCTGCACTGTCTTTGCAACCTTCCTATAAATCGAAAATTATTCCAAGATTAAAAGCTTATTTTAAAATGTTTATGTTTGTATTTCCCCTTTTCTTTCTTTTTAAGAATTTTAATTCTAGGGCACCTGGGTGGCTCAGTGGTTGAGCGTCTGCTTTTGACTCAGGTCATGATCCTGGGGTTCTGGGATCGAGTCCTGCATCGGATTCCCTGCAGGGAGCCTGCTTCTCCCTCTGCCTGTGTCTCTGCTGCTCTCTGTATGTCTCATGAATAAATAAATAAAATCTTTAAAAATTCTTTAATTCTAGTATAGTTAACATGCGGTGTCATATTGGTGTATCATAGGTGTACAATATGGTGATTCAACAGTTCTGTGTGTCACCCAGTGCTCATGCCCTCCTTCATCCCCTTCACCCGTTTAACCCCCTCCCCACTCTCCTCTCTTCCGGTGGCCATCAGTTTGTTCTCTAGAGTTAAGAGTCTATTTCTTGGTTTGCCCCTCCTTCTTTTTTTCTCTTTGCTCATTTGTTTCTTAAATTCCACATATGAGTGAAATCATGTGGTATTTATCTTTTGATGACTGCCTTATTTTGCATAGCATAGTACTCTCTAGCTCCATCTGCATCATTGCCAAGTGCCTTACTGTTTTTATTACACAGCTTTATAATATAACCTGAAGTCTGGAATTGTGCTGCCTCCAGTTTTGCTCTTCTTTTTCAAGATTGTTTTGACTATTTGGGATCTTTTGTGGTTCCATACAAATGCTAGGATTGTTGGTTTTAGGTCTGTGAAGAATGCTGTTGGTATTTTGATAGGGATTGCATGAAATCTGTAGGTTGCTTTGGAAAGTATGGACTATTTATTTGAGAGAGAATGTGTGCACACAAGCAGGGGGAGGGGGAGGGACAGAGGGGGAAACAGACTTCCCACTGAGCAGGGAGTCCAACAACATGAGGGGCTCCATCCAAGGACTTGAGGATCATGACCTGAGCTGAAGGCAAACGCTTAAACCAACTGAGCCACCCAGGCACCCCTTGAAATATGAACTTTTTAACAATATTTGTTTTCCCAATCCATGAACATGGAATATCTTTCCAGCTGTTTGTGTCATCTTCAATTTCTTTCATCAGTGTTTCCTAGTTTTCAGAGTACAGGTCTTTCACCTTCTCATTTAGGTTTATTCATAAGTATTTTGTATCTCCTCTTTTCAAGATCATGAGCCTGAGAAGTTAGGGTCTTGTGTAGCTGCCTATGTTTATCCAGAGTCCTGCGTCATAGCATGGGAAGCTGTTATTGCTACAAAACTGAGATCTCATCTCTCCCCTCAGCCTGACGACCAGGGCATGGCCAGAAGATGACATCAAAGCCAGGACAAGAGTGAGGGAGTGTACGTGTCCTGGAAGACCCTGTGTCTGGGCTTCCTGGCTGCTGGGATGCTTGGGTATCTACCGCCTTGGCTGCAGCTGCTGCCCTCTATGGTGGTGAAAACGAGGGGTGGGGTGTCACTCTGAAGTCTCCAGCTGCTGCATCTCTCCCCAGGAGCACAGGCTGCTAGTAACTGTGCTGCAATAGAAGGCAGAAGCAACTTCTTCAATGGCATTTTTGGGGCCCCATCTTTACTAGCAGAGTCTTTTAGAACAATCATGCTCATTGTTTGAACACCATTAAAATGACAAAGATGCTATAAACCACAGAGTATCAGTAACTTCTTTCAAAGGATTCCAATCCACAAATGAGAGAGGGAAACACAAACAGATTTTTATCACTGGGCCACATTTCCTGACTCACAGCTTAAAGACTGGTCTCTCTCTCCAGCTAATAGGGACTGTGCAGGGTTTCTAAGTGAGAAGACTTTACTTCTCTTCCCTCCATCCTGCAGGAGAACGAAGGAGCTTGCTATGAACCGAATTGTGCCCCTCCACCTCTCAGTCCATATGTTAAAGCGCGAACCCTTTTTGTGACCTTGCTGGAGATGGGATCTTTTATTAAGTGAGGCAAGGAGGATGGAGCCTTAATCTGGTAGAACTGATGCCCTTAGACGAAGATGAAGAGACACCAGAGCTCCCCCTCACTCCTGTGAGGACACAGTGAGAAGGTGGCTGCAGTCAGAAGAAAGGCCTCACCAGAACCCGATCCAGCCAGACCTGGATCTGGGACTTCCCGGACTCCAGAGCAGTGAGCGATAAATTCCATCGATTAAACTACCTAGTCTGTGGCATTTTGTTATGGAAGCCTGAGCAGACTAAGATAGCATACTAATAATAATTTCTCCATTCTGCTTTTCCTCTTTTGACCGGAAGGGAAGAATGTATGGGTAAAACTCAGAATGAGGTTGTTAGAAACAAAGAGAAATGCATCAATCCTAATCCCAATAGTGGCTGTTAGAGAAGGGACAAGGATGATAGAGCAGGAAGGAGAAAGAAAACCCATCATCTTTTCTGGCCTCCACTCTAACTCCCAGGATCAAGGGCAAAGGTTAGCTGGCCAGAACCCTAACTGACTGATAGTAATAGTAGTAGTAGTAGTAGTAGTAGTAGTAGTAGTAGTAATACAAAAGACTGGTGTTTGGAATTTACCCCACTTTTTTTTTTTTTTTTAAACCATACTCTGTCAATGACCTGGAGTTTCTTCTTGGGTTCTTTAAAAGCATCTCAAAGAGAACTCATAAAATTTCCCTGTCTTTTTCCCACTATAGAGGTCTCTCAAGGCTCTGGTGGGGAATTGCATGAGGTAATGGATGCAACAGTGTTTTGTAAAATACAAAGCATTCCACCCATGCAAGCTATTATTGGAAGGAAGCAGAAGGATGAATTTAAATCCCAAGATCCCCTGAAAAATGTGTGAAAGGTGGCCCCATTTAGATCGTCGTCCTCACTGTGAATTTACAGACCATTTAGCAATTTCTCCAAGTGCTCACACCCGTTCCCTCGGTGACATCCCGGCCCTGCGCGTGGGGAGCCTGGAGAGGCCGGGGCCCCCAGCCCGGCCGGGGACAGCAGCCTTGCCTGCGAGGAAGGGGCTCGGTTGCTAGGAGACCAGCAAAAGTGGGCAGCCAGCTCCCGAGCAGGTTAGAATCCGGCGAGGAAGGATTTTAAAAGCCTATTTCCGTCTGCTTCTGTGAGAATTGAAATTCTCTTCAGGGTCCAGCCACCAGTGATACAATCTGCTTATATTACTGGTATTGAGAAGCCCTTGAAAGGGATTTATCTGGCCATTTCTTGTGTCTCCTCCCTCCCCCAGCGCCTAGAAAGAGGGGCACTTAAGAAGGGGTGGGGGGGCTGTAAGTTGGTGGAGTCGGCAGCAGAGGCTGGGAAGTGGCAGCAAGAGTTACCCCAACCAGCACACCTGATCATGACCCTTGGGCCCTAAAGAGGAAGTGATCGCACTCAAGCTAAGGAGAGTTGCACGCCCCTTCCTTCCAGTGCTTCTGCGAGCACCCAGGTAGGCGCCCCGCAGCACCCAAAGGGTTTTTCAGGCCCATCAAGAGGTATGTCAAGCAGGTCTTTTCTTCTGGAGTTTATCTTCACAGAAACAGCCTGACATGTGCTTCTGGGCTACTTAGAGGAGGCTGACCCTGTATTTAAGTCTTCCCTTTGAGGATTACGAAGAGAATATGGTTCTCCAATAAGAATGGTTTGGTTTGGTTCGGTTTTCCCTAAGCACGCAGCACCCCCAAGCAATCAGCTCTTTCATAGCCCGCGAGCCTTCAGCAGGATACATGGATGCCTACAACCGCCTAGAACAGGGTACTGAGCTCAGGAGAATCAGCTGGAAAAACAGTGGAATAATAGGTGCATTTAGAGTCATTTATGGGCTGAAGCTTGACAGTCTTTGTGCCTCGTTACTGCTGGAGCATCGAGAGCAGAGCGGCGGTGCTGATTCATCAGGAAGAAAGCAGCTCGCTGGGCCTATGAAAATAAACCATCTCTGAAGAGCTTCCAGTGCCCTCAGCAGACTTGCTTTATTTGGTTAAAGCGTCATGTCTAATGACAAAACGCAAGAACAATTTCAGTATTTACCAGGACACTCTGGCTTCCAGCCTGCTTCTATAGGCAGTGGGGGTGGTGTGGGGGGACTGCCGGGGGCACAGTAATTGGTTGAGAAAGAAAGAATCAGGAAAATTGAGGACATGCACAGGACAGTGCCTGTCTAATGGAGGTGAAGATGAGGGCAGATCTGAAATCGGAGACTAGTGTGCATCCAGAAAGACCGAAGACCCTTCATCGGCTAATAGTAGGATGTGTGAGAAGCACAATAAGGAGCTACTGCGGGGAATTACAGCAAGGTGGAGAGATGAGACATCATGATACCATGCATATAAATGAGAAAGAACCGAATCTCATATATGCTTCTGCAGCTAACTCCCTGAATGAAGTGGGCAGGCGCTGGAGCCATTTCCCCCCTAATTTCTCCATGGCATAAAGTGGCAAAAGTACTTTTTGTAGATGAAGGCTATTTTGATGAGCAGAACAGTCATGGGCTTCCGGGTCACAAAGACCTAGGTTTGGAGCCCAGCTCTGCCCTTTATTAGTGTGGGACCTTGGAGAAGATACTTAATTTTCTGAGTCTGTTTGATAATCGGTAACACAAGGTCACTGCTGCCTCCCTCCTGTGAGATGGTATTTTGGGAAAGCTTGGTTCCATTTCCCATCTGACTCTCTTGTGTTCTAGCTCCAGACACAAATACCCGGGAGAAAGGGCCTGAGTGGGGACTGTGATGCAAGGGACAGGGCCCCAGGATCTGTGGTGTTCCCCTGAATCATATAGCGTGAGGGAGGGGCATTTCTCCAGAAGTGAAGATACCTGGCCGACAAAAGCACAATTCAAACAAAATGAGTTAAAAGGAATTCTTGAACACCTTAGACTGAAGACCAGGTGAAACTGTACCTCTTCAGACGGATATAATAGAGTGATGGCAGCTTTTCCATTTCAAAGAGACCACTCCAGGATTTGGGTCACCCTGACAGCATCGTCCACATCTCCTGAGAGGAGAGCCAGGAACCCATCGTGAGGTTTCCCCAGCCTAAATACCCACCCTCCCTACCTCCAGGTCCTGAAGGGCAAATGAAATGCCTTCTGCTGGGCAGTGGAACCCATAGAGCCATGTTTCTCTGACGATTGCCTTGTCCTGCCTCCATGAGTGAACATAGCTCTGTAGACCTGGCTGCTCCCCTTAAAGAGTCAGGTTGGCAGCTCTGGGCCCCTCGGCAAATGGATGAATGAGAACAGGTATGGGCTCTCAGCAAATGCTCCTTCAGGCCTGGTTAACAGGTGGGGCCTCAGCTTGCTTGCTCTGTCTTTTCAAACAGCACCAGGACCCTCAGGAAGAGCGGAGTCCAGGCCAGAAGGCAGGCCAGGGCTGAACTGGGGTGAAGAGGAAGAAGGGGGAAGCCCCTTGGCTTTCTGCTTCCAGGGGTCAGTCTGTGTTCTCTTGGATCATCTGAGCCCTGGGGGGAAGTAGGCCAAGAGTTTCCTGGGGGAGAAGGCAGCTGCCTGCCCAGGTACAGGTTACCGTAGTCACTGTCTAGGTCTTTCTGGTTCAAGCTTCTTAACCTAGGTGTACCCTCGCCACCTGACCAGTGGCTGGGTGCTTCTGGAAAGAGGCTCATTTGTCTCTCCATCTCCCCCTTCCCAGCGTGGGCCTAACCACCTCTCACCACGCCCAAAGGAGCAGATTGCCACAGAAATGATCTGTGCCTAAGGTCTAACGGCACATGAGGATGACCTATTTTTTACCCTTCCTGGGCAGGTGGAAACCCAGAAAGGCTACTGGAATGGTTAATTTTATGTGTCAACTTGGCTGACCATGGGATGCCCAGATTAAACATTTCTGAGTGTGTCAGTGAGCGTTTCCAGATGAAGTCAGCATTTGGACCAACAGACTCAGTAAATTGCCGTCCCTAATGTGAATGGCATCATTCAAAGCATTGAGGGCCTGCAAAGAACAAAAGGCAGAGAGGAAGGAAGAATTTGTCCCTTTTATTTAGCCTCACTCTTTTTTTTTTTTTTTTTTAAGATCTTATTTGTTTATTCATGAGAGACCCAGAGAGAGAGGCAGAGACACAGGCAGAGGGAGAAGCGGGCTCCCTGCGGGGAGCTTGATTCGGGACTTGATCCCAGGACCCTGGGATTATAACCTGAGCCAAAGGCAGACACTTAACCACCCAGGTGCCCCTGGCCTCACGCTTTGAGCCTGAATATCTCATCTCTTCTCCTGTGCTCGGACTAGAATTTACACCACAGCTCCCCTGGTTGGTTCTCAGGCCTTTGGACATGGACTAAGTTACCCTCCTGGGTCTCCAGCTTGCAAATAGCAGATCACGGGACTTTGCAGCCTCCATAATCATGTGAGCCAATTTCTCATTTTAGATGTAGATAGATAGATAGATATTTGGTCTGTTTCTCCAGAGAATCCTATTACAGCCATCCTCTTGGCCACCTTGAGAACTGTCAAAGTGTGTAAGGTTTTAAGTCTTCCAGCTGTGTCAGAAGTTTCACTACTGCATTCACCAGAAGCTAAAATCTCACCATGCTAATCAGGTTCCTCACCTTCGTGCTCAAGGAGTTGTGTACAGATTTGTGTCCAGGTTCTAGACTAATCGGGAAGGGGCTGCGTCGGGGGAGTAGACAGATGGAGAGGTACTGAGGGCCAAGTCAAGTGTGACCTGGAAAGCAGGTCATGGGACTCCTGAGCTAAGGGGTGGAGATCTGAAAGCAGTAATAAGGGAGCTGAACTGAAATCAGAAGCCAAGAGGAGGAAATGGTGTATGAAGAAGCTTTAATGGAAGGTGAGTCTAGGGGTGGCTAACAAACCCGAGAGAGCTGCTTTTTTTTCTTTTTTCCAGGGCACACGTGTGTTTAGAAGAGTCAGACCAGGTGAGACAGAGATGTAGAACTGGTTCAAGGCTGGAGAGGGCCGAGGTGAGGACACAGCGCTGGTTTCAGATCCTAGAGGCTGAGACCTGGGCAGCTGGGGGGTGAGGGGTGGGAGCACCTGATAGACGTTGGGCAGCTGGCAGCCTCCGGGATTCTTAGCCTGCGCTACAGGAGTCCAAGAACACCTGCCACACCTGAAGTTACCTTTTAAGGAAAGTGGCCCAAACCGGTTCTCCCCTGTGTCTGTGGCTATTGCTTATGACATGTTTTGAGTGAAACCGACTCAGTGCCCTCACCATAACTGGCTTTACCGGGCGCTGATGCCAAGCTAAAGGCAACCACCCATGAACCGGCCATGCCAACGGCCTCTGAGATGGCCTGGCAAGAAATCTGCCCAGTGAGAGCACTTTGTATTGGCCGTTATGGGTGGAACTGTGTCTTCTTCAAATTCCTATATCGAAGCCTTAACCCTTACTTCCTCAGGATGTGATTGTTTTGGAGATAGAGCCATTAAAGAGGCAATTAGGTTAAAATGAGGTTGTCCGAGTGGGCCCTAATCCAATCTGACTGGTGTTCTTACAAGAAGAAGATCTGGATGCACACAGAGAGACTCACCAGGAGCATGTGTGCAAAGAGGAGAGACCACATGAGAGGTGGCTGTCCACAAGCCAAGGAGACAGGTTTCGGGAGGAATGAAACCTGATGACACCTTGATCTTGGACTTCCAACCTTCAGAACTGCGAGGAAATAAGTTTCTGTTGTTTCTATGGTATTTTGTTATGACAGCCCTGACACACTAATACATGCCCAATTCAGTTCTCCCTTTGGGGGAAACTAAGTAAGTGCAGGGTTAGGATCACTCACAGTTCAGTTGGAAGTACTGGAGTCTCAACAGAGCCCAGCTGAGAAGACACGTCTGTTCTGACCTTGCATTCTTCACTCAGCTGGCAACCAGTCCTCACCACCAAAGATCAGCTGTGCTCGTCTCTTGCTTGAAACATGATGGATAATGGTTAATACACAGGAACCCACTGAGGGGCAAGGCCAACAATTCAGGTAATAGGCTCAGCGCCTAGGCTGGGCCAGGCCGAAGCTGACAAAATCCCAGGCTCTGACCAGGAAGAGGAGGCACTCTAAGAAAGAGAAACAGAAGATAAATCCTAGGATGTCAATGGGGCTCTCCCTAGACTTACAGACTTAGGAGGAAGCATGTGTGTCCCAAATCAGCACTGAGCCAGTGGCAGGGTCCACAGAGAGTGGATATTTGAGTCTTGGGGCTGCTGAGGCTCTGCGAGGGACCTTAGAGGGAGAATGTCTCTGTCAGTTAGAGGTGGATAGCTCCTGGTGAGGACAGGGCTGCCCAGTGGTGGTGTAGACTCCGACTCTTTAGGCTGCATATCACCTATTTGTTTTCCTTTTATTCTCACAGAAAGAATAAAATTAGATTTCTTTTTCTATAATCAGCTTACATAACAGCAAAGCTAGTTGTAGTGCATACTTGTTTTTCTCTCTTTCTTACAATGTTTTTATAAGTATATTTTAAAACCATTTGGGGGAATATTGGTATTTCGTTACTCCACAATAGGTTTTTTTTCTTTCTGGACAGATGGGAATCCAGGGGAAGGGAGACAAACTCCAGTTACCCTTTCAAATGAATTCTGGCAACTGTGTAAAGGAATTTAAGAGCATGCCAAGCGTCCAAGTGGATGGTCAGGCAGGGTGCAGAAAAGGCTCCTCGCATTCTACAGGCTCCCACATGTGATCTGCAGTTTTACTTTGCCGGCTCTGCTTTGCTTTGATTTTCTTGATTTGCTCAGTGTGAGGAAGGACCAGCAGGAGGAATGGAAGGGGGCGAAGGGAGGGGCATGCAGGACTGAATGTGCAGAATCAAGAGGAGCATCTCCATCACTCATGATGTAGCTTGTCCTTCCCCGTCTCTTCTCTCACCCCCTGAAGAATGGGCCAATGTCCTGGGGCCCTGTGTCTGGGGCAGGGGGAGGGGAGGGGAGGAAGGGAGGAGATGGGCAGGGAATGAATAGAGTGTAAGAGTAAAGCTGGTTTGCAATGGACCATGAGAACCTCAGTTCCAAAGGGGGCCCAGAAGAGCGCAGAATCTTGCCAACACCTAAATTTATTTTTGTTCTGCCCTCCTGGGAAAGAAACTAAGATATCTGGAAACCTCCAGTGGTCCCAGGGCAAGAGGCATCAAGTAGACAATCCGCCTTGCACCAGCTGGGCTGTGATGGCCAAATAGCTGAGGATTCTTAGGGACAAGGGGAGGCAAGCCTGGGGGAAATAGAGTTGGCCCCATGGACCCCAGGACATGTGACATAGAGTCTCTTGTCAAGTTTTCTTTTGTGTGTGTGTGTTTTTTAAGATTTTATTTATTAGCACTGAGTGTTATTCTATATGTTGGCAAATTGAACACCAATAAAAAATAAATTTATAAAAAAAAGAAAAAGAAAAATATTTTATTTATTTGAGAGAGAGAGAGAGAGAACAAGTAGCGCGAGAGGGAGAAGCAGACTCCCCACTGAGCAGGGAGCCCGACACAGGGCCCGATCCCAGGACCCTGAGATCATGACCTGAGCCAAAGACAGACGCTTACCAACGGAGCCACCTAGGCACCGCATCTTGACAAGTTTTCTAAGAACACATACCTAGTTCCTGTCCCAGGAGGGAAAATAAACATGATCGTTCTTATTCGTGGGAATTCCCAAGAGGTTGTTTGTTCGATGGTAAGAAAACAACTTTAGATATGTAAATAAGCTTCATAGCAGAATAAAAATCTTCAATAAGGGAGCATCAACTCTTAATTCTGATTAATTTGGACATTTCCTGTGCTTATAGATAGAGAGGTAGGGTGACAAGATGATCTCTTGAGGATTCTCAGATCTATGGTGCTGTAATTTTCTCTGGGTTGGGTGATATTCCAATTGTCCTACCTGAATTTAAGACAAAGGAAATGAGTGCCGAGTAGCTTTCTTATTATGTGTTCTTCTTCTTTTTTTTTTTTTTTTTTACTTATTATGTGTTCTGTGTAAATACGTGGGTCACGTAGGCTACTGTACTGTCAATCTGCTTGCCTACACATTTAGTTTTCACTCTGATGCAACCCTGTGACCATGCATTTCGAATGACTTAAATGAAGATAGTTTTTAAGGCTTGCATGTATTTCTGTAGAGGCATGAAAGAATGACCTCTTTAAAAGCACCAATTCCTTTGGCAGCGATTCATTTCGGGGGCTCCCCACGGGCTGCACCAGTTCCACGTGTTACAAGGGTATGTGAAAGGCTGAGTGTAGGGCTGTTTAAATCAGAGTTTGTTAGAGGAATGTTGCGGAAGCAGCAGTGCCAGGGGAGCAGTAATCAAAATCCAGAAGGCAGCCGGTGGCATGTTACACTCAGCACCAGAAGCCAGGGGACCAGGAGCCCATCTGCCCACATGCCACCACAGCTGCCCCGTCTCCTCTAGGAGAACCAGATTTCACAGTCGACGCACACAGCTGAGTTTAGGACATTTGTCCTGAACTTGCAACGAGCATATGAAGCACAGAAGACAGCCGGAGGCGGTTGCACAGCGACCAGCAGAAGGCCCAGCCCAGTGTGGAGAAAGGGAGCCGAAGAGTTTGCACTGCAAAGCAACCAGGAGTCAGTAAAAGGATAGGGTGCCTACAAACCCTAAAGGGCAGAGAGGGAGGAAGTTCTTCCAAGTGGGATGGCCAGGCGCAAAGAGCCCTAGAATTGCAGTCAAAGGGCTTGGCCTCTGTTCATGAACCACCGGCTGTTTGATCTTGGGAAAACTGTTTAACCTCTTCTTAGCACTGCTTCCTCAGCAATAAAAAGAAGAGATGGAAAGAGAAAAAGCAACCAATCCTGAGCACTTGCCACGAGCAAACGCTTTACACACACCTTAGATCAACGTCATGTCGGGGATATGATTGTCCCCGTTTTACAGATGAGGACTCGGGAGGCTTAAAAGCGACTTGCCGCAGAAGCTCAAAGGGATTAAGGGATCCCAAGTACACTTGGTTCGTACGTCATCGAGTGGGGAATTTGCACCCAGACCTACCTGGCCGAGGTCCAGGCTCTTGCCACTATAAAATGCCACCCCTCCCTACCTTACAGAAGTGAGAGTTTAAGGAGTAGAGTGTATGTGAAAGCATTTTGACAACTGTGAAAAGCTTAGAGATGTAAACAATTTTTATTATTTAAAGTCAAATCTCTCCAGACAAGCCCGTGATGAGATAGTGGAAAATTGTGGTTCAGAGAAATGTTCTCACTTGCCAAGTCAATGACACTCCTTCCCAGATCACCAACAGTAATAAAGTGAGTTAATGACTGAATAAAGCTTTTAATGGTGGGTTGGGCTAGATGACCTCTAAGGTCCTGCCAAGTCAGTATTTCTGAGAATCGGGAATTTTATCAAAGCGGTAAGAATGCAGCCCTGTGCTGAATCTGACTTCAGAGGAAACTGGAAAGTCAGCAAAATGTTTCCTTTTTGTCCCTCATCTCATCGCTCTGTGCTTCCCCCCTCCATTTCATCCCTCTTGCCAGGCAGTCATCACTCTCAAGGCTCTCCTTACTTAGGGGTTGTGTGCCACAGAGGAAAGGAATTTGATAAATGAATTCCGACTAAGGGAGATGAAAGTCACTTTTGACTATTGGCTCCAGCATTGAAGGCTTTGTGATCTGCGAGTTTGTCATTTAACCTCTCTGGACCCTATATTTGTCATCAGTAAGATGAGTCAACTGCTCTTAGAGATCATTGTAGGAATTCACCAATGTGGCCTGTAAAGTGCCCAGCACTTAGTTCAGACCCTTTCAGTGTGAGTTCCCTGCAATCTTCTGGATGCGCTGACTGTTAGCAGAGGGTGACAATCTTCCAAGAGGTGTCTGCATATTTAAAAAATGATCCCTAGAGAAGGCAATTCAGTACAGGGCAACGTCCAGTCCAATGATAGATTTTTTTTTTTTTTCCCAGCAGCGAGACATCTGGGTAGGAGAGATAGATTGGGGGCAGGAGGGAGAGAGGAATATGGGTAGATGGGACTTCCCTGGCCTTCTCTCAGTTTACTCCATAACTCATGCTATTCTCGAGCGCTGTATTCCAAGACCAATGCAGATGTGACAATGTGAGACTATTTCCTGACTTCACTTGATTAAGTTTCAATTATGAACACTCCTTTTTCTCATGCCAGAGATGTTTAAAGAATGGTAACTGCATGTGGATAATTGGCTAAGCCTGAAAAGTTGTTAGTTATTTATATAAAGAAATCGTTCCAAGGATTCAGATGTTCTTTGTCCAGAAATGGACCATCCATGGTTACAACAAATTACTGATGGGTTTAAAAAACACCAGTCTGGGGAGAGGAGGAGTTTGGAGTTGAATGCCTCTCAGTCCTTCCTCTAGGAGGTACCACCCAGAAAAAAATTTAAAATCTGGCTGGTGAAGCCTGGATTTCTTTGGATTCTAGTAATCTTTTGTGTTCTGTACTTACTTTTAATAAGCTGGTACTGTTAAAGAAGTGGAGAGTGTCTTCTCACAGCTGTCGAGTGCAGGGATTTTTCTCTTGTTTACTCCTATATTACTGGTGTCTAAAACAGTGCCAGGCAATAAACGTTTGAGAAACAAGTGAATTGTGAAGGTGATACTTATAAGCAGCAATTCTTCAGATTCACAGTAGAGATGCATTTTAGCAGGCACTTGATTAACAAATTCTTAGAAATATAGTTGATGTGGCATGAGTTCTTTGATTTTCTTTTTTTCCCTAGGCTTAAGGATACTTAAATGCTATTGCTAAGAACTCCTGTATGTGACACAGAGCCTTCCATTATAGCCTTTGCCTTTTTTCTTAATAAACAATAAATAATTCCCTGGAAACATCTGCTCTTTATGGGTAATTGGAGAAATGTTTACTTTGGTGAGAGGATGAGAAAGATGTGAACTTTTAACTTTTATTCAATTGGTAAGTGAAGAAAAAAAAGGAGAAAATAATAAACTGGAGAAGATAAATATTCTGGCAAGCTTTCAAAAAATGAAAAAGCAGTATAGTTTAATACAGTCCCAAAACTTCGTAGGTTTCAGCTCTTTTTGGCAAAAATGCTTCTTAGGTCAAAACAGAGGAAATCGCTAAAAGAATTCACAAGGCCTTCTTAGATATCAAATAGCATTTTAAAACCATCTTATTAAGTGAAAAGAGTTGATAATCATGATTGAATGCCCTCTGAAGCCCAAGATTAGGAGACAAATTGCGGGAAGACCACATTTTGCATTCTGCTGAAAACCAAACATTTGAAAATAGTTCTAAATAGTTGATTGAATACACAGTTCT